>NC_092134.1:112149430-112854430 GCF_043159975.1 Macaca nemestrina
CTAAGCCTAGAATTATACTATTAAGAAAATCAGATAAAGATATTACATGTTTCCATGAAAACCAAAATCCCATATGCATACAGATGCAAAAAATTCCAAATTAAATATGTAAAAATCAATTTTATCCATATAAAAGAAAGTAAAATATGATCATGCTTTTTTAAGGAGAACTTATATTAATACCTTGGGTATAGAAGCAGAGCAGGAGGATGTGTCAGGATGGAGTGCTGGAGAGAATTCAGCTTATAACATGGGAAAGGGAAGAAGGTCTGGAGAGACTGAGAAATGAGAGAAGTTGGCAGCTGGGAGGGAGGGAAGTATTCTAAGTAGGAAGAGTCAGAGTGGGACAAAAGAAGTTGCCAGGTTTTAGATGGAATCAGAAGGCCTTGAGTGTTTCCATATTTTTCATTAACATTGAAAAAAGAATTTTTTCTTTTTTCTTTTTCTTTTTTTTTGAGACTGAGCTTCACTCTTATTGCCCAGGATGGAGTGCAATGGCACTATCTCAGCTCACTGCAACCTTTACCTCCTGGATTCAAGCAATTCTCCTGCCTCAACCTCCCAAGTAGGTGAGATTACAGGCACCCGCCACCACACCCAGCTAATTTTTGTGTTTTTAGTAGAGTTGGGGTTTCACCATGTTGGCCAGGCTGGTCTTGACCTCCTGACCTCAGGTGACCCACCCGCCTCGGCTTCCCAAAGTGCTGGGATTACAGGCATGAGCCACCACACCCAGCCAAAAAAAAGAATTTTTTAAATGAAGCTATTCTGATGTCAGAATTTTGGTTAGAAGCTTCTTACTAAAAAAAGGAAAAACTAGAAAAAGACAAACTCTTGAATGTTTTATTTGAATTATCCTTGAATTACCTTGAAATTGACATTGAATAAATTGTCTCGCTCTTTTGCTCCAAGTTATCTTTAAGATGAACAATTTTAATTATATCAAAAGTTCACCCAGTGATCACCTCCCAAATTATCTTTAGTGAAACTGTATCATTTGTTAAGATATGCACAATAATTTAGGTAGTAATGAGCATACATATCGGGGAAAGACGTCTGGCCTAGGAGGCATAAATACAGCAGGAGACAACCCCACCAGAATTAAAAGATCAGTCACATGTGCTATTTTTACACCTCTTGTCCCAGGCCCCCAACCAGAATTCAGCCATCTCTGAAGACAGACCTGAGGATTTTCAGCCTCCATTTTGGAAATTTCACCTCACAAAACTCTCAGGAACACAAACACAAAAGGAAAAAAAAATAGAACATGTAAGGTTTCCAGATGGTGATCCAAGGCAAAATGTATCTATTGGGAGACGTTGGTCTGAGAAGATCTCAAAACTGTCAGTTGTGAGAACCTACATTAAGAAATAGTGACGGGTGTTCACATCACTGATTTTAGATTGGGACCAAACTAAAGGGGCTTCTAAGAGTCTTGCCGTTTGTTTATTGTTGATGTAATGATGCTGCTATAAGTAACGTGCTCAGCACACCTACATAAGCTGGGTTTTAGGGTTGGACTAAAGCAGAATTGGTAAACCTATGGCACTCCTTATTGACACTGCCCTTTCCCTTGCCTATGGCATGCATTGCTAATCAATCGCAATAACATTTTTTCCTGCTCTGCACCGTGTTCCAGGTAGCCACTATCAATAGATTACGTTGCTGCATTGAGCATTTAGTATGTGTCAGACTCTCTTCTTAAACAATTTATAGGAATTAACTCATGTAATCTTCACATCAATGCTTTTTATAGGTTATATAAACCTCACAAGGTCACAGAGCTAGTAAAAGGCAAGTCTAGGATTCAATCCCTAGCAGTCTGGCTAAAGCCCCACTGTGCTTTCAGACATGTGATCAGAGTTAGCCTGTGGGCTGTAACTACAGCTGATAGTCATCAGTGTGTTTTGTAAAATGGTGGTTAAAATATTGAAATGCTTATGTAAAATATTGATGAAAAATAAACCTATACTGCCTTAGCCTGTCTCCTTCGTTGGGACCTCTTTTTCTAACTCTTAGCAATAAAGGGTTAATGCCTGACATGGCTGGGGGCTTTCAGAAGCTAGCTGCAGAACGAAGACTGGGCTCATTTCTGATTGGGCAGTGTTGATTTGTGCCTATGCCAAGCGTCATTAAACAGGGAATTATGAATATCACCTCCGGATGTGGCCCTTTTAGATCCTGGCTCCAGGAATATACAATATCAGTGTTATTTACATTGAACAAGGTTTGTGTTGTTTTACTGTTGTTTTGGTTTTTTTAGAGATAGGGTCTTGCTGTGTTTTCTAGACTGGGGTGCAGTGGCATAATTATAGCTCACAGCGGCATCAAACTCCTGGACTCAAGCCATCCTCCGCCTCAGCCTCCCAAGTAACTGGGACTACAGGCATGTGCCACCATGGCCCGCTAATTTTGCTTATTTTTTGTAGAGATGAGGTCTCACTATGTTGCCCAGGCTGATCTCGAACTCCTGAAGTCAAGTAATCCTCCCACCTCAGCTTCCCAAAGTGCTGAGATTACAGGTGGGAGCTACAGTTGATTTTTGTATTTTTTATAGCGATAGGGTCTCACCATGTTGCCCAGGCTGGTCCCAAACTACTGGACTCAAGCAATCTTTCTGCCTGTATATTAAATAGTCTTTTAAATAACATTAAATCACATTTCATACTGTAATAAATAAAACCATATTAAAATATGGAAAAATACTTTAAAAGGTAAATACATGACATTACTTTTTTCTAATGGGTTTTTCTAAACTCCTCTCTCATCATTAACCGAGGCCAATTTTCCATGGATGATATCATGCTGATATTTCTTTCCTATTCACTTCTCAAGAGTTAGAACATTAGGCCTTTCTGCTTATTTTCTTTAAGACCAACCATCTGATTCCAAATTCCTCAGTGGGATGAAATCTCACTTTTAGGACTCTTATTTCTGGTGCAGACCTCCTTGTTTAGAACAATTTCCCCATCTGCCTCTGAGTTGTGTCTTGTTGCTTGTCAGAAGCTGCTGGGCATCTAAGATTTGTGGGCACCAGGGGCTCCCTGCATAGAGCTGGGGGGTCACTGAAGGCTGGCCTCACCACAGCCCCTAGAAGGTGAGTTTTGTCCTAGGGGTAAGTATTAGAGTTCCCTCTGCTCTTGTCTATCTGCACAAACACCCAAATCTGCTTCTGTTCCAAGACTGTTTCATTCCAGACTCTGATTTTCTCTTGTATTTGAATGACCACCAGCATTTCCCCCTTTGAACTCTGACTACTGATCCATTCTTTGTCTTAATTCCTCTATTCCTCTGTCTGCTGCAATTCCCATCACTGACACAGCCAGGCCATTACTCTATTTTTGCCAAGCCCTGTGGGGCAGAGCTGGCATTTTCTGAGCTAATTTCTTCTGAGATGTAATTGAGATACTGTAAAGCCTCCACAGAGTTCAGTTAAACTCCTCAAATGGAATCTGGGCAGACAGCTTGGTAAATTGAATTTTATAAGAGCCAAGCTCATTTTGCCATTAAAGCAACAGTGTGATATGAAAAGGTAACGATTTAACAATAGTTAGCAAAACAACAACAACAAAAATTCTATGAGGAATTGTTTTCTATTTACACCTGAAGAGTAAAGAGAAATGATCTTAAATTATAGCTGTTAATTAGTGTTGGATAAAAGAAAAATTTAGGAAAGAGAAACTTTAGAGTAAGAAATTGAGAACTGTCTTTAAGAAATTGAGAAGGTTTTAGAAGATTTGCAGTAGTTTTAGATGAGGCTATCTGGAGGAAGAGTACTGATCCTGGAGATGTCTTCCAAAAGGAAAACCAGTGTCAATGGTTCTAAATCAGAAGTCAGGATTACTGTCACTCAATAGAAGGAACAAAGTAGAAGGTAAACTCTATATCTAGTGATAACTCATACATCCTCCAGGGTGTGAATTTATTCCATGTCACCCAGAAATCTATAAAATTCTACAGATGTGTTACTTTCTATTTTTGTAAGCTTGGAAGATAATTGTAATACACATTTTAATAGAAAAAGAGAAAAAAGTGAATTTTTTTCTCTTGCTTCCAGGAAATTTGAAACATCCAACTTCTAGAAATCCTGTCTTCTATCCGTTTGTGAATACATACAAACATATATTCATTCCACCAGTGAGCAAGTATCTGATTTCTTACTGTGTGTAGACAATCTGGTCAGTTTGGGGGTAGACAGTAGAGTGTGGATCCTGCTTTTGGTAGTGTAAGCACTGGGAAAGTGGTTTACAACAGTTGGCATTTATAAAGCAGAAAAATACTTGTGAAGTCATAGCCTTCCGACTATAAGTCAGTTGTTTTATTTCAAACTTTATATTTTCATTCTTTAAGGTGATTTGTATTCATTGTCTCTACTAAGTGCATTCATATTCTTTATTTCTACTGCCTTACATATTCCAGTGTAGGAAGAAAGCATTAGAGAAAAGTATTACCTTTCCACTGTCTGTGCACTTAAAAACTGCATCACTGTTCTATTTAGGGGTTCGTTAAGAAGGAATTGGCTAGGAAAATGGAGTAGTTGCTAGTAATCAGCCCTTTTGGCTTAGTTGCCTCTCATTCTTTCTTAAAAACGTGTGTGTGTGTGTGTGTGTGTGAAATGCCACACCTGTACAATGTGCATAAAACATAATTGTATAGCCTGATGACAAATCCTACATTTTTTCCTTTTTCCAGACAATTCGATGATCTCAGAATACCTCATCTACGTGTCTTCTTTTAATTTACATACTACTGTTGTCCTAATTCTATTTTTCTAAAAATGCTTCATCAAAAGATGATTTGCATGACATAAAATGCATCCTTTTAAAGCGTCAATGGATTTTAGTATACTCACAGCATTGTGTAAATATCACCACAATCAAATTTTAAAACACTTCCATCACTCTGAAAAGAAATCCTTTGCTTTTCAGCAGTCACTGACCTCTCCCCTTCTCCCTAGCCCCTGGGAACTGGTCATTTACTTTCTGTCTCTACAGATTTGCAAGCAGGGAATTTCCCACTAGATTTAATCATATATTACCATATTTACCACTTACCTTGCATTCTATTACTTCCTCTGTCACTGTGCCTTTCATCACGAATCCTTTTCATTCTATTGGAAGACCACTTTTACAATTTCCTTTAGTACCAGTCTTCTGGGATAAACTCTTTCCATTTTGTTAGTAAAAGTGTTTCTTTCACATTTATTAAGATTGTCAAGACCCACAGAAGCTAGGTTGGAGTTGGTGGGAGTGATGACCAACTTCCGGTCTCTCTTCACTTCTAATGCCTTTCTTCAGGGCCCCACGTCTATGCACAGGATGGATTACCAGGGTCCCCACCCTTTGTGGGCCCTGGACTCCTTGGAGACTGTCAGTGCTCTCTGCTTACCCTCTCACTCCTCCCTAGGACAGAAGGGGCCCCAAATTCTGGGCTTGTCCTTTCTCTTTCTCTGGCCTGACTCTTTTCTTTCTTTTCTTTTCTTTTTTTTTGAGATGGAGTCTCGCTCTGTCGCCCAGGCTGGAGTGCAGTGGCGCGATCTCAGCTCACTGCAAGCTCCGCCTCCCGGGTTCCCGCCATTCTCCTGCCTCAGCCTCCCGAGTAGCTGGGACTACAGGCGCCCGCCACCTCGCCCGGCTAAGTTTTTGGTATTTTTAGTGGAGACGGGGTTTCACCGTGTTAGTCAGGATGGTCTCGATCTCCTGACCTCGTGATCCGCCAGCCTCGGCCTCCCAAAGTGCTGGGATTACAGGCGTGAGCCGCTGCGCCCAGCCCATTTCTCTATTCTTAATGATCTGACATTATGAGGCAAATAGTGTTGTTGTTTAATCTGGTTTCCTATGGATCTTTAGAAGGAAGGTTGATTGGAATGACCTAGTCTCCCGTGACAGGGAAGAAAAGTCCCTCTCACTTGTTCCCTTCCCAGAACCCTATTTTCTCCAGAATTAGTACTACAAAGACAACAGTTCACTATCGCCTACCTTAGTGACTTACTACAAATGGAGCAAAAGAGATTCATCTTCAACTTTGCAACTTTAAAGGGGGGGAAAAAAGATTCCCTTGAAAATCCTAGAAAAAGGCTATCTTTGGAAAAATATGTCTTTATTACAGCTTCCTAGATTTTTGCTGGTTCATTTTCACCATATGCTCAGCTTCACAAATTTTTTTTTAAATGTTAAGCAGATTGAAAAAGGGGACAAACATAAAATAGCTGGATAACTTTGCGAGTAACCGTGGGGAAGTATGAAAATTTGTTTATGAAGTAATCATTAAACACTTAAGCCATGAGATGATGAAGGTTAACGTTTTGGAAAGAAAAGTTATTAAAGTTTCTTTAAGAAGCAACTTGATCCTGGCAGCCAAATTAGAAACAACAGAGCAGCTGGGTGACTTGTTGACCAGAATTCCTTACGCATTCTCTGGCACCAGGAATTGAGAAGGTTTATAGTCTCAATCCTACAACTGCAAATAGGCAATCGTGAGTAAAATAAACTGTGGTTGTCCAGAGTAAATGCAGGTTAGGATGATAACCACATTCTCCTTCAAAGTAAATCAATAAATCAATCAGTAGTTAGGAATTGAAAAGCAGATATTTAATAGTCACTTAGTGATAGTTATTCCATGTTACTACAATGGCGAGAAATGGCAGTAGTGAGAAAATTGCTAAGGGAAAAAAGAAACATCTTCACTATCATCATCAAAATATTTTACCATAGCTAACGTGTTGAGCACACCTTGCTATGGCACTCTTCAAAGTTCTTGACTTACCTCTTTTAATCTTCACAACTGCCCTCTGAGGTTTGTTCACAGTTTAGAAATTTGGAACCCAGTCTAGCAATGATTGGGAGTGAAAGGTCCAATTCTCTGTACATATCTTGACGAGAAACCATGCAAAGTAAAATAATTCATTCAGGAACTAGTGTGAGTAGTTGGAGAATCAAAATTCTGCTATTGTTAGGAAACACAGATTCAATGAAATCTTCCTATCCATAAACAATTTATTTTCAATTTGGAGGCAAAAATAACACACAAAACCCCTGATAATGGGTTTAGGGATGATAAATTATAGCTAAAACTATATTAACTATTGGGGCACTTATTTTTGCCTATATTTCTTTAGAATGGCTCTCAGTCATATTTTTCATAGATTTTTCTACATTTTTAGGCATCAATATTCATAGAAATACTCTAATATGGCCATATAATCCTTGTAAGGTAATTTTCAATTATCTGGTACTATATTTGCAGAACAGTAAAATTCTTATAGAAACTTCCTTAAAATAATCTCAAAGTACAAAAGATGTAATCTTCTTAGTCCTCCTTAAAATTTATTGGTAATACATTTATTCAAATGGCAGTGATAAAATCTAAAGCTATGAAAACACTTTGTAAGTGCTAGACTTTCATTTATGTGGAAGATGCATTATTATGTTTTAGGACCCATGCCTCCTGGCAGCCATCTTCCACCGGCTCACCGACAGTAAAGAGGTTTCCACTCACAGGGCAACCTATTAACAGACAGTGGCAGTCTGAAAGGCAGTGCTGAGAGGGATTTTAAGTTTGTATCTGGAGTTGATGTGCAAAACTATCGCAACTGGTTAGTCATGTTTTTATGTTCACAGAGAGTAAGTGGGTTTATGGCATGTTCTACAGGTTTGCTATCACTGTCACTCCTGATAGCACCTTTTGGGAGCTGTTATCTGAATTTTGGGCCAAGCATGAAGGGAACATATTAACATTCGAGTGTTTCCCTAAATACAAGTAGGTAGCAGTGACAGCCTTGTCAGGGAACTCATTTTCTTAGACGTAGGTGTAATGCTAATTCTCTGAAAAAAAGTTGTCAGATGAATAAAACAGGTTCCTAATCTCTTAAACTACATAATGGAGAAAGAATGAAATCACTGAACAAATGGGAGACGAAAGAGACAGAGGATGTGAAAGAAACTGTGAAGCCAGAATCTGCTTCTACTTTGTCTTCTGTCTAACTGGAAAGGCCACAATATTCAGCTGTTATCCAAGATGTGCAAAATCTTAAAATTATTTAAAAACAACAACGACTACAACAACAAAAACCTGGCTGCCTCATTTACAGTAACATGGCCAAAAAGAAAATCTAAAAGACATTTCAGAAGAATTTTTTGTAAGCTACCGAGGAGCCTGAAAAGATTCATTCGTATTCCTTTAGATTAACTCACACATGGAAAAATAGTCCAAGAAATAAGGCTTAGCGGCACAGCAAGGAAAGATGGGAGATTGTAATTTCTCGAGGGAAATTATCTGTCTCTAGATATAATCTTTATTTCTTGGCAAAGAAAAACTAGCAAGGTAGATTTCCTAACTTCTTTAGTAACATAAAATGCAAGCCATGTCATTGACTTACGGCGAGTATTTTTTTATGTCCTGGGTGCCCTGAGCCCATTAATTTTGGCTGCCCCAAGGCCATTGTTTGCCAAAAGTATTTAAACTAGCTGGAGATAATTGTATGAATAGGATTGCCTGTTAAAACAGGCCTGGCTTCATGGGTGTGCAACTTTTGTAGTCATACAGAGCCCTGTACTTAGATGAACTCAGTGTATAGAAGTACTTCACTTTTGGTTTGATGTGCCACTGTAACCATCCTGAAATTCTTAATAACTTTATAAAAAAGGGTCCCTCATTTTCATTTTATATTGGGCCTTACAACTTATGTAGCTAAAAATGCTAAGAATTGGGGTTGGGACATAGTGGACCTCAACACCATTAGTGAGTTGGTGAATTCCTTACAAAATCACTTTCGTAATTCAATACAATGCAAGTAAGTATGACCCATTAAATAGAACACATTAAAACAAAGTATTACTGTACAATATGGAAGAGAAAACACTTAATACTGATGACTGTAATAAATATTTTATGTAGACTAACCAGAATTTTACATTTTCCTCATTATTTGTTCTCTTTTCTAAAACAGCCATCAGTATTGAGCTTCATCATCTACAAACTAGCAATCACGTGTGAGTTCTTGATGTTAACTCCTCAGCTGTTCTCCTGAAGTGACTCTAGGTTTTTGAGGGCTTGCTACTTACTTATATGCTTTTTGGTTGTATTTGTCTGCTTTTGGAACCTTTCCTTGAAACTTTAAATATAAGAAAAAGGAGAGCTTAATATAACATTTTTAAAGGTACCTATTGCTCTTCTTGTATTCTTCTTGAGGGGTAGCTGAGCACTTGTAGCACACATGTAGTATGCATGTGGTAGCATGTAGTATGCCTGTTCATGAATGTTGCACATGTGTTGCATGCATACAGCAGCATGTTCTGGCAAGTTGCATGCATTAGGTAGAACCATGATATTCATGTTGTCTGTGTGCCTACACATGAACACATAGTGTACACATGTAGTATGCATGTTGTATGCAAGTTGCACTCACTTTGTAGAATGTGGCATGCACATATGCAGGTTGTGCACATTTTGTAACATGCGGTATGCAAGTGCACATGATGCATGCATGTTATGTGCAAGTATGCATGTGAATTGCATGCAGAATACATGCTCTGTGCATGTGGCATGCATGTTGTAGGGTGTAGTAGGTTTGTTGCAAGCATGCAGTAAGCATGTTGCACACACGTAGCTTGCATGTTGTAGCATGCAGTGTGCATGTAGGCAGAATGTAGTATGCATGTTAATTGCATATTGTAGCATATAGTGCATGTTACAAGCATGTAGGTTGCATGTCGTGCACTTAGTGTGCATGTATCATGAATGTAGCAAACATGGTGTGCACGTCTCTGCATGTATGGTGTGGCATGCAGCACGCATGTTGAAAAGTGCACCTGTTGCCCCAAGTAATGTGCATGCTGCATGCCCGTTTCAAGCATGTAGCTTGCATGTCTCAATATGCAGTAAGCATGTTAAAAGCATATAGGTCCCATGTGACATGTAGTGTGCATATTGCAAGCATGTAGCTTGCAGGTTGTGGCATGCAGGACCCATACTATACATGTGCAGCATAAAGGCCACACACATACAGAAAACATGCTCTACACGCATGGCAGGCTTGTCACATGCATGTACCTTGTGTGTTTTATTACATAGTGTACATGTTACAAGCATGTAGTGTGCAGGTTGTGGCATGCAGCATGTATGTTACAGACATGCTATAAGAATGTAGTATGCATGCTGCATGCATGTGTCTTGCATGCCGTAGCATGTAGTGTGCAAGTTACAAGCATATAGCTTGCATGTTGTGGCATGCAGTGTGTATTTATTATTAATGTAGCATGCATGCTGTGCAGATGTCACAGCACATAATATGCAGCTGCAAGTATGTTACAAGCATGTTTCAGTGTGTAATGTGCGTGTTGCATGCATACTTCACACATTTTTCAACATGTAGCTTGCATGTGGTGCGTATGTTACAGGCATGTGGGTTGTATGTTGTATCGTGTTGCAAGCATGTAACTTGCATTCAGCATGAAATGCACATGTACTACGTGGATAGCATGCAGACTCAATGCATGCATGCTACATGCCCTACTCATGTGACACACACGTCACACGCATGTGGTTTGCATTTTGTAGCATGCAATATGCATGTAGACTACATGCTCTACTCATATTGCACGCATGTGTCTTCCATTTGCAGCATGTATTACACATGTTCCAGGTGTGTAGCTTGAACCCTGTGGCATATAGCACACTTATTGCATGCATGGCACACAGAGTAGCATACATGTGCTCATCTTGCAGCGTGTAAGGTACATGCTGCATGCATGTTTCTCACATGTTGTAGCATGTGCTATGCATGTTGTGTGCATGCTGTTTGCCCATTGCAGCATGTAATGTTCATGCTGCATGCATGTTTCCCGCATGTTCTGGCATGCACACATGCTGCAAACATGCATGCAAGCTCTGCGCATTATGTGCACATATTGAAAGCATATTGTGGGCACACTGTGCGTGCATTATATGCTTGTGTCATGGATATTTCACGTATACTGCACACATGTCACATGCATGTCAGATGCATGTGGCATCAATGCTGTGCTCATTCACGTGACGTGCATGTAGCTTGCATGTTACAGGCATGCTACAAGCATACAGCATGCAGACATCACACAAGTTCCATGTGTTGCATGTTCCATGCATGTGCCACACATGTGTCATGCATGTAGTCTGCATGCTGCAGAATGCAGTAAGCATGTTATAAGGCTGTAGCAAGAATGTTGCACATATGTAGATTTCATGTTGTAGCATGTAGTGTGCATGTCACAAAAATGTAAGGTGCATGTTGTGGCATGTAGTGTGCATATTCTACGTGTTTAGCATGCAAGCTCCCAGCATGTAGGATGCATGTTCTACACATGTGGCACACACGTAACTTGCATGCTGTGGCGTGTGGCACATTTGTAGAATAGTGTAGTACGCATGTTGTTCATATGTGATTGCATGCTGTGGCATGTAGTTAGCATATTCTATAGGTTGTATGCATGCATCGTGAATGTTTTACAAATGTATGCTTGTGACATGAATGTTGTTTGCAAGTGGTATGCATGTTGTACACATATCTGCATGTGGCATGCAGGTTTTACACATGTACACATATAGTGTGAATGTTGTATGTTTGTAGCATGCATGTTGAACACATGCTGGACACATATAATGTGGAAGTTTGGTGCATGTAACCTACATGTAGTATATATGCATGACATATACATGTAGTGTGCAAATAATGTGGGTGGTGTACATGTAGCATGCATGTGGTATGCATGTTGTATACATGTATGCATGTTGTATACTTGTTGTATATATGTGCCATGTTGATTTGCTGCAATCTTCAACCCATCACCTAGGTTTTAAACAATGCATGCATTAGGTATTTGTCCTAAAGCTATCTCTTCCCTTGACCCCCAACCCCTGACAGACCCCAGTGTGTGATGTTCCCCTCCCTGTGTCCATGTGTTCTCATTGCTCAACTCCCACTTATGAGTGGAAACATGCAATGTTTGGCTTTCTGTTCCTGTGTTAGTCTGCTAACATTGATGGTTTCCAGCTTCATCCATGTCCCTGAAAAAGACATGAACTCATTCTTTTTTATGACTGCATAGTATTCCATGGTGTATATGTGCCACATTTTCTACATCCAGTCTATAATTGATGAGCATTTTGGTTGGTTCCAAGTCTTTGTAAATAGTGCTACAATAAACTTGTTTGTTTGTTTGTTTGTTTGTTTATTGAGATGGAGTCTTGATCTGTCGCCCAGTCTGGAGTGCAGTGGTGTGATCTCAGCTCACTGCAATCTCCACCTCCCAGGTTCAAGTGATTCTCCCGCCTCAGGCTTTCCGAGTAGCAGCTGGGATTACAGGTGTCCACCACCACTCCTGGCTAATTTTTCTATTTTTAGTACAGACGGGGTTTCTCCATGTTGGCCAGGCTGGTCTTGAACTGCTGACCTCAGGTGATCCATTCACTTTGGCCTCCCAAAGTGTTGGGATTATAGGTGTGAGCCATTGTGCCCAGCTGGCAAAACCAATTTAATTACATATATATGCGTGAAAGTTCCCAAAGAATTGTGACCCAAGGAGGCACTTAGAATTGAGGGCTTATACACCCTCTTAGGCTAGACAAAGGAAGAGGGATTCACTTCTGGAGTATCAGGGGAATGTGAGGGCGGGGAGGTGAGGGCAGCACGGGGAGTGAGGAGAGGAAATGTATAGTAAATAAGGGTTGTTTTAGTATGTTTGTTACACAGATAAGCATCCTGTCCAGTGCTAAGAATTGTCTCTGGAGTAGTTTTTGGGGGGGCGTGAGAGGAGATACCTTTAAAAATGGAAATTCATGGCCTGCTTTTAGACAGAAAATGGGGGGACAGAGAGCTAATTGTCTTCACCTCAAAACAATCATGATGCCAAACTGGCATGTTTTGGAGAGGCATATTCTGTTTGTCTTCATACCTTTAGTCTCCAGTTCCCCAGAAGTCAGAACTAATGCTATATGGCTTAAGACTCCCACCATAAACCATAGCATTAGATTGTCCAGTGGCCAAATCTTCTAGGAAAACAGACATGCCTATGAGGCAGGACATTCTAGGCAGGGGGCCTAGAGGTGAACTTCCAATTGCTGAGGCAAAGGTTAGACCTTTATTTCAGTAACGTTCTTTACTGCATAGGTATAATGAGCACACCTCCCCTTACTTGTCACTCAAATTCAAAATTATAATACAAATAATGACCAAGCATATTTCATTTGATAATGTGCTGGAGTGAATGCGCACTGGTTCAAAAAATTAATTCTTACAGTCTTAGGAATTTTGCAAGCCAGTTGTTAAACACAATTTTGTACAAAATTAAGTTATAGAAACCATTTCTACAAATTAGATTTAAATGAGTATAATAAATGCTCAAAACTCATCATGTTTTAATTATTTCACCGTTAATATACTCTTGGTCTTATTTATAGCTGCTGTATCCGTTTGGTGAAAATGTTGTAGAATAACGTGCTGCTGTATATCTCTTCCCATCTCTGTGCTCAGTGAGGCCACATTGGTTGCATGAAATCAAACATGGTGAAAATATCTGCACCATGGCAATCAGCAAATGCTATGAATCAGGATTTAAAATAAAATCTTCTTTGAATTGGAGAACCATCTCTCTGCTCATTCAACAATGACTAGTGCAGTTAAGAGTCTTTTATAGGCCATGACAACATTGGAATAAATGTCTGATACTTTATTTTGAAATATAAAGAACATCTAGAGCTCTTGATTCAGATGGAATAATTTTCTTAAAAAATTTAACTATTCGGCCTGGGTGCAGTGGCTCACGCTGGTAATCCCGGCACTTTGGGAGGCTGAGGCGGGTGGATCACCTGAGGTCAGGAGTTCAAGACCAACATGATGAAACTCCGTCTCTACTAAAACACAAAAATTGGCTGGGTATGGTGGTGGGCACCTGTAATCCCAGCTACTTGGGAGGCTGAGGCAGAAGAATCACTAGAACCTGCGAGGTGGAGGTTGCTGTGAGCTGAGATTGTGCCATTGCACTCCAGCCAGGGCAACAGAGTGAGACTTCATCTCAAAAAAAAAAAAAAAAAAAAAAAAAAAAAAAAATTAAGTCTTCATTCAAATCTGTTTGGTATAAGTCTGACTTTAATTTAAGACATAAATTTATACAATGGCATTTTAGTGCTTCCTCTGACATTTCCTATAAGTTGTAGAGGTTGTATAAAACACTAAAACTAGCTTTTTGATTTATGTATAATTAAAATGTAAAATAAAATGTGTTATTAAAATTACATTCAGATGAAAACAGTGTTCTTTTCTATTATACACAATAATTTCTAAGACTATGGATATTAGCTTTGCAATGTTGCAGCAGTTTTCAAAGCCAGAGATTCCACTCTTTGAAGAATTCTGGTAAATCTTTGATATTGATGTGGTTCAGGACATGCTACTCCAAAATATGACACCTTGACATATTGAATATTTTAAGCCAAAGGAATTCAAGAAATGGCAGGTTCAGGAAGGACTTTCTGATCTTCCCATGAAGCAGGTCATAAGACGCTCATGTGAGAGGTGCCCTTCCTATCTTCCAAGGAGATTGTCCTTATTTCCAAAGCTGCAGTGATTCCCAGATAAATATGAACAAACAGGCCTTGCTAAGGTTCCCCCACTTTACAACTCTTAGTTCATACCCATTTTTATCCTATCATATCTTTCCATGTTTCTTTATTCTTCAGCAAACATAGTTTGAAAACAATCAGGTTTAACTATTTCTTCGGGTCTTCAATTCCTTATGAAGTCTCCTGTGTCAGGTAAAACATATACTAAACGAATTTGTATGCATTTCTCTTGTTAATCTGTCTTTTGTTACAGAGATCAAGCCAGGAACCAAAACAGATAGGAAGAAAAAGGTAGTTTTTCTCTCCTGCAATATGTTTTATTGCAATGTACATAGGTATACTTTAATCTTGTAGTAATATACTGACAAAGTTTATTGCCTGAGTGCCAGAAAATGCAAGGTCACAAATAATTTTTGATACTCTTAAATTGTATTACTGTGCAGGTGACACAGAGAGAGGCTTTAGGGATGGAAGGAAAGACAGTCTCCATGGAGAGCCCCTTTTTCCTCCTGGGGCTGCAGCCACGCTACCACTGTTGCTTCTCCTGTCACCATTGTGGGCCTAGGTCTGGGCACAGCCCACAGCCAGCTTCTTAGAGCACGTGTTGCCTGTTGTACGTGCTCTAAGGAGGCCCATGGGGTGGGGGGTAATTTAAACTTTTTTGTTCTTCTTTCTACTTTTCTGTATTTTCTTCAAGAACAGTAATATTTAAAGAACTAGACAACAAAAATTTATGTTTTAATGTAAACTATATTATCATCTCTTTTGTAAATGGTATTGTCACCTTTGTGATATTGCATTTGGCCATTTATATAGGTTATATTTGAATAGAGGATATCATTAGGCTGAAAACAAGCACAGGGGGCAGTGTTAAAATAAATTATTCAACAATACTTGTTAAAGCATGGTAGAATTTATTCGGGACCATCATGATAGTTATAGGGACCACTGCAATGCGGTCCTTCAGTGGGGAGGAGAGATTGGACTCAACTTCAAATACAGCAAGAACCCCCTACCCTCGATATCTGATCACTCTCTTGCCAAACTGACTTTGTAGTGTTCTTTGCTAAAACTGGATTTTACAAGGAAGTACACTGACAGTGCTAGGAAAAGATTTGGAAAACTAACTAAAGTTTGGTCAAGCAAAGAATTGTTGTCAGCAGTAATCTGAAATTGGTTTTATTACAATATCTTGCCCTTGATTTATTTTTAGTTGTGTCCTAATCTCTTTTAGAAATATGGTCCATCTTAATTTGCATGAGTGACTTAATCTATACGAGCCTCAGAGAGGTACTTCTACAATAATGTAAGTTTTATTATAAATGGCTTTGAGTGGACACAAGGTGTTTTAGGAGGTAGTATTGCTCTAATTATCAATCCTTTAAAAATAATCAGAGGCTAAATAACAAGAATTAAATCTAATTTCCTTTTGGACCCCTTTATTAGCCAAGATGGGTGTTTTCCACTTTTTAACAGAGAAGCAAATGGCTTGATGGGCTGGCATATCAATGTAAACCTCTCTCTGACATCAGTACTTCTATACTTTTCCTACAACACAGAGCAGTGTTGAATCAGAAGGTGATGCGGCTGTGAATAAACTAATTTATTTATTATTATTTCTTTTTTTAGATAGAGTCTTGCATTGTCCCCAGGCAGGAGTGCCATGGTGTGATCTTGGCTCACTGCAACCTCCACCTCCCAGGTTCCAGCGATTCTCCTGCCTCAGTCTCCCAAGTAGCTGGGACTACAGACGTGTGCCACCATGCCCAGGTTATTTTTGTATTTTTAGTAGAGACAGGGTTTCACCATGTTGGCCAGGGTGATCTCGCTCTCCTGACCTGATCTGCCCCCCTCAACCTCCTAAAGTTCTGGGATTACAGGAGTGAGCCATTGTGCCAGGCCCGAAGGAACTAATTTTTTAAAATATTTACTGATTGTTTGTCCTTGAGAAGACTTGAAGCATTTCACTATTTTAAGTCAATCTCAAATTTGTCATCTGAGAGCTAAATAGAATAAAGATGCCACTGAACTTAGAGGAAAGATTATGTAATCAGGAATCCCACTTTGAAGCTTCCTTTATCTCTTCTTTTTATGATCTCTTTGGAGTCTCAGCCCTGAGTCCTGCACTACTCTCCATGGTCATGGAGCACTCTGATACTGTTTCCATCTAAAAAACAAAACAACTCCGAGAAGGGGGTGGCCAGAGGTCTTTCTTGGACAAGGATGACTTAAGGATGATTTGAGGAAGGAAAAAAGACTCTCTCTATAAAAATCTTCTATTAGAGGCCATTTTTTTTTTTTCTTTTTTCTTTTTTGAGGCAGGGCCAGTCTTGAACTCCTGGCCACAAGCAACTCTCCTGCTTTGGCCGCCCAAAGTGCTTGGATTACAGATGCGAGCCGTTGCACCTGGCCTAGAGTCACCCTTTTGGGTTAAGACGTTCTCTCTAGAAAGCCTTTGTTAATTATAAGTAAGGATTGAGACATTGACCTATTACATCAACTATGATTCCAGCAAAGATAACCTCACTATCTCAATCAGCTGTTAACTTAGAAAGCTAGACTTTTATGGTGTTAAACACACACACACACACACACACACACACACACACACACACACACACACGAGCAGCTTTGGGTCTTCCAGTCCTTTACTTAGCACATTGTAGCACAAAGAATCTCCTTAATATGTTTGTATTAAGTTAATAGGCAAGTGAAGAGGAAAGGCTGTAGTGTGTTTTATGGGGAGATAGGGTCAGGTGTGTCTAGATATTAAAGTCTGGATATTAAGGTTACCAAGGGTGAAAGATTTTGATGAAAGAATGAAAACATCCATGTCCAAGATTTCCAGTTTCATTTCTGTCACTAATTTGAAGTCACCAAATAAACAAAGTGAAAATGGGTGAAACGTACTTTGAGTTACAGTAAGTTTATCTTAATTCATTGACTTTTCAACTGCTCAGATGTCTTAAAATTTTTTAAAAAGTAACTTGTTACAGTAAAGAGTCACACAAATACTCATAGCAGAGGAACAATTTCTGGATTTTATTTTTTCAGTCGGTGAGCTTTTTAAGGATCTGGGGAGGATGAGAATAAAAGGGTGACTTCTTATTTTCAGTTTTTCTATTTGGATGTGTCAAATTCCTGGTAATTTCTAACACAGCAATGGAAATTTACAAGGTGCCTGAAAGAACAAATAGAACTTTCAGACCTGGAGAAATTCTAGTAATCATCACTCTGGATACATTATTATAATTAGTATTTTTAAAAAGAAAACAATCTTTCAGAAAGATAGGAAGTTTAGGAACCAAAGCCAGAGGCCCTAATACAAATCTCCCCTCCCATCCCCTCATCCCCACCTTCTTCGCTGCCCTTTACTGAATTAGCAGGAACAGTTCAAACACGCCCACAGCCCAGGAAATAATGAGACCCAAGTGATCCAGTTAGATAGAAAAAGTAGTTTGCTTTTTGCTTGGCATCTCCCAAATTATCTTGAGTTTAAGCTAACAATAAAATAAAAAACGTTTCAGAAGCCAATTCGGCTCCCAGGCCCAAACCAAAACTCGAACCTGGTACTTTTCGTAAGTGCGGGCGAAGAAATGGGCGGTAAGTTAAAGAGCTGGTGGCGCCTCTGAACACACCCGGGCAGGGCCAGCAGGTCCTTGTCCAGGGAGACCCCTTCTGCTGGCTTTGGTGAAGGTGCTCCCTGTCCCCGCGGGTTCCTCCGTAGGAGGCTGGGTCTGCGGGACGCGGCGCCGGGCGGGTGAGAGAAAGCCCGGGCAGAAGAACACTCAGCCGGCGACTGGACGCGAGCACAGGGCGGGTGGAGAGCGTCTCCCCGGGCACCGCTGCTGTCGTCCCGGGTGCTGAAAAGCCGGGAACTTCCCGGGAAGCAGCGGCACTTTTCTCCCTGGAAGGTGGGTGTGGGGGTTCCAGGCTGCGCACCTGCTAAACCCGCCTACTTGCCCCGGGAGGGGTCCGCCAGATGTGCCCCTCCCCAGCCCCGTTCGGGGGAGAAGGATGGGGGCGGGGGCGTGGGGGTGAGCACAGCCCGGCACCGCAAGTGGGACCCCGGGGTGCCCTTCTCCGCAACTCCCGGGCAGCCGCGCGCCGCGAACCCCGCTCCACCTGCACGCGAGGCGGGCCGGGGGCAGAGGGCGCCGGGCTGTGGGGGGAAACGGCCCGCGTCCCGGGATTGGGGGGTGGAGGAGAGAGCGAGCGGGCATGCGCAGTGGGGCGGAGGAGGTGGCGATGGCCGGGGGAGGCGGGGGGACTGCTGTTTATTTGCAGCTGGGCCAACTCGGCGGCGCAGGAGGCGGCGGAGCGCGGGGCGCTCGCGGCGGGTCCAGCTGCCGCAGCACCATGCCCAAGCTCCCCTCCGGGCAGCCGCCGCGCGCCGCCGGGGCCCCGGTAGGGGAGGATGCCAGACGCCCGGGAGAGGCCAGGGCAGCAGCGGCGGCGGCGGCGCGATGGTGCTGACCACCTCTGCCCGAGGCGGCGGCGGGGACCGCGCACCCTCCCGGCGGCAGGGCTGCGGGCTCGCGCCGGCCGGGGCCGCGGCGCTGCTGGCCGGGGCGAGCTGCCTGTGCTACGGCCGCTCCCTGCAGGGCGAGTTCGTGCACGACGACGTGTGGGCGATCGTGAACAACCCCGACGTTCGGCCAGGCGCCCCGCTCCGTTGGAGCATCTTCACCAACGACTTCTGGGGCAAGGGCATGGCCGAGAACACCAGCCACAAGTCCTACCGGCCGCTCTGCGTCCTCACCTTCAAGTGAGTCTCTCACCTCGCGCTAGCCGCGGCTGCCTCCTCTACCCTCCGCCCGTCCCTCGGTCCGGGAGAAGTTGCGGGACTGACTTGGGGGCATTTCATTTTTGCCGCCCTTTCCCTCCACACCTCCCTCCTCTCCAGGATGTGCATGGCACTGTGCTCCGGGATCCAGTGCCCGGCTTATCTGGGCTCTCGGGGCGGTTCGGGAGGCGCCCGCTGGGGAGTTGGGATCGAGTTTTTCAAGTGTCTGCGCTCTCAGCGGGCTTCTCTCTCGAGGCAGTGCTGGGAGCGGGCTGGTGGAACCGCCTCCGCACCCCATCGCCTGCCTGATCGTGACCAAGTGGGACTAGCGCGGACCTAGAGGGTTCCGGAGGGGTGGCGGTGGTGGCTATGCTTCCAAGTTGAGAATTTCTCGTAGGCTGTTGGGCAGCTTTGCAGATGGGAAGTGTATCAGCCTCTTAAGGGTTTCGTTGAGATGAGGCGAGGCGGGAGCCTTGAGCTGACAGGGCTGCGTGGGTTTAGGAGAGGGAGCTGAAGACTCTCCCCAGCCCCTAGCCCCCGCCTTGCACCCTTGGCTGCTCCCCGAGGCTCTCCAATCTGCCAGACCGCTCTGCATCTAGACTTCAGAAGATGCAGAGAGAAGTAACGCAGAGCCTAGGCTTCTCCAGGGACCCTGGGGTCCCAGCCGAAATAGTTTTTCTTTTACAACCTCGGAGTCATGATTCAGCGTTTCTGGTGTGAATAAGTGTAAAGGGAACCGAGAATATGCCAGGTTTTTGTGGGGTGGAGTATTTTCTTTAATTTAAAAAGAAGCCTAGCTTCTGAGGAAAGAAGAGAAGCGCTCATTTGAGGGAAGTGCTATCTTACACAATCAGGAGCTTGACTCAACCCTTTATAATGTGGCTCAGCATTTAAGCTTATTTTAATGCGCCGGTCAAAACCGTTGAAATAATATTCGTGCGCTATTATCGGCGTTTTCAGCCTTTTTCCAACGGGTGTAATAGGAACCCGTGTTTATGGTAATGATTATTTGAGACGGGGTTGGCAGCTTGAAAGGCCTGCTCTGGCTGAGAGGCTTAGGCCTCTTGACAGGTGTCTCTGATGACTTAGAAAAGGAAACCATAGCAATCGGCAACAATTCATGGGTTTTTGACTTACGCCTTCCACTGAAAGTTTAATGTTTTTAAGGAGAGTGAGAAAATTACATATTTGACTTTGAAGATAATATGTTATAGACATTTGTCCTCTTAGAAAGTTGTTCTGGTTTTCTGCTCAAAGATCACCTCGGCTAACCTCGTTATTCAGTTTCCCAGATGTTTCTTAAAATCTCCTTGGGACGAATATAAATGTTTCACTTCCAGATTGACCTGCTTTTTCATTTATTACCGTCAGGGTTGTTGGTTAATTTAAGGTGTGTAAATTCACAGCATGAGATGCGCTTGCTGTCTTTGTAACAGCCATGGAGATCATCCTGGTCAAAAGTCTGAGTGTTTTTCAATTAAAAAGGGCAGAGTCAAATGCCTGTACCTACTTGCTGGAGAGTAGGGAAGGGGGTTTTCAGTTCTTGACTTTCTAGAAGGTTTTCTTCTTTTTTCTCTGTCTTTTCTCTTTTTTTCTTTTTTGAGATGGGATCTCACTCTGTCCTCCAGCCTGGAGTGCAGTGGCACGATTATTCCTCACTGGAGCCTGAAACTCCTGCACACAAGCAATTCTCCTGCCTCAGTCTCCCAAGTAGCTGGAACTACTGGCACATACCGTGCACCCAGATATATTTTTAAATTTTTTTTTGTAGATATGGGATCTTCCTGTGTTGTGTAGGCCGTGTTGAACTCCTTGGCTAAGCGATCTTTAAGCCTCAGCCTCCCAATGTGCTGGGCTTGTAGGCATGAGCCATTGCACCTCACCTAAAATGTTTTATTTTTCTTCATAATGGAGACAGCAGAAGGGAGGGGTGGAGGGAGTAGACAAAGAAGTAAGACCATTGATTAAGAGGAAGATTAGCTAGGGGCTGACAGAACAAGGGCAAAGGAGAGTTGGGGGGTTTAGGAGGAAGAGAGCTGAGGGACTCTTGCGGTAATCATTGATTGTAACAAGCAGCTTGGTATCTAAGAGGCATAGCTTGCTGTATATTATATGCCACTGCCTGTGAAAGATACACTTGTTTTTTGAGAAGATTGAGTTGCAAATCTAGAGGAGCAACACAGCACTAATTGGAAAGAGATAACTGCCTCTTCAGAAAGAGAATGTTAAGTAGTCTTTCTGTGCTCACATGCATTGATTTAAATAAGACTGGACAGCTTTCTTTATAGTCACCTAAGGTGAAACTGCATCTTCTAGTGTGATAGCATGAAGCTGGAGGACATCAATGACTTTAGACCCACACAACTCTACAGGATGGTACAAAGAAGGACAGAAAGCCACATTTATTAACTATTCACTATGAACCAAGCATTGGCCTAGATACTTCACATAGATTGTATCTTTATGATTTTCATTTTAGATAATTAGTGAAAACACAATTCAAAGGGCCCATTAAATCTGTGCAAACAATTTTAACTGTATCTTAAATTATGCTTGAGCAAAAACTTTGAGATTTCAAACCCCTTTAAAAAAATTTTTTAAAATATAATTGTACATTCCCATGCAGTTTTGAGTAATAATATAGAAATTCCTTATACTCTATCCATTTCCCCCAATGGTAACATCCTGCATTATGATGGCATAATATTACAACCAGGAAATTGATATTGATGCAATCTACAGCATTTAGTCAGATTTCACCCATTTTATATGTACTTCTTTTTTTTTTTAATTTTACTGTGTATTTAGTTCTATACAGCTTTATCATATGTGTAGATTTCAGAGAGTACCACCACAGTCAAGATATAGAACAGTTCTATCCCAAGGATCCTTGGTACTTCTTTATCGCAGTCATGGACACCTAATCTTTAACAACTGCCTAATCTATAATCCCCTCACCCAAATCCATAACAACCATGAATCTCTTCTCCATTTTTATCATTTTGTCATTTTAATACTGTTGTATAAATGGAGTCACGTAGTATGTAACCTATTGAGATTGGCTTTTTTCACTCAGCATGTCTCTGGATCTTCAGGCTGTTGCATGTATCCATAGTTTGTTCCTTTTTATTACTGAGTTGTATTCCATTGTATAGATATACCACAGTTTGTATAACTGTTCACCTGTTGCGGACATCTGGGTTGTTTCCAACTTTTGGCTAATACAAATAAAGCTGCTATACAAATCCACGTACCCATTTCCTCATTTCAAATTTTAGCTCATTTCTTATTTGAAAAAATATATAATTAGTATCTTTACTACTTCAGCAAGCACTTTTATCATTTATTAGTACACTAGCAAGCACCTTTATAGCAAAAAGTATTATGCATCTATAAATTGCATTTATTCTTAAGGAAATCTCTAGCTCTCAGTATGTGTGACATACATTCAGTGAATCAAAAATCAACTTATGTTTTAATAAAAATATATAAACATAAATTTTTATTTCTCTGGGATAAATGCTCAGTAGTCCAATTGCTGGGTCATGTGATGGCTGCATGTTTATATGCTTTATGTGAAGTTGCCACACTGTTTTCCAGATGTTCCTACCAGCAGTGTCTGAGTAATCCAGTTTCTGTGCATCTCCGCCAGCGCTTTGTATTGTTGCTGTTTTTTACTGTAGCCATTCTGATAGACATGTAATGACATCACACCTCTATATGTACCTCATTAATTTACCATTCCCTAATGGGTGAAGTTATTAAACATCTGATATTAAACCAAAGAGTGTGGTAAATGTGCCTTTGTATCTTTTGTCTATTTGTAGGTTTTGTTTTTTTTTTTAATGTTGAGTATTGAAGTTCTTTATATATTCTAGATACATGTACTTTGTCGAGTATGTGATTGCTAAATATTTTCTCCCACTCTGTAGCTTGTCTTTTTGTTCTCCTCACAGGACCTTTCCCAGTGCAGAACTCCAAACATATTTTTATTAAAACATAAGTTGATTTTTGATTCACTGAATGTATGTCACACATACTGAGAGCTAGAAATTTCCTTAAGAATAAATGCAATTTATAGATGCATAATACTTTTTGCTATAAAGGTGCTTGCTTGTGTACTAATAAATGATAAAAGTGCTTGCTCAGGTAGTAAAGATACTAATTATATATTTTTTCAAATAAGAAATGAGCTAAAATTTGAAATGAGGAAATGGGTTACAGAACATCTACTTTGAACAGTTTTGAGGGGATGGGACAGTGGAATATGAAAGCAGCTTACCAAGATATGGTGGCTTTGCACTATGTCACTTTCGCTAAGTTGAGACTAGGTTTCTTAGAATTGCCTTTGCAAGATGATCTGGGTTAGGACTGACCATAAGAAAAATTTCTGCAAGATTTGGAAGATGAAAGTGAAGTGGCTGAGATCACATTCAGAAGGTTGGCATAGGTTTTGTTGCTGCCAGGCCTCGTGCAGTTTGTCACAGAAATGTTGGTGAACGTGCTGTTCATTTGCAGAAGCACCCAGGCCCTCAGCTCCTCCAGTGCTCTCCAGATCTCCTCGTTCAGCTACTTGGAATCATGGTGCAGGTATGTATGCAGTTCTGCAGGGAAGAGTGCCAGTCTTTTTGCAAGCCTCTTGCATTATTAAAGTTGGAACCTTAAAGGCAGTGGGAAACAGACATGTATTTTAGTTCATTCTTGTGGATTCCATTTTGCCCTTGCTTCACCCTACTTCAAGTCCATTCACCCTCTCTTCCAGAATGGCCCTGCCGCCCTGCCGGCTTTCAACTTGGGTTATAGACACAGAAGCATCACACTTACATAGGCATCTAACCAGCCCCAGCAATTGTAAAAGGTCAGATCCCCATAGTACATCCCTTCTTCTGAATCACTCATGGTGGCTCTGCTTTTCTAGTGAAACCCTAACTGATACAAATGACCATCTCTTTGTGTTCCTTGAAGTGAGTTTAGATTATAATAAATTTCTGTTTCCAATCAAATCTCAGATTCCGTCTTTTCATAAGATCATGCCCAAGGGTATGCAGGAATATTTTTGGACCATAGTGGTACAGAATCAAAACATTTGTGACTCTGTAACAGTAACTTTTTTTTTTTTTTTTTTTTTTTTTTGCTTCTTTATCCTTCCCTGGCCATGTCTTGTTTGTAAGCCTGAAATCAAGAGAAATGTATTAAGCTACTCTGTAGACAGTGAATTGACACAGAACCAAACTCTATGATATACATAATACCTCCCTTGAAAAATGGTCCTGAATGGTTTCAAATAAACTTAGCTTTTTAATTTTATACCCCCCTTCTCTTGGGAAGAAGATACTGCTGAATTGTTCACAGTGCCATTCCATTCAGTAAGCAAGTGGAAGTCTGCTTCAATAAGCAAGAACCAATGATTTTTCAATGTTAAAGATGGGGAAACTCAGCAAATTAAAGAACTTTAAACTCCTGATTCTCTCCCTGTGTGTTTAGCCTATTAGATTATATTCGCTATAATGTTTTATTTTATTAAGAGCTTCTGATGGTAATATAAACCATAAGAGTGAAAGTGGGTGGTTTAAAATGTCAGAGCTAAAAAATAGACTATCATAATATGTGCAGCTGTAGGAATTTGCAGCATTTTAATGTTTGATCTTGAAAGGTTTTTGCAGCAGTTTGCATCTTTTAGTTACAAATAGCATACCAACCATGAAAATAAGCACTAACTAACCTCCATGCCCACAACCTTAAAGAAATGGTGATATGTTTCTTTTGGTTCTATTCCTTTTCATTTGACTTCTGTGGAATTTCATTTTGACACAGCCTGTTGCTACAAGGCTGATAAGTTTGTTTTCTAAGTCTATCATAGGTGACAAGTAAAGATTCTCTACGATGTTTGACTAGATTGTCTAGGATGTTCAGTGACAGAAATACCAAGGGCAAATGTGATTGGAGGCAAGAAAAATTTTATAAAGAAAAATAAAAAACTGCCTTTGAAAATTTTATGCCACTGTAAGGTTATCTTGGAAGCTCCAAGAGGAGGAGGTTGTGATTATAATCTAGTAGGATATGCTTTAGACTACAGTCTGGTAGTGTAGGAGGGATGGAAAGTGAGAGGAATGTATTTTTGGACTCATGAGAGTTTTTATAGGTGAGTCCCTGAATGAAGGCTTGGAAGTCACCTTCCAAAGCAGTCTATTATTACCAACCAGTGTCTTTTCTGTCTGTCTTTGGAGCTGCATTCATATTTTTCCTAACTTTGAGTATGTCATCAACTCAAAGAGGGGGGTAAGGAGGCCGGGCGCAGTGGCTCCTGCCTGTAATTCCAGCACTTTGGGAGATTGAGGTGGGTGGATCACTAGGTCAAGAGACCAAAACTATCCTGGCCAACATGGTGAAACCCCATCTCTACTAAAAAAACAAAAAGTAGCTGGGTGTGGTGGGGCACGCACCTGTAGTCCCAGCTACTTGGGAGGCTGAGACAGAAGAATTGCTTGAACCTGGGAGGCAGAGGTTGTAGTGAGCTGAGATCGCACCACTGCGCTCCAGCCTGGAAACAGAATGAGACTCCGTTAAAACAAAAAAGAAGGAAAAAAAAAAAAAAAAAAAAGAGGGGTAAGGAATGCCTGATCATGCCCACATAATGGCAATGTTTCTTTCCCAAATAATAAGATATAGTCTCTGTACTATGAAGTCCTCTTTGATCTGAACCCTGGCTACCTCTTTGACGCCTATTCTACCAATCTCAACCTCATTCTCTGCACCAGCATTCCAGAACCCTTGTTCTGATCTGTGCAGGGCTTGTGTGCTCACCATCTTTGGTTTCTGCTTAAATGTCACTTCATCCCAGAGGCCTTCCCTGGTGGCCAGGTGATCTAAAGTAGCAAACACTCCTCTGTGTTTTACCCTTATTTCCTTACCCTGCTTTGCCTTAGTATCCCCCTAAATGATGCTATCTAGCATCATTTTTATTGACTTTTACCTCCCCTCACTACAGTGTAAGTTCAATGAGGTTTATCTCTAGCACCTAGAACTAAGACTGGCTTGCAAAGTAGGGACTCAAGAATTATCATTGAAAGATGGAATACTATTTGTCAGTTAAAAATAAATTAGTTTTTTAAAGAATGAATAAATCCTTTTTGTGAATGCTCGAATTTTTCAGGTAAATACTAAGGTAAGGCTACATGATCATAATGTAGAGAAAAGTTTGTTTGGTTTACTTTTTCACTAATTTACCTTTGTTCTTTCTCTCTCAAAGAGAAAAGTGGAGGCAGACTAGGAATTTCCTCAGATATATACAGAGAATACCAGTAGGTTCCTTTTACTGAGAGATTCTGAAAGGGATGACTTTGAATTTCTATTGTAACTTGCTGGGACTGTAACTCTATGTAGACAATGAGGATCTGTAGCATTTTTGGATCTCACTCTTCTTAGGTGGCAGATTGCAGCACAAATGGTTGGTGGATGCTTGCTGCAAAGTTCAAGGCGAGAAACAGCAGCTGTGCCTTCAAAACCCAGAATTATAGGAGGTTCTCACTACACTCCGATCTCAGGGTCCTAAGATTCATCCATGCCTGTGCTTTCTGTGAGGAATGGCCTTGTTGGATCAAAGGGAGTACAAGAACTTGAAAATATTTTATCAGAGAAACTAACATGACAGTGAATTTTTCTGATCTTCATGCTGGATTCTTGGGAGGAAGCTTCTGATCCCTTGGAATTTCCCAAGTGAGAGGAGTTTCCTTATCGTTCATGATGGACTCCTGGGATCACACCTGTTTATGCTAAGGAGGAGCTGACTCATGGTGGGCTCCTAGATGGTTACAGGATGAGGGCTGGCTGTGGTGTAAAGACCAATTATATGATTAGAGGGTTGGGACTGTGAGGCATGTGATATCACTCCTATATCCCAACCTCCTAGGAGGGAAGAGGGACTGAAAATTGAATTGTTACGTGGTCAGTGATTCAATCAATCATGCCTACATACTGGAACCCCCAATAAAAACTCTGGACACTGAAGTTTGCTTGAACTTCACTGGTAGGTAATCATACCTTGATGTTCTGGGAGGGTGAAGCATCCTGTAGAAACAGAACATTTATGCTCAGGACCCTCCTGGACCTTGACCCATAGATTTCTCCCTTTGATTGGTCCTGACTTGTAACCTTTATAAGAAAACTATAACCATAAGTATAGGGGTTTCTCACTTTCTGTGAGTTGTTCTAATGTATGATCAAACCTAAGAGAGTTGTGGGAGGCCCTGATTATGTAGTCAGTTAGTCAGAAGTACCAGTAGCTCGAGGAACTTGTGGCTGATTTCTGAAGTGTGAGGAGTTTTGTGGATGACTTTTCCCTCAACTGGGAGTCTGTGTTAATTTTGGGAAGTTGAAGTCAGAACTGCATTACACCCAGGCACTCCACCAAACACCAAACACACATTTTTTTAAAAAAATGCTAAAAGTTGACAGCTCAGTTAAAACTAAAATATTTGGCCTTCGTCTGTCCTAATTTTTATTATTTGCTGACTGTCTTTCTGAGGATTTTCTTCTGGGACTTGCTACCTTCCAGATATATTTACTGATCTTCCTGCCTTCAGTTTTCTTACCCTTTCTTTTGTACAGTTATTACTCTAATAACTGTATTATTACTCTAGTACTAATATAACAGTGACAGTAACCTCCATTCCCATGGGGCAGCTTTCCCATGTGGCAGATTCCTCATAGCCAGATAAGGATGTGATGCATTGAACTCAAATGAAAGCCATGAATTTTGCCTTGGCTGCAGAGTGTCAATCTCCCCTCTGGACTGTTGTTTGCATTGGTGCCTGGGAACTACATCGTTTTGTACTTCAGATATATTAAGCAATGATGATTTGCTGATTTATTCCTGGTTCTGAAGGGAATGCAGAAGAAGAGCAACTAAAATGATTGAGGGCCAAGGGGATTTGCCTTAGAGGAAAAATGAGAAGAACCAGATGTTGTTATTTATTGGTTGAATGATCTAAGAAGACTATGGAAACCTCTCATAAGCATTTGAGATCTGTAATGATGGTGAGAGGTTGGGAAAAAGAAAGATGAACAGTAATAGAGGAAGACAGGAGAATGTGCTGTGTGCTTTGTACTGGGCTGTGGAAACCCATGCGGAAAGTGTTGGAGAACCCATCACTGGAGACACCAGAAACAGATAATAAAGGGGTACTTTTAATTTTTTATTTTCCCTGGTTTGTATTTCTTTGGAAAAGAATACTGTGAAAAATCTGTGCTTTTCTGGAAAGCTGGGCAATCCTAGCAGCCTTTCCTTAAGCTTTGAGACCTGTCTCTCACTGTTCTGAGTTATCACCTGACTTTGAACCACTTGGTTTGCTTGGGGCAGATCTCTGGGCCCTAATTTAGATCTACTGCCTTGGAATACCTTGGGATGGGATCAGAGAATCAACAATTGTAGCTACCACACCAGATGATTAAGATGCTTGAGAACCACTGGGACTCATGGGGGCCCATGTTTAATGAGGTTGAGATGCCAAAATCTCCCTGGCATAATGTAGAGAAAGGAACGCAAAGGCTCATTGAGATAGGAATGCCGGCATGCGTTCATCACATGCAAACTGCACACACACCCTCTCATGCCTCCATTGTACTCCCAGCTAGGGCCAGATGACTTTCCCTTTTCTGAGGCATTGAGAATTACATTGGTGAAGGAGCACCTGCAACTTCGAGAAGCTCTTTGGTGGATCTCTTCTGTAGGCCAGGTGTGATGTAGGAGATGCTGCCATTGAGGTGAACTTTCTGAATTCATGGGGTGTTGGGATCCTGGAGTACCAAAGACCAAGTGGCAGAACTTAGCTGCCAAAGACAAGGTGAGTGCCTTGATCATGATGGGCCTCTGGGACACAGTGATAATCAGAATGTTTTGACCTGCAACAATCATTGGTGGTGGCCAATTAATCATGTTGTCCCTAGGAATGAAGTAGATGGGCAGCCCTCTAAAATTTTGCTAAAATTTATTCCAGAAAAACTCCGGGTTCAGGGCCAGGAATCAGGCTTGGGTCACCACATGGAGAGTCATGATGTCTTACCCAGTTTACAGACCTATGCCAGTTCCTTGAGGTAGAGCCATTTGATTGACACGGAGTTGGGGTTCTTTTGAGGAAGACTCTAGTATATTCCCTACTGTGTGTCTCTATTTCACAAATACAGACTGTTACTGTTTTGTTTTGTTTAGTTTTGTTTTTTTCCTAAACCAGAGCTATTGTCAAAGAAGAAACTTAAGAGACAGTGATGGGGTTTATCTTAAGCTCCAGGCTGTGTGAGTGAGGAGGCAGAGGGCAGCCAACAGCTCTTTCTTCTCCCTTTCTCTCCACCCCACAACCCCTTTGGTGCCAGATTGTGTGACCCTATGCCCTTTCCTGGGAAGGGATATGGCAGTGCTGCAAACTAGCTTATCTGAGAACTCATGGCCTTACCTTTCTGGGAAGTTTTACAGAAAGGCAGAGGGAGTTCAGATGGAGAAGGGGTGATTTGGATTCATATTTACCAAACTCTGGAAGGTTTTCATATAGTGAGCGATGGCTATTAAGATTATTTCAGAAAAAAAAATTATTTTATTTCCTACTGCTTGGCTTAGTTTTAAATGAAGAATGAAGGCTACACCAAATAAAGTTAGAGATTCTTAAAGTCAAAGGGAAAGGTGATCTTTTCCAACTGCAACTTAATGTAAGCTCAGTAAATTTTCATTTAGAATCTGTTGTGTGCTGAGTGAGATGATACAATGACAAAAAGAAATTAGTTTCCTATAGTGTATGAAAAATGTTTGAGGAATATAGTTAATGAGTTTTTTTAAAAAATTGGTTAAGTACTTTCATAGGGGTACATTCAGGGTGATATAGATCCTGAGATGTTCTTTTTAGATGGTATTTCTTGTGAGTTGTCATTATACTTCTTTGTGGACATTTCTGATTATCCAAGCACCTGATATAATTTTAGATGTTTAAATGTGTACTAGCTTCAGTGTTACTTCCTACTTTGAGCTGAAGCCTGCTTCTCAGTACTTTGCATATAAAAAGTTGAAAATCGAAATGCTAAAGGGTCAGGCTGATCTTAGAGTGAGTGAAGTGAGCTGGATGTGAGGTTATGTTGTAATACTTTGCATTTTAGGCACATGGGAATATTCTCCTCTTCCAGAAATATGCTTTCTTCCATTTTTCTTCAAGGAGTCATTTTGACTGTCTTATTGCCCACGTGTGATAGTCATGTAGGCTCAAGAAATATTTCACTTTCGTCTTTACTGTACAAAAAAAAATTGTGCGTGTAATGATAAATGAATGCCTTCAGGTTAGAAATATGATAGGAATTGGTAGAGACTACAGCAAATTGTGCGCCCTTGTCCTCTCGAGATGGGCACACAGATATTTCCATGCAGCCATGTAGGCCCAGAGTTGTCAGGTCTTCTAGTATTTTAAGATAAGCTGGAAATTTTTATATGAAGCCACTTGTTTTTAAAACCCTGGTAAATAAAAAAGAGGTATGAAAGTAAAACAGAACAACCTGCAGGCTAAACCTAGCCTTTGTGAAGCCAGTTTGCAACATCTTTATTGGATTGTAGTTTCCCCTTAGGGAGCTACTTAGAATAAGTGCATTCCTTTAGTATTGCTTTTCATTCATTCATTCATTCATGTTTATTCATTCATCCAAATGCTTAATGTGTGATAATCATGATTGAAGCATTGTGCTAGACACTGTGGATATAGCCATAAATATGGCAAATACCTTTTCCCCTGGAGAATTTGGCATCATTTCTGTCATCTTTCTCTAGGCTGAGCATCTTCCATTTCCTCAAAGCTACATTCAAGAGGCATCATTTCTGAGGGTCTTCCCTACCCCCTTAGCATCCCGAAGTTCTCCTGTGAAGGTGCTCTGTGTTTAAAAAGCACTCTGATGGTCTGCTGCCCCACATTGGATACCACCTATGTTGCCTCTCCCATCCTCAGGTAGAATACCTCCCTCTTCCCCATCTCTGCACCTGGTAAGTTCTTCCACTGCCAGAATTCTTTAACATTGAATTAGCTGTTTAATTACCTTGCCTGCCCCTACTCTGCTATTAACTCTTTGGGAACAGATGCCACATCTTACTTCTCTTTGTATCTCTGGGCCCTGAATCATATCTGACATGTAGTATGTACTTAATAAATACCTAATTGTGTGAATTGAAATGAAAAATTATTTGACTTGTGCAGTTCCCTGTCTGTCTGGTTTGGTCTGTTTTGATAACCGACACACGTTAACTCTGTGTTGAAGGCAAATAAAAGCCCCAGAGCAGTAACCTATGTACGGTTTAATCTAGATTGCAAGTATTTTGTTCTTTTATATCCCCATGTGAGCCTTTACTCTTACCATTGTTCTGTCTAATCCTGTTAGAGTTAGTTAACAATTTCAGCCATTTAAACTCTTTGTGAATGTCAGTTAGTTCTTCTGGTACATTAACTTTCCTTTCCAGATAAAGGCATTTTGTATCTTGATAAGTATACACTGTATAGTTTCATTAAAACTTTGATAAAAATATTGGAAAATACAGAGGTAATATCAGAACCCTGTGGCATACACTGGAGATCTTAGTCCAAGGAGACATTGATTTATTATTCACTGCTCTTGGTGTTTGCTACAAATCTATCTTAGGCTATCTTGTTTGCAGGGAGATTTTGAGAGATTTTGATAAATGCCTTTGTTAAAATAAAGATGTGATGCATCCATCACATCGCCTTTTCTATTAAATTATGAGGCTAATCAGTGAACCCCCTTTTTGTGAACCCATATTATCTCCCAGAATCAGAGATTCTTTTCTCTATGATCACATGTAGGATATGCTAGAAGCTTTTGTTAGCATTTTATCTCAAGCTCACTTGTCTGTAATTTGGAGAATTCACTCTCCATCTTTTTAGATATTTTAAATATACTCCTAACTCCAGATTCAGGGTGATTTCTTAAAGCTTAGATTCACCAATGTTGGGTTCCAGGTAAGGGACTTTCACACCGTTATGTCATTACTGCGGGGGCTCCTCATTCAGCAATTTATTTTATCTTTTGGGATCTAACTGAATTCACTTCAAACACCAGGCATTCTAGAGTGTACCTTTTTAAGCTTCTGATGCATGAACCATACCTCGTGCAAGTGTGTTTTTTCTATAACCCTACAGATGCGATGGGGTGCATTAGGTCCTGTTATTAAATTTAAGCCAAACTTCAGAAGTCTCTCTCTTCTGCATGTCTGTCTCACAGAAGTATTTTTTAAGATTTTGACTAAGTTCAAGAAATAACATGGGGCCGGGCGCGGTGGCTCAAGCCTGTAATCCCAGCACTTTGGGAGGCCGAGGCGGGCGGATCACAAGGTCAGAAGATCGAGACCACAGTGAAACCCCGTCTCTACTAAAAATACAAAAAATTAGCCGGGCGCGGTGGCGGGCGCCTGTAGTCCCAGCTACTCAGGAGGCTGAGGCAGGAGAATGGCGGGAACCCGGGAGGCGGAGCTTGCAGTGAGCCGAGATCGCGCCACTCCACTCCAGCCTGGGCGACAGAGCGAGACTCCGTCTCAAAAAAAAAAAAAAAAAAAAAGAAATAACATGGATAACACCTCGATATTTTCAGATATGATGCATATGAACCACAAAGGTGACTCATGCCTACCATTTTATACTGTTTTTGGAAGGAGAAAGGAATATATGTTAAATACCTGATGAGAGTATGGTAATATAGTAATGATGCCATCTCTCATGATGCTTTTTATTTTTCAAATGGTTGAATAATAAATACTTTGCAAAAATAAGCCTTTCATTCTTTTTTATTATTTGTAGTCCAAATTTATTATCTAAATTTTAGGATCCATGGGAATAGTCAAATTTTCAAGGATTTGGCTTGTTAGATATCTTGCCTTTCTCACTATTGCCATTTTTATAATTCACACTGTGAGATCCATTCTTGTACATTCACTCTTCCATCTTTTCTATGTATATGTACATATATATGTATTTATATATATATTTACATATATACTTTATATATTTTTTGTATTTTATATAAACTTTTCTGGTTACTTCCTTATGGAAAATGCCTGGAAGTGGAATTTTCAGGCAAAAGTGCATACCTTTTTAAAGCCTCCAATGCATGTCGCCAACCAAGAGACCTTCCAACTTGGACACCTACCAGTCAGATGTCAGATTGCCTGTTTTCTGTCATCCTTGTCACTGGTATGAATGAATTTTAAATGAATGGCTTAGTTGGTCTGGAAAGCTCAGCTTGATGAAGTAGAACTCAGTGTAAAATCAGTCTCAGAGGGATGGGCTGTTAGGGAACTGCATCCAAGTTCTCCAGGGACCTGGACTTGGTCTTGCTCTTCCTTCACAATTCTCGCATCCCAAGCCTTCTGACTTCAAGCAGCTCTGCCGCCTCATGTGTGTTTCTATCCAGGAATGTCATGCTGGTCTCCCTGCTTTAGTTGGACCTGTGAGTTCTCTAGTCCACTGCCTTTTCCTTTTTCCCTCTGGATGGGCAAATTTCCCACCAGGCTTCTGTATTGAGGATGCTGGGGTGTGTGCAGACTAATGAGGCTGCCAACATACAGCTGAGTCAAATCTTGCATCAGAGCCCTGGAGTTGGATCCAATACAACAATTTAGTTTTCTAGGCTTAGTTAAGACTTTGATTACTTCAGTGGGAGTGAAAATGGAGTTTATTAGTAACTATGACATTTGCATTCATATGTCCAAATAAATCTTGAGATGTTTAAAATTCTGTAGGTTAAAGCTGTGCATGAATTATGTCAGTTATTTAGAATACGCATATGTCATCTCCAAAGCTGACTTTTTCATTCTTAGTTGTTTTGGCAAAGAGGAGCTGTTTCTATAAGAGAAGCAGATTAAAGGCCTGAGAATTGAAGACCTAGGATTGTTGTTTTGTTAAAATGGACCAGAATACAGACAACTGTAGGCAGTACCACTTAGGGCGTCAGTGCTCCCTGGAAACAATCATCTTGTGCAAGGGTATTTTTTCTGTAACCCCACAGAATCAATTGGGTATATTATGTCCTGTTATTAAATTTAAGGCAACCTTCAAAAGTCTCTCTATTCTGCATTTCTGTCTCATGAAAGTATTTTTTTAAGATGTTGAACAATTGGTTTTCCTTCCCTTTGTGGTTCTCTTTTAGTTTCTTTGTCATAGTCTTAGAAATCAGGTACTGAGATCTGTGGGAATTTATGTCAAAAATATTTAATACACATTCTGGAACAGGATGCTTTTGCTCATCTTTTCATTTCAGCTGCAGCTGGTAATAGCATGTAGGTTCCCTAAAGCTTCCTTTGTGGGGTGGTAATGAGGTGATGCTTCCAGGTGCATAATCTAGAAACCTGGTTCCTGGTGGCACCATGGGTGAGAGAACACATTCATTTGTCCCAACTGTGTGACCAATGCCTCATTTGTCCGAACTGTGACTACAATCGTAGTTTCATGGTTTCTGTTCATTTCCGGTATATGTGGCTCTGATCCACGGCACTTGGGACTTCCCTTTCAACACTCAGTTGCTTAGGAAGAGCCAGCAATGAAAACAAGAATATTAAGGGGGCGTATTCGCATTAGCCACGGAGTGATGGAAAAACAGGCTCAGTACCTGTTTGCTTGCCTTCTCAGTGAGGTCAAAGTTCCCTGAAATAATATTGTATTGTATATGCATGGATTTCTGCACATGGGACAATTCTGAAATAGCAAAAATGTGATACATACACAAAGATAAAAAATAACCCAACGTTGGGTATCATTTAAAAATCATTAATCTAATAGCTTATCTTTTTAAATGATGGATTCCGTCTGTTTTCCTTGTGCTTATGTTGAGTTTGTAGCTAATGCAGTTTTTTCTTTTTTCTTTTGTTTACAGGCTAAACATATTTTTGACTGGTATGAACCCATTCTACTTTCATGCAGTAAATGTAATTTTGCACTGCTTAGTGACTCTTGTGCTGATGTACACCTGTGATAAAACTGTCTTCAAAAATCGTGGACTTGCTTTTGTAACGGCATTGCTTTTCGCTGTGCATCCTATTCATACTGAGGCGGTAAGTGTAATTGGATCTCAGTGAAATAATGAATATGAGTATGTGTGTGTATGTATATGTGTATACACACACATATATATACATGTAAATATGTGTGTATATGTCGATATGTGTGTATATAGATATATACATGTAAACTAAGCTGATCTTTTTTCCCTTTCAAAACCACATGAATTCATTCTACTAAAGTGTTTGTCTTTATATATAAATCATTTTGTTTGACAACTTTTCCTTTTGAGTGTTCAAATTGGTTTTATTGCACCTCTTGGATTTAACTGCTTTTCTAAATAACTGCTGTTATTATTACAGGTAGTAATAAATGGCCACAGTTTGTTCAGTTTTGTATTTGCAGATAATTTAAGTCCTAATGTGTTTTAAGCAGCAAGGGCCATTTGAGACACTTAGCGTGCTGAGTCATTGTTCCTGCTCCACATTTATGTTCTATCTTTTCTCACCCTGCTTTATTTTATAATGTTTGTTATGCAGAACTGTAAGTGCTGGGGAAGTACTATAAAAAGTTAGACTGACATTCTTCAAGTTAGAAAGACAGACTTAGGAGCCTTACGTGTTGTTTCCCATGTTACTTAATAGGAAGGGCAGTTATTGCGTGGGTGATGAAAAATTTACTTTAAAAGGATTGGCTGGGTGTGGTGGCTTATGCCTGTAATCCCAGCACTTTGGGAGACTGAGGCGGGAGGATCACTTGAGGTCAGGAGTTCAAGACCAGCCTGGCCAACATAGTGAAACCCCATCTCTACTAAAATTATGAAAAACTTTAGCGGGGCGCCGAGGCGGGCACCTGTAATTCCAGCTACTTGGGAGACTGAGGCAGGAGAATTGCTTGAACCTGGGAGATGGAGGTTGCAGTGAGCCAAGATTGCACCACTGCATTCCAGCCTGGGCAACAAAGTGAGACTCCATCTCAAAAAAAAAAAAAAAAAAAAAAAAAGTGTTGATAGCTATGGCCCTCTTTAAAATATTTATTTAATCATTCTATGAATCAGATGGCATTTTAAAGCTACTTTGTTTCCCAGCTCGGTGAACACAGCTGGTTTGTTTTATGTGCCTGACCAAGGGTAGATGAAAGCTTGATAAGAGGTCCATGGGCACCACGGTTTTACAAGACTCTTTTCCAGAGCCTCAGCTTGCATCTCTCCGGACGCTTCTCTGAAGCTGATCTGCCTGAGAACACACCTGCAGTAAAGATGTCATGGTGGTTCCCTTCTCCCTCCTCTGAATTCAGAAGTGACATAGTTGTCATGGGGATGCATAATAATATGTTTATTTGAATTGACACAGAAGTCTGATTTAACCAGTTGGTTTGATGAGGAAGACTGGTTTGCCAGTTAGGCTATATGATGGGCATTTTCCACCAACAAAATTCTAAATCTGTAAGCTCAAAGTTTTGACAAAAATATATGTTGATTGGGTGATGAAGAAAGATCACTTTATTTAAAAAATTACATTGTGAAAGGTCATTTTCCCAACTCTTTGTGAGTATTTTAGACTGAGCAAGGTGACTTTAAGTGGGTGAGTATGAGGCATAAATAATAGTCCTTTGCCGAGTTTCAGTAAAGCCGTTCTGCTTTACTTAAAAGACATTGTGACAGTAAATGACTGTAATGACAGGTAACTCTAATGATGGCCATGTTTAAATTGTTTCCTTTTGACAAAATGAAAGGAGGACCTGATTACATTGTCAGCTGCTAGATTATTAAAAATTATGTAAGGTGATAGATCATTATGTGATATTTGCCGATACCTTGGAGTTCAAAGAATAAAGTCATTGCTGTAACAGGTCTACTTCCATTTTCACTTATTTATGTGAACAGCCTATGAAGATGAAAGCTAGGAATAGCTGGTATTAATGCTGCCTGCTGTCATAGTCTAACGCAAGGTAAGATTCAGCCACGGACAACTGAACTTACTGAAAAGAAATCTGCTATACCTAGGTTATTAAGAGGTGATTTTTATACTTATTAATTATCATTTTATGCTTTATTTATGATATATCAAACATCTGTGAATTAACAATAATTGGAATAGTAGTACAAAAATTTAAATTTTAACAGTTAGAGGCTTATGGTCAAAAGAAATTTAAAATATAGATTTAATTGTATATATTTTTATTGTAGGGAGAAGGATGATAAATACAATATTTTTAAGCATAACTATGTAATTTACAAAAATGGTGAGGGGGAAATACAATGAAAGTATGAGTTCAAGGAGAAAGGGTATGAAGTGTCTACCAATTAAAGAAGAACCTATTCATGTTTGGATAAATGGAAGATGATGAGCTTCAAGTTGCTATAGTGTTCAAATTCCATTTGGTAGATTTAATACAGGAACATTATGGCCTCATTTTGAAATGTCAATATCTACAATGAATAGGCAGTTAGATCCTTTCAAGTATTTAAAATTATGATGAAAAAGTTTTGATATGAATTGAAAAAAATCAGAGAGAGACTTAAGTTTTTAATGTTCTTTTTGGATAGAATATGAAGAAAAATAATCAAGGACTACTACTAACTAGACATATAGAATATGTGATGCTGGGCCAATGGCATGTTATACTCTAAAACCATAGACAGTATTTTATTTCTGTCAAATAATTCTTCATATACAATTGGAAATCTGTGCTTAGAGCATATTGGGGACAACTACTACATGAAAGAACAAATGAGTAGGGCAATAACAGTTTCAATTCAGAGGTATCAGAGAGAGAGAGTGCATAAAACACAGGCAGCCTTTGGCAGTGTGATCAGGAACTGGTTAAGGTTGGTTCCTAAGAAAAGAGGAAAATCCTATTAGCAAAATGACCTTCAAAAAAAAATAGTTACAACAAGCTTTTGTACTAATCGAAAAAAATCCATAGTAATAATGAAAGAGACAGAGGAGTCTGAAAGCTGGGTATTTATTTAGGGAAGGATGTTAGGGAGGGTGCTTACATTCATAAGGTTATGAGGGAAGTGTAAGAAGGAGGCAGAGAAATTTAGCCTACAAAACAGTTTACATGGCAAAGTAAAATCGGGGAACTTATTATTTAGTCATAGATTTCAATTCAAGTTTCTAAGTAGGAGGAGGACAGAGAAATAGAAAAAGATATGTACTTTCCAGAAGATATAGAGATAAATCATTAATATTATTATTTGAGACAGGGTCTCACCCTGTTGCCCAGACTGGGGTGCAATGGCATGTTCATAGCTTGCTGCAACCCCCCTCTCCTTGGCTCAAGCAATCCTCCCACCTCAGCCTCCCCAGGAGCTGGGACCACAGGTGCTCACCACTATGCCGGGCTTTTATTAGTTTTTTTAAGTAGAGACAAGGTCTTGCTACGTTGCTGAGGCTGGTCTTGAATTCCTGAGCTCAAGCAATCTTCCTGCCTTAGTTTCCCAAAGTGCTGAGATTACAGGCGTGAGCGACGACACCTGGCCCTGATGAATTATTTTTTTGAAAACGACCTTGGCTTTGTGGGAGAGGGAGTTACTGGGAATTATCGCCTCTTTATTAAAGAAGAACAAAAATTGGATCATAAACTATCTCAGGAAGGATGGAAATTTTAAATATTTTAGGTGGGGTTTAATTTGACACACTGATATGATTAAGCATTTACTTTATTAATTATGTAATCAACAAATAGTTAATGAATACAGTGTCTGCAAAGGATTGGTTCCAGGACCCCCAAAGGCACCAAAATCTGAGGATGCTCAAGTCCCTTATATAAAATGCTGTAGTATTTGCATATAATTTACACACATCATCCTGTATACTTTAAATCATCTCTACATTCCTTATAATACTCATAATTTGCAAATAGTTGTTAGACTATATTGGTTTTTATTTGTATTATATTTATTGTTGTACTTTTGTTACTTATTTACTTAGTGAATTTTTTTTTGATCATCAGTTGGTTGAATCCAGGGATATAGAACCTTTGGATATGGAGGGCTGACTATACTTGCTTGATCAAGTAAGGCATTCTACCAGGGGAATATGTGAGTGAATAGCAGGGTCCCTAGCCACAATTTCACAAGCTCATTGAAAAGCCAAAGAGCATACATATAAATAGATGCAAGATAAAGCAATATGTTGTAACAAAACAAGAGCCCTAGCAGAGAGCAAAATTATGTTTAATTTAAGTAAATAGGGACAAATTCATTTATTTACTCAATTTATTCAATCTTTCAATAAGTATTTAAGTGGCTATAATACAGTGACTATAATAGAGTCACTCAGTGCAGGGGTATAGCAATAAATAAGCCAGACCCAGAGCTTTCCTCACTTAAGCCTTTGAGATTATTGGAATAATTTCCTGACAGTATTTTTTTAGGAAATTTATGTTTTTATGAATCCTGAATCATGAGAAAAATCAGTAGAGACACTGGGAAAATGGAGGAAGTTATTTTAATTCTTCTATGATAGTTAAAACTTAATCATTGTAGAGACGTTACAGATTTACAGAAATGTACTTAGGTCAAATTGAGAGCAAGCGCAGGAAACGCCGATGCGTGGAGTTGAAGGTTAAGTTCAACATTTCAACAAGAATTGGGATAGGAAGACTTAAGAGAAAATTAGTTATGATCTAATCAGTCTGTCTGATTTGTAGCTGTTGCTATGTGTTAATTGTGTGTTCCTGGCCCTGTCTGACATTAATGGAACTCATTCTTGCAGATAAAATAAATATCAATAGCCTTATACATATAGTATACTTCATACAAATCTTATTGGTGGTATTCCAAAAGACAAGTTTCTACAGCAAATTAACACCTAATTTGAAATTTCTGCCTGTGATTGTGTTAACCTTACTAGAGGATCTGCCGTTCCATTATTTGAATGCTCTCCAATTATGTTCACTGATGTTTCTCCCTCCAGTGTTTGAATATTTCTTAGAGGCTGCAGTTCCTAGGTAACAGCCACCATGTCGGTAACGGAAACCTGTAGTTTGAGGCTAAAATACATGCTGGCCATTTGCATACATTTTTCATTAACCATGAACTGACCAATTGCTTTTGTACTTTCCAGCACCCTAGAAAGACATTGTCATAAAATCCACTGGCTCCAGTTTAATGTTCCATCTTTGCTTCCCATTGCCCCTCCTCACTTCTTTATTTACTCCCTGCTCTTCATCACCTCAGGTCTCCCCTTCCAGAAGCACTCCGTATACCTCCAGACCTCTCTTTCTCTGCCGTTCTTGTATCCTCCACCGGCAAAGCATTTTTGTTCCTTCCCAGGCCTAGTCTGCGCATGCCCTCGCCTTGAGCTTCCTGAAATCCCCCTTGTCTATGTTTAAGTCACAGTTTACATGGCCAGACCTGTGAAGCCTTCCTAGATCCTACAGTAAAAATTAATCTCTTCAGTCTTCTCTTGGTAATGGTTTCTCCTCTTATGATGCATGCAGTTTCCTTGTGTGCTATTTAATATCCTCTTTTGACTCCCCACCAGATGTTAAACTCCTTGAGGCTGATTGTATGCTTCCAACTGGCACAGTATATAGCTAAGAGGAGGCACTTGGAAAATGTTTGTTAACTGGAATTAAACACACACTTACTGAACATGACAATATTGACTAATTGAATCACAATGAATGGCTGGTCTAGATATACAGTAGTTAATGACTATTATAGCACCCATTTTTAGATATCTAGCCTTTTGCCCCAAATACCTCAGTTCCACAGGGGTATAGAATGCATGTTTAGCGGTTTGGACTGGCAAGAGAGCCTATCAATGTTACACCAATATTTCAACACCCTCTTTGAGCTTCTCCTGCTAGGGACACTACATTCTTTATATCTGGGCACATCCAGCTGGCACAGTCTGCTGTCGCCTCTTCCAAACTGGCTGCAATGCAAGAAGCCGGGCTGCAGGACGCCTTTAACACATTAGTTAAGCTTGCTTAGCTTGTGATTGCCTCATTCCAACTTGCTACACCCAGTAACAGCTTGCAAGTCTTGCTGTTGGCTACATCAGTTGTGCTGTGATGAGCACCCTTCTCGGTCCAGATGCCTAGACTTATCTCAAGACTGTTGCTGGTGAGCTGGGCTCTCTGTTTAACTTTCAGGAGGATTTGCAGGTGATGCTGAGCTAAATGTTCAAGGAGGTGGTAGTGTAGTCTGAGCAGATCTGGGCTTACAGGTGACCCATATACACTTCCGCTTTACAGACTGAGAGTCTGAGCTGAGCCTTGACATTGTGGTGACACCACACTGTCACTGCATTCGTCTCTTGAGTCGTGCAGTCTTCCTGATTTGGTACTCAAGTTCCTTTTAGATTAACAAATCAATGAACAGCATGTGACACAAGCAGCCACGTCAGGTAATAGCTTTCAGCTCTGTATTGCCAATGGTATTCTTTGGCCATGTCCAGGTTTCTCTTAATGTAAGTAGGACTGGAATTTTTCTCAGTATGTGACTTGCTGTCCGTCCATCTGCGTGTGTATAATTGAGTTACGTTTTATGCAGATTTTAACTAACAGATACATTAGATTATCTAATAAAGTTTGCAATTAAGATACCGTACATGTAAACCTTAAAGTAAAAAGATGATTTCCGTAAGCCACACACGAAAACCTATCTCAGTGTCAAGAGTTCCACCCCCTTTCTCTGAAAAAAAAAGGGGGGAGGGGAGAGAAAGAAGTGCACCAGCATTTATCCAGCAGGCCCTTTATGTATATATCATCTCATGAATTACAACCACCCTGAGAAAGCGGGCGTTACACGGATTTTAAGCATAACAAAACCAAATCTCAGATGACAAGAGCAGTCTACATTCACACTTTGAATGATTTACCTCCATGCTTATTTTGTTTTAAAATTTTTGAGACAGGGTCTTGCTCTGTCGCTCAGGCTGGGGCGCAGTGGTGTGATCTCGGCTCACTGCAGCCTCTACCTCCTGGGCTCAAGCAGTCCACTCACTTCAGCCTCTCGAGTAGCTGGGACCACAGGTGCACACCCGGCTAGTGGTTTGTATTTTTGGTAGAGACAGGGTTTCTCCATGTTGCCCAGGTTGGTCTTGAACTCCTGAGCTCAAGGGATCTGTCCACTTCGGTCTCCCTAAGTGCTGGCATGACAGGCGTGGCATGAGCCACCGTGTCCAGCCACTTCCATGCTTGTTTACTGCCTCTCCTTCATGGCTGCAAAGCGTGCTCATTGCGTAAGGATGCTTACAAGTATATTTCCCAGAAAACTGTTTCCTACTATTAATTGTTGATTGATTCTTTAACACACCATAGACCTCGGGTCTTCCGTGATATGGGTGATGCTATTCCTGTGCCTGAAATGTCAGACCAATTCATCTCCCTTTTGAACTGTTCCTCATGATTTACCTCTTATGGTACCTGTTCTTTGGAGCGTCTTTAAAAATCTATATCCCATTTTTCCCTTGACTCTTTTATTTCTTGGATTTAAAAAAAAAGAGAGAAAAATGCATAGATATCTTATGTAGCAAAATAGTGTGAACATTTGTAAAGAGTCATCTGTTTCCCAGTCCTCTTCCATTTCAGTCTTTTTCTGGAGTAATGCATTTTTTGAAATAATTTCAAACTTAAAAAATATGGAGAATAACTGTACACTCCCTGTCCAGATTCACTAATTTTTCACATTTTCCCACATTTATTTTATCACCTTCCTCTCTTTCTCTCTCAATATATAAAAATGTTATTTATTTTCTGAAGCATTTGACAGCAGGTTGCACAATTCATACCCCTTTATACTTTAATAATTTAGTTGTGTATTTTCTCTACTCTTCATTAGTCTCCTTTAGCTTGAAACAGTCTTCATTGTCTTTCTGTAATATAATTTATAGATTATAATATAATTTAGAATTTATATTAGAACATGTAAAATAACAAATGTTATTAACATGTTATATTGCAATATATGGTTATAATATATTCTATAAGTATAATATAAATATGTAATAATGTTATACAATTTATAACATATACTACATATAATTTATAGATATAGCATATTAAAAATGCATAATATATAAATGCTGTATGATATACAGTTATGTGAAAATGAAGAATGAATAATGTATAAGTAATAAATATATAAAATATATGCATATTATATGTGTAATGCATTATACATATAATATATAAAAATATATACAATATTATAATTGTTAGATTATAATGAGTTATAATTATGAATCATGGTGTAATGTAAATTAGAATAAATTAATATGCAATAAAATGTAATGTTACAAAATATTGCTACATGTAAAATTTATAATTTGTTAGTGTAATATATATTTATTTGTATTTTTATCGAATATTCCTCATCTTGAGTTTCATGTTTTCTCGTGATTCTGTTCAGGTTATATGTCCCTTCTAGAATACTGCATAAATGATAGTTATGACGGTTCCTTCAAGAATGGTGATTTTAATTTGATTCCACAGTTAAGACATAGTGCAATATAACACATTTTTTCCATAGTGCTCTTTTTAAATATTTTCATCTAATGATTAGTAAATAGACACTTTGAAGTTCTGCTAATACTTTGCACCTCAAAAACTTTCATGCCCTGGGTTTAGCATCCATTGATGTTTTTGATGTTTCTTGCTTGCTCCAGTCTTCACTCTTCTGGCAGCAAAATGGTTATTTTCCAACTCTACTGCTCCCTCCACATTCATTAACTGGCCTTTTAATGAAGGAAGAGGTCTCCTTTCTTTCCCATTCACTTGCTTGCTGTATGTGTGTAGGTACATTTATATGTATCCATTCATTCATTTATATATATACAATTACGCTTTGCTTAATGGGGACATGTTCGGAGAATGAGTTGTTAGGTGATTTTGTCATTGTGCAAACATCATAGAGTATACTTACACAAACCTAGATGGTATGGCCTATTGCTCTTAGGCTACTGTACTGAATACTGTAGGCAAAAGTTACACAATGGTAAGTATTTGTGTATCTAAACATATCAAACATAGAAAAGGTACGATAGAAATATGGTATTATAATCTTGTGGGACCACCATCATATATGTGGCTTGTTGTTGACCTGAATGTTGTTATTCAATGCATAGCTGGATTTATTATTAGTATGGACTCATGGATTTCATTTTCAATGGTTTATAATATATTATTGTACTCATTTATTTTAATATTCAAATTGCCTTAAGTTTGTTTGGTGGGAGCCCCTTGTTGCTGGCTTCTATGCCCTTTTGACTATCATTTTATAAGCATTTTCTTACTTTCTGACACGAGATGATCCAAGCTCCTCTTGAATTTCCCCAGCCTCAGCCCTGGTATCAGCCAGTTTTCCAAGGAGCCGGTGTTCTCTTTTGTGGGGAAATAGTTTGTGGTTAGTGCCAAGATGGCCCATTGCTTCTGAGGTTTTATGTTTATAGGCCCTTTCAGTGATAGAGCTAAGAAAAATATGCACACATGTACACACACACACTTGCACACACATATACTCGCATATAGCAATCATCAGTTCAAATTCATTCCCTTTCTTGTTTTTTTTTTTTTTAATTTTTTGAGACAGGGTCCACTCTGTCACACAGGCTGAGTGCAGTGGCACGATCACAGCTCACTGCAGCCTTGACCTCCATGGCTCAAGCAGTCCTCCCACCTCAGCCTCCTGAGTAGCTGGAACTACAGGCATGTGCCATCATGCATGGCTAATTTTTGTATATTTTTGTAGACATGGGGTTTTGCCATGTTGCCAGGCTGGTCTTGAACTCCTTAACTCAAGTGATTCGCCAGCCTCGGTCTCCCAAAGTGCTGAGATTACAGATGTGAGCCATCCTGCCCGGCCCCATTTTTGTTAAAAGCATTGATTCTCAACTTACTTTTTTCTAGTTCTCTAAAAATATTGTCTGCTCCATTAGCATTATGGTACACAGAAGGACACAGTGTCTGACTCTCAAATATTGCTCAAAATTTTTTTTGAATAAATTAATAAATGAATAAATTTTGATGCTGTGAATTGACGCTCTAAGAAGAGAGCTTAAAAATAAAGTGTGGAAATCTTGCCCCTTCAATCCTCTTTTTTCCTTACATAAACTCGTTATTAAATATATTTGATAATCAGAGGCGCTTAGTCATATATCAGAACTTGAAGAACAGTGAGTTTTCTATGTTATTATATCTTTCATTTATCTAACAGCAAATATATTTCTATCATGTATTTGTGTAATGGTTTTCTGAAAGTAATTGTCCGAGGTTTTCATTTTTTATTATTTTAACTTCCAAGGTGGCTGGGATCGTTGGCAGAGCTGACGTGTTAGCGTGTCTGCTGTTTCTATTGGCCTTTCTCTCCTACAACAGGTATGTGTGGCTAAGAGTGCCCTTCACTGTGATTGCAACAGTGCCATGTGTGTAGACTATGAGCATGTGCCTGAGAGGAGAGAGGCTTCTGGTTGTGAAATGCTCAGCAAGCTTTCCAGGGACCAGGAATAGGAAACTCTCTCTTTATCCAGTGCTGGGCCGTTTCTCTTTCAACTCGATTCTGAACCACACTGTAGCACCTTAAAGGGATTGCTTTCCCAGTGCTGAGAACCAAAGCGCTTGCTTTTTCATTCCTTTTACTTGTAGTTTCTTACTGAGAATTGAATTTGGAATTTTAGCTCTAAGCCAAAATGTAGTTGATGTAATGTTCTCTTTTATTTGCCTATGATTTGCTTAATTTTTCCTTTTTCATTTTGGTCCTAATTTTTTTCTCTTTGTTAGCCTCACCAAAGTAACTCAGAGCTTAACATGGCAAAGCTGAGTATAAAGTAGCATTTCTTGACTGTAGTTTTCCAATTTACATATAGTTTCATCAAAAGACAGAAGTGTTTTGCGTTGGGAAACTGAAAAGCCTTAAAATAATTTCTCATTGTATTGCACCTTTACCCTAAACCAGTCAGATTCTCATCTGAGTCATGTCATGTCCATATAGCGAAAGGAGTGGATTAAAAAGAGAATGTGAATGGGGGCAGCTCAGAGCATGGCCTATAATATGGTTTGGCTGTGTCCCCACCCAAATCTCATCTTGAATTGTAACTCCCACAATTCCCACGTGTTGTGGAAGGAACCTAGTGGGAGGCAATTAAATCATGGGGGCAGATCTTCCCCATGCTATTCTTGTGATAGTTAATAAGTCTCACGAGATCTGATGGTTTTAAAAATGGGAGATTCCCCACACAAGCTCTTTTTGCCTGGTGCCGTCCATATAAGACGTGACTTGCTTCTCCTTGCCTTCCACCATGATTGTGAGGCCTCCCCAGCCATGTGAAACTGTGAGTTCAATAAACCTCTTTCTTTTGTAAATGGCCCAGTCTCCAGTATGTCTTTATCAGCAGCATGAAAACAGACTCATACAACCTAGAGAAAGGGGGCAGGTCAACCATGTTGCTCAGTTTCATGGAGAGATGCCTGATTAAGCATTTGGTGGCCCTGATCTTTGGATCAGTTCATTGACCTATGGTCTTACAAAACCCAGTGACTGAGGAACACTGTTCTAAACCAGTGGCTCTTAATTAGGGGAGATTTCCCTCCTCCTCCTAGCCATTACCTCTTCTACCTGCAGGAGACATTTGGCAATATCTGCAGACGTTTTTGGTTGTCACAACTGAAGAGGTGCTCATGGCATTCACGGGGTAGAAGCCAAAGATGTTGCTGAACAGACATTCTGCAATGCACAGGACAGTCCCTACAACAAAGAAAATGCCAGTGGGGCTAAGATTGAGAAACCTGTTACAAACCAATTTAGACCTTGGGTCAAGAATGAAATGAATTAAGTCTTAGGAAGTTTTGTTTTGTTTAAAGGGTAGAACGTTTTCTTAGCATAGTGTAAGTCTTCTTCTGATCCTGGCTTTGTAACTTCCTACTACATTCTTGATTGTATGATGTGGTGTCATGAAACCTGAAAATATAAGCCAAAATTTAACAATTAATTATTTCTTGTTTACTGTGGCATTAGAATATAAGTAATAATTGCTTTGGAGTTTAAACTTGTTCTCTAGGCCTGTTCTGTGTGGTTAATATGTTTGGGGGGCATGATTAGGCCTGCAGTGTATCCATATCTGTATGATAATGAGCCATGTTATTACAGATTGGTTTTGCATGCCATTCTCACTTTCAGAAATTTGAGCTATAGACCAACTCAATAAAAATAAATGCCTATCCACTACAAATTCTGTGTATAATTTTATGCAATTGTTCTAAGACATAACACTAAGGAGAAGGTGTCTCAACTACAGAAATATTGGCCTTTACTTCCATGGAATAGGAGCCAATGGGTGTGATACTTGTTGAAGGGAACAGTGATGTTTCTTGGTAGGGGGCCAGCTCTGTTTTACAAGGTGAAACAAAGGTTTAACAGCACCAGAGAGATTTTGAAAATCCTTGTTGGAAATTAAACTGAGAAAAAAATAAACTTTACCTAAGGTCTGCTCATAGAAAATGAATTTAAAATTTTTGGCTGAATGAACTTCGCCAAAAGAAAAAAAAGGTTAAAATCATTGTATTTTCATCCCAGAGAGAAATGCTTATTATATTTTGGCATATATATCCACTGGTAACTTTGTTTTATGTATGGAAGCATATAAAATACTTCACTACCATAATGATAATGGTGATATACACTTGATGTGTGACAAGTCATTCGTTTAATCCCTCCTATAATGCTGTAATCCCTTTTCACACATAAGGGAACTGAAGCACCAAGAAGTAAAGTAACTTGCCCCATATTACCCGTTAATCAACTGCTGTGGTTAGCAAAGTATCCAGGGAACCTGGCTCCTGAGTTTATGCATATAGTTTAGTAACTTGATTATTCACTTAGAATGTATTCACTTAAACCTCTTTTCATGTGACTAAGTATGTCTCTCTGGTAGAATTTTAAATGGCTTTTTGGTGTTCATTTGTTACATACCATAGTCTGTGTATACTGCAATTTAAGTACCAAATTCAGTATTGTGGGGATGAAGGCTCTTTAAGAAATCTCTACTCACCTGCTTAATTTCTTAGAATACAATGAAATTGACATTAGTTCTTATCTTTAAGAGGTGGTATTTCTTAGCAGACCACATTCTTGCTTAGATTAAAAGAATCTCCAACTTGTTTTTCAGGAGTCTGGATCAGGGCTGTGTTGGGGAAAGCTTCCCTTCCACGGTGTCTCCCTTCTTCTTGCTCTTCAGTTTGTTTCTGGGGACCTGTGCGATGCTGGTGAAAGAGACAGGCATCACGGTGTTTGGAGTGTGCTTGGTTTATGACCTCTTTTCCCTTTCCAACAAGGAAGACAAGTCGTAAGTCATTTTAAAGTTTTGATATCAAATGGCGTGTCATGGGCAGAGAAGAATTACTTAAAACAATAGTTTCCAATCTTCCATTTAAAAAATACAAGTATAACACTTTATTAAATGTCATCTCACCTTAGACTGTCACATAATCAACAAGGCTTATTTCATTAAGATAAGTGCATTATATATGTTAAAATGCTTCACACTTTTATATAAATCATTGAGGACTATGAAGTTTTTGTGAGCCCCAAATTTGGAATTGAAAAGTATCTATGTTAATTGGAAGTTTATATTGCTGTTTTGTTTTGCTTGCACGCTGCTGAGAAAATCTTGATTCATAAAAATAGTGATTGCAAATGGTAACAGTTTTTCACAGCTTGCTTTGAATCCCTGCATTTGCATGAGGGTTATCCATCAAAGAGCCCCTTGTCCTGCTCTTCTAACAATGCTGTTACCTAAGAGTTTTAGGAGGCACCCATTGGAAGTCCACAAAGAGCCAGTCTACACCATACAGGAGTACATACACGTCATATTCAAATTAATGAACAATCTTGTTTAGTAGCCTAATTTATTTAAAAAATTTAAGGCACACTCATTTTATGTTGTGGCTTATAGATGATAAGAATCACTAAGGCATATTAAAAGTTCAAGCACATACTGTAATTTTCTTCCCCATCAAATCAGTAATTACCAGTAATTTTACAAGCAGACCCCATTTTTCAGTAATTATAAGGTCCTTACTTTTAAACTTTTAAAAGATGTGGCTAATTTATTCCCCCGCCTTATCAAATGAAGAATTTTATCTGAAAAAAAATCCTGCTTTTTAAATCTCATTTCCTACCTCTTTATACTTCTTGACATAAAGATAAGAGCAGTGATATTGAGTGGCAACAAACTGAGATGAGTCAGGAAATTCCGATCACCTTCCTGCCTGGAAGCGTGATAGTTGGGGATAATTTAAAAAGAGTGTAGTGCTCTGTTGGCTCTCAGTAAATCTCAGAGACTTATAAAAACATGGAGCCAAATAATTACTTTCACCCAAACTCATGCCAAGAAAACCGTGAGCCAGAGGCCCTTCCTTTGGTCTATATGAGGATGCCTTTCCTCCATATCCTCTGACCGGTGGGAGTAATTGCATTGCCCAACTTACTTTTTAGGGACAACCTGTAAACCCTTTTTCCACTTTCTTCTTGTGTCTACCTTGTCTCAACCTCCTAACTTCTTTCTGCTATGCCTCACTGACAGCAAAAAGATAAGACAGCTGACTGAAGACGCACTGTCTCACGTGGTCCAGTCCAGAGCTATTTTACTGTTGTCATGAAAGTCATGTCTTTGCTGATCTTGGGACTCTCCAGGCCACTGGTTCCGACACCTCTTTCTTTCTTCTTCATGTAGTAACTATTGAGCCAGGCCTTTTTCAAAAGGGATAATTGTCTCTTTCCTTTCTTTACCTTCATCATACTAAATGGCTAGAAATTCTTTGGGAGAAATAATACTGCTGATACAAGTCCCACAGCTCCGTCTGGGTCTTTTTTGTTTTGTTTTGTTTTAAGAAACTTCTAGGCTGGGCGCGGTGGCTCACGCCTGTAATCCCAGCACTTTAGAAGGCCAAGGCGGGCAGATCACAAGGACAGAAGATCAAGACCATCCTGGTCAACATGGTAAAACCCTGTCTCCATTAAAAATACAAAAATTAGCTGGGTATGGTGGCACGTGCCTGTAACCCCAGCTACTCAGGAGGTTGAGGCAGGAGAATCGCTTGAACCAGGGAGTTGGACATTGCAGTGAGCTGAGTTTGCGCCACTGCACTCCAGCCTGGTGACAGAGTGAGACTCTGTCTCCAAAAAAAAAAAAAAATTAGCTTTCATATCCAGCAGTGCAGCCTAAGTGGAGGCATTCATTCTTTTCTTCATGCTTTTATCCACCCATTCAACACATACTCATTCTGCCTAACCAAGAGCAAGACAAATACGGTTCCATCCTGCAAAGAGCATATAAGTTGGTGGAGACAGACATTATGTAAATAATTCGATGAGTGATTGATTACAGTTATAAAAAGTGGTAGGAAGGAACCAAAAGCTGTAACATGGAGACCTGGCCAAAAATGGTTAATATCACCTAAGGGTTGGCCCTGTGCTGGCACTGTGCCATGTCACTTCCTTGCAACAGTCTTTATCCTCATTTTACAAAGGAGAAAACAGAGGCACAGAAAGGATCCTCCCCACAGTCAGCCAGCCCAAGTCCAGCCAGGATTTGGACCCATGTCCATGTGGCTCCAGATTCACAGGGTTGGCCGGGAGCACCATTGCCTCCAGGGAAGAACATATGACAGGGACTCAGGAGACCTCACAGGACATCTGCTGCTCAGGCATTATGAGAGTTACCCAACTCAGAGGTTCTGAATATCTGGGGAGTCGTGGACTCTTGAGAATTTCACAAAGTTGTGTCCCCAGAGGAATGCACATATACACAGAGTTTTACACAAGCACCTAGAGGTCTACTCCCCAGTCCCTACTTTATCTGCTGATTTTGAATAAACATCTTGGCACTAGGTGGTTCTTGAGATCTTTCGCTGTATGATTCAGGAAGCAGGAAAGAAACAGTAATAGAAACAAAATGTTGCAAGTACTTTCCTACAAGTGCAATTTATTCCTAAATTTTAAGATTGGCACACATGGATGGGATGAGATTTCTTCTATTTGACATCATCTTTAGGAGGAAAGATTTTCAGTGAAAGATCAGCTCCTGAAAGTTATCTTTCTTTTGTAAAAATTCAAGATATAATTCCCAACATGTAGAAAATAACGTTCACTGTCCACAGTCCTTATCCTCTCTCTCCAGAGGGAATCACAATCCCAAATTTGACATTTTTCATTTCCATGATTGTTTCTAGAACTTTACTTCATATACACACATACCAGTGAATAGAAAAGTATTGTTTTACATATTTTCAAACTTTGCATAAATGCTATCACTTACTTTTTTTTTTCATTTACCATTGGGCTTTTGAGATATATCAATGTCGATATATGTAGCTATATTTCTTTTATCTTAACTGCTGTATAGTATTTAATTATCGTTATCCATTTTTCTGGATTTGGAATTTAGGTTAGTTCCACATTTTTGCTGTTATAAACTATGCTGCAGTGAAATCTCTGTGCATATATTCTTGTGCAAATACATGAAGCTTTCTTTCAGGCATAGCCGTGGAAGTGTAGTTGCTGGGCAAAGGATAGATGCATGTTGACTGCATTACATCCCGAGACATTGCTCCTGAAATGGTTCTAGCAGGAATGAGAATCCTCTTTGTTTCACTTTCTGACCATCCCTTGGTAGTATCAGATGTTTAAATTTTTGCCCATCTAGTGGTTATGAATTATATCTCAGAGAATTCACAATAGAAAAAATGTAATTAAAAATTGGATGGTTCAGCTATGAGCAATATCTTACAAGAATATAATAATGTAAATCCTTAATACCACTTCAACCAAATATTCTGAGACAAAACCTGTTTGGAGGGTGAGGGGTGCAGAAGTGTGTGTGTGTGTGTGTGTGTGTGTGTGTGTGTGTGTGTGTGTGGGTGGCCATCTAACAAAGACTGAGTTACAGTGTTCTATAGTAAATCAATATGATAAGTTCTAAAATTGTAATTATGTTGTTTTAGTAATATGGCAGTAAATATCAGAAACACAAGAGCTAAAGACTTGAGAATGGTTGTTTCCAGGAAGCAAGACTTGTGGGTGGGGCAAGATACTGCTATTGGTTGTTGCAAGCCTTGTCATTCTGGTTGACTTTGTTTTCCCTCAATTCCATGCACAACAGGAGCAATGGGGCCCTCTGTCCATGCAGCCCACAGCAGCCCGGGAGCCCCCAGCCCTCCTCACTGCCAGGCCATCCTCACCGGGAGAATGGGAAGCAGCAGCGGTTCCCTCACAAAGGAGCTTGGGGTGGCTGCCACTCTCCACTGCCACCAGAACCCAAGAGCAGTGGATTCCCAGTGTCCCCACGAGCTGTGTGGTCCATGATGAGGTACTGGGCTGGGTTTCTTGGTCCCTGCATGTTTTCAATGTCCAGCATCACCTAGTGCAGCCTGGGATACCTAGGGAAGTGAAGCACTGAGTCAGCACACTGTGACCTCCCTCTCTTCATGCTTTCCTCATTTCCCCCTTCTTTCTGTCCCCATTTCTCTCCCTTCCTCCCCTGTATTACAATGGATAAGAAAGGAGGAGTTAGAGGAAGCAAGTGGAAGCCCTGCTGCCTGCCTGTGATGAGGTGTGGGTCTGTGCAGCCTCAGACTTCAGAAGATGGGCGCCCTCCGTTTCCTGGGGGAGAACGTTCTCCCTCCCCTTCTCCTGCCTCTGTCTGCTCTTTGTGTTTGATCTGAATTTATTGCAGTCCAAATATGAGAGGAAACCCAGAGGACTCTTCCTTTCTGAAATGTTTTTGAAGATGTATGAAAATCTTTACAGCATTTGACTGTCTTTCTTTTCTTCTTCTTTTTTTAAATATTTTGACCTAGCCTTGAAAATTAGTATGGATTTATCAGCACAGGTGTTTCTCACTAAATTAGGTTGTCTCTAAAATATCTCAGGCCACGGGCAAGTCAGAATATAACAGATATATGTTAAAAGATAAACTTAGGCACATTCAAAAGCTAAAGAGTTTATTTGAGCAGAAAGTGATGAATGAATTGGGCAGCTCCAGACTGCGGGTGGTTTGGGGCTCCCCTGCTGGGGCAGGGTGTGGGGAAGCTTTTATAGGGCAAATGCAGAAACAGAGCAAAGGAAATATTTGATTGGTTAAAGGGGAGTAGTAGCCCTATGTGGATCATTCCAGTGGAAAGTCCCTAGTTAGAGGTTAGTTGGTGGTTAAGCTTGGTTTCATTTTACCATTTACACTGAGTTAGGTTTCTCTGCTGATGTAGGGATGCAGGGTGCCGGAGTCACCTTAGCCTAATGACCTCAAATTATTTTAACATGTGGAAATTCCATTCATAGGATTAGCACTTTACCACTTCAGATTGCTGTTGTTACTCTTCTGTGTAGTCCCTTAAAACTTCCTCTTTCTGCAGTCTTTGTTTCCAATTATTCTTGCCTTTGCCTGTGTTTGTTTTTTTATCTTGCCCCATTCATTCATTCTTTTGTTCATTCATCAATAAATATCTGTTGAGTGGCTGACAAGTGCATGTTCCAGGCACCAGGAGTGTCCTGGTAAATAAGAAAGACAAGGTCCTTGCTCTTGTATAGCTTTCCTTCTAGTAGAGAAAGGTAGACAAAAAGTAATCAACACTGAATGATTGCTAAGAAGTCAGTAATGGGAGTGCTAAGAAGAGAGTAAGGCAGGATGTGATGGGAGCAATGCCTTAGCCTGGGGGCATTTGGGTTGGTTGGCCAGGGAAGGCTTCTGAATCCTCCTGAATGAGGAGAGGAGCCAGTGAATATGTGCAAGGATCTGGCAGAGGGTTCCAAGTTTGACTGTCATGAGCAAATTGGGAGGAAAAGCGGTGAGGGCAGGGAGAGGGCAGGGCACAGGTGAAGGGCTGTGCTGGCTGTGGAAGCAGGTTTGGATTTTATTCTGGGGGAATGGGAAGATGCTGGAGTATTTTTGTTTTTATTTTTATTTTTTTATGTATAGACAGATATGATTACATTTCTTTTAAAAACATTCCCTCTTGTCTCTTTGTGGTGCAGGCTGTTGGGGACAATCATGAAGGAGGGAAAAGGGTTAGGAGGCTTTCACACAAGCTGAGTGAGGGAAAAGGGGTCTTAGCTGAGGAGTCATGGAAACTGCAATGAAGAGATGAGGTGGATTTGAGATACATTTCTGATACAGACCCAACAGGACTCGCTAATGTTTGTGATTACGGGGAGAGGGAAAGGAAGGAAACAAGGATTTCCAAGTTTCTGGCTTAACCAGGTGGGTGGATGGTGGCATTAGTTACTAAGTGGAAAAATTAGGGGAGTAATAGGTTTTCCGGTGGTTAGGGAGAGAATAAAATCACAGTAATGCATGAAATTCCCGAGGAAAAGGGAAGAGAAATAAAGGGTTAAAACATTGAGAAAATCTTGACATTTTTGTTGAGGGCCATGGAGGAAAAGAAGGTGAAACAATTGGGGAAATTGTGAATTTTTTAAATGGAGGCTAAAGAGTGGAGGAAAATGAGTACAGAGATCACTGGAGATGTTCAAGGTGGGACAGAAGCTAGGCTGCCATGTGGCTATGAACTCGGTTAGGGCAGGTTCATGCCAGGGTGTCTCACAGATGTGTTGCCAGCTCCTGTCACAGTGTCTGGCCAATAGCAGCTGCTTACATGTTTGTGACATGGATCAGTTGATGAGTGGATGATAAGGAAATGTTGGAAATTAAGCATAGATGGAACATTTTCAATAAATTTGCCAATGAAGAAATGGAGAAAAGGTTGTTAGTGGGAGAGAGGTTTGTTTTTCTTTTCAGACGTGTGTATGTGCGCACGCGCGCATGTGTGTGTGTGTGTGTGTGCGTGTGTGTGTGCGTGCGTGTGTGCGTGCGCGTGTGCGTGTGTGTGCGTGCGCGTGTGTGCGTGCGTGCGCATGTGTGTGTGCTCGCGCGCGTGCGTGTGTGTGTGTGTATTCTTAGATAACCTGTAGAGAGGAGAGATGAATCATGCTGGAGCAGAAAGGGTAGGATGAAATATGAATTCCTGTGGTGTGCTGCTAATTTTTTAATAACTGGCTCTCCAAAGAAAGGGACTCTTGATTTGTAGTGTTTGCTAATGTAAATACTCCCACTGTGGCTGATTTCAAACTATGAGTGTGACTTCACTGACCACAGAGTTGTGAGAGCTGTGTCATAGTCCACTGTGATGCCATGTTTCTACCAGACAGATGCAATAGACATAAATAACCTCCAAAGCATAGATAATAGCAAAGTGAAGCAAAAGCCAACTCAAGAGTAATGAGCTTTGAATATTTAGTACCTTGTTTAAAATATGACATATTTAATTTTAAGTTTATTTACTTTAATTTTTAATAATGGCTGTTTTTTAAGTCAGTGACTTGTAAAATTCCTAAAAATTTAATAGTCAGCTCTTCCAAACCAGTGTCAGCCAGTTCCAGAGCACCGGTGAGAAGTTCCCTCAGGAGGGGGAAGAAAACTTTCTATTATCCAACTACTATGTACCAGAAAGGGGGCTAGCATGTCCCATATGTTATTCTATCTAACCACTGTGGTATCTCTTTTAGGGTAGATATTGTAACTCCCATTGCTATGAAGAAACTGAGGCTTAGAGGTTAAAAACCTTTGTCCAAGTTCACATAGTAAGTGGGAGGGTCAGGATTGGAACCCAGACTGTTTGACTCCTAAACTTGTGCTTTGACCATTTACTATGCTCTAAAGCCCAGAGTCCAGGGTGAGGGCTAAGCCTTGGGGAAGAGGCAGGGTGCTTGTATCATTTCTATGTGGAGCTGGCCTCTCCATTGAACTCTCAGCAGGTACAAAGATTCTTGCAGTCATCTCTGGTTCCACAAATGAGACACCTCTTGACTTGCTTCAGTATAGGGTATTGGTGCTAATACATTGAACTAGGTGACATGCTTTGTAGATGACTTTTTCTTTTTTTTTTAACCTCAAGTAGCCGGCTATTTTAGAAAGAGTGATGATTGGAAAGCAGCAGACAGCACAGCTGGAATTGGGCAGGATTCTCACTAAGTTAATGTGTTTGTGGGCCTGGACCATCTTCCCCCCGTGGAAAGTTGTCATATATCTTTTCTCTTTGGAAGAAAAAAAAAAAAAAGATGTCATACATTTGAGTATAAATTTGATTACTGTTACAATTACTTTTGAAAACTGTGCTTGTACTTTTGTCAGAAGGTGATCAGGTAAAGCAAATAAAAGTTGGAAGAGGCAACATTATCATCGTTCTTAACATCTCTGACTCTGCAGACAGACCGTTTAAATCATGGCTCTATCACTTACTTGATCCTGGACAAGTTATTTAATCTCTATGAGCCTCAGTTTTCTCATCTCTCAAAGGGGGAAATGCTGGTTATCAGGACTAAAAGCATTTGTACATGTATAAGCATGTAGTTGGTGCCTGGCATACCATGGCCACTCAGCACATGGAAGCCAGCAGCGTCATTATTTGTTTAGTATTCTGAATATTGTTTTCCCCATATGGGTTTCTGAGCACCAGAATGCATTATGAAAATGCTGAACCTGCAATATACAGGCAAGGAATGAGTTTGTGTGGATTTTTGTTGTTGTTCAACTTCAAAACTATTAGGACATAGTTGTATTGAATGCATTGGTATGAGGTTGACAAGATTGGGCTAAATGTTATCAGGCAAAATATTGTTTTCAGAAGTTATCCAATACAGGGAAAAATCTAAGCCCAGGAAAAAATCCTACTGCAGGTCATTAATTTAGTTCGCCTATTTTTATGTGGCTTACTGATTGACTTATGGGTAGAAAGTATAATGCAAAGCCTAGAGTTGAGAGTACCTACTCTAGAATCAGATTACATTTTAGTTGATGCTTCTTTTACTGAATTATTCCATGGGAAATGAGAAATGTTTTGTGTGTAAACACCCGCCAGCATCTTAAATACATCAAATTTGTGCACACATGGAAACGCTTTCCCTTTCACATTAGAAAGCCCAGTGAATTCTAAATGAAATCTTACCTTCGTTCCATATATATCAAGTATGTACACACCTATATATGTATAGTCATTCTTCATATATACTTGATTGGTTTCATATTTAAATGACAATGACCACAGTAGGCACTGAAGACAGTTCTTGGCTCAATAAATTCTGGGACATTTCCTCTTTCCTCTGCTACCCTTCAGGGTATGTTATGGATCATTCATTCATTCAATACTGTTTACTGAGCACCTACTATGTGTCAGGCACTATTTTTGGTTCTGGAAATATGGCAGTGAAATAAACAAAGCCCTATCCTTATGAAACTTCATGGGATAATGATCATGATATTTCTACATAAAATGAACTCCTTTTCTACTTTTGTGGGTAAGATAATGGTTAGATTTTCATTTCAGTGGCTCTTAAAAGTTTTTTCCTGTAAATACCTTGCACATAGGTGTACAAATAAAAAACAAAACAAGTTTAAGACTAGAGAACAGTCTGGCACTAAAGTGAATTATAAGGTAATTAAATTCAAGGGACATAGGGAGACATATAAATATTTTGACCTTCAATGATAAAATGGGTAACTGATCTTTTAAGTGTCATTTTTATGTTTTATTGCTGTAGACCTTATATCACACTTTTTCCCCAAAGTAAGAAATGCTGTGCAAATTAAACTCCTGAGGTAAGCTTTTGAACTTTTATGTCACACATATGATTCTATGAGTAGGGAAAACGTGTTCCAGATTATTAACAGTCTCATACCATCTTTGAGAGAAACTTAGTGAGCGAGTAATATGAGATTTGCAGGTGACAGAACAAATCTTTGTTGAAAGCCTGTATTATTGATGAATAATAACTGAGTTCTCTTTCTCCCCTTTATACATCATATTCACTGATTGATCTCAGATGAGTCATTTTCAGTCTCATTCAGCTGCTGCTTTCAAAAACGAAATGACTGAGTAAGAGGTGTAGAGTTAACTAATGGGCCCACACAGAAAATACATGTAACAGTTAAAAGTGAAGTTTGTAGGTTCGTATTTATTTAATAAATCCCACATCCCTCATTTTAAAATCTCTTAAAATATAAACCTCAGTGATGCATGTTAAAAACACAAACCACCTCGTGGAAGCAGATATGAACCAAGATCTTACTGTAAAGGGTTGTTGCAAATTTTTAATTGCTGCTAATAGCTTTTTCCTCGCTTCCCTTGCGTTGTGTATAAATAAGCTGGTCCACATTTCTCTATGGAATTCTCTCTTCAATGGCATGCATAGTTAAGTCTTCAGATGTAGTTTTTAAGTGACTGTATTCAGATCACTGTGAGTTATTTTCAGGAGGTAGGAGCACGATGGTGGCAGACCCAAGAAAGCAATAACTTTTAGGTTGAACTATATAATGACACTGACCAAACTAACCAGTATAATTAAAGTTATGTATTGTTAAACAACTTTAAAACTGTTTATACTCAGGGTCCTATCATTCAGACACAATACCCAAATTATATCCTTCCTAATTTTTGTCCATATGCATCCCTGAGTTTTTTCCCTTCTTCAGTTTCTTTCTTTCTTTCTTTCTTTCTTTTTTTTATTATGGAGTCTCACTCTGTTGCCCAGGTTGGAGTACAGTGACATTATCTCAACTCACTGCAACCTCTGCCTCCCGGGTTCAAGCGATTCTCCTGCCTCAGCCTCCCAAGTAGTTGGGATTACAGGTGTGCTACCCCAGTTATTATTCATCAATAATAGAGGCTTTCAACAGAGATTTGTTCTGTCACCTGCAAATCTCATATCACTACGTCACTAGGTTTCTCTCAAAGATGGTATGAGGCTGTTAATAATCTGGAACATGCCCAGCTAATTTTTGTATTTTTAGTAGAGACAGGGTTTCACCATGTTGACCAGGTTGGTCTTGAACTCTTGACCTCAGGTGATCTGCCCGCCTTGGCCTCCCAAAGTGCTGGAATTATAGTCGTGAGTCACTGCTGTAATCATGAGTCATGAGTCACTGCTGTAATTCACTGCTGTAGTGAATTGACCATAGTTTTTGCTAAGACCCTGTGTCCTTTGGTGTTTCGCGACTACCAGCACACTGAGTGAACGTTAAGGCACTGCAGAAAGGAGGTGGTTGATTACTGCAGGCAAATGACCTCCTGTAGAGAAGGAAATAGTTTATTGAGAAGGGTAAAGGAATGGTGGTATTTTGCTCTAGGTATGACAGAAATGATGGGAAATGTATTTTAAAAAAATAAAAATTTAAAGTTGGGCACTGTGGCTCACACCTGTAACTCTTTGGGAGGCTCACTTTGGGAGGCTCACTTTGGGAGGCTCACTTTGGGAGGCTGAGGTGGGAGGATCAATTAAGCGAAAGAGTTTGTGGCTGTAGTGAGCCATGATCATGCCACTACACTCCAACCTGGATGACAGAGCAGGACCCTGCCTCGAAAAAGAAAAAAGAAAAATTAAGTACAAAACTTATTTTCAAAAATAAACTGTGTCAGTTAGTGTTAAAAGACTTCTTATTTATGAACTGTGTTTATTGGAATAGTGTCATTACTGTGCCTTTAATGTTCTTCGGTGGGTTATTTACTCAAGCTGGTTTCCTAGGGCTCATTAAAGTAGCTTTTCTTAAATATAGAACTTGCCAGAAAAGTGTTTTCTTTGGTGGCTAGAGAATTTGAAGAGGGATTTTTGTTTCTTCTATTCCTGTTTCTTAGCCATTAATTGAGAGGGATCTTATCCCTTCTTAACCAGACCCAAAGTATGTGGTAAAGCAGGAACTACCTTTATAAGCTCATCTGAAAGCTTACTGGAACTCCACATGGGTTCCTGAACTGAGCTCAGCACTAAAGTAGATCATTTCAATAAAGTGCTTGTTGGCTTCATTCAGAAGTTAGCACTAAAAGCTTCTTCTAAATAAATCATATGCTAAGGAGGCAAAAATTCCTTTTAATTTATGGGTAGCAGTTGATAGTTTCTAACTGCTGACAGTCCCTGGTTCATTCTGCTTCATCTTGATTGGGTTCTTGGCAATATTTGATCCCCTGTGAATTTCAATCAGTGGATGATAAGTTCTTTGCTTTCTCAGTGTAGAGTAATCAAGCTTAGGCATCTGCCTTCCAACTGGATGCACAGGGACATATGTTGAAAGAGAACATAGGCATTTCTGGTTTGGCTTGCAGTTCCATCACTGTCACAATAGTCTGTTGAAAGAGGATCTCGGGTCTCATGGCTTTCTGTCAGCTCAGCAGACACCATATGGAATACTCAACCTCTGGCCTGTGTGAGTAAGAGATTGGCAGCTGACTTCAAGGCCACCAAACAGCTCTCTTCTTTTGCAGAACACAGCCAGTGCTCTTACGGTGCTGCAGGGAGTTAGCTGCTGATATCTTTGCCCTTTTAGTTAATGCTACTATCAACCAGTTTAATTTTTTTCTGTTTCTCTTTTTTAATGTAACCTATTGACAGGTTGTGGAGTGATTGTAATAAAAGCTGTATCAGTTCATCTTAACATTGTAAACACTCAGATGATATGTAAATAATTTTTTCTTGAGAACATTATTCTATGCCAGGTAATAGATCATTGTGGTTTCAGATAATTTGGTGGGCTTTCCAGGTTGCTGCTTGGAAAATTGTCTGGCACACGTTTTGATCTGGTACTATGTATTGTAGAGTTAATATGACAGAACCTTAAAGATATACATGCTTAAATGAAATTTTTTTTTAAAAAATTGAAGAGGTTTGGAAGGACATTTTATCCATCAGAAGAAAACCAGAATTTTAGAAGTGGAAATGATTTGAAAATTCTCTTAAAATTCACAAGCAAGCATGATGATCATGATTTTCATCACGATCAACATTATGAGTACCACTGTAGCACTTCCCAATGGCCAGGAACCATACCTCAAATTTTACAGATGGCTTACAATTTTAATTCTTACAAAACCTATGAGGTTGGCAGTGTACATTACCAGTAAAGAACATGGACTCCTACCAAAGTGTCTGGGTTCCAATTCTGCCCCCACTGCTTCCAATTCTGCCCCCACTGCTTACTAGGCATATGATCTTTCACAGATTTCTTACATGCTTTGTGTCTCAGTTTCCTTGTGTGTACCATGGCAGTAGTGATACTAATACCTATCCCATGAGATTATTGTGAAAAACAAATGAGGTAGGTATTACACGAAACAGCTTATGATAGCTCTTAATTGTGGGTTTTCATAAATGATAGTACTAGGATTTAACTCCCCTCTCCCATGTTTATTTTATGAGAAAGCCAATGTGGAAGAATTACTATTTAGAAAGCTTTTCTTTTTACACCATTCACCCTTTCTTTGCTGTGTTCATGAAGGAAAGTTGTATAGTCTTTGTTTGACTTTATGGTATTTGGTTACTCTACTTCATTTTATGAGCTTACACTATTTTAGAGGGAAATAGATTATAAGAGAAAAACATTCATGTAACAATGATGGCCAGTCCATCAAAGTTTAAGACGATAATAGAATCCTTATGATAACACTTAATTCTTTTTTTTTTTTTTTTGAGACGGAGTCTCACTCTGTTGCCCAAACTGGAGTGCAGTGGCCGGATCTCAGCTCACTGCAAGCTCCGCCTTTCGGGTTCATGCCATTCTCCTGCCTCAGCCTCCCGAGTAGCTGGGACTACAGGTGCCCGCCACCTCGCCCAGCTAATGTTTTGTATTTTTTAGTAGAGACGGGGTTTCACCGGGTTAGCCAGGATGGTCTCGATCTCCTGACCTTGTGATCCGCCCGTCTAACACTTAATTCTTAACTGATGAATGCCATCCTTGTTATGTCTCAAAAGGCACATTTAGAGTTATTCTTAGTTTCTGAGACTAACAGCTGACCTTTTTTAAATTAAAATTTTTTGATGTATTTTGAATGACTATCATCACTTTAATATTTAATAAACAAATCATTAGGTTGAAAAGCAAATAATAAAGACTTAATTTACTAGCTTTTTAGATAGATGACCTTATAGTCATATGGGAGGATGTGTTTCATTTTGTACATTTATGAATTTTTGATACTATTTATATTATTCGAACCATGATCTTTATAACTTTATATATAAGCTTGGAAGTGCATACTGATTTTGAAGTCACCCTAAGCTACAGTCTTCATGAGTGACCTGTCATTAAAGATTTGCCCTTAATGATTTAACCTATATAAGTATTGGTAAAGTCTTTAAAATAGAAGTGTAGATTCTTAAGAGCTGAAGACAATTAACATATAAATAATTTGGAAAAATAAATAAATAATGCAATCAAACCCAAACAGCCAGCCAGAGTTGGATGGAAGGAAGGAATAATGTTTGTGTCTTTTGTTAAGAGCTAGACGTGCTCTAGGTAGCTAATCAGAAACCAATATATTTCAGTGTTTGAGTGGTAGAGCTTCTGGTTCCTGAGAGTTAAGTCTTTATCAGAGATTTTTTTTCATAGTTTTCGTTTGGCTTCCTTAAGTAATTTTTCTTTGTGACCGTGGAAGGAGTGATGATTCACACTGCAATTATGATGAAAAAAAGCCTTGATTTTAAAAAGTGATCTCTTTCATTATAAAACTTCAGTTTGGCTTGTCATGCAGAGTCAGGGAGAGGTTGTGCATTTATCCCAATACAATTTGTTTTTCTCTTCTTTGTAACTCCCAAGGTTATAAGGGTAAACCATTCAGATAAGTCGAAATTGGGTGCCAATCTCCAGACATTTCTAAGCAGGAAATGTAGACGTGATCATGGTTGATGACTAAGAGAACAGAATGTCTTGAGCATTAAAACCCTTTTCATTGTCCCTCATTGCTGTTTTTGAAAAACCTGAACAATGGAGAGTCACTGATTAGGTTTTGTCTGTGTGTGTGTGTTTTTTTTTTTAGAGAACAGCTATTTCTCAGGTTGTGCTAGAGACAAAGAAATGAGAGATAGCACAGGGTAGTGCAAGAAGCCTGGCTAGTGAATTCTACTCGGATTCTGATTAGCGATGTCCCTTGGGCCAATTACTTTAGCTCCCTAGATCTTGGTTTTTCTTATCCATGAAGTGACACAAGGGAGACAAGCTGGTTGGCCTCATGTCATTTGATACTCTCTGGAAAGTCTATTATCTTCAAACTCTTAAGAACTGTATGGCCAGTTTTCCTCTTCTTTTTAAATGACCATACCATTGGCTTGTGTAGTTAGAAATTGTGTGAGAGTTAGAGGTTGACCCTAAAATGAGATACGATAATGAGAGACTCTTGTGACTACACAGACTTTGGAGGAAATTTTGCCAGTGGTCATTGTCATTTTTCTCTTTTCCTTTTCCATTGTTAATTTTTGGCATTTGGAACTTAGCTCAAATGGAATGATGGAAAATGTCAGTATTTTAAAAAGATTAAGTTTTGTGTTATATGTATTTTGTCTTCAATAATCATAATGTACTAATGTTGTGCGTTGGCAAATTGATTTTTAAAAGGTGGTTCTGTGATATATTTAATAAACATTTATTAAAAACTTACTGTATATACAAATGTCTTAGGGATCATTTGCCTGTGAGAGCAAAACTTTAAAAAGTTTGTTTAAACAATTTGCAGTATTTGTTAGAAAAATACACTAGAATCTAACAACACTTGAGGACACGTATTAAACATGGTTTCTGGACACAGGAACTGGCAAGGTCAAAACATTTACATTTGTGCCCCTCTGGGGTTTCATAGTATCTCTATCACTTTTTAAAAAATTAATATTGTTTTCCTTTTTCCTTCTTTGTAAAGACTGACTTGGGCCAGGTCTGGTGGCTCATGCATATAATCCTAGCACCATGGAGGGCCGAGGTAAGATCACTTGATCCTCGGAGCTCAAGGCCTGGCAACATAGGGATACCCTGTATTAGTCAGGGTTCTCTTAGAGGAACAGAACTAATAGGAGATATATATATATATATATAAAGGGGAGCTTATTAAGTATTAACTTGCACGATCACAAGGTCCCACAATAGGCTGTCTGCAAGCTGAGGAGCAAGGAGAGCCAGTCTGAGTCCCCAGACTGAAGAGCTTGGAGTCTGATGTTTGAGGGCAGGAAGCATCCAGCATGGGAGAAAGATATATAGGCTGAGAGGCCAGGCTTGTCTCTCTTTTTCGTGTTTTTCTGCCTGCTTTATATTTACTGGAAACTGAATAGATTGTGCCCACAGATTAAGGGTGGATCTGCCTTTCCCCCACCCACACAGACACACCCGGGATTAATACTTTGTATCTTTCAATCCAATCAAGTTGACACTCAGTATTAACCATCACAGACCCCATCTCCTCAAAAATTTTTTAAAAATGAGCTAGTGGCACACACCTGTGGCTTAAGCCACTTGGGAGGCTGGGGCAGGAGGATCACTTGGGTCCAGGAATTCCTGGCTAGAGTAAGCTGTGATGACACCACTGCACTTCAGCCTGGGCCACACTGTGAGACCTCATCACTTTAAAATCAATAGCGAAAGAAATATGGGGGCTGGGCGCGGTGGCTCACGCCTGTAATCACAGCACTTTGGGAGGCTGAGGCAGGTGGATCATGAGGTCAAGAGTTCAAGACCAGCCTGGCCAACATGGTGAAACTCTGTCTCTACTAAGAATACAAAAATTAGCTGAGTGTGGTGGCACGTGCCTGTAACCCCAGCTGATCGGGAGGCTGAGGCATGAGAATCTCTTGAACCTGAGAGGCGAATGTTGCAGTGAGCTGAGAGCGTGCCACTGCACTCCAGCCTGGGCAACAGAGCAAGACTCCATCTCAGGAAAAAAAAAAAAAAAAGATGGACTTTTTAAAATTTGATGTGTGCAGGACCGCCTCAGTGCTAGTTTCATACAGCCTCTCTGTTCAATTCTCTATGAGAGATAGACTAGAATTACTGTGCCCCAATTCAAAATTTTCAAAAAAATGACTGGTTGGCCCAGCACAGATTAGCTTACATCTTGGTGGGGAAGTCATACAAATAAAAAGATAATTTCACTGAGGATGGCAGGTACAATGCTAGAAGTATGTACACAGAATTATGGGCTCACAGGAGAGGTGACCTTAACCAGCTTGAGAAGTTTGGCTCAAACTCAGTCTTAACAGATGAGACAATGATAGTCTCTCCAGGCAGAAAGCATAGCGTGGGCAGAGACACGGACGTGTGCAACTGCAGAATGCCTCTGTGTGTGTGTGTGTGTGTGTGTGTGTGTGTGTGTGTACATGAACACGTGCAACTATGAGCCGCTCAGGCGTGAGCAGTGGGAGATGAGGTTGGGAAGGGTAGGCAGGAGTCCTGTCATGGAGGAACTTGGGAGTGAAGACAGGGGACTTTGGCCCCTGCAGATGAAGGGTTAACAGGGCAGTGGCATGCTCATCTGAATTAGATTTCTGATTTGGAAAGTCTGATCATGAGGCCTGATGGAACATATGATTTAAGTGTGAAGAAGAGAAAATTCAAAGCATTTGATATTGTTATATTTTTGAGAATGATAAAATGATATTTCTGAGATTTTTATCATAATTGAATCCTGCATATTTGTGAAAGCTCAGTATGTTGTTTGTTGAGGCTGTCTCATATACAAATTTCTTTACCCAGTTTTATAGTTTTGTAGAGTGTTCACATTTAAGAAAAGGTAACAGGAACCTTGTGGGCGCATTTGTTTTCTTAGCCCATGAGAAAGGGAAACTGTGTCAGGTATCCATGCCGGTTAATTGGCTTGAGCCTTCTCAATTGATGATTGTCTTCTAAAGAACAGAAAATAATGGAAACTTCACCGGGTTGAGAATCCATTTCTATTATTCATTCGTTTGCTGAGTTTGTCATTTTTATTTCCGGTTTCTGACTAAAATCATCATTTTTTCTTATGTGTGTTGTGTCCAAGCAGCTGTTGTATTTTGTACTAGAGCAGATAATTGCTTTTCTTCTTGGCAAAGAAAATGAGCAGATGTGAAGTAAATATCTTTTTCTGGCTTGATCAGTTGGAAGCTCTGCAACCTAATATTGACTGCATTTTCCTAAGTCATGTAGCAAGTGCAGCTCAATGTCACACTATAGCTCTTAACTGCCAGGCATTCACTTTGGCCAAGATAAATTCTGATCAACTCTGTATGTCAGACTCTTAGTTTTAGAGCTTGAATAGTAAGAAACAAAGTTTGGTATCTGCATAAGGAAAATAGTATGTTGACTAGAATGGCCCTGTTGATTCTATTTTCACCAAAAAATGATTTTAGAATTTCCTTACTTGTTTACATTTAACAATAACGAAGCTGAGGCATGCTCAGGGATTAGGTACATGGATTCCAGCTGGAGTCACATAAAATGGGTTTAAGTCCAAGATTTTTCATTTAGTGGCAGTAAAAAGTTGAATTAACTGATTTCCAGATCTATAAAATAAGAATAATTAGTAATAATTATTGTAAATGATGTGACATATGTGAAGACTGTCGCATGGGGTCCAGTACAACACAAGCCCCCAACTGGCACTTACTATTGTACCCTAATCTGAAGATAGGCAGTCTTTCTACAGTTGGAGAAGAAAGGGGGTGGATAATAAATTGCCTGTTTGCTCATCTGTGGTGCTACTTTTCAGTGTCTTGCAAGATTGGCTTCATTATTCGTGATCTCTTTCCCACTGGAAAGGAAAAGGGAGCCCCTATGGAATGCCTATTATAAGCCAGGAGGTAAACAGCATTCAACTCATTAACTGTCACCACGCCCTTGGGAAGTAGGTCTTCCTACATGTGGAAGGCAAGGCTGGGGGAGCTCATATCATTTGCTCAGCGGGACACAGCTGGAGAGTTGAAGACCCAGGATGTGAACCCACATCCCTTTGATTCCACTATCTAGGCTGCCCCAGGCTGTAGAGGTCAAGCCCTTACAGTGTTTTCTGGAGACATTTAGGAGCAACTTCTAGAAAGAACTGATGGGAAAAGCAGAAGTCTCCTGGGATCAGGAATCTGTTTCCCCTTTTCCCTGAGTGGCTTCCCCCCACCTCCCCGCCACCGCCCCCCCCCTTTTTTTTTTTTTTTTTTTTTTTTGACGGAGTTTCGCTCTTGTTGCCCAGGCTGGAGTGCAATGGCACGATCTCGGCTCACAGCAACCCCCGCCTCCCAGGTTCAAGCGATTCTCCTGCCTCAGCCTCCTGAGTAGCTGGGATTATAAGCATGTGCCACCACGCCTGGCTAATTTTGTGTTTTTAGTAGAGACGAGGTTTCTCCATATTGGTCCGGCTGACATCAGGTGATCCGCCTGCCTCGGCCTCCCAAAGTGCTGAGATTACAGGCGTGAGCCACCGCGCCCGGCCACCCCTGTTTTGCATGTTGCGTGCTGCTGCTCTGCCTGGCTCTGCGCCATGGCAAGATCCTGTTGGAGAGAAATAGGATGTCTCTGTTCAGAGCACCCGGCTCAGCACTTTTCAGAAAGTCATTCTTCACCTTAAAGTGAAATGTCGGGTGCGACGTGTCACGTTTCATCCGTAAGCAGTCTTTAAATACTAAAAAGCTCTCTGACGCAGCAGTGAACTAGCTGTTGCGGGATAGAGGCAATCCTGGGCTCCTGATTATTCTGTCTGCTGAGTGTTATGTTGGATGGTTGTGCTGCTCTTCAGTGGAACTACTTTACGTGTGGCATTTCTGAGACATGGATTGTGTGTGTATGTGTGTATCTGGTTAAGAATCACTTTGTGGACATTTCAAAGTTATTGCATCTTCGTGCAAGCCTTTGCTGTGGGCATGCCAGCACAGGGTTGCACGTAGTCTTGGTGGCACACTAGTGAGTCACTAGGTTTTTATTTTTGTTTTTTAAGAGAGAGAATTTAGGCCCGGCATGGTGGCTCACGCCTGTAATCCCAGCACTTTGGGAGGCTGAGGCAGGCAGATCACGAGGTCAGGAGTTTGAGACCGGCCTGGCCAACATGGTGAAACCCTGTGTCTACTAAAAATACAAACATTAGCCAGGCGTGGTGGCACGCACCTGTAATCCCCCCTACTCAGGAGGCTGAGGCAGGAGAATCACTTGAATCTGGGAGACGGAGGTTGCAGTGAGCCGAGATCGCGCCGCTGCATTCCAGCCTGGGTGACTGAGCAAGACTCCATCTCAAAAAAAGAGAGAGAATTTAAGTAAGGAAAAGGTTGCTTTTCTTTATTTCTCCTTTTTTTAGTTCTGAAGAAATTTCAATTATTCAGGGGAGTATGAAAAAATAATGTGATAAACATCCATATTCCTATTGAGTCATACTTTTTTCTGTTTTTTTTTTTTTTTTTTGACTTTACCTAAGGAGTGAAACTGTACTGGTGGAGCTCAAGTCAACCTTAACATAGCCTTTGGTCCCATTGCCTTTGCTGACTCCTCAGGGGCAATGCCTGTCCTGGGCTTTCTGCATATTGGCTGCTTTCTGAGGCCATAACCTTCTCATGTAAATTATGCTTCGCGCTTGGTTAATCTGGTCATACAGTTGATTTCCCCAGAGAAAATGGATTGGATGATCTATGTGGCCAGGAAGAAAATGTACCCACAGGAATCCTCAGGTGTCACCTTGTCTTAATCTCCTTAATCTACAGTTTGTAATAGACCCGAGAAGAATCTACGACTTTGAAATAACCCAGAGAGAACTACTTTTCAAAAGCCCCAAATTATGCAAGGCTGATTCAGTGATTTGTCTTTTTTGTTCGTACATTGTTTTCACCTGTGGCAACACCTGCTGCACAGTTGATGCTTAGCTGGAGGTAGGTGGATGTGGCTCTCCTGACCTCCTAGTTGGTCCTGAAACTGCATCTGCACCAACAGTGACTCTTAGCAATACCCATTGTACATTGTGAGGCTTTGAACTCAAGTTAAAAATGTAGTCGTCCTTCCGTGCCTGTCAACATCGATGCTAGAGTGTTTTATGAAGTGGCCCTGCTTCAGTGAGTATACTTTCACAAGAATTTATTAAACACCTATTACACGAGGAGGTAATAGTTCTCTTACTGTATATAATCCTGGATTCCAGTAAATAATTCTGCAGAATATATTGAGCATAATTAGTAATATAACTGACATTTATTGAGTGACTACTATATTTGCCTACTGTTTTAAGCACTTCACATAAATTAACTCACTTAATCCTTATAACAACTCTATGCGCTTGGTGCCATTCTTACCCACATTTTGCAACTTCAGTAAGGGAGCCATGGGGAGGATAAGTAATTTGCCCTGGAAAAATGCAGCGAATAATGGAGAACCTGGGAATCAGGCCCCTGCAGTCTTAATTCAGACCCTCCTGAGTCTTAATTCACTCTGTTTTTCCTCTGCAAGCAGAAAACTGGGTTTGATGGGAAATCTAATAACTTCAAAAAGTGATCGGGTTAAGGATGGTACCTACTTAAAGAATGCAGAGGATTCTGTGCCTTCTTGCTGGTCTCTATTCTGAGTGTGTGTTGCTGTTTTCTTCTATCATGGGCTTTACCTCTGCTCACCTGATCCAGGTTCAGCTTAGTTCTGGGGTTGAATGTGAACACGGTTGGCATATGATTAGTTGTTTAATGGTTAGATATTTTTAACTAGCCTAGAAGAAGGTAATGCGTGTAACAGAAGCCAGTTATTAGTGAGAAGCAGAGTTCACACACACAGATTCAGCAAGTTATGTTCTGACTATATTTATACAGAGTTAGAATAGACCCAGCAGTCCCAGGTAATCACTTTAATCAGTTGAAAGTGGCAATAGATGGTCTTAAAATCAAAGGATTCATGCCTCCTGGAAATACTGTAACAGCTTCTGTTCTAAAAAGGAAAAGAAGAAAACAAAAACTCCAAATAACCAATTACTGAAATTAAAGCAAAATTAAGTTATATTTTTAAAATGAGCTTTTTGAAAAATCACTAGTGTGGCAGCCCAGTAGGAAAGGCATGAGAAATGTGGTATATTCTTAAAGTATTTTGCTCAGGTATTTTAAAAATATGATTCTATATGTGGATCTATTTATGTCTATATATAGACATCCCCCGTTTGGTTTGTAGAACTGTAAAAATAACTTATGATTGTCTGGCTTATGGGCACAGGTTACCCACCTGCTTACTGTGGCCGTCCAAAGGCGGAGCGTGCCAAATGGTGGGATATGCAGGGAGAAAGACTGGTATCCTGGAAAGGGTCAGGAGTTCATCCGTATGAGGAGTTCTTGTGTCTGCTGTAACCCACTTGAAAAAATCAGAGCATGCCAGTTATTCTCCAGGTTAGTAAATGTGTGTGGCCTTTATTAGAGACAGGCAAACTCAGCAGCGTGTTTCAGGAGAAATAAATTATCCCTGTGAAGAATTTGTACTTTCCTGGAAATTAAGAGACATGTGGAAATGTAAGACGACAAAAGGCAGTATTGGATTAGGAAAAAGAGAATCATAGTTTAAGTAGATAACTTTTGTCTGCTCGGTGGGAAAGCAGTGTGCCAACATCTATTTTAGGACACATTCTGTGCCTGGGCAAAGTAAAAGAGAATGAGGATTATTGCATTATGAAAGGGCACAAAGACCTAAGCGGTAATATCAGAAGCAAGACATTTTCCCCAGTAAAGTCTTGGATGTAGGTCTTCAAAGAAAAACAGATAAACAACTTCAAATGCATGAATATGTTGTGGAAACTGCAATGAAAAAATAATGGTCTTGCATTATCAAAGCAAAGACATGGGAAGCTTAGCAAGTAAAACAATAAAATGAGCAGAGCAATACTGAAACAGGTGAAGAAAAGAGCATCATGTGTTGAGTTCAGATAAATTATCGATGGCACAGAAATGGAGAGAAAGACTGATGAATGAATAGAGAAGTAGCTCATAAGAGATTCAAGCTCACACTGAGGCATAAAGCCAACCCGATTGCAAATTTTGTCAGGTTGCAGCTAGGAGAGTGACAAGGCAGAATGTGTTCAGAAGATGGAAATTTTTATCAAAAGCTGTTAATTCTAGAAGGAATATTGGAAATAAGAGTGTGGTGAACAGCTGGCACTTTAGCCTGACTTTTGTAGCCTCCCTATGTCACTAAAATGGCTGTCAGCTATTTGGTGTTAGGCGTAAAAATAATGTGATAATAAGTAAACAACTTTTTAGAGGATATTAAATATTTCCCTTCATTACGGCTTTTATGTTAACCAAGGGCATTCTCATAGGTGATTAAGTTACATCAGGTAGGCCCTAGGCCTAGGCGTGACCCATGCAGTTACCCCCTCAGGATTCTGAGAATGTGGGAAAGGAGGACACAAAGGAGACTGTGGGGTCACACTGCCTCCTTCCGCCACGCACACCATCTGTGACTCAGCAAGTTACTTAACCTTTCTAGACCTCAGTTTCCTTATAGGCAAAATGAGACCAATGTAACATCTCTCTCATAGGATCGTTATGATGATTAAAGTAGGTAATGCCCGGGGCCTGACATCTCATGTTCCATATTTTAAATGGGAGAAAATTGAATTCAGAGAAAATAACTTGTCAAGAGTAACACATGCAGTCAGTGTTTGAATCCAGGTCTTTCTTGAGCCAAGTCCATGTTCACTGTACTGAGAAGCTCAGCATATATAAGAGAAGGTACTGGAACATTGTTGGAAACCTACAGCTGAGTATAGAGGTGAGAGGCTTTATCCTGGAGGCCCTCGGGCATAATGAAATTATGTGAGTAAGAGACCAGTTCCAATCTATGTTGTTGGACTGACTTTAAATGGTATGAGAAGCCTGAATAAAGGGGATGTGGGGCGTGGTCTCCTCCCTCTGGACAGGGTGATGGGCATTGTTTGCCAAAAGAGTGATTTGTCAGGTCACTCTGTACCAAGATCCCTTTAATGATGACACAAGGGCACCCAGACCCCTCAGCATGGCTAATGATAGGGCAGGCTGTAATTTTTTTTTTAATCCTGCAATATATGCTAATCACTATGGTAAGTGTTTTCCTGTTTAATATGTAAAGAGTCTCTTTTGAGATCAGTGCTGTTATCATCAACATTTTGTGGTTGGAAATCCAGGCTAGTATGTAGCGGGACCAGGTCTACAATGGGATTTGTCTGGCCTTTGAGGCAGTCTCTGAACCATGCTTTCTTGGTGTCTTTCTCTTGGTGTTCATAAGCTGATTGACTTCCAGCCCATCTGATTATCCTCATCCCCCAGTACTTTCCTACTGGAAGGGCTTACTCCAGCTGAATGGCTCTCCTCACTCCCACCGAAATATACCTTGTGTTTCTGGTTGCCATGGTTTTTCCTTTCTTGTCATCTACCTCTGTACCTTCACCTTTTCCACTCAGTAACTTCTTCCTGTCTAAAGTCAGTCCTTTGAATACTCTTTCCTGAGCACCAGTCTAGTCTGGTATCCCCTTATGCTATGGCCCAGTGAATTTAGTATTGCTTTACTGATTTTGCAATTGTCATTTGCTACCATGTATTGGTAACCTTTATTATGTATGCCCTTTTCAAAAAGATTTTGAAGTCTTTCTAATGTCTCTTTAAAAAAAGTTACAACAGTCCTTAATACGGTGTATTATACATAATTTAAATGGAATAAATATTTAATTGACTAATTTCAGGATAAGAATATTCTGATCGAAAGAAATAATCATAACACATATCTTTGTTTATAGGAATGAGAGTAAAGTTGCTTGAATATTATAGGAGAGAAAAAGGAATGAGCAGAAGAAAACAGTAGCCAAGAAAAACTGTATAGTAATGGAAAGAATATGGAACCATATGGGAATTCATATTCTGGCTTGGAAGAATTAGGTCAGTTGCTGCCAAAAATCTTTTAAGTGTGTAATAAAAAGTGGTAGCTACAACAACTGGAAAAATCTGTGTACATTTGGGTAGCCATATAGCAGCATTTCATTTCCTTTTTTGTACTTAAATGGATCCAAAGTGTGAACTTTTTTTATATATCGATACTACTTGCTTATTGAGGTATTTATATCCTACTGCTCATGGTCATTGCCAAGGTCTGATTGCAAAAATTCAAAAAATTGCAACCTCAGGCGTAAATGGGATAAAAAGGAGCAGATAGTTCCTGAACAGTTTCTTTTCTTCTAAGAGCTTAAAATTTACTCTCTACTGCTTTGCTGTTATGTTATTTAAAATCATATTTGTGGCCAGGCATAGTGGGCATGTAATTCCAGCACTGTGGGAGGCCAAGGCAGGTGAATCTCTTGAGACCAGAGTTTGAGACCAGCCTGGCCAACATGGTGAAACCCTGTCTCCACTGAAAATACAAAAATTAGCTGGGGATGGTGGCAGTCATCTGTAATCCCAGCTCCTCTGGAGGCTGAGGTAGGAGAATCGCCTGAACCCAGGAGGCGGAGGTTGCAGTGAGCCTAGATAGCACCACTGCACTCCAGCCTTTTTTAAAATTTATATAAATAAACCAAATAAAATCCACTTTGCTAGACTTTTAGATTATTATCAGCCCATTTATTTGCTGAATTAAATTCTCTTTTAGTAAAAACTAGAGTTCACTGACAAAAAACTGCAGAAAATCGATTTTTGCTTTTTTGTTCATTTGACTCCACGCCTTCCTCCAAGTTCCAACTCGTGATGTTCCTCAAGAATATGTAGTACCCACTCCTGTTCAATTTCATGTTAATAGAATAATCCTTGCAAGGGAACCTACTCTGACTTGCATAAAACAGGGATTTTAAAAAGTTCATGCTTAAGATTAACAAACACTGACAAAAATACCAACAATGTGAGGGCCTTTTGAACAAATACTGAATGGAATTTCCCATTCTGATTCCTCCCCATTTTATAACCTAGCTGAATTAGTACTATGTTGAGAGGGAAGACTTTCGAACCTATGAGCTGTTATTATCGCTGGGTTTCCTGGCTTTTATTCTAATTGGGAACAGCTGAAGAAAGAGCAGGTGAAATCTTTGTTGACCTCAGGAAATAATTAAATTGTCTTAGTGCTCGTAGCCACCATCCTTGCTGCAGATGACAACGCTGTCATCCTCCGGTAATCCTTCTCAGGGACGGTTCTAAATGTAGATTCTCTGCTTGCCTCCAGTAAATCTGACTTTTGGAGAAGGAAGAGTGGGAGAGAAGAATCAATAGCATCTCCTGGTCTCTAGGCATGGGTATTACTTTGATGAAACTTTCAAGCAGATGTGGAAAGATGACCTTGCAAAGCCCAAACTCAGAATTTTAAGTGACACATCTTCCTAATGAGACATTTAGCTTTACCTGTTTGCCTCCTAAGAAACATGGCTGTTTTCCAGGAAATTCATTCTTTAAGAAAGCATAAGCATGAATATTCACCTGTGGTATAGTTCTTTGGCAGATGGTGGGAGTTATGCTCCATGCAGTGGTTTGATCTGTCAGAAAAGCCACAAAACTCATCTTCCTGTGTTTATTTTTTAAATCTCACTTTCTCAGGTAAAGTATTTTCAAAGTCCTTGAGTTTGTTAAATGAAAATGAGTAGATTTGGATTCAAGTCTATATGCTGCTTGTTTCAGCTGCACCCTTCTGCAAAGGCTCAGAGTCACTTGTGTGGTTACTTCCCCCCATCCCTTGTTCCCGTTGGCCTATGTGCTATATGTAATCAGCAGGCTCTTGCTGAACCCTAGTAAGCACTTCTGATTCAGGGTTGAGGAAAAGTTCTAACAAGAAGAGGAAATTATATTTATCCCTTTAGAAGGGCGCCTGCTCTGTACCAGACACGGTGTTAAGTCTGAAGATGAATTCCGTGAGTGCGGGGATCTTGTTCTTTTTATTTTACCTTCGTGTCCTCAGCACCTAAAATAGTATCTGGCACATAGTATATGTGCATAAAATACTTCTTGGGTGAATGGAAGAAGACGTAGTGACCCACAAGAGGAGAGAGATGGTACATTCTAATTAGGATCATTGGAGGGGGATTATCTACAAAGGGACTGTTTACACCAGTGAGGCTGTAACCCTATGGCAGTCACTGCAGAGGAACTGTTATCACCCATAACCTGGGAAGCAAGAGTCCTGCAGAAGTCACCGTGATGGGAACCTTTGGTCCAGATGCCCTTCTGAAAGGATGAAGTCACCAGTCAGCCTGAGGTGACCCGGCAGTGAGGCAGTCTGGGTGAGAAACACCCTGAATTCTCTTCCTCCTGTCCTCTGCTCTCAGGTCCGGTTCCCCCTCATGCATGAAGCTAGAAAGCAGAAGGTAGGGAAGTTTGTTGATATGACCACACAGGCTGGCCTTCTGATGAGAAACAGAGTGGAGATTGCATCTGGAGCACAAACTGGAGAGATCCAGAATACACAGGAAATTCTCTGTCTCCGAGGAGCTCCCAATCTATTAGGGAGACAGTGGAGTTAGCAGACATTCCAACATAATTTGAACAATATGACAAATTATTGAGAACCCTCACAAGAACCCTATAAGATAGGTTATCGTGATGACTTTACAGAGGCAAGCTGAGAGACAGAGAGTTTAAGGCATTTGCCTAGGTCACAGAGTTGGGATGTAAAGGAATCGAGATTTGAACTTGGGAGTTTGGTTCCAGAGTCTGTGCTTTCCTGGATTGGAAGAGTTAACCTGTGGTTTAGAGCAGTGCTTTTTTTTTTTTTTTTTTTTTTTTTTTTTTTTTTTTTTTTTGAGATGGAGTCTTAGCACTGTCACTAGGGGTGGAGTGCAGTGGTGCGATCTCGGCTCACTGCAACCCCTCCCTCCCGCGTTCAAGCGATTCTCCTGCCTCAGCCTCCCTAGTAGCTGGGATTACAGGCACCTGCCACCACGCCCAGGTAATTTTTTTTTTCTATTTTTTTTTTTGGTAGGACGGGGGTTTCACTATGTTGGCCAGGCTGGTCTCAAACTCCTGACCTCGGGATCTGCCTGCCTTGGCCTCCCAAAGTACTGGGGTTACAGGCATAAGCCACCGTGCCTGGCCAGAGCAGTGCTTTTTAAGCCTTCGCGTGCATGGGAATTTTCTGGGGATGTTATTTCAAAATAATTCCTGGTTCAGTGGTCCTGAGGCAGGTCTGAGGGTCCGCATTTCCACCAAATGCTGCTCATCTGCTTTGTGTGGCGAGGCATAGAGGACTTAGGTTAGAGGCGTGGGGTCTACATCCTAAAGATAAGCCTCTGGGTAGTTGTTCCTTTCCCTGACGTGTGAAATGAGCAAGTTGGGTGATTTTTAAGGTCTGTTCAAGCTTGTAAAACCCTGCACTCCCTGGCTTCCCACATGTGGGCAGCTCCCTTCAGCTGTCATTGGCGTTTCCCTGGCGGTGACTGTCCAGGAGGCTCCAGAGAGGGAAGCTGGTTTGCGTGGCCTCCTCCTCCCCACGTGCTGAATTCAGATCACAGCTCCTGAGCTTCTGGACTGACAGGGTCTGTGCTCTGCTGTCAGCTGTTTCCTTCCTCCAACTCTGAGATCTCTCAGCATCTGGCTCTGCTCCCTTCTGCCCCATGGATCCTCACTCCCTGTCACAGCCGATTAGGGTACTGGCTCCAACAATGGAACCTGATGTTCGAGGTACTGCATTATGTCATTTATTTTGCACACTGTAATCTCAGCCAAAAGTTGTAATATTGCTGTGCATCGCAATAAAGCTTCTACTTTTTCGAAAGGGGTTTCTACTGCTATTGGACGTGCAGAAGATATTTAATGTTGTATGACCAGTCGATGCTTCACTTTAAACTCCTGATTCTTAATTTAGCTGGGCATAGTGGTGCACACCTGCAGCCCCAGCTACTTGGGAAGCTGAGGTGGGAGGATAGCTGAGCTCAGGAGTTCAAGGCTGCAATGAGCTATGATCGTGCCAGTGAACTCTAGCCTGGTCAATAGTGAGACTCTGTCTTGAACACAAAACAAAACAAAACAAAACAAAAAACTTCAAATTCCCAAATTCATTCTCCTTTTGCAACAACTGCAGAATGTCATTGCTTCCATTAGTGCCTGTGAATGGGAAGGAAAACAATCAATCCTCTTAATATTTGACATCCAAAATAAATTTCAGGGTTTTGGTCCCCCAAGTTCCCACACTTTCTCTCTGTGAGTTGGGGACTCCTGTATCACTGTAATCCATAGCTGCACATGCAGTATGCAAAATCTTTGACTCTGTATTTCAGAAAATCAGCCTGGGACCACAATACTGAGCCTTTCTTTGCCTTTTCTTTTTGCTTCGATCATACAGTGCTATAGCACAGACTCAATAAATTACACATCGAATCTTACCAGAAACAGAGCTCCTGAGACATTATGTGTTATAGTTTTCATGTTGTATTTTGACATTTTGGGCTATTTATTTAATAATTGCATTTGACATTGCTCTGAGCCTCATCAGGACGGAGCAGCAGAGTTATACCCCTGCTGTGCTCAGCAGTGCCTCCTGGAAGATTGTGGAGAAGGTTGTTTGCTGTCCTTTTTTCCTGTGTACATCATTCATTACCTCTTAACTACATCTAGTGCTACTTAAAAGTCATGTAGATATTTGGAAGGGATAATCTTTTATGTTTACGTTTAATTTCTCAATCTAAATAAGTCTTTGGAAATTTAGGATAATCTCTAGATTGATGATGTTGCCTTGGCCTTCTGATTTTTTTCTGGTCTGTGTTCAGAGATGTTTTTATTATGTGCTGTATCACAGCACATGACAATGATTCCCCTTGTGGCTGGAGAGCACCATGTTGGTATGGCCAGCATTTAACCAGGGATGGGATTTTTGGATTGTTAAAGGGTAAGGGATGCAATAGTGTCAGATGTTATTATAAAGGTGTAATGAGATTGGAGAGAAGACCGGTCTAATTCCCAAACAACTGAAGAGAGTCTAGGGTTGGTTGCCTTGCTGAAGGAAGGCAGTCGGTCTGTCCCTCTGTTTATATGCTTGTCTTGGCCATGTGCCCTATTTCCTCTTGAGCTCACAGAATCAGACGTCAATTGAAAAGGACTTTGCTAAAAATCTAGGGAGAGCTTCTCTGGGGTTATATTAAGATTGGGAGATGGCTTGGAATCTCTGTAACTAACAGAGTAAATATTGTATTTAAATATCCCTGATATCTATAAAGAGTAGCTTTCATGTTAATTGTCATTGTCTTAGAGTAAAGAAAGATATCAAATACAGCTAGTGAACTGGTTTGAGACAGTGCACAGGCAGAAACAAGGGCAATCTAGAATGATTTCATGAGACAGGCTGCTTCCCACCCCCTCCTTAATTCTGTGCATCTCTGGCTCAGTAGCCTAGCAGCACAGGGTGGTATCCCCTGGGACTGACTGCATTGTTTTTCCCAGAGCAGTGCTAGATGAACCAGAACACAGTGTATGTTTTTAAATTCTGCTCAGGCCAAATACTTGGCAACCAACTCAGTCAAGCTGTGGAATCCTGGGCTTAGGTGGCTCTGTATATAAAGGCCTGGGTCTTTAAACAGTTAGGAGAAGCCAGAATGGAATTCTCCTTTCAGCAGGCAGTCTGTCTTTAGGATTAGAATGTATTTCTTTGCAGTATCATTAGTAGAGAGAAAAAATAAAGTGTTGAATTTGGATATTGAGTTTTAGCAATTAGATGTCTTAAATGTTACTGTTTTTTTTCTCAGGAAGTCAGCTCCAGTGATGACTGTGAAGTCTTATTTATAGAAGATTGAATGTTGTAGCAGATGATAGACCATTGTGAAATAGCAGATCAAATAAACATTTTTCCTGAAATGTCAAAAACTTCATTACTGGAGCATCTTGTCTCCATAGAGCACGTAATTAATTATGAATCAGGAGTAAATAATGTATTTTACAGGACTTTTGTCATTTATCTGGGTGCTATGTTTTATAAACACAATTATTCACTAGTAGTCTTTCAATTCTGCCTTTATTACATGATGATCTGCTAATTCAGAATGAGAAATTTCCACATTAAGCACATGGCAGGGCTGGGTGTGGTAGCTCATGCCTGTAATCCCAGCTACTTGGGAGGCTGAGACAGGGGAATCACTTGAACCTGGGAGGCTGAGGTTGCAGTGAGCCGAGATCGAGCCATTGCATTCCAGCCTGGGCAAAAAGCGAAATTCCATCTCAAAAAAAAAAAAAAAAAAAAAAAAAAAAAAAAGATCTTGCAGGCCAGCTGTGGTGGCTCATGCCTATAATCCCAGCTCTTTGGGAGGGCAAGGTGGGTGGATCACATGGGTCACAAGTTCAAGACCAGCCTGGCCAACATGGTGAAACCACCATCTGTACTAAAAAAAAAAAAAAAAAAAAAAAAAAAAAAAAAAATTAGCCAGACATGGTGGCAGGTGCCTGTAATTCCAGCTGTTCGGGAGGCTGAGGCAGGAGAATTGCTTGAACCTGGGAGGAGGTTGCAGTGAGCCAAGATCATGCCATTGCACTCCAGCCTGAGCAACAGAGTGAGACTCCATCTCAAAAAAAAAAAAAAAGAAAAAAGAAAAAAGAACTTGGCAGATATACAGCTAAACTTTTTGTTGAATTTTTGGTTATCATTTGTAATAAAACATTTGAACTATGTGGCATTTTAGCTCATGGTCGTTGGTTTACTTTTGTATAATCTGTTTATTTTACTTTAAAAATTAAGTTTTGAGTAGATAGAGAATTTTTTTAAAACTGTGTCTAAAGTTTAAAAGATCCTTGTGTATTGGGTGTCCTTCTGCCAACCCATTCTCTTCCCAGTGTCCTCAGAGGTAACATTATTGTGAATTTTGTGTTTATTTTTCCCTCACTTTTCTTTATGGTTTCACCACGTTTGTATTCCTATATGATACACGTATGTAGATGAATCATAAAATGTATATTATTTGGTGACTTGTTATTTTCATGCAACACTATTTTTCTGAGAACCATCTTTGTTATTGCTGGCAGCTAAATTCCAGTCATTTCCCAGCTGTGTAATACTCTATATAATGCTGTATAAGTTGGATAATGGCTCTATCACTTATCATCCAGAATGTGATGGAAATAAATTTGGGCTTTTTTTTTTCCTGTCGGTAGTGCTTTTGTGAACATTCTTTACATTTCTCATATATATGTACATGGATTTCCTTAGGTTGTATTCTTACAAATGACATTTTTCAGGTCATAGGGCATGTGTATCTTCATCATTATTAATTAGGCCCTATTTCTTCCCCCAAACTGGTTGTAACAATATGCACCACACTCAGCAGAGTTTGCATGTTCATGATGCTCCAGGCTCCTGCCAACGCTGATATGTCAGACTTTAACATTTTCAAACTTGTCGTGTATGAAATATTTTCTTACAGTGTTTTAATTTGTTTTTCCCTAATTACTAATGAGAATGATCACGTAGTCACATGATTATTATTGGCCACTTGGGATTTTTTTCCTGTGAAGTGCCTTTTCAAGTCTCTTGCTGATTTTTCTTAGGGTCATTAATGTAGTAGAATTTATCAGTCTATTCCTCTCTAAGATTCACACTATATTCTGGTCTCTATCCTGAGGTCATGACGATGTTCATATTGTTTTCTAAACATTTCTGAAAACATACTTTTGACTTTTAAGTCTAAAGTCTTCACTTTACCTGAGTCCCCCTTCTTCACTTTTTTGCTTCCATCTTCTTTTTTGTTCTCCATATGAATAACCAAGTGTCTCTGTATGATTCATTGAAGCTCCAGTTCTTTACTACTGATCTACAGGGCCAAGACTGTCACAGATTAAGTTTCTACTTACACATATCAGTTTCTGGTTTCTCTCTTTCTCTCTCTCTCTCTTTCCTTAGAGACAGTGGAGACAGGGTCTTGCTTTGTTTCCCTGGCTTGTAGCGGCTCCATCTTAGCTCTCCGTAGTCTTGAACTCCTGTGCTCCTGCGATCCATCCACCTCAACTTCCCAAGTAGCTGGGATTACAGACATCTGGCTAAGTAAAAATAACTGTACAGATGGGGCCTCACTATGTTGCCCAGGCTGGTCTCTAACTCCTGTGCCCAAGAGATCTTCCTGCCTTGGCTTGCCAAAGTGCTGGGATTACAGGTGTGAGCCACCGCTCCTGGCTTGGTTTCTCTTTTGTGTTCCTTTGTCTTTCATGTTAATACCACCTAGTCTTAATTGTTGTAGCCTTAAAACAATTTAAATAACTGTCATAATAACTGCTTTGTAGGTCTTTATAGTTGTCTTCATTATTTTATGAACCTTTGCTGTTCTATTAAAATTTTAGAAGTTTTCATTGGAATTATGTTGATACTATGTAGATCAATGTTGGGAGAAGTGACATCTTAATGATATTGAGTTTTCTTATAATGGATAAGAAATTGGATATACTTTTCCTATTATTGAGCTTCTTTAGTGTCCTTACATGTTTTACAATTTTCTGTGTAAAGCTCAAATCTTCTTAGGTTCCTTATTTTTTGAAACTCTTATAAAACGTACTATTTATAATTTACATTTTTTAACCTTTTAATGCTAGTGTATAGAAATAAAATTGATTTTTGTGTCTTAATTTTTTATTTAGCAAAATTACTAAACTTTCTAGCTTTTTTCTTTTTTCTTTCTTTTTTTTTTGTTTTTTTGAGACAGAGTCTTGCTCTGTTGCTCAAGCTGAAGTGCAATGGTGCGATCTCAGCTCACTGTAATCTCTGCCTCCCGGGTTCAAGTGATTCTTCTGCTTCAGCCTCCTGAGTAGCTGGGACTATAGGTGCGTGCCACCACACCCCACTAAGTTTTTTGTATTTTTAGTAGAGATAGGGTTTCTCCGTGTTGGCCAGGCTGGTCTTGAACTCTTGACTCAGGTGATCTGCCCACCTTGGCCTCCCAAAGTGCTGGGATTACAGCCATGAGCCACTGCACCTGGCCTAAACTTTCTAGTTCTAATAGTTCATGAATAGAATCTTTCAGGTCATCTACATATACAATCATATCATCTTTAAACTACTTCTTTCTTTTTAACCTTTATAATTTTTCCTTATATTTTTGCCTTATAGTTCCATCTTAGACCTACAATTAGTGAATAGAAGTGGTGAAAGCAGGCAGCTTTGTCATTACCCGGTCTTTAAGAGATTGTATTGTTGGTTACCAACTAATTTCATTGTCATCACAGAGTATGGTTTTTAACACATAAATCTTTAGCATGTATTTAGACTTATTTTATGGCCCAACATGTCATCAAACCCAACTGGGCCATAAAATCCAATAGATCGCTGCTGCTCTTTTGTATATGATCAACATTTATAAAAGTTTCATGTATTTTCTGCATTGTAGGATGCAAATTCTTGCACATTATACACTAGCAGTTGTCAATATATCATCTAGGGACCCTGAGAGTTCCCCAACACCCTTTCAAGTGGTCCATTAGGTCAAAATTATTCTTATAGCAATACTAAGACATTATTTGCCTTTTTCTCATTTTTTCTTGAATATACAATGGAGTTTTCTGGAAGCTACATGACGTGATATTGCAACAAAATGAATAGAGAAGCAGATAGTAGAAGGATACAATAGGCATCTATTAAGCCAGATGTTAAGGAGATTTGCAGAACTGAAAAAACAAAACCCCTTTATCACTGATTATTTTTTGTTTTAGAAAATATAGTTACATTTTATAAAATGTATTTATGTTAACATGAAATAAGCTTATCATTATTTAAAAATTATTATTAAAGAAATATTTTCTTAAATTATAAGTTTTGATTTCTTATATATAAATATCAACAGAAATAACCTATATACACAAAAGTATTTTAGGGTTCTCAATAATTTTTCAGGATGTAAAGGGACTCTGAAACCAAAATTTTTAAAAAGTACTGATTTATAAGAAGAAGCTGGTTAATGGTGTTATGTAAATCCTTTATGCTGTTATTGATTTCTCTTTTAGTTTTTTGATCTCTCAGTTGCTGAAAGGAGTGTGTTACAATGTTTTTATTAATGTAGATTTGTTTATTTCTCCTTGGAATTCTGTCATTTTTGCTTTATATATTTTCAGGTGGTGCTATTGGGAGTAAACAAATTTAGAAATATGATATCTTTTTGGTGATTTGAACCTTTTCTCTAGTTTTTGTATTAAAGTTTATTATGTCTAAAATAGCTAATTTGTTATAGCTATGCTGGATTTCTTTGGGTTAGTGTTTGGCTGATACATTTTTCTATCTTTTCAAACTTTTAGTCCCTGTATTTCAGGTCTGACTCTTGTAAACAAAGTGGAAAGTTATTCAATGTGTCAATAAATACAGTAGATCTCTCATGACATATATCCTATTATTAGCGAGTAGTTTATTCCCATCTTGTTTTTATAAAGCTCTCTCAACACGCACACATGCACACACATACCTCTTAATAAGCATTTTCTACTAAAAAAAATTTCCAGAATTTCCTGAAGTAGGTGTAAGACAGTGGCATACCCCTTTAGTTTCATATATTTAAAATATCATTATTTCACTTTAATTTTTGGAAGACTTTTTTAGGGATGTATTTCTGATTTGACAGTTATTTTTTTTCTCAGCTCACTGAAGCCAGTGTTCTGTCTTCTAGCTTCCATTCTTGGCTTCAGTAGGTCGCCACTCTGCCACGTTTTTTGTATAAAATCAAGGTTTTCTCTTTGACTACTTTTAAGATCTTTTGTCTTTGATCATCTGCATTTTCATATTGGTAGTCAACATGTGGATATATTTTTATTTATCCTGCTTGGGATATGTTAGGAATCCTGAACCTGTGAAATGGGCTTCTTGCCAATCTGGAAAATTTGTGGCCATTGTCTGTTTTAATACTGCCTCTATTCATTATCTTTTTCTCCTGATCTCATATTGAAGCATGTTAAATTTTCTTACTCCTCCCCCATTTCTATTAACTCTAGTTTCATATTCTATCTTTTTGTCCCTTTATATTACATTCTAGATAATTTAATTAAGTCTAATTTCACTTTAATTATTTTATCATTTTGACTTGTTGTGTTCATAAACCTGTCCATGGAATTTAATATTTCAGTTATGCTATTTATTTCTAGAAGGACTTTTTGTTTATATTCAAATTGTCTTAGTCTTTTTTATATTACTTTCATTCTTATGCATATTTACAGATCTTCTAGACATTATAGAGTGAGAAGATGTGAAATTCCTAAGAACAAACACACTGGGCCATCTGGCACCATATTTATTGGGAGAAACTCACAGAAACAGGAGGCTGTGCAGATGTGCTCACCTCCCTTTCCCACTGATTATGGAATATGCTCAGGGATCTAGCTTGGAGAATTGTAAGACACAAAGAGAAAGAGTATAGGTTTAGGGTTGTGGAATGTGTAAGCTGGAAGATTGGAATAATACCACTCCTTTCCTAGCATGACACATGAATAGAGTTCAAACATGATAGCATATGACCTAACAAAACCTTGGCCTCTGTTCTACCACCTCAGAATTCATGGTCGAGAGAGCACCAGCAGATTCATTTTTAAATTACTGAGTCCCCAAGATAGGATTGTTCCTTAAGACATGCAACTCTGGTTCAAAAGTCACTCACTAAACTGTCATAAAGAAGCATAAGGCTCATTCAGCCCACATGATATCTGTAGTTAGACACAGGGACAGATAGAGGTGAATTTCTTGTTCTGGCAGTACTGCAGCTAGATCCTCCTATGGAAAAACAATAAAAACTGCCAGATAAAATGTTTTTTAAAATCCACTTTGTAAATATACTGATGAGCTAAGTAGAAACCAAAACTCAGGTGAAAGCGGGACATTGAAAAGGTAAGAGGACTATGAAAGCATTCATTAAGTAAGGTCATAGTTGAGCTTTCTAGAAAGTCCATGGCCTTGCAGGCATTGCAGAATAGAAGAAAAAAAGCCCAGTGACCACCCAAGAGGGAGAGTCAATGAGAGACATCCTGTCTCACTGCATAAAGCTGGGATTCTCAAGGGTTACACCCTCGCTGTGGGGTCACTGTAAGGAAATTTCACCGACCTAAGCATTGACATTGGTTATGCAAGGGAAAGAGCTCCCTTGAGGATGTATAATCACAAACCAGCCAGCTTAAGGTTTTATACCTTGAATTCATACCACCGTATTTTCCAAAAAAACTTCAAGTGGAAATTTAATGTACTCCTGGGTTTTGTGCTATCCCCAGGCAAATGAAGCAAATCATATCACGCAACCCAGGCATCCAAGTATTCACAAAGAAGAAATTCCAAGAAATATGAGCTCAGCGCTATAATTTAAAAATGCACAAGTGAACAAAACACCATGAGAAAGCTTGCAGATGAAAACCAGATGCCAAAATTAGACCCACAGACTTTATAAATAGGGACTATCTGAAATAGAATATAAACTTCTGTATTTTGTTAATTCTACAATGCCACCAATTTTCAAATGCACCATTTTATTTACCACAAAAAGAGAGAGAGAAAAAACACTGACAATTACAATTGTAAGCTGCATTCCAGTCTCAAAGAAGCAAAAATGTGGCTTATTCTTTCTTCAGATCATATCATTTCTTTTTATTATCCACAGGTTTACTGGCTAATATGCTAAGTCCACTCAGTGAACTTTTTTAGATACTCTATTTTCAGGTCTAGAATTTCTGTTCAGTACTTTTAAATATAATCTCTGTTTTTTGGTGAGAGTTTCATTTGTTCATTTATTATGAGCATATTTTCATAGCATAGTTACAATAGCTATTTTAAACCCTTCTCTCAGCTGGAAACCATCATTCCCAGCAGCAAGAACAGAAAACGAAACACCGCATGTTCTCACTCATAGGTGGGAACTGAACGATGAGATCACTTGGACTCGGGAAGGGGAACATCACACACCGGGGCCTATTGTGGGGAGGGGGAAGGGGGCAGGGATGGCATTGGGGTAAATGATGTAAATGATGAGTTGATGGGTGCTGACGAGTTGATGGGTGCAGCACACCAACATGGCACATGTATACATATGTAGCAAACCTGCCCATTGTGTACATGTACCCTAGAACTCAAAATATAATAAAAATAAATAAAAATAAACCCTTCTCTCCTAATTCTAATATTTGGACCTCTATAGATTGCCTATTCTCTAGAGTTTGGGTCATGTTTTCCTGTTCTTCGTGTGTCTGATGATTTTGGATGGTGTCCTGGACATTGCTAATGATATGTTTTAGAGATTCTTGATTATTTTGTATTCCTGTCAATATAATTGATTGTGTTTGTTTTAGTAGTCAGTTAATTTGGCTGAACTTGAACTTCCCAACTGTATCTCCTGCGATGGGATGGCATCTGAAATCCCTGTTGAGATCTGACAGCCTTACCAGGGCTATTTGGAGTTCTGCTTCACACATGTAGGCCAGAAGTCAGTCAGATATTTGAGCAGAGATTTTGCAGAATTGGGGACAGTCTTCTGTGACTCTCTTCTTTACAGGATTTCTTCTTCACTTTACAGTTATCAAGGTTGCTCTGTATTCTGTCTTTAAAATTTTCAAACTAATAAAAATAGGAGTTTCTATTAGAATCTTAGCTACCCTACACAGTGGAGCCAGCTGTCCCTTCCCCTCAGATGAAAAGCCATAAAAAACAGGAAAATTTTCATACTGTTCCCATCTTCAGAGCGTTGGTTTCCTTCTGGTTTCTGCCTGCTGTTGATCACTCTTCAGTACCTTCAACCACTTATTTTCAATATTGTGTACAGAGTTTTAAGTGGTGGGATTTTTTGTTTGTTTGTTTTGGTGAGAACGTTGGTTCAATACAAGATACTCCACCATTACCATAAATATTACCTCCCTATACTTATTTTGACATTTTAACTTATGCATTGTACCTAGGAAAACAGCGTTTATTTTGAGTGGTTTCATTTATTGCACACTATCTGTATTGTATTGTAGAATTTTTCTTTCTGGTAAGTATCTGTCATCACTTAATCATAAATCACATGCAAGTTCAAAGTACAAGTTTCTTAATTGAAGAGTAATTATTATAATAATCAGTTGTAATAATTACTTATAATGATGTACATGTGTTTTCATTTGTGGAAGGAATTATAATTCCCAATATGACAAAACTTTGAAATTCCCTTAATAATTACTAAATGATTATGACTCTATCAAGTTGCAAGTGACTGTTTTGGAACAGTATTACCTCATATCTAATATGAGGCATTTAAACTAAATAATACAACTGCTAACTCTCCTCAAACCCTTAGAATTTGCTAAACTAATTTGTTAAACTAACAATTAGTTTTTACTTCGAAACACAGGTTTGTGAAACTTTGTGCATTAATAAAACCTGCTCTTTATGTTAAGTTAGGAGGAAAGTTATGTTTTCAGTGGAACACTGCCTTAGTAAGCAAACCATGATAAGGCTGCAACTGAGGCTGAGCCATTACAGGCAAGTTTCATATGCACCATTCAATTCAGACCGGGTGGATTTCAAGCTGTTCTAGGAAAATTCTTTAGGCTAAAGAGAGGGCTCTTTCTTCTAGTCTAGGGCAGTGCTCTTTAAATATTTTGGTCCGCTTATTCCCTAAGTTTATTTTGAAATCCCATGATCCACTTCTCACATTTATATTGGCATCTAAAATTTTTCGTTGTAAATGCTCAGTATTTACAAAGAGTATAATTTCCCATATATTGTTGATATTGACAATTTAATTTAAAATTGTTAGATCCTTGTTTTAAATATGTCAAATGGAATATAAATACTAAAAGTGATTTATCTACCATTATATTTTAAAAATATATCAATATGCTCATCTTTTATCTCTTGGAATTTTGTATTATTCTTTTTCCATTTTCAACTAACATTTTTATTCCATTTGGCTTATAGAATTTTGTTCTAATTTTATGCAATTTTATGTTTTCATTAGTCACTGTATTATATTTCTATGCAATAAAAAATCTACAAATAAATGAGTATGATTTTTAAATTTCCCATATCCTTAGGCTCTAAATATTAAAATTTCTTCTCTGTTAATTATGAATATTGTTAATGAACAATTTATCAAAACAGTATTAATGTTATTTTTTAATCTTTGAGGCAGCATAGTATAGTATTTAAAAGCACATATTCTGGTGCCTGAGAAAATGGTTTCAAATCTCAACTCTAACTCCAGTTGCTCTAGACTTTTCGTTGCCTTATCTGTAAAATGAAAGTTCAAAATAATGCTAGTCTCTGGGCGTAGTGGCTCATTTGAGTTTGAGTAATCTCAAAACTTTGGGAACCTGAGGCAGGCAGATCCCTTGAGGCTAGCAGTTCAAGACCAGCCTGGGAAACTTAGCGACACTCTATCTCAACAAAACAATCTTTAAAAATTAGCCAGGTGTAGTGGTATGCACCTGTGGTCTTAGCTACTGGGGAGGCTAAGGCAGGAGGTGTGCCTGAGCCTAGGAGTTTGAGGCTGCAGGGAGTTATAATCCTGCCACTGTACTCCATTCTGGGTGACAGAGTGAGACCATGTTTCTAAAATACTACTACTACTACTAATAGTAATAATAATGATATGGATTGGCTGTGTCCCCATCCAAATCTCATCTTGAATTATAGTTCCCATAATCCCCACATGTTGTGGGAAGGACCCAGTGGAAGGTAATGAATCATGGGTGTGGTTTCCCCCATGCTGTTCTCATAATAGTGAGTGAGTTTTCACAAGATCTGATGGTTTTATAAGAGGCTTTTTCCCCTTTGTTGAGCACTCATTCTCTCTTCTGCCACCCTGTGAAGAGGTGTCTTCTGCCATGATTCCAAGTTTCCTGAGGCCTCCCCAGTCCTGTGGAACTGTGAGTCAATTAAACGTCTTTTCATTATAAATTTCCCAGTCTCAGGTATTTCTTCATAGCAGCATGAGAATGGACTAACACAAATGCCAAGCTAATATAAATGTTACAAGGTCTAAATCAGTTCATACATATAAAGTGCTTAGAATAGTTCCTAGGCCATAATAAATACAATGTAACTGTTTGCTTTATTTTTCTGCCCATAATGATTAAAAGTGAAAAGTAAGATGTTATTGAAATGCATGTCACTGAGATGGATACGTTTTTAAATTAGCTTATGTATTAAATGATAACTATTATTTATTGCTGGAGTGAATCTGGGTTCCATCATGGCTGTCACACTTTTTCATTTATATGCTTCTAATGAGAAACCTTTTCATATAGATGAGTAGATGAGAATGAAGGGAGTCTTGTTATAGCAAAAGTTTCCTGATTCTTTGAACTTTTTTGGATTATGTGCCAAAAAAATGACTTACTGGTCTTTCATAAATATCATTTTTAATGATCTTTCAGTGAATGGCTCCATTAGATTCTGCTTCAATTTTGTTGAAAGCATTCAGTTAGAAATCATCTCACTTGCAAAATGATTTTTCTCCAGTATATGTACTCATTTTCTTTTGCAACGCCAATACCAGTGTTTCTAATTATACCTTTTCTGGGTGCCTTGAGAGAATTTATCATTCAGGACAGTGAACTATTGTAAAACAGTATGGGTAAAAAGTACTATTTTTTAAAAGAGAAAAAGTAGGGCTAACGTGAGAGAGAAGGTGGAAACAGAGAACTAGAAATGGCTCCTGGACTGCGCTCCTTCTGAGAGTGTAGCAGGATTCTGGGCAGATAGGTTTGGGAAAGTCTTTGTGTGGCCCTGATGCATGTACTCCAGTGTGAAGATCATGACCACTGGGACCATCCTTTTTCCACTGGGAGTCTGAGCCAGGGATATGGCATGCCCAGCATTTGCTAGTTTGAATTTTGATTTCTGATCCTTGTTGGGATGTGTGTTTGGGGGAGAGCCAGTCAGTGCTGTGGTTCTTAAACTGCGGTCCACAAATCCAGGGGGATACCCCAGATCCTTTTACGGAGGTTCTGTGAGGTCAAAACTATTTTTATAATAACACAAAGATTTTTGTCACTTTTCCTGTGTGGATAATTTGCCCTGACAGTACACAAGCAATGGTAGATAAAACAACTGCCCCTTTATCATGAATTAAAGCAGTGGCACAAATGACCAGGGGTCATTGTATATTTTGGCTTACATTTGTGGTCTCAACAAATTCAATTTTCACTTAAGAATATCCTTGATGAAGCAGTAAAAAATTTAAATGAAATCCCAACACCTAAGAATATGTGTTTTTAATATTCCGTGTGATGGAACGGGCAATATGCATAAAGCACTTCTGCTGCACACTAAAGAACAATGTCATGACGAAAAAGCACCTGAATGATTATTTGAATTGCAAGCTGCACTGGCTACTATTTTTCTTTTAACAAAACATTGTTTTTGGTAGAAAGATTTTGCTGATGAACTATTGTCTTAGTCCATTTTGTTCTGCTATAACAGAATACCACAGACTGGGTAATTTATATAGAACAGAAATTTATTCTATCACAGCTCTTGAGGCTGGGAAGTCCAAAATCAAGGCACTGGTAGATTAGGGCCTGGTCTTTCTGCTTTCACCTTGGTACCTTGAACACTGCGCCCTCCGGAGAGAAAGAACCTTGTGTCCTTACGTAAGGAGGAATAGGAGAGAGAAAGAACCCATGGCTGCAAGCCCTGCTTATAGCAGCATTAATCCATTCATGAGGGCACCACCCTCATGACCAACACATCTCCCGTTACACCTCACCTCTCAACATGGTGGCATTGGATATTATATTTTCAGCATATGAATCTGGGGGGACACATTCATACCAAAGCAGTTGTGGTTATTCATACTTTGGTATTCATAATAGGCATTTTTCTTCAAAAGAAGCAATGAGCCTGGTACTTCAGTGAAAATATCTAATAGTATTTATTTCTAGTGTTAAAATTCAAGTTTTCAAGGAAACATTTGGATTTGGACTCAAACTTGTAATTTCATTGTTTTACAGTCTACCAGTACCAAAAGTCTTTTGATGAGATCGGTGGTGATACGTGATAGTAACAAATAGGATTTTCAAAATATTGTGTAATGAAATGTGTAAACATTTGGAAAATTTATGTAACTCAGTGACCTCATATTTTTCAAATGGCCAATGCATGATGTTACAAAATCATGCATGAGTGTGTTAGTGTACTCCACTAACACAAATGTTCTCCAAACTAATGGAGAAAATTAGTGTTCTCTAGAGAAACTGAATAGTATCTCTCTCTCTCTCTCTCTCTCTCTGTGTGTGTGTGTGTGTGTGTGTGTGTTTATGTGGAGAGATTTATTTAAGGAACTGGCTTATTTAGTTGTGGAGGCTGGCAAGTCTGAAGCCTGCCGGGCAGACTTACAGGCTGGAAATTCTGGCAACAGTTGGTGTTGTAATCCGAAGTCCCAAGGGTGGTAGTCAGGCAGCATTTCCACATTTCCAAGTTGTAGTCTGGAGACAGAATTCCTCTTTTCTCGGGGGCCCTGAGTGTTTTTCCCTTAAGGCCTTCAGTTGGTTGGATGAGCCTTGCCCACATTATGAAAACTTATCCATTTCACTCCATCTACTGATCTACATGTAGTCACGCCTTAAAAAAATACCTTCACAGCAACATCTAGCTTGGTGTTTGGACAAACAATTGAACACCATAGCCTAGCCAAGTTCACACATAACATTAACCATTGCAATGGGTAAAAGATTCATTCAAGTTGAAGGTAGACCAGTAGATTTGACATCACAAATAAGCTTCAAGAAACTACCACTTGTTGAATATTGTAGTATCAAAGAAGGATGTCTGCAATTATCTGGAAAGCTGTTAAGATACTCCTCACTTTTCCAACTATTAATACATTCTGAGCAAGGGTAGATTTTCCTCATATACTTCAACCAGAATAACACATAGCAGCAGATTGAATGTAGAGAGAAATATGGGAATTTAGCTTCTATTCTCCTGGAATAAGCCAGATATTTAAAGAGATTTTCAAAAATATTTTTTAAAAATTATTCTTTTCACTAATTTTTGTTTTAGAAATATAGAATTTTTAAATAAAATGTTTTTAATAGACAATAGATTTATTATTTTAATGCATTAATAAAATTTAAAAAAAACTTTTCTCTTAGGTATAATACACTTACAAATTCTTTTCTCAGTAATATTTTAGTGTAAAGGGGCCTTTAACACTGTCGTTTGGTAATTGCTGCATTGGTAAACAGAAGGTGATAGATTGGGAAAATAATTAATCTTATTAAGACAGCACATGTTGTAGTTAGATGTTTCCTTGAGGTGTTAGCCTGTTTGAACATTTGAATATTTTAATGAGTGTTTTTACATAAAAAGTGGTTTGCACACATATACGACCATAGTGTTAGTGGTTGTTCAACATGATGTCAGATAAACACCCTGAAGTGAACATGCTGGTTAGTTTGGGGAAATTTCTTCCACATCGGATGTAGTTGAGGGGACGTTCACTATTCGAGAGCTGGAGAGCAGTGTCCTCTGATGAAGAGCCTCCCAAAAATGACCTGCTGATGCTGGGTTGCTCTTCCTTTTTTGGGAGGTGGGGGGGACTGAGTCTGGCTCTGTCTCCCAGGCTGGAGTGCAGTCGGGTGATCTCGGCTCACTGCAAGCTCCGCCTCCCGGGTTCACGCCATTCTCCTGCCTCAGCCTCCCGAGTAGCTGGGACTACAGGCGCCTGCCATCACGCCCAGCTAGTTTTTTTGTATTTTTAGTAGACATGGGGTTTCACCGTGTTAGCCAGGACGGTCTCGATCTCCTGACCTCGTGATTTGCCTACCTTGGCCCCCGAAAGTGCTGGGATTCCAGGCGTGAGCCACTTAGCCGTCCAGGGCTGTTCTTTAAATTGACTCTCAGAGCTCTTTGCCAATTAATTGCATGAGGAATTTCAGCAGCTTTTTAAAGTCCTGCCTCTGGGCCTCAAATCCCTGAACATCTTCAGCATCTGCTTCAACTATTCAGTCCTCCTTACTTTGTTATAACAATGTTAGAAATGTAGTGCCAGCTGCAGTTTTATGGTCTGAGTTTAACCAATGACACCAACATCCGTCCTAGGTCAGCATCCTTAACTTTTGGTTTTGGCACATGGAGGATAATGTACACAGTATCAATCAATATGTCTGAGAGGAAAGGAAAGCAAAGTGCTAAAAGCACAATTTGAACTCATGGAGACTGTTTTACTTTAATAATCCCTTACAGTCTCCCTTTCCAAATTATCACATACAACTTGTTCCTGAATAAATTTTCTTTCTTACCTGTTAAAAACATTAACTGTAGCCAAGTGCGGTGGCTCAAGTGGATAATCCCAGTATCTTGGGAATCTGAGGCAGAAGGATTGCTTGAGAGCAGGAGTTTGAGACCAGTCCAGGCAACACAGTGAGATCCTGTCTCTACAAACATAAATACCCAGGCATGGTGGTGCATGCCCATAGTCCTAGCTACTTGGGAGGCTGAGGCAAGAGGATCGTTTGAACCATAGAGTTCAAAGCTGCAGTCAGCTATGATTGCACCACTGCACTCCAGCCCGAGTGACAGAGTGAGACCCTGCTCTGAGGGAAAAATAAAAAAAATATATATAATATAAATATATTTAATAATACATAAAAATTATAAATATATATTTATAATATATTTACATTTATAAAAATATATTTATAAAAATATTTTATAAATATATATAATTACATTTATAAAAATATTTTATAAATATATATAATAATATATAAATATATAATATATTTATATTTATAATATATAATTATACATAATACATAATTATATAATATATTATATCGATTATATAATATATAAAATATTATATTATATATTATATAATATAATAAATATTATAAAATATTATATAATATAATAAATATTATATTATATATTATATAATATAATAAATTTATATATAATATATAAAAATTATATGTATTATATATAAATTATATATAATATTAAATTTATATATATCTCCTTCTCTAAAAATGGTCTTCTAAAGGTTCAGGTAGATCACGACAAGGACATTTGTGACCCAGGTTGATGACAAATACTAGGCCTCCGCCTTATTTGGTTTCTCAGCCACATGTTTCCTGAGAGATCCCTGAAATAGGAGCGTGGTTCCAATGACTGCAAGGAAAGAGCAGCCTGCAGACTAATTGGCATGCAGCTGGGAGCAAGAGCAGCCAAAGTGACTTACAAAAGATCTGCTGTGTCCTAACAGGCCTGGAGATTTCCTGCAGACCCCGGCGAAGTGGCTCAGGCTGTGTTTGGAGTAGCTCAGTCTGAAAGCCAGTTAGATTGTGGCAGCTGCTTGATTAAAGAACACTATTCAGTAGAAAGGAGGGAAACAAACGAGAAAACAGAAATAGACTCTACGTACTGATTGTTTGACTAGAGACAGAGACCCATTACCAGTGAGTCTAATAGAGTATAGCAGTATCAGAAAAACCTGACTTTGGCTGGTCATTTCACTTTATGGCAAGGTGTTTGCCTCCCATACTTTAGATTTTCTCTCGGTTTTATTTTCTCTCAAATGATGGTGAAACTCATGTTCTGCGATTGGAAAGCACTTTAGGCTTTTTCCCTGTTTATATCTCTGTAGTTTAACTCCTATAGCAACCTCAAGAAACCTATCCTACAGGTTAGTGCACAATGAAGAGTAAGATGAATTATTAAAAGCCTTTTAAAACACCTGTAAATATAAAGGCATTATACAAATTTTAAACACATTTTGGAAAGCAGAGGCATATCTAGAAAAGTGTTGTCAAGTTGTGACTGATGCATTACCATCTGGCATCTTGTTCCTACCCAGGAAAGAAGTCCAGAGAAAAGAGAGAGAGGCTCAGGGAAGTGGGAATTTTTTCTGATTTATTTTCCAGTTTTTTTGTTTGTTTTGAAAATATGTGAAATTTTTTATTCAAAATTTTTATTCTGAATGTACTTGTATTTTAAAAGTGGAACATGGAAATGTATTGTTCTTTCTTATGTGTGTTAATATGGAAATATTTTCTCTTTTCTTCCTTTTTTTTCATTTTCACTTTCTCACCCAATATATTGTTTTGTTTTTCTTAGCTCTCTGGGTATTGTGCTGAAGCTTTTTTATGTGAATTATCTCACTTAATATACACACAGCCCTGTGAAATTGTTATTATTTTTACTATTTCCGTTTTGCAGAAGACTGGCTGAGGCTCTGAGAAGCCAAATGCCATTAGCTTAAGGTCACAGCTGGTGACATCAGCATTGGAATCCAGGCAGTCTGATGACATCACGCCACTGCAACACTGTTGCCAATCTCTGAAACTCTTCTCCAAATATTGAACTTTAATTGCCTCTTATTATACTTGCTTTTTGAGTGTTTTATAGATGGAATAGAATATTTTGTTTTCTGATATATAGTGCAAAAATAAAAACGGTATTTAAAAAATATATTCTCCATCTTGGCATTTGACTCTTGTTCAATATCCTTTCTTGGTAATTTTTCTCTCATTGTAGAACTAGTCTGAAAGGATATTCTCTTGACAAAAACAACATTTTCTTATATTCCTATGTTTAGGAGAATAAGAAATTACTTCACTCTCTCAGAAGAAAAATCGAGGTGAAATTTTGTTGGAACTTGGCCCTTGATTTTAGATGCTCATTTCAACAGCAAAGGTTCAAACTTTGGGAATCTCTCTTGTTGCAAAAGCTCTATCTCCTATTACATGAAAACAGATTAGTCTAAGGACTCAAGACTGTACATTCTAGGTTTATATTTGCGCTTGTTTGTATGTGCTTCTGGCATGGAAAATATCTTGTCTTTAGAATGTATTTAATGAACCCAAGTTTTCCCAAGGACCTGCCAGTCAACAGTTGGTGTTGACTGTGGGTATACTGGAGCACTGTTTGGAAATGTGCACTGTGGCTCTGTCCTGAAGTGGGCTTTATGGGTAAAATACTTTAAAACTAGGAGTCAATGGGCTTTAGAGAATTCCATTGTGTGCAACATTGGTTTGTTTTTAGATTTTCAAAGGGGACTCAGTGGTTAACAGCTACTGTTTTGGATGATCTCTGAAGTGACTTTGACAAATTATTTGTTCCTCTGATTTTTGGTACCAGTTATAATAGACATTTTCTCTGTGCCGTTCGTGTGCATTTATTTAATAAATAAAGTGCATTAAATTTTTTTGGTAGCTTTCTTTATCATTCCCTGGGTGTATTCATTCATTCATTCATTCATTTATTAAAGTCTTATTGTGCCAGGCACAGTACCAAAGTAAAGCAAAGTGAACCAGAGCACCTCATTATATATTCATTATGCAGTTCTGTGCTCTTTTGTTTCAGCTATTATCACATTTTCTGTATGCATTTGTGTGTTGTCTCCTTCTGGAGGTCAAGGCTTATGTTGTTTTCTTCCCTTACATATCCCACAGTCCTGGGCACACTGCCCAGCATATGAAAAGATCTTAGGCAATATTTCTTGAATGAAGACATCTTGTGTCTCCTCGGAGTACCTCGTTTGTCAGCAGGGGTTCATTACATGTCTTCCATGAATAAGTATTCTCCAGAAATTTGAGTGTCTGACTTGGTTCTGTGTGTCAAGGGGCTAGAACCAAAAAACACTGTGGCTCTCCAGCCTCCAAGACCTTGTAGTGTAGAAGAGCGGGAGAGAGGACCATATTTAAACTTCAGTTTTTAAGTGCTGTAGCAGGTGAAAAATGGAGACAGGTAGTACACAGCAGGCAAGGAAGGGTGGTTCGTACAGATGAGACTGCGGGAGGATATAGAAGAGGGAGAAGAGAAAGAGAACATGGTTGAAGAACAGGATCAGTAAGAAAGGAGGATGACCACATGTGCAGAGGCCAACCCAGGGATAATGGAAGAGTCTGCAAAATCCTCCAGGTTTCAGTGCTGTCTTCCACTGCCTTGCTCTTAAAATCAGGACTTCAGTGGAAGAAGGGCTAGTGGCTATCAGAAGAGATCTTCAAAAAGGAGAAAGGGAGGTGCTGAGGGTCATTGTAACACTCTGGACTTTGTAGCCTCATAGTAGAGGACGCGATGCCTGGAGCTGAAGAGCAGAGGAAGTTGAGATGCTTGGGGAGTGGAGGGACACAAGGGTGGAAGGGGCTGGCAGGGAGCAGGAGTGAAGCTAGCATGAAGGAAGATTCTGCAATAAATTTTACATAGTAGCTAAGCAAGCTTTTTTTCTGAAAGGAAATGCAGAAAATATGTTAGCTAGATCACATTTATGACTTCGGGACTTCATGAGAACCAACATGGTAGTAGTAGGGGCAGAAGTAGATCCAAGGAAGGGGCTTGAGTGAGCCCTCCAGCGTGGTTCTAAAACCAGGACAGTCCCCAACATATTCTCAAGACACCTCTTGACATCCACAAGGTAAGAAGCAACCATTCTGCAGGGAGTTCATCTTCAGCCTAGTAATTGATTGCCATCAGGTCTGACTGTCCCCATAGGACCCAAAACCTCCAGGCCAGACCAATTCTTTTCTTAAGGGTTGGAACACTGTTACTTTCTTCTGTTGTTACCAAACTTCCATGTTTTCCCCCTATGGGAGAATACATTTTTCCACTTGCTGCTTTCAATCCTGTCTTTGCACTTCTTGCCTCCCCAAGCCAGCTGTTTTTTATATTTGATTTTACCTCATTCTTTTCTCTTTACCCACCACCGCCCCCAACCAAATCCTTAATCACCCCCAACAAAATGGTGTTCTAGAAAGAGAAATTACAGCATGGAGGTGAAAGCATATCAAAAATACCCACATGGAATGGCACTGACAGAATTAACAGTAAACTCCAGGAAGCTGATTCTATCCCCAGAGTGTAAAAATAATTATTTTTATGGATGTCTGTTCCCAAGTGGTTTAAGATTCTTGGAGCCAGTGTTTCCAGATGAAAGCATCTGCACCAAACCCTGTTAAAATAGTTCCATAATCACCTGGTCACATTCCCACATTTCAGCAAAGAAGCCAAAATGTACATAGAAGTAATTACTTCCCGACTGAATCCTGATGCTAACGGCACTACTTCATTAGCATTGTGACTCATTCAGGAGCCAGGATATACTTTTAATTACTTTAGATCAAAGATAAAATGAGCGTGCAATGGCTGGGCAGAAGGAAAATGCAATACCTTGATGTCTCAACACACAGGAAATTAGGATTATATTATTTTTGCTCTTGTCTCTGCCTTTAATGTTCTTGGCTGTGCAAACCCTTGCTCTTAGGAAAACACACACATCTCTCCCCACCTAAACCTTCCTCTTCCTGCATAGCTGGAGCAGAATTCAGCCTCTCAAGGAAGCTTTTCTTGACCACCCCATTGCACTTCTCTCTGAACTTGGTGGCCTTGTTTGTGTACCATTTACTGACAGTGTGCAGCATGGTAAAATTCCATGCCTCCCTTTCAGCCAGTATGCCATACACACCAACCCCTAGTAGATTGATTTTATTTCTGGTAAGCTTTGGGAGAACTGAAGGAAACATATCCTGGAGAACTAGTGAAGATGGGATAAGAGAGAAATTATAATTAGAAGTACAGCTTTAAATAGCTTCTTATAGTTTAGATGATGCTTTTTTTCCTTCAGCCTGAAGCAGACATTTTTGGGAATTAGACATAATATGAGAAGTAGAGCACATGATATTTGGGGCTCATTCTGCCCATTGTAAGGTGTCTTTAGGGCAGGCTAGACCTAGTGTAGGGGAGGAAAAAATATTTTTTTTCTCTATCCTTCATAGTTCTCAGTTGGGACAGACCCCTGTAAAAAAAAAAAAAAGACAGATTGACAAGTGAGAAAAAAATGGAAGCTTAATAAAATGTATACCTCATGTGTACACAGGAGAAATGCAGAGAAATGAGGAAATCTCAAAGAGATGACTTTGAATTCAGGTTTAAATACCACAGTCTTTTGAAACAAGAAAGAAGGGTGCGGGGAAGCCCGGTAATGGGGAGGTGACCTGGATGAGCAGTGTAAGCAAGGGTAAGATTTGCTGTGCAGATTTCAGTGAGTGCCCTCTCCACTGGTGAGTCTCCAGTGATTGAGTCCTCCTTTTCCTGGTATAGCTGGGGAGACACACTTACAAATGGAGAGTTCCTCTGTGGATGTAAATTTATCTTACCAAAGAGTGATTTGTATTCTGTTTTCAGAGCTTTTCCTGTATCTGCAGTTTCTCAAAATAATCAGCTCAAAATAATCCTTATGCCAAGGCAGCTTATTTTGGAGTAGCATATTCTGGTCTCTTACACTAGCAACTGATGACTAGAGAAGAGTTCCCTAAGTTTGACTGATGGGCCGCCTGTGCACTCGGGATTTGAGTGGTGGTATTACAGCGTGGTGGTAATAGAGTCAGCCCCTCCTCTAGCATCCTCCCCTGCAAGGTGCTGTCATCTGTGCTTGGCCTCTGCTCTGAACTCCCATCAGCCTGGTGCTCATGCCTCCTGAGGCTGCTCATTCTTCTGGGGTGGGGACTCTTCTACCACCAGTAACCCTGCAGATATTTATCTGCAGCATTTTGTCCTCCTAAATAATTTCTTTTCCAGGATAAACACCTTCACATTTTCTAGCTTTTCTTCATATAACATATTAATAGTTTTAAGTTTTCTTATTATTCTGGTTGCTTTTCGTTAGATATGCTGCAATCAAAAGATGTTTCTAAGAAAGCGAGAGGCCCAGAGTTAAATTCTCCTGGAAGTGGAGTAGAACCAGCGCCTTCCTCCTTATAAACTGTGGTTCCATTCATCTAGCCTAGTGTCAAGTCTTGTATAACAGACAGGTCGTTCTTAGATCATAGTAAATATTCTGTCAGCAAACTCTTCCAGGTGTTGTATTCCTTTTTGACTTATTTTCCTCCACTTTTGCACTCTACCTATGAAGTTATAAAGTCTTAAATTAGAATACCAAAAAGAAAAATTGTCCAATTAAGTTTCAGTCTATTAGATTTGGCCTCTAATATACTCACAAGGGAATTGGAGTATATTAGAGGTTTCTGGGTTTTGATTGTCACTCATCATAGTAGACCTCCCACCCTCAAAGCGGTACTGTCTCTGTGAGCTGTGGATGTTGAAGTAACCAGGTGGGCTATTCCTTTGTGAAATGGCTTTATCTGCCTATGCCCCCAAGATGCCTTCTTTTCCATCCTGACTTTCTATCGTTCATCTGTTCATTCATTCATTTATTAGTACTTATAGGTGCATGGCTTGAAATTGAGCCACTTTAATTTTTGATGATACAAAGCTAGACTTGCCATAACTTTCTATTTTATTGTAATAAATGTATCGTTATTTTCTTGTCAAAATATCATGGTATTACTATGTTTTGAAAACCAAGAACGGATTTACAAATATCAAAGTAGCTATTACTGAGGTTGGTAAAATCTGTGAAATTATTATTTTTAGTTCATATCAGGTACCAATGATAATAACTCAACCTAAGTGTATTAGTCCATTTTCATACTGCTATAAAGAAATACCTGGGACTGGGTAATTTTTAAAGAAAAAGAGTTCAATGGACTCACAGTTTCACATGGCTGGGGAGGTCTCATGGGAGAAACTCGACCCTATGATTCAGTTACCTCCCATGACGTGGGGATTATGGGAGCTACAATTCAAGATGGGATTTGGGTGGGGACACAGCCAAACCATATCACTAAGTAAAGCCAGAAGACTTGGAAAAAGTAGTAGTAATTTTAACTTTGTTTCCCAAGAGGTGTTAGTGGCAGGATATATAAAAGCGTTTCAAAGGATTTATACAAATTTACGAGTGAGTCATGAAAGTTTAAAGAGAAGCTGCACTTAAGGAAACCTTTTAGGTTGACAGCCAGGAGCATAAAACATTCAGGGGGTGGAACTGGATGATGTCTGCAGTCCTTCTCACTGGAATAAGTTGCTGTAACTTTAGAGCTGTCATTGCCTCATTGTGGTTGCTGTTGGCAAAAATGCATCTTGGCATTAATCTTAATTTAATCCAAGCAAGTGGTATCTTGGAAAAAAGCAACCAGTTCTCTATAAAATTATTTTAAATCAATAATGAGTAAAAATTGTAACATTTTGCAGGTGGTATTGGAGTCTACCAACAATAAATTGCTATAAGAATCTTTACTCATGGAAACTAGCAGTGAAATAAGTTGTTGTTTAAACTCTTCTCTTGATAATAACATATACCTCAAGGTTTTTCTGAGCGTCATCAATTCAAAGAAAGTCATTTCCTTTTGAAAGAAGATTTTGTAGGTTGATACATGGGAGTAAAGCACTTAGAGGTTTTTCTCTAAGCACCTCCCATGACTCTTTCATGCGTTCAAAAGACAGTTTTCCTTATTTTGTTGTTTTCCTCCCACCTGTTCATGCTGTGTACCTAAGCACAACCCATTTGTTCAGTTTTTTTTATTTTATTTATTTATTTATTTATTTTTATTTTTTTTAGACTGAGTCTGGCTCTGTTACCCAGACTGGAGTGCAATGGAGCAATCTTGACTCACTACAACCTCTGCCTCCTGGGCTCAAGCAATTCTCCTGCCTCAGCCTCCTGAGTAGCTGGGATTACAGGCACGTGCCACCGAGCCTAGCTAATTTTTGTATTTTAATACAGACGGAGTTTCACCATGTTGCCCAGTCTGGTCTTGATCTTCTGACCTCAGGTAATCCACCTGTCTCGGCCTCCCAAAGTGCTGGGATTGTAGGCATGAGCCACTGCACCTGGCCTCAGTTCATATTTTTTGTAAATTAGAAAAGATCTCAGTCTTTAGCTGTTTGGTATGATGGACTATTTTTTTTCTTATGTCAATGAGCCAATCTTTAAGCATTTGAGGAAGACAACTCTGAAATGAGTATCTACAGTAATGGAGTGGCCAGCACACTCAAGGCTGCCTCCCAATGGCCTGCACTGCCTCGGATTCACTCGCTTGTGTAGTCTCTTCCCGCTGAGTGTGCACTGCACTTAGTGATGTACTTTTGTGGAAACGGGGTGGTGGAACGTCATTTCTGAGATTGGGTTGTAAAAGCTGCAACTCCGGTCCTGGGTGTTCTTACTCTGCTCGCTCACTTTCTCTGAGGATGTCAACAGCTTTACAGAGAGGGCCATGTGCCAGGGAATGAGAGAAGCCTCCCGTGAACAGCTGGCAAGGACCAGAGGCCCAAATCCAACTGCCTCAAGGAACTGAACTCAGCCAGTGACCGTATGAGTCAGCTTAGAAGTGATCTATCCCCATCTGAGCCCGACAAGTTTTGGAGTAATTTATTAGACAGAGATAACTAATACAAATTGTTCAGTGGACAATATATTCCTGTTTTTGGATATTGCTATCATTGGAAGACCATTCCGGAAGGTAAATGAAAGTGGGTATAATGTTTCATATTAGAAAAATTACACAGGTAGAATTTGTATTAGGAAAAGAGAAAGGCAATGTCATGAAGGTAGAGATGGGAAAAGGCTATTAATCGGTCTATAGTTTAATCTGGATTCTTGTCACATCTATCTCCTTTGAGAATAAATTATAGTATATATTCATATTATTCTAGCATATTGTTTTCAAAGTGGATTTGACTAAAATAGTTAACTCAGTATTATTATCCTTAACAAAACCTGCAATTAAATTAAGGAAAAACTTGTTCAATAGGGAGAGTAGCTTAACCAAGTTACATAAGTGGTATTGGTTTATTATTTTCATGGACCTACCTTACCTTATTTTTGTTTAAATGCATTAAGAAAACTTAAGCCTTTTCTTGTCCTGAAATTATTGACATGATGGATTTAATTGGCTAGCGGATCTGTTATAGGCTACTACCTCATACCATATCCCATACAGTCTGGAAAGAGGTTTTCCCATTGACTACTGGCATTGCTGTAGCAGCCTGTAGCTACTTGACAAGCAGTTTAAACATTTAATAAGCTATTTAATTCCAAAGTTTTGTTGTAACTTTGGTTGTCCAAGAAGCTGACGCAAGGTGGGATTAGACATAAAAGAGATTTACTAGGGGAAAGCTAGTGAGGATAAAAGAGGAGTGAAAGGAGGTGGGAAGAACCTTCAGACTTCTATGCAGGACTGGTCCCTATGAAGGAGAGTGGAAAGGAAGGGGGAAGTTAGGAAGAGTCTCAGACTGCAGTGCATGGAGTTCTAGCAGTTTTTGGAGCAGGCTGACATAGAGTCTGGGAGCCAAAATTTCTTGTCAGGGGAGCCCTCCATCTTGCAGGAATGGACCTGCCTTAGTTTCCCAGCCTGGCTCAGTCATTAACTGGGAGCTGCCCTTGTAAGTGTGGCCTAAGGCAAAACCGGTGATGGACTTTGAGGATGCAGCAGCTGGGGCCAAAAGTCAATCTTACTCCCACAACAGGAAGCCTCAGTGGCACATTTTATGGTCACCCAGTTCTCTTTGAGTGCATTCTCATGGAGCTCTACTCAATCTTCTGAATTTGCTTGTACTCATGGGCTAGTGTTACAAACGACTGATCATTTCCACAATAATCTCATTAGTCCTAAGATATAGCTGGCAAAAGCCAGATTCTCAGTCAGCAGAGCAGTGAGAGGACAGAGGGAAGAATCTCAGAAAAAGAAAAAAAGAAAGAAATTCTGTTGGGAATTGGGAAGTTTGCTTAGAATACTTTAAATGAAAACAAACCCCCAAACTAGTGCCTGAGCTTTACTTAATGCATTTGTATCTAATTTATCACTTTCTTGTCATGACAATGAGTAATGTAAGTTTTCTTTAAAAGCAGCATTTACAGAGTGCTGCTTATGTGCCAGGCATTGGCTGTGAGACATCACATATTTTGGTCCAGTAACTTTAGTCCCATTTTTCAAGTGAGGATATTAAAAAGTTACATGAGTTGTTCAAGCATCTCAGTGGGCTCTGACTGATGGTGAATGAGAAATATTCTATTAATACTTCATTTAGTGAGCACTTTTTGAGGAGTTCTATGAATAGGGTGCTATGTTAGTAAGCCATGCTATCATCAAAGATGTACAAGTACAACAAAATTCCAGCTTCTCTCCAGAAAGGTATCATCATCTTCACATTGTTATTTGACTAGAGGTGTGAGGGGCAAGTTGGATCTTAGGAGATCAGATAAAATACTGTCCAAGGCCTGGCACGGTGGCTTATGCCTATAATTCCAGAACTTTGGGAGGTCAAGGTGGGAGGATATTAAGCCAGGAGTTTGAGACCCGCCTGGACAACAAAGTGAGACTCTGTCTCTACAAAATATTAAAACATCCCAGCTACTCAGGAGGCTGAGGCAGGAGAATGGCATGAACCCAAGAGGCAGAGCTTGCAGTGAGCCGAGATCATGCCACTGCACTCCAGCCTGGGTGACAGAGCGAGACTCTGTCTCAAAAGGAAAAAAAAAAATTAGCCAGTCATGGTGGGGAGTGCCTGTAATCCTAGCTATTTGGAAGGCTGAGGCAGGAGGATCCCTTGAGTGCAGGAGCTTAAGGTTGCAGTGAGCTCTGATCACACCACTGTACTCCAGCTTGGGCAGCAGAGCAAGACCCTATCTCTAAAGATAAAATAAAATTTAAATGTAAAATTTTAAAAATTACAAATACTGTCTGATATTGAAGGGAATCTTACTAAACAACAATATATGTGTCTTGAAGGAGAGGGATCAAAGCTACCAGATGATGGCAAGGCATGGTGGCTTATGCCTATAATCCCAGCATTTTGGGAGGTTGAGGTGGGAGGATCCCTTGAGTTTAGGAGTTCAAGATCAGCCCTGGCAATGTCGTGAGACCCATCTCTACAAAATAAAAATAAAAAATTAATTGGCCTTGTTGGTGTGCGTCTGTAGTCCCAGCTACTCAAGAGGATTGCTTGAGCCTGGGAGGTCGACACAGCAGCAAGCTGTGGTAGTGCTACTGCACTCCAGCCTGGGTGACAGTGAGGCCCTGTCAAAAAAGAAAAAAAAAAAAAAAAAAAAGCACCAGATGAAGAACTGGATGTATTTTGTGCCAAATACTGCATTGGTTTAAACCTTTTTCATCACACATCCCAAAGCTGAGTTATAATCTCCAAGGAAGTCTTACTTGCTTTTGAAAAGTATTGATTTCTAAAACAATCTTTTGAATACAATTCCAGAAGTTTTCTGCTATATCTTACGTGTGATAGGTTGCATGTCGTTAATTTGTATCAATTACATTTGGAGTTCTTAAAAACAATGTGGCATTCACAGTAGTCATAGAAGATATTTTGCGACTTGATGGCACTTTTTTCTGTCATATAACATGGTAATTTTTTGGTAAGATACATGAAAATTTAAGTTGCTTTCACCTTTACTGTTTTCTCAGAGCTTGGTTTCTCATTTTTATGTCATGGATTATTTTAAAATTACATATGAAATTCATAGAAAGTCATAAAATTGTGACTAACCATGAAAAAGAATAGTGCATGAGCACATATTTCCAAGCTGACACATCATGAGTATTCAGAGACCTTCCTCTGCACAACTGTTACCTATCCTCGTATGTAATTCTATTAAAAGACAGTAATTCCTTAGTCACAAACCTAGTTCCTCCCTCTCCTCCCACTTCTGCCTTGGAACACAATAAGACATTACTAAGTTGAGCATCTTGGGCGGTCCATAATTAAAGATTCAACATGTGCACATAAACCCAGTTGGTCCTCTCCCAGTCTTGATGGTAGATTTATAACCTCACCTATGAAAAAGTCAAAATTCTGTTTCCCATTCCTCCTAATAAAGCAGCAGGAGTTTCCTGCAGGGAATGCTGACAAGCCTAATTGTTCACAGCTGGAGAGCGTAGGGTTGTTCCAGCAATGCAGTTTTAACCCCCTCTTTCCCTATTTCTCCCTTGACTTTGAAAGTAAGTGTTGGGCTCCAGGGATCTGTAACACCGATATTCTCATTTTCAAGATAGTGAGCATCTGTTCATACTCTGGCAAGACTTGTGAGACACTGACTTGGATTTGATTATATAGTCATGATTAATATCTGAGGTCCATGTTTCAGGCAAGCATGTAGGTACTAAAGTGTGACTGTTTGGGGGAATGAGGCAAATAAAACACTGGAGGAGATGAAGAAGAAAGATCCCTTTTTACTGTTCTATGAAGTTTCCCTATAACTTAGAAACATAAGACCAAGGGGACACTTTATTTGTAAACATCTCCAGAGTAGATATGATGGGACACATATACTAGGTGTGATGGTTAACTCTTGTGTTGTAGGAGTGAAAGCCAAGCATTTCCTGCTGGAATGTAGTGACAATAGACAGACTAACAGGAGAAAATGGCATACACAATTTTATTAATACACACAGGGCAAAAACCACAGAAGAGAGATCACCCATTAACCCAATGGGATCTGGATGCTTATATACACTTCCCCATAGAGCAAGGGGAAGTGGGGGATCAGGGCAATATGAAAGGTATTAAATGATTTTTAAAGAGAATAAATGGACATGGGAGAGGACAATACCTGATGTTGAAATCTGTCCAGATGTGGTTACATTCCTCAGTCTTCCTCTCTGCAATATGAGTTAGTGAATGAAAACTCAGGGAAGGGAGAAAAGGCAATTGTTTTCTTCCTTGGTTGGTCCAGTCTTTAGGCAGATAAGGGAAGATCAGAGGAAAGCCTCTTCCAGCACCTCCTGATTTCCAAGGGCCTTTAATTTAAAGAATAATCATACAAGAGTACTCTATTTTGGGGTGACATTTTCTGGATGTCAACTTGGTTAGACCACAGGGTACCTATATATTTGGTCAAAATTATTCTGGGTATTTTCCTGAGGGTCTTCCTCCTCCTCCTTCCCCTTCCCCTTCCCCTTCCTCTTCCTCTTCGTCATCGTCTTCTTCTTCTTTCTTCTTTCTTCTTCTAACTTTTAACTCAGTGAATTTTGAGCAAAGTGGATCGTCCTTGGTAATGTGAGTGGACCTCATCCAATCAGTTGAAGGCCTGAATAGAACAAAAAGACTGGCCTCCCCTGAGCACGAGAGAATTCTCCAGGCTGCCTTTGGACTTCACCTGCAAAATCAGCTCTTCCTGCCTTCACACTCAGACCCTGGGGCATTGGCTCCCTGGGTCTTTGGCCCGCCAGTCCTTGGGCTGGAACCCTGGCTCTCCTGGAGAGAGATCAGCCTGCCAGCCTGCCATGCAGATTTTGGACTTGGTAGCCTCCATAATCACATGAGCCAATTTCTTTTAATAAATCTCTTTCTATACACACACATGCATCTTATTGGTTCTGTTTCTCTGTAGAACTCTAATAGACTAGGTGATTTGAAAAGGTAGTTACTTTAGACATATGTACCCCTTAAGCATCATAGAAAGCCTTACAATTCCTGATCATTGTGAGCATCCTCAGATACTTTCTGAGTTGTGAGACACTGGGAATGCAGAAAGAAGCTTAGAGTATAACCAAGAGAAGCAGGACAAGCTCATATAAAGGTAAAAGACTGTCCAAGACAGACGCTACAGCAAGGGCTAGGTGACAGGTGGAAGAAGTGAAATTCAGTGTAGTATGTAGTGGAACCTGTATTCAGAGTAGGTCTACATGACTGTGTTCTTGGTTCTTTTCATTTTTTCCTTCATTTACTTGACAAATACATATTGAGAACCTATCATTTGCCAGGCACTACTCAAAGTTCTGAGAATAAATTGGTGAACAATGCAAGCAAAATCTCCTGCTTTCATGGAACTTATAATTCTAGTTTTTACAGTGAATGAGGACGCTGTCCATGTAAACTTAAAGTATACTTTTATAGACTTTCCTGGTTTTCAAAAATATTTTATATCTTTTTATTTCATGTTTCATCTAATAAGAATAATATTCCTTCTATTTTGTCATAATTTGCTATAAGTTCAAGTTCTTTTCTAATGCAAATTATAAATAAGGAAATGAAAAATTTATAAATTTCAGAATAAGTACTGTTAATTTGCACAAAATGCCTTCTCCATATATTAGGTTTCTTCTATGTATTTCCTACTCTAGTTCAATAAAACTTAGGTATCGGATGTGACACATTAATGGTCCTAGGAAAACATAACCATATTAATTCTTTAAACTTTAAAAATTAAAACCATAGTTTGATAAAACATGAATAAACCTTCACTTTTCATCCTTTTTAATAAGAAAAGAAAACATGCAATAACATTGGGGTTGTTAATGTTGCCTCAAATCTTTGCAGAGCAAAAGATTTCTTTTAATTTTCCTCTGTTTCTCAGTATATTATTAAAAATTAACATGAATATGAGTGGCAGTGTCTTACACTCTTGATTAGATTCCTATTTCGAAGGTGGGGTAGCTGGAGTTGACTGTTTTGGAATTCTTGTCACATCCAGAAGTTAATCTTTTCCATTTATTCTTACTTTTGAAAAATGTAATAATATATTATTGTTTTGTTTCCCTTCTTCCCCATTAAAGCAATAGTCTTCTATCCTTGTGTAAACTGCAGTGACTTAGAGCTAGATGTATGTGGCTGGCTACATCTTTTCCCCAAGCACAAATACAGGTGTGCAGGAATGAAATAATAGTGCTTCTGACACTGAAGACTATGATAAAATGTCGAAATAAAGAGCAAAATTTATTTCTATATTGTTTCGCAGTTAATTAATATACTTTATTCTTGTCCAAGATGTATTTAAATATATCTCCTTTGGAAAAACACCACTGGAAGATAATAGGAGTTGTGGAAAATAACTGCCATCCATCAAGAGAAAAATTTGGAAAATTTTCAAAGCATGGGAACATAATATGCAGCTGGTTCATGCTTCAGTGAATCATATTTATTTCAGTCCTGGGAAGGTTGCTTCCTATTTTCTCAATAGGTCCTAGTAAAATCCATCACAAAATCTCCTTCCATAATTTAGGTTGAAGACAGGTTTTATGGAAAAAAAAAAAAAGGAAGCAGTTTAAAATTTGTCAGAAGTAAATCTTATTGATTTACCTTATTGGTAGCAAAGCTGTTTTTATTTTGATGTGAGTATTGTCAAGTCCTTTAAAATACTTTAACTTTTAGGTTATATCGTAATGTATTAAGTAGTGGCTCCCCAAAAGATCCACATCCAAATCCTTAAAACTTGTGGATGTGGCCAGGCATGGTGACTCACGCCTGTAATCCCAGCACTCTGGGAGGCTGAGGCAGCTAGATCACAAGGTCAGGAGACTGAGACCATCCTGGCCAACATGGTGAAACCCCGTCTCTATTGAAAATACAAAAATTAGCTGGGCATGGTGGCACATGCCTGTAGTCCCAGCTACTCAGGAGTCTGAGGCAGGAGAATCGCTTGAACCAGGGAGTGGGAGGTTGCAGTGAGCCGATATGGCACCGCTGCACCCCAGCCTGGCCACAAAGCGAGACTCTGTCTCAAAACAAAAAACAAACAAAAAAGCCTGTGGATGTGAACTTATTTCCAAAAAATGATCTTTGCAGATGTAATTAATTAAGTGTCTTGAGATGAGATCATCCTGGATCATCCCAGGACCCCAAATCCAATCAAGAGTGTTGTTATAAGAGACAGAGGAGAGGAAGGCAGAGGAGAAGGCAATGTGAAGACAGAGGCAGGGATTGGAGTGATGTGGCTGCAAGTCAAGGAAGCTGAAGGATGCCTGGAGCCACCAGGAGCTGTGCAAAGAGAGATTCCTAGGGCCTTCAGAGGGAGTGTCACCCTGCCAGCAAATTGAACTCTGGTCTCCAAAAATGTGAGAAAATAGATTGTTGCAGGTTTTTTGTTTTGTTTTGTTTTGCTTTTTTGAGATGGAATTTCACTGTCGTTGCCCAGGCTAGAGTGCAGTGGCAAGGCTCACTGCAACCTCTGCCTCCCAGGTTCAAGCAATACTCCTGCCCCAGCCTCCCAAGTAGCTGGAATTATAGGCACCCACCACCATGCCTGGCTCATTTTTGTATTTTTAGTAGAGATGGGGTTTCACTATGTTGGCCAGGCTGGTCTCGAACTCCTGACTTCAGGTGATCCACCTGCTTCGGCCTCCCAAAGTGCTGGGATTACAGGTGTGAGCCACCACACCCGGCCAATTGTTTCAGTTTTTAACCACCAAGTCTGTGGCCATTTGTTACAGCAGCCACAGGAAACTTTAATACAGCCAGCCTTCTATATCTGTGGGTTTCATAGATTGACAATATTTGAAAAAATAAAATAAAATAAAAGATAACACAAAATTTAAAAAGCAATACAGTATAACAACTATTTGCATAGTATTTACATTGTATTAGGTATTATGAGTAATCTAGAGATTATGTAAAGTGTACAGGAGGATGTGTGTAGATTACATGCAAATACTGTCCCATTTTATATCAGGGATTTGAGTATCAGGATTTTGATATCCCCAGGGGGTCCTGGAAGCAATCCTCTGAGGGCACTGAGGTTTCAAAAGTAGGGCACTGTAAGCTTCAAAAAGTTTAGTTGGGTAACAATTATGTGTTACTTATGATGCAAGTCATTGAGGAGATTGCTTCTGCCTGCAAAAAGCATACGCAAGCGTGGAGAGTCAGATGTGGGGATGGATCGTTAGAGTACAGTGTGAAAAAGGTCTGTTAAGGACGGTGTGTAGAGAGAGAGAGATAACACATGGGAACATGGAAAGAATGCCAACTTTTTTCTGAACAATGCCAGTATTAAGCTGCAACTAATATTTGCTTTATCAGTTGAAAGCATTTATGTAAAATAACCTATTTTTAATACACTGATTATATAAAAAGAATGTAATTAATAACCTAAAGCCTTGAATTCGGTGAATTTTTAAGCTGGAGTATACTACATGAAGCAGATATTTCAGTCTGCTCTACAAATACCAAGAGAGCTAAACTATAACATCTAACCTGCTATGAATCTGCCTGGGCATTTTAATACCTCTTTTCAACCCTGGCTGTCAGATTTTTCTTTTATGACAATATATATCTAATCTTACAAGGGAATACACTGAATAGAGACTTGTCATAGTAATATTTATCACTAGTATATAAAAATGATACTAATAGAGTGCTTTATTTTTTAAGCTTTATTGAGGTATAATTTACATACTGTAAAATTCACCCATTTTTAGTGCATGGTATTTTAGTTTTATAAATCAATTTATAGAAGCTAAAATTGATCTCACAGAAGTAGACAGTAGAATAGTAGTTATCAATATTAGAGGCTGGGAAGGGGTGGAGGGAGAAAGGGATAGAGAAAAGTTGGTTACAAATTTTGAATACAAAATTACAGTCAGGAGGAATAAATTCCAATATTCTATAGCACTACAGAGTGACTATAGTTAACAGTAATTTATTATATATTTTCAAATAGCTAGAAGAGAGGATTTCAAATGTTCCCAACACAAAGAGAAGATAAATGCTTGAGGTGATGGATATGCTAATTATCCTGATTTGATCAGTACACATTGTATGTATTTAAATATCCCTTTGTACCTCATAAATATATATAATTATTGTGTGTCAATTTTAAAATATAACTTTAAATTTTTTTTAAACTTTTAGAGCTGATTTGATCAGTGCACATTGTATGTATTTAAATATCCCTCTGTACCTCATAAACATGTGTAATTATTATGTGTCAATTTAAAACAACAAAAACTTTAAAAATTTTCAAAACTTTCAGAGCTGTGCAAACCTTACTACAGTTCACTCTTAGAATATTGTCACCACCCTAAAACGACCCCTGATGGGCATTTGCAGTCAGTTTTCACTCCTAATCCTAGCCCCAGGCAATCACTCATCTGCTTTCTGTTTTTGTAGATTCGCCTTTGCTAGACATTTCATATAAATATAATAATAAAATACGTGTTCTTTTGTGTCAGGTTTTTTAACGTAGCATAATGTTTTTAAGGTTTATCTATGTTATAGTATGTATTAGTACTTTCTTCTATTTTTATTGCTGAATCGTGTTCACTTGTATTTTGTTTACAAATGTTTCATTTATCCATTCACCTGTAAGTGGACATTTGGATGGTTTTCATTTGGGGCTATCGTGAATGATACTCTACACATTCATATACAATTATTTGTGTGGATATTTATTGTTATATTTTTGGAAAGATGAATACCTAGGAGGGAATTGCCGCATTATATAGTAAAGGAATATTTTAATTTTTGCTGAACTCTTCTAAACTGGTTGTACCAGTTGACATATCCTACCAGTAATGTAGAAAGGTTCCAGTTTCCCCACATTTTCACCAGTACTCCTTATTGTCTACCTGTTTGATTATGGCCACCCTAGTGCATGGGCAGTGGTATCTCATTTTTACTAATGACCGATGATATTGACTGTGTCCTTTGAAGCTTTCAGGTGAACTTAATTCATTTCATTGGCCCTCAAGGCTCAATTGTGTATTATTTTCTCCTAACCAAGCATGGCATAGAACAAACAATAGAGGAGGGAAAGATTATAAGAAGAATTGAAGAGAAAAGTGAAATAAAGATGATGTTGATGGGAAGCAATGAGAATAAAGTGGTATGATTATGGGAAAGGGAGGAAAAGGAAGAATTATTAAAGAGAATAAATTGTATTGTTTGGAAAGTGAAAGCATATTCTTATAATGTTATCAGTTAAAAGACACAAGCACATTGAAAACACTGGTAATCATTTGAACATTCTTTGTTGAGAGTTACGACAATGTATACGGAGGTCATTCATTTATATCACAATGTGCTCATGAGCTGATAGTGCTTTTATTATTAGTTACACTTGTCTAGTCTCTACAAAGAGAACATTCCTATCTATTCATAGCTTCTTTCTTCGATTTGCTAAGGTCTTCTGTAATGCCTTTTACAGAGGTGATATGCAACCCTCTGGACACAGCAGTAAGTACATTGGAGCCTTTTAGTTTTGACTAACTAATCCCAAATTTCATGTTTTTCCTTTCAACACAATTCTATTTGTACAGTGTACTCACTTGTGTCCTTTCTCAGACCTCTAGAACACCATTTTGGGAAGTAGGTTTGTTTTAGGTTTTTTTTCTACTTTTGGGTGCATGAGTTGTTACCACATGACTTCATCATCATGTCTTATGAAACATCCTGAGAAGTTTCTCCATCTGTTCTAACATCTGAGTGATTGAGAATTGTTTCCTCAGTTTTGGCTTCAGGTAGTGGTCAGTTTGACAGTCACTGTAACCACCCAACGGGGTTCACCTTGCCTGCTGCCTAGATAGAACCGATTTATCAAGACAGGAGACTTGCAATGGAGGGAGAATAATTCACACAGAGCTGGCTGTGTGGGAAACCAGTTTTATTATTACGTAAATCAGTCTCTCCTTTGGGGATCTGAGTTTTTAAGGATAATTTGACAGGTAGGGGCTTTCGAAGTGGGGAGCGCTGATTAGCTGGGTTGGAGATGGAACCACAGGAGGTTGAAGTGAATGTTTCTTGCTGTCTTTTGTTCTTGGGTGGGATCTCAGAACTGGTTGAGCCAGATTGCTGGTCTGGGTGGTGTCAGCTGGTGCATCAAGTGCAAGATAGCTCAAGCACTGATCTCAGGTTTTGCAATGGTGATGTCATCCCCAGGAGCAATTTGGGGAGGTTCAGACTCTTGCAGCGAAGGCTGCATGACCCCTAAACTGTAATTTATAATCTTGTAGCTGATCTGTTAGTCCTGCAAAGGCAGACTGGTCCCAGGCAAGAAGGTGATCTTTTTGGGAAAGGGCTGTTATCAATTTTGTTTCAGAGTCAAACTATGAACTGAATTCCTTCCCAAAGTTAGTTGGGCCTATGCTAGGAATGAACAAGGACAGCTTAAAAGTTAGAAGCAAGATGGAGTCGGTTATGTCTGATCTCTTTTACTGTCATGATTTCCTCAGTTATAATTTTTGCAAAGGCAATTTCATCACTATAAAGAACCCAAATCTTAGAGTTTTCATCTTAAATCAATTATTGAATCCTGATATTAAGGGGTAACAAATATTTTCCCCAAATGTCATAAAACAAAACGTACATTCATATTTTAATTTTTTTGTGAAACACAAAGAATAGGAAAAACACAAATATCCTTCAATGTTTAATTCTGTTTGTCACCAAATTAATATATTTGTCTATATGAGCTGTGAAGATCAAGTGCTATGACTATAGTTAATAAATTTACATATAAAAATGAGTGTTAGATCTTTTGAAATGGATAATCTTATCTATAAACTTACACCATTCATTTTGCAAATTCTCCACATTGTTTAGGAACTCTTATTTTGGAATTTCCATTTCCATTAGTCCCAGTTTATGAACCAAACAAAAAAACTGATCTCATTACTTTATTGTCACACTTCATATATAAGGCGCTAAAGCAATATGCCTTAGTAATTGAGATTGTAAATAAATTGAGATTCCTATCTCACATATTGCCTAGTGCTCAGTTTAGCCTGTTTTCAGATGCGAATAGCACATTTTCCTTCCATCTCATCTCATAAGAAAAGCAATATGTTTAAAACAAAGGATGCACTGATTGTAGCAGTTTCTTCCTCTGAGTCCATTACTCTAGTTCACTGAATTTACTACCAAGCCCTTCTACCACATTTTACAGCAAATTCTCCAATAGGTTCTGGGATGAGTCAGTTTTTTTGTGTGATGTAATTACTTCTGCAAATTATATTATAGCAGGGATTGGTTTCAAAAGGTATTTGAACTGAGTTCCATTTATTTCATTATCTGATTGGAATGCCAAACAGAGTCAGCACAGATACACATAAATGTGGACATGGCTGTTGGGGGTACAGTCTTGTTTAAGTAGCAGCACTTGGTCAAATATGCAATGATCTACCTTGTAATAATCAAGAACACACAGTTGTTACAATGCAAGAAGGATGTGAAGATTTAAGCAGCTTAATCTTACTTACTGTGACAATTAATGAATGAATGGCTCCTAGAAGAGTGGAATCCTTCACAGGGGATGAGAGAGGAACAGAGAAAAATTACAGGAACACAGACAGAAGGGAGCACATTTACTCATTCATTTGTTATAACAACCCTGCAAAGCCATTATTATTACTTTCAAAACATCTAGGCTCACATAATTAATTTAAATTCTGAACCTTCGGGAAAGTATTTAAAATCTCTGTGTCTCAGCCTTCTCATCCATGTAACTTAAAAAAGCAGTAGAAATTAGAGTAAAATTCAGAGCCCAGGGCCAGCCACATTGTAGATATTTTACTTACAAAGGGGTATATTTAGTAGGATTTAGGTTCACCTGCTATATTAAAAAAAAAAAAAAAAAAAAGGATTTGGCACGGTGGCTCATGCCTGTAATCCCAGCACACTGGGAGGCCGAGGCAGGCAGATCACAAGGTCAGGAGTTCAAGACCAGCCTGGCCAATATGGTGAAACCCCCATCTCTACTAAAAATACAAAACTTAGCCAGATGTGGTGGTGCACGCCTGTAGTCCCAGCTACTTGGGAGGCTGAGGCAGGAGAATCACTTGAACCTGGGAGGTGGAGTTGCAGTGAGCTGATATCATACCACTGCACTCCAGCCTGGGTGACAGAGCAAGACCACTGCACTCTGGCCTGGGTGACAGAGCAAGACTTTGTCTCAAAAAACAACAACAAAAACAAAAAAAACAAAAACCAGTGACTTAAGCAAAATGGCTTATTTTTCTCTCATTTAAATGAATTCGGGTGGTACACACTCTGAGGTTGGTATGATGGCTCTACAAAGTTGCCTAGTTCTCTGCCAAGTTTCCTCAAGTTCCCTGTTCTGCCAGCCCAAGGTTATGCCCTCATCTGTGTGGCCTAAAATAGTCACCAGTGCTGTAGCCCCTACATTCAAGCTCAAGGAGACAGGGTTGAAGTAAATAGGGTTGAAGACTGGATTGAGGGCTGCAAATAGGGTTCTTCTTTATCCCTTAAGAAGTCTTCTAGGTAGGTCCACCTGACGCTTTTCTTAGATCTCATTGGCCACACAAGGCCACAAGGGAGGACAGGAAATGTTAAACTTTTAACTGGTCGCAACGAGTCCAGCTAAAAATTGGGCTTCGTTCCTAACAAAAAGGTAGGCGAGGGGGTTGGGGGGTGGGTTGTAATATAACTATTATTTTTAAAGTTTTTTACTCAGTAGCTCAGGCAAGTTATTGCGTCTTAGTTTTCTCCTCTATGAAATGAGGACAACCCTGACCTCAAAGGAATATTGTGAGTAAATAATAAAAGATTATACATATGAAACACCCATAGGTAGCTTCTGTATCACATAACTCAGACATCAGACTTTGGGCAACTTTCCTGACTTTGGAGACATCACTTCCTGGGCAGGGATATGGATACCTGAGACTTGGCCTGTCAGATAGTGGTGGGTGTACACCTCACAGTGATGCCCCATGGTGGCAGAGACAGCATTAGGGGATTGACATATTGCAGAACTCTTCTCTAATGAGGAACAGATGTCTAGTAATCTCCTTTCTGGGGGTTGCATAATATTGAAATTACTTGGTAGAATCACAGTGGCAGCAAAGGCATTTGAAGAGTATGGTATGAGATTTCCCACCAATTGTTTTATTTAATTTGAGAAATAAAGATATAAATCATTCCTTAGTCTTTTAGATGTTTAGAGAGATGGGAAGGAGTCTGAGAACTTTCCGGATTTTCTGGTTGACCCTAAGTTGCTTAGGAAAAGCATGGTTACATCCTTCAATAATTCAATCCCTGCTGCTACTTGAGCACATCACAGTGCCAATCAGCTCCATCACGAATCAGCACCTGAAATGCGGGGTACCCTGCCTGGAAATGTTTGACTGGGGGCTCTTTTAAATGTTTTAGACATTATACCCCTTTCCTCCTAAATGTTTCAGTGTATGTTTTCTTAAATCAAGTCTTTATAGACTGAATTATGTTCCCCCAAAAGTCATTCTGAAACCCTGACCACCTCCAATGTAACTGTATTTGGAGACAGGCCCTTTAAGGAAGTATTAGGGTTAAATGAAGTTGTAAGGGTGGGGCCCTAATCCAATATGACTGGTGTCCTTCTAAGAAGAGGAAGAGACATCATGGTTCTTCCTCTCACCACACATGTCTGTGCATAAAAGAAAGACAACGGGAGGACACAGCGAGGAGGTAGGAGGTAGTTGTCTGCAAGCCAACAAGAGAGCCCTCACCAGGCACCAACCCTACTGCTCCCTTCAGAACTGTGAGAAAATAAATTTGTGTTGTTTAAACCACCTAGTCAGTAGTATTTTGTAATGTCAGTCCCCAGCTAATTAGTACATGAGGACATTCTTTTTGACAACTCCAGGACAACTATCTAAATCAGTTAACACTGAAACAATACTACAGATCTAATTCAGATTGTGTCAGTTGTTTTAATAATGTCCTTTATAGCAAAAGACATCCCAGATCATGTGTTGACTTCACTGATCATGTCTCTTAGTCTCATTTAATTTGGAAGAGTTTATCAGTCTTTTTTCCTCTTTATGGCATTGAGACTTTTTATGAGCACAAAGCCAGCAATTATATAAAATGTTGCTTAGTTTGTGGCTGTCTAGTTATTTACTCATGATTATATTTGGGTTATGCATATTGGGCAAGAATACTGCAGAATTGATAATGTGTCCTAAGTGCATCATATAAAATGGCTGTTTGTCCCCTACTGATCATGTTAACTTGACCACGTAGTTAAAGTGTATCAGTTTTCCTCCTCTTATAATTAGTAAGTATATTGTGGGAATATGGGATATATTATGGAACTGTAAATATGCTTCCATTCATTAGTTTTAAAATCCACTGTTTTCTTGCATATTATTGTGGTTGCCAAATGGTGATTTTCTAATCCCAATATCTCTTATATATTTATTTCTTAGCTTTCTACTATGAAGAAGAATTTTTCCTTCTCACCCATTTATTGTTTTTTTAATAAAAAAATTGACTCATATGTATTAAAACATGCTATAATCCATATTCTGATTCTGATCATACTACATAACTCTCCAAATGTGGTGAAAATATATTCATTTGTTCCGTGGGATACAGCACTAAGACAAAAAAAATGATTTATATAGAGATGACATTGTTATAGCTAGAATGGATTTTGTGGATGATAAAAAAGGATGAATCAAAGATGATTGTCTGACTTCTAGGTTGGTTGTAATAGAGATTGTGAAAAGACATTCAGAAAAGATAGTGGTGAGTTGAAATTGAGAAAAGCCCAGTCCAGGGAGAGATAGCTTGATGTGGGAAATGGAAGCTCAAGGATGGTGTCTGGACAGGCAATAGGGGTTGGAGAGCAGCCCTGGCAGGAGTGGGTTCCTACTGGCTCAGAGAGCCAGGTGGATGCATCTCTTCCCAGCATCAGCTCCATCTACAGTGATGTCATATGAGTAGCTTGAAACCAGCCACAGAGGGAGTATTTACACCACAGAAATGAGCAAATGATACAGATCAAATCCTTTCCTCACTCCCTCCTCATGTTACCACCAGAACCAGTTTACCAGCATACTATCCTTTGGGATGCACTGGTATGTGACAGTTAAAATCCTGAAAGTGAATGAGATCATTTATGGAGTGCTTAATATGAGAATAAAAGGTGTTAGTGAAATAAATCTGGAGTTTCAGTATTAGGGGTGGGTGGAAGAAAAGCCATAGAAGAGCTTCAGAAGGGATTGGAGAGTGGTTGAAGGGAAATCAGAGGTGAAGATGTTCAAAGAATCCAGGAGAGTAGAGATTGATGAACAACGTCACATGTAGTCAAGATGTCTAGTAAGACAAAGACCGAATGTGTGTTAGGGTACTAGATTGGTTGGTGATCTTAGTAAAAGTTTTAGTTTAGTGATTTGAGCAGGTGCTGAATTGAGTTCTGTAGAAATTTAAAAACTGTTGAGTGTGGGAATGGATAATAATGGAGCTTTCAACATCAAGAGAAGTGGCTTTTCCAGGCTCATATTTTTTTTTTAAACAATCTTGCTATAATATAGTCTACAATTTTAAACCATAGTAAACATGAGCTGAAGAGTAGTTTGTTTACTTTCTATAAGTGTATTAGCCTATTTTGCTTTTAAAGTAGGGAACCTATCTTACAAAATTTGAATTTGATTTATTTTAATCATGGTATTGTGGCTGTTGGTCAGTTTTGTCTGAACAAATAGCATAATACACAAAAACAATTTTCAGTAAGTAATTGTACTCATTTAACAGGCTTTTCAGTATTACTTGCTATATTGCAAACCAGGCCTCTTTTTTTTTCTGGTTGAAAGTTATGTTTTTTTAATAGAAAATACTGCTTCTTAACAGAGTAGTTTGCTTTTTTTAATTCAGTGGTCAGGTTTGTGAAATTTGTTTTAGAATCATAGGTATATAGAATGAGATATTGTACCTTTATTTTTTGTCTTTTTAAGCTAAGGTTAATTTTGGTAGCAAAGCAAAACTCAATCTTTTAAGCACGAAAATTTTTAATGTATTTTACTTAGTATCAGTTTGTTGTTATTCTCTGCTTTCCTGAAAAGTTTTTTTTTTAATTTTGGAAATAATTTTGATAACAAAGGATACTGTGCCCTTCCATTTGAAAGAAAAATGTGAAAATTATGTAAAAATAAATAGGATAGGTTTTGATTCTTAGATGTAGACTGTTTTGTACGGTGCCTGGGAATATTTTTTTAATCTTCGTGGCAATAATATAGCTCTGGTTGATTTATTTTGCTGCTGCTGAATTTACAATGTCTGTAAATGCGATTTAGTTGTAAAAATAAAAATGTGTATTGGAAAGATAGTATCTTATCATCCTATGCCCAATTAATCTTTTAAAAAGTAGTTTCTTAGGTTGGCAATAGAATGCACACTGTTTGAAATAGAAAGGGAAAAAAGGTTTGTAGAATTTTATTAAAAATAACATGGTGTGTCTAAACAGCAAGGGACACGTTACCATGCTATTAGGTTGGAAAAAGTTCTTTATGTTCACTATAGCCAGTCATTTGCAGTTAACAGTGTTATAAAATAATAATTACAGCCAACTATGTGTCTGTGTGTGGCCAGGGAGGGGGAGATCCCATGCCTTATGCTAAGTGTTTTCACTGTATTTTCTTATTTAATCCTCATTACAGCTACAACTCATAGCCAGTACTTACAGCTCATAGAAGCACAGTCAATATTTACATCCAGTTCTGACTCGAGAGATCTTATACAGCATTACACACCAATGATCAGTGTATTTTCTGAAGAGTGGGAAATAGTGTCAAAAATAGAAATAAAAAATAACAGAAGTAGCTCCTGATGACCCTAGTTCTGGTATTTCTTAACATTAGGAAATGAATCAGATATGAATTTGTTTAAAGGAACTTAGTACTGTACTAATTTAGGATTAAAAATAAAGTGAAAGCCTTCTTTGCTGCTGTTGTTAAAATTGTCAACTTCAAATGTGATATATATAGTCAAGTGAAATAAACTAAATATATTTCCTCTGTGAGACAATTTTTCTGAAATTATTTACTGTTAGTTTTGCTCAAGCTGTTAGGAGCTCACAGACATTTGAGGTTCAAATATTCTCTTTAGTCTTCTTTTTCTCTTGTCAGTATCAATAAAATTGCTCTGGAAATTCCAGGTTTTACCTAGAGAAAAAGCAAAAATGGAAAATCAATTTTTTTTAACCTCCCGTTCCACCAACACTGATTTAGTTTTTCCTATTCAAAGTGATAGGAAGGGTTGGACACAGGGGCTCATGCCTGTAATCGTAGCACTTTGGTAGGCCAAGGCAGGCGGCTCCCTTGAACTCAGGAGGCCAGCCTGGTCAAAATGGCTAAACCCTGTCTCTATGAAAATATAAAACATTAGCTGGGCATGGTGGCACACGCCTATAGTCCCAGCTGCTTAGGAAGCTGAGATGGGAGGATTGCTTGAGCCTGGGAGACGGAGGTTGCAGTGAGCCAAGATCACACCACTTCACTCCATGCTTAGGTGACAGGGAGAACCTATCTGAAAAAAAACAAAAACAAACAAAAAACAGTGATAGGAAATAGACTATCTTTACTATCTTTAGGTATAAGATTCCTTGTTAGTGTAGATGTTTCAACTCCTTAATAATCAGAAGAGTCTATTTGCAAGCTTTGCTTCTTTCAGGTATGTTACATTCTTTTTATTTCTCTTCTTGTATGGGATTTTCTGCTTTTTGTGAACTTTTGAATTGTGTAAAAGAGAAAATTATACAGTCACATTTAGCAGCACTTTTCAGAACTACTGTGGCAAGAGAGACCATGATTTAGTGTTTATTTATGTTACACACAATTGACTGTAGGTCCCTTGCGTATACACACGTAGACTCACAAAAGCATATTTAGATTGAGGCTTATGTAGAGTTTTGATGAGTATAATTTAGGTTCAGATACTTCAAGGTTTTCTTTAAATTACTTCTCTCTGGATTGGAATAATAATGTTTATCCTAACATCTTTCTTTTTTAATCTTCTTTCTTCTACTTTTTGGGATCCTGTTTCTGGATGCTTTTATGGGAAGAGTGATGTAAATGAATTTGACTTTGCTTTTGAAAGTCAGAGTTTCTACTGATTTCAGTTTTAAACCCTTTTGACCTTGTGATTGAATCCTAAACCTGGTATTGTACGTTAAAGCAATGAAGCCAGGAGTTCGGGTAATTCATTTGCTGACAAGGGTAACCATATCCAGCTTATGCTAAACTCTCTTTCAAAATAAGGTAACTGTAGATGTTGAATCTATGTTTTAATATCTGTTTGTGCTTTGAGTTTACTGTTCTTTAGTAATGAGGTGGCATGGCACCAGGGAAAAGACATAGGCTTTAGAACTAGGTTAGCTTAATTTTTTAAGAAAATTTGTTTATTTTATAACACAGATTCACAGGAAAATCTGGAAATAGTACAGAGAGATTCTCTATTGTCTTTGTTCAGTTGCTTGCAGTGGTTACATTGTACGAACTATAGTATAATATCATAACCAGGAAATTGACATCCATGCAATATGTGTGTATAGTTCTATGCCATTTTATCATATCGGTGGATTCCCGTAAGCACCACCACACTTAAAATATATAACTATTCTATCAACCCAAAGATCTCCCTCACGCTGTCTCTTTGTAGTTACACCCACTCTCTACCCCACCACCAACTTGAAGCCCTAGCAACCGCTAATCTGTTCTCCATTTCTGTACTTTTGTCACTTTGAGAATGTGATGTCAATGGAATCATACATTATGTGGTCTCTTACAGTTGGCTTTTTTTCACCATAATGTCTTTTAGTTTCATCCAAGTTGTTGAGTGCATCAATAATTCTTTCCTTTGTATTGCTATGAAGTGTTACATAATACAGATGTACTACAGTTTGTTTAACCATTCACAGATTGTGGTACATTTTTTTTTTCAGTCCATTTTTATTTTCAGTTTTGCACTATTACAACTAAAGCTGCCATGAGCATTCATGTACAGGTTTTTGTGTGGGCATACATTTTTTATTTATCTGGGATAAGTGCCCAGGAGTGCAGTCGATGGGCTTTATGGTAACTGTATGTTGAGCTTTTTAAGATACTACCAAACTATGTTCCAGAGTGACCCATGGTAATGTAGGAGAGATCCTGTTTCTCTGGACTTCCCCAGTATTTGGTATTGCTCTATTTAATAGGTAGTTAGTGATATCAGTATTATCTCATTGTGGTTTTATTTTCATTTCCCTAATAGGTAGTAACATTGGCCATCTGTTGGCTGCTCATATATATTCTGTAGTGAAATACTGCTTCATGTCTTTCATCCATTTTCTAGTTGGATCACCTTTTTTGTTGTTGTTGAGTTTTGGGAGTTCTTAATTTATTACAGATACTAATTCTCTATCAAATAAGTATCCTTAAAGGAAAGCACTGCTTTTAATGAAAAGTTCAAACATATACAAAATTTTTAAAATAAGTGTAATAAACCCCCCGTCTTTCACCTTCAACAATTACTGGCCTCTTCTTCACCCTCAAATTATTTTGAAACAAATCCCAAACATCATATCATTTCATGAATACATATTCAAGTAGGACTATAACATATACAGACTATTCTCTTAAAAGCAACCATAATGGCACTATCATATGTAAAAGAATTAACACTAAATCCTAATATCATTAAATGGCCAATTACTCATTATATTTCCCTTTATTTCATATGTTTTCACTTGTTTGTTCTGAACCAAATACAAATACTTTCTATACATTGCAATTGGTTGATATGCCTCTAAAGTCTCTATTAATCTGTAGATTCCACCTTCCTATCTCACTCTTTCTCCTCTTTTGCTTTTGCCTTTTTTTTTTTTTTTTTTTTGCGGGGGGCAGGGGGGCTTGTAACACTTCCCACAGTCTGCATATTGCTGACTGTGCCCCATGATGTCAGTTGATGTGTTCCTCCATCCACTGAATTTCCTGTAAGTTCACAGCTAGATCTAGAGGTTTGAGTGCATTCAAGGTTTCTCTTTTTGGCTAGAATACTTCATAGATGGTGCTGTGTACTTCTAGGAGGAAGTAAATAATTCTGGTTGTTTTTCTTTTTGTTAAGTGAGTTGCCATATACCTAGGTCCATTATTTCAGTATTGGTTGAAAAACTGAAATTTTAGTTATAGTATTCTCTCTTAATTTACTAACCAGAAAATCTATCAAGAGAGACATTCTTTCATGAAATATTTGATTACCCTGGGAGGAAAGTACAGTTTGTATAGGCAACACAGAACAAATGCTTGATTCTTTCGTTTTCTTTAGCTGTTTTTATTCTTATTAATATTCAAATATTCCACCTTGGTCCATAGGAACTACCTCTAAGTTACTTTATATGACTTCAGTTGTCATGCTGTATATTCCATATATTTCATGTTCATCTTATTTCTTTTCTTTTCTTTCAATTTTTTTATTATGATTATGATTATGATTATGATTTTGGAGACAGGATCTCACTCTGTTGCCCAGGCTGGAGTGCAGTGGTGCAATCTGGGTTCACTGCAACCTCTGCCTCCCAGGTTCAAGTGATTCTCCTGCCTCAGTCTCCCAAGTAGCTGGGACTACAGGCATGCACTAGCATGCTCCACTATATTGTATTTTTTGGTAGAGATGGGGTTTCACCATGTTGGCCAGGCTGGTCTCGAACTCCTGGCCTCAAGTGATCCACCCACCTCAGCCTCCCAAAATGCTGGGATCAGTTTGACCTTCATTGCTTATTTCATTTACTTCTCATCTGGCAGTTTCAGGGATTGCCCCTACTTAAGAGTCTCATGTCTCACGAGACACTGTATCTCTTGTAACAACTCCATAGGCTTCCAGTGTTCAAACAAGACACATACCCAATTACAAGAGTTAACACATTCAGGGAAGCCCAAATTACACCACTCTCATCAGGTATTTATGGGACATTTATCATTTCTCCTTGTTTAGTTGCAGTTTATCAATCAGGGATAATATTACCATAGGCAATGTTGACTGTAACATAGTTGACATTCTATCTTCATCTGATTTCTAGTGGAACACAGAGAAAATTAACTAAAAGTCAAATTCTTATGGTATAAAAGGAAAGAGCTTTATTAATTCTTTAGTAACTCTCCCCCTGAGCCACCACACCCAGCCCCATCTTATTTATTTTCTACCTCTGACCTGGAATCAGCCATTTGTTCAAGAGCTTTTGATTCTTTTTCTTTGGAAATAATTTTAGGACCCAAATCGGGGCATTGTGGTGCTCATTCCTACTGGGTAGCTCACTGTTTCTAGGCTTTTTCAGTGGGGACTTCTGTCAAAATCAATTATCTTTTAAAATATGAAAATAGATAATGAGCTCAGTCTGATGTTTTCTATTCAAATTCAGAGCTATAGGGATTTTGCTTTTTCTCATTGATGGTACATTTCTGTCTCCCTTGCTGCCACTGAAAACTCTGGTTTCTAACACCACCAGCATAATTACGTATTTGCTTTATTCCACATTACTCCCAGAAGTCTCAAAATAATAATACCATCATTACCAGGAACAAAGTGATTATTAAAAATAGTGTGTGGAGTTTTTAGTAATTCTTTTTGTTTTTAAGGTATATAGTACTAGGTATATATGGTCAAATTACTGAGATTTAAACCTACTTTATATAGTTTATGATTATGGATCATTTGTTTCATGTTGTGTTTTTATTTTATTTTATAATAATGTAAACACTGCTTCTAAATCTACAAAACATGGCTGGGCGCGGTGGCTCAAGCCTGTAATCCCAGCACTTTGGGAGGCCGAGACGGGCGGATCACGAGGTCAGGAGATCGAGACCATCCTGGCTAACCCGGTGAAACCCCGTCTCTACTAAAAAATACAAAAAACTAGCCGGGCGAGGTGGCAGGCGCCTGTAGTCCCAGCTACTCGGGAGGCTGAGGCAGGAGAATGGCGTGAACCCAGGAGGCGGAGCTTGCAGTGAGCTGAGATCCGGCCACTGCACTCCAGCCTGGGCGACAGAGCGAGACTCCGTCTCAAAAAAAAAAATAAAAATAAAAATAAAAAAATAAATCTACAAAACAAGGTACAGCAGAGAGGTCTCTCTAGTCCCGTCTATCCCGTTTCATCCCTCTGCTTATAGGTTACCCTTTCTTCTTTTTCTCCTTCTTTTCCTCTTTCCTTTTTTTTTATTCTTCTCTTCATCAGTTTGATTTAGCTTTAATTTAGTGTATATAGCCTCCCACTGTCTTAGATAAATGATGGCATGTTGTACACATTTTTCTTTTATCTACAATCACTCCATAGCAGTATATTAGTGTCATCACTATGAATGTTCGTTGTAGATGAATGGTATTACAATAGCCCATTCCATAAAGGTTTCTGAGCTGACCTAGCTTATTTTTGTGTGGTCTTTGATCTTTAGTTCTTGTATCTGATTTTAGAGATTCTATCTTTCTTTATTTTTAATTTTTAAGGAACTTTAAAAAATAATAGCATTTACTGACTTTTGTTCTGACTATAGAAGTATTTCATGTTAATTATTAAAAATTCAGAACTACAGAAAATTATAAAATAAAGATTAAAATACATGAATAATATCAGTGCCCGGGGGAAACCTCTATTATTGTTTTACTGCATAGCTCACTAATCTGTTGTTGTACCTATATACATTTTAACAACTGAATGAATATTCAGTGTGTTGCTTTGTCATATATTCTTTTATTTTATGTTAGTAACATATAACGAGTGTTCCTGCATGTCTTTATTCTTCTGAAGATAATTTTAAAATCATTGAGTAATATTTTACTGCATGGTTGTATGAAAATTTATTTAGGCATTCACCTATATATTTAGATTATATCCAGTTTTTTATTAATAAATATTATGGACAGAAATCTTTCTGTGCATTTCAGATTTGAGTGTGATTGCTAATGGTTGAAGAAATGTTTTAGGTTTTGGTGTACGTTGCCAAATTGTTATTCAGACAAAATTTTACAGTTATACAAATTTTTACTCCCATGAGAAGTCCATGATTTTTTTTTCCATTTCATGGTAGCCATGTTCACATTGTGTTCCGTTACAGTTTTTTTAATGTAGTGTTTGTAAATAGTGAGACACTAATGTTGCTTACCTAAGTTCTTTAGAGCATCTCACATTTGTTTCTAAAAGATGAATTTATAGATTTCTCCTTGCTTTTACATGCTACTTCTCATTACTATTGGCATCTCCACTAGTTAAGATAACCATAGCCATGAACAGTGGCTCACACACAGTAGAAGCTTATTTCTTGTTCACATAAATTCTGAAACAAATGTTCCTGATTAGTGGCAGCTCATCTCCACACTGTGATTCGGAAACCCACTGTCGCTCAATCCTGTGGCTCTGCATCTTCAAACAATGGCTGTAGGTCCCCATGCTTGTCTTCATCAAGTAGGAAGAGAATGCTTGGGTGTTCAAATGTTATGGGAAGATTTTATGGGCCAGAGCTGGAGTTGTCGCCTGTCACGTCCACTTACCTTCCTTTGGCTAGAACTCAGTCACATGGCCATCTCTAACTGTAAGCAAAGCAGAGAAGTTGTGTGCTCAGGAAAAAGAAGTAATGTCTGGAGAACCGTAAGCCAATCTCGGCCACTGTATAATAGCACCTCTCTATGGGCTTATTTTGTTTTAGGAATGAAAGTCAGATAATTGTGAGTTTGAAACATTCGTTTTGATTGCTCGGAAGCGACTTTTGTTCATCTCTGATTCTTGTATGTATCACCAACAGATGAAGTTGTTTAGTAGATGTATTACAGAATGTAGCAGAAATATTAGTTTATTAAATTTCTAAAATAAAGTACTTCCCTGTTGTCTGTGGGGGATATGTTCCAAGCACCCCAGTGAATGCCAGAAACCATGGATAGTACCAAATCCTAGACATACTATTGCTATGGTTTTTCCTATATATACATACCTCTGATAAAGTTTAATTTATAAATTAGGCACAGTAAGAGATTAACAACAATGACATAATAAAATAGAGTAATTATAGCCATATGGCAGCGTCACTGCTCTTGCACATTTGGAGTATTATTAAGTAAAATAAGGGTTCCTCGAGTACAAGCACTATGATGCTGCCACGGTCAATCTGATAACTGAGCTGGCTGCTACATCACTAAGGGGGACCAGAGTGGATATGCTGAACAAAGGGAGGATTCACTTCCCCAGTGGGACCGAGTGAGATGATGTGAGATTTCATTATGCTACTCAGAACAATTTAAAAGGCATGTGATTTAAAACTTATGAATTTTTTCTTTCTGGAATTTTCCATTTCCTATTTGTGGATCACAATTGACTGCAGGTAACTATTGAAACTGCAGATAAAGGGGGCTACCGTAGTGTAATGATGAAATAGTTGTCTTTTGTAAATGAAGAAATTAAATCAGTTAGTTGTCTGAGAATGGCTCATACAGTAGGATTATTTCATTTATCTTGTTTGGGTTGCTTGTGGTTCTGTGCATATTTTATGGCACATATTTTATGTATGGAAATAACTGCAGGATGTGCTTATTAGTGAGTAGGCTCATTGGTCTTGTTAAGATGTGGTAAGAAGAAAAACAAATAACAACAACAACAAAAAAATCACAAGGTACTAAACAGATATGCAGATAAAGGGTTATTCATGCTGCAAATCCGATTTTATTTTTATTTGTAATAACCTTGATCCTGAAACCCATTACATTGACTAGATAAAAAAGAGAAACAGCGAAATTAGAGGCCAGTAAATTTATTTATGCTGTTTTCTTGAAGCTGGAACTGAAAATCCTAATGGCTTAAAATGGTAAATGCTTTTAGGCAGAGGGATATCTGTGTGCCTGTCAGTACTTCCATTTCCACCGAAGGACCAGACTTGGACCTTGTCTGCATCTCCTCTGGAGCGTCTGATGTGAATTGTATGATTTTGGCCCTCAAATCATATTATAGGAGAACAGGATGTTTTTCTTCTTCACACACTGTGGCATGCCAGCCAGTGCCGTCAAGAGTTAATGACTCCCCAGCTGCCCACACTGATGTGGCCTGGCTTCAGGGTTCGTTCTAGCATGCCCACGAAATGCTTCATTTGGCTGCCCAAGGGCATCATCTTCTCTCAGTTTCTCATAGAGTGCTAGTTAGAAAATTAGTGATCAAGCATGATTTTTAATCCCCTGCCTAATGGAATTAGCACCAGTTGCCGTGTCCTCACGTCTTGAAGAGAGACTGTGCCCAGTGCATCACTCCTGGAGGTGACCTTTCTCTCCTTTGAAGGCAGAATATAGATGGGTTCCCCGGAAATCGATCTCTGACTGACTATGGCAGGAATGCAGGAATCAGGTTTCCTAACTGAGCAAAGGATGTATCAAAATATATGCTCTGGAGTTTGATTCTCTCCTGATTAACGTTTGTTGCTTTGCTTTTGTCAGTCTGAAGTATTCGCTTAACTTCCACAGTTTGGTTCTTTTGTCTGAGTAAGAGACCACTGAGTGTTGATAATAGTGATAGAACCCAGAAAATTGCAGTCTTCATGTTTAAGGAGAGTGGGAATCATTTTGGGTAATCTTATAGTCAATAAAGCTTGCGTATACAAGGAAAAGACAGTAAAAGAAAGTTACATAAAATAGGAAAACTCACAAACTTTTAAATTAAGTCCTAACCAATATTTAAAATTAAAATGAGTATCTGACACACGTAGCAGTGTATACACAGATAAATGTATCAAAATTACACGTATGAGGTTTTCGAATTTTAGTTTTGTTGAATGTTTAAGTTATTTGCAGCTAAGATTGATCATTTAGGCAGTATCGTGTCCATCCTTTATAGATATGGTGTGCTTTAAAATGAAAACCATCAAATTCCTTTTAATTAACGGTGTAAGCTCGATTCAATTTCGTGTTTGAAATATCAGCTTCTGTTACAATCAACCAGACAGCTTTATCGTCCACTAAACAAAGTCATTATAATTCCATTGATTGCACACAGAGGGGGGACTCTGTACGGTCTTAATGGTTATTAAACCCTTGTCTCTTCCTTCCCTCCTTTCCATTTTGTTACTTTCATGGAACAGCGCTATTAAGAGTACCTTATATCGGCTCATTCAAGTTAGATGAAAAGATTTGTCTGACAGCTAGAAAGCGTGGGTGAGAAAATTCTAGTTCTCATGTTTTCAGAATTAACAAGTTGAACCAATTAGTAGATATCTTCCACCAGAGAAACACTCATTTTTGATTAAACCTTTATTCACAAGAAACAGAAAGTCATGGAGGGTGTGTGTGTGTGTGTGTGTGTGTGTGTGTATGTGTGTGTGTGTCCAGGGCAAGGAGAAACCACTTTTTTCTTTGACTTTTGCAGAACTACTCCTTAGCAGTTTATTGTACTGTACTATACCAGCTCACTAGAGGATGGCACACAGGGTGACCAGGTTTTTCCTGGACTGTCCCAGTGTTAGTACTGAAGGTCCTATATGCCAGAAGCTCCTTAGTGCCAGGCAAACTGGATGGGTTGGTCACCCTGGATGACAATCCAGTTTCATGTATGAAAATCTCTATGATCTGGAAACTTTAGACTGGAAAACTTTCAGAGGACATTCAGTTGGACTTGAGTTAAGTTTAGGACAGGAAAACTGTGTTTGTTAAAATAACAGTCTCAAATTGGGCCCTGATGTTTGTGGCGTTTGTAAATGTGGTGTTAAGACTTGTATGGTTAGGAGTATTTTTAAACACAGTTTGATGAATTAAATGACTACTGTACAAAGTACCATGCTGAATCTGCAAGGGAAACTTAGCGAATTAAGACAGAAACCAATGCTATTCTTCATTTGAACATTAAGTTACTTTGCACATGGTCCGGTGACTGGAAATATAGCAACACTGCCGTAATATGTCAGTGAGAAAATGAAATTGGCTGCAAAGAAAATGGAAACATTAGATTAAACAAGCCTCTGTGAAAGTCATTAGGACAATGAAACTGTCTGGTGGGTATTAAGTAATAATCATAGTAGTAGATCAGGGCTGCTGCTGGCCCATGGGGGATCTTTATGCAAAATAGAAAACACTGTGGGCATGAGGCATGGTGGGTGAGTGATGTTTGAGGTGTGGGTACTTCTTGCTCTTTCGAGTGAATTAGGAAAAGGCCCCCCTTCTTTAGGGAAGGTGCAGCCAGTGCCTGGGCACCACGGGTCGTTGAACAGAGCATGGGCTGGATTTGAGCCCTCACAGGCCACCTCCCTCCCTCCTCCTGAGCTGCTTGCCTTGTGCATGCACAGCCTGTACAGCTGAACTAAAGGAGTCCCATCAGCAAGAAGAGTGTTGAATGCCAAATTATAGCTTCGTCTTCTAGGAAAATATTTCATTCTTTTTTTCTTTTCCTTCCAGGAAGGAGGGAGCTCAGAGAACTTGAGAGAGATTAAATCTTTTCCTCTACTAATCCTAGCTGCATTCCTTTACTCATTTGTTTCTGATTGTTTTTTCTGGTCTTGAAGGACAGACCATGGGGTTTTAGTATTTTCAGCTGATTTCTGGTTACTATTGTAATAATGCTACTTTGAGCACTTTTATGTGCTGGGCACTGCGTTGAGCCACTTGCATATCTCATCTCATAGAAATAGTTTTGATGACTTTGTAAGGTGGAAATTATCTTGACCTAAGGAGGCTAAAAGGCCTGTCTAGTCTCCCAGCTTATAACTGAATGAGCTGGACTTCAAACCCAGGTCTCTGTGACCCCGGGGCCTGTGGCTGCTTCACCACATCAACTTCCTCTGTGTTGTCAAGAGTGCTGGCCTTCGAGAGCATAGCATGAAGGGACCCTTAGAAGTCCCTTTGGCAAGGCTGGGCATGGTGGCTCACACCTGTAATCCCAGAACTTTGGGAGGCCAAGGCTGGCGGATCACCTGAGGTCGGGAGTTCGAGACTAGCCTGACCAACATAGAGAAACCTTGTCTCTACTAGAAATACAAAATTAGCCAGATGTGGTGGTATGTGCCTGCAATCCCAGCTACTTGGGAGGCTAAGGCAGGGGAATCACTTGAACCTGGGAGGCAGAGGTTGTGATGAGCCGAGATCTCACCATGGCACTCCAGCCTGGGCAGCAAGAGCAAAATTCCATCTCAAAAAAGAAAAAGAAAAAAAAAAGAAGTTCCTCTGGCAGCCATAGCATCCTACACAGAGATAATGAACACATAGCAAACTGCAATGTTATAAAATTATCTTCTCAACTTTTTTTCTCTGGAAACGATAAGTAAAATATAAATAAATGTAATTAAATATGTAAATATACATATATGTCTAATTTGACAGAGACCGGAATTTCTAGTTCCTTTGGCAACTTTCCTACTTAGGTTTTTTATGTTATGTTTTAAAATGAGACACATAGGTCTAGAAGGAAATTAGAAGAATGTTCGAAAAATTATATGAACAAAAGAAGCGTGCCTTTAAGAATAATCATATAGACTTAATTATTATGGATTTCTGATTTCTACAATATTGAAAAGCATTTTCCACAAACATTGACATGCTGACAGTTATCTGAATGACAGTCGTTTGCATGCTATGTGTGCTCTATGCTGAGAGCGACTGTGATTCTTATTTCTACTCTGAAATCTTAGTTACAGCTTTCTCAGGAGCTTTCAAAGCAAGTGAGTATTGAAATTTGAAAATAAAGCCAAATTGACTAGAGTTGAAACCTCACATTTTCACTTTTTTCTTAAAGTGTAATGTATCTCCCCTCAATGTAAAAAATAGAGTTCCAAGTGAAATAAAACTTAAATCTTCTCAAACTAAGATTTTTATAAGAAAGTGAATTTATTTTACAGGTGTTTGCCAGTATAGTGCAGCAATGACTGGTTTCCCCACTTTCTAGCTCTTGTTGGCTCTGACAGTCAACCATCCTATCTGAAATTGAAAGGGCATTAGGGGTGGGGGCCAGGAAAGTCAGCTGTTCTCTGGATGGGTTTGTTTAGACCAGGAAAAGTTTTCTTTTTCTCTACATTGTTTACCTCCTTATAACAGGTGTTGCATTTTATGAGGCCACCTACTTTACTGCGGGCCTTTGTCCACAGTGCAGCGAGGTGATCTATTTCAGGAGGAGCTGTAGTCTGCAGAAGAGCCCAGGATACCAAATATCCTGCTTGGCCCCTGAGAGAACTCAGTGTGTATGTGTGTCTGAGATCTTCTGGATTTATTGTCTGTTGTTATGAGAGTTGCTTCAGAGCATATGAGTGAGGATGGGGTGAGAGGAGGGCTGTGGAAGGTCCTAGATTGAAAGCTGGATTGGAGAAAGTGAATTTGTAGATATTTAAGTGGGACTTTCTCCTCTCTCTGCCCTAAATTGAAGCTGTCTGGATCCGGAGCACAAACCCCAGCCTATGTTCCAGTATAAAGGTGGGATAGAAAGTGAGATGGGGGAGAGATTCAACTGGACTGACCTGGCCTGCATTCTACACGGATGCAAGAGATGAAGGAGCGACCAAGGCAGTGATCAATAATACAAAATGACCCCTTCCACTAGCATTGGGCCCCATCAGTGTCCTAGGTACTGACCCTGTGGTTTGAAACTCTTTGGAAGCAAATCGGAGTTGGAAACATAGCAGGAGGCTTTAGAAACATTTTCTTCTGTGTGTACTGCTGCAGGAACTTGATGAGCCCTAAAGGCAGGGATGGCACCAGGTAAGCACTGGGCCAGGATGAAGGGACAGTGAACTGCCTGGGTGAAATCACGAATGGCTGAACCAAGGGAGATGAAGTCACCATCAATCATATAGGGATGTCACACTGCTGCTCAAGCTTCCAGGGATTGGAACTTCCACTCTACCATTCTTTTATTCAAATTTTAGACACTTGACTTGGAGACACTTTCAGTAGTGCCCCCGAATACAGGAGGAGAGGGCTGCCTATACTATGTGTGCAGAGAGCTGTCATTGCTTAGGAGCAGGCTGTGCCCTCCACAGTCCCTGTGCAGCTGCCTGGAACACCTCTCTCTTTGGCCCCTCTTACCCACCCAGACTCTTTCATCTTCTCTGTCTCTCCAGGCCTAGGTCTTTCCCGCAGCTTCCCTTCCTTTTCCAGCCCATGTTGATTTCTTTCTTTAGTATTTGACCATGTGTACCCCTCCTGGGTAGTGCAGCAAGTGTAAAAAGGGCCCTGTGGTGTAGCGTTGAGTGTGAACTCAGGACCAGAAGGCATACATTCAAATCCCAGTTCTGCTAATGGCTGGCTTTGTGATCCTGGGCAAGTTAATTCACTTTTTTAACGCCTCAGTTTCCCCATCTATGAAATGAGCATAGCAATAGCACCTGCTTTATAGTTGTTGTTGTTGTATGCACTTAAAGAATTAACATGTTTAGAACAGTTTCTGTCCCACGGTATGCACTCAGTAAATTTGTTCTGTAATTTACAAGTTAAATGTGTGCATTTATGCTTTTTCTATATTGCTTCTAAGACTTAACTCGGTGTTCAATATTTTGCTTGTCAAATTGAATATTGCTGTTTGAATAGTTTGACTTTTTTTGTAGTGATAAAATCATAGTAGACTTTTTGTTAATTTCTTTCTTTCTTTTTTTTTTTTTTTTTTTTGAGACGGAGTTTCGCTCTGTTGCCCAGGCTGGAGTGCAGTGGCACGATCTCTGGTCACTGCAACCTCTGCCTCCCAGGTTCAAGTGATTCTCCTGCCTCAGCCTCCTGAGTAGCTAAGATTACAGGTGCATGCCACCATGCCCAGCTAATTCTTTTTGTATTTTTAGTAGAGATGGGGTTTCACCATGCTGGTCAGGCTGGTCTCGAACCCCTGACCTCATGATCTGCCCACCTCAGCCTCCCAGAGTGCTGGGATTACAGGTGTGAGCCACTGTACCTGGCCAACTTTTTGTGAATTTCTAAATGGATCAGGTATATCTTGGTATCCTGAATTCCTATTTTTTTTTTTTTTTTTTTTTTTTTTTGAGACAGGGTCTCGTGCTGTAGCTCAGGCTGGAATGCAGTGGCACAATCTCAGCTAGCTCACTGCAACCTCCACCTCCTGGGCTCAAGCAATCCTCCCACCTCAGCTTCCTGAGTAGCTGGGACTACAGGCATGTGCCACCATGCCCGGCTAATTATTTTGTATTTTTAATACAGGTGGGTTTTGCAGTGTTACTCAGGCTGGTCTGGAACTCCTAAGCTCAAACAATCTGCCTGTCTCAGCCTCCCACAGTGCTGGGATTACAGGCATGAGCCACCACGCTGACCCTGAATTCATGTCCTTTCAAATGTTATGTCACTGATGTGCACAAACATCCGTAAGAATAGTATTTGAATTTCGAGCATCCTCCTGGGACGGTAAAGACAGAGACTTTGTTGGAAATGGTGTGAGAGGTAGCAGAGCTTTTGTGGTTAAGGGCACAGACTGAACTTATGACACCCCCTTCTTACTACCTTTGGAAACTTCGGACAAGTTATTTGACCATTAATGCCTCAGTTTCCCCACTCGCAACATTAAGATATTAATAGTGCCCACTGACAGAAATGTGCTAAGGATTACAGGCATTAGAACCATGCCTGGGGCACGTAGGTATTCATTAAATGGTAGCTGCTGCTGTTGTTAACAGCAAATGTATTTCACTGGTTTACCCAGACAGTCCCAGTATCAAATACTCTTTTTCGCTAGCTTGATTATACTTGAATTTATCCATCCATGTATCCCAGTAAAAGGTTCAGAAAATATCATTATAGTACTATTGACTGTTTTTAATCTTTTTCTTAGCACAAATGTTTACTTGTGCACTTATACAAATGTGTATTTCAAGTAGCAGTGATTTTGTTGCATGGATTATTTAGTCTTTGGTTTGCAACAAACTTGGAGGGAAAGCACACAGTAAATGTGTGGTCAGAGAGGAGACCAGTGATGCAGCAAAAAGGCATTGAATTGGCCATCAGGAGACTCAATCCTGGTGCTGGATCCACTGCTCACTAGGTCTAAATCTGTACAATGGGGCCAGTTCTCTCTATTCTGCCCACTTCATAAATATATCTCAAGGATTAAATGTTAGAATGAATTGAAAAACTCTTTGACACATAAATGCCATACAAATACATACTATGTATCCTCTTCTAAAGGGAGTTTATTTGGCAAATTAAATATTATTCTTAGTAGCAAGTTTTTATATATACCAAATTAATGACCAGCTAACAAAATATTAAAGTATAGTAGGAACATTCTTAACACTTAAATCATATTGCTAAGTAAACGTAACACATGCTTTTCTCACTTATGAGAAGGTCTCTCTCTCTACTTGAACCAAAACCTCTTATTTGTTTCTACATCTGGTATCTCGGAAATTTCCAAAATAGCTGTCTACTTCCTGGTGTTCACCATTTCCCCTCTGAGGCTGCTGGATCTCTTGTTCTTTGTTATGGACTTCAGAGTCGGCACTCTACCAATGTCATGCAATGCTGACACTGCACTATAGGAAATTAGATGGGGTTATCTCTCTGTGTTAAGCCCTTCACTGACTGTCCATTGCCATCAGAATAAAGTCTAAACTCCACAATGGGTCGTGAAGTCCTGGGGTGAAATGGCCCCTGCCTACCACTTTAGTCTCTCTGTTCACCACTGTACCAGTATTAGATCTTCCAGCCATGTAGACTTCTTTCACTTTCTCCCTCTGAGCTTGCCCTCTCAATCTTAGGCCTCTGTATATACATTGTATTCTATCTCTTTGCACTTAATTCACTTCTCATCTTCCTCAGGTGTCAGCTTCATTGTCACTTGGAGCATCCTCATCTGCCTCACTCCCTGTTTCTGCTGGTTACTTATCTCTGTGGGACAGGCTGGTTGGTCATCTTGCCACACAGTGACACCCTCCCAGCTCTGCTCATTCTCCTTCTTGCCATTTGTTCTCACTTAGAATTTCCGAATCCATGGTACATGGATGGCACTTTTGTTTCAACCTGCCGCAATCACTACGTGAGTTAACTTTTAAAAGGGTGCTTATTAAAAGGACTTTCAAAAATGTGCACTGCTTAACTTCATTCATTTGTATGAAAAGCCTTCATTGTAGAACTCTATGAACTGAAGAAGATATTGAAATGTTCTTTATCACTTTTAATTAATTAGAAGTTGGGACCAGGCGTGGTGGCTCATGCCTGTAATCCCAGCACTTTGGGAGGCCAAGGCAGGTGGATCATCTGAGGTCAGGGGTTTAAGACCAGCCTGGCCAACATGGTGAAACCCCGTCGCTACTAAAAATACAAAAATTAACTGGGCATGGTGGTGCATGCCTGTAATCCTAGCTACTAGGGGGGCTGAGGCAGGAGGATTGCTTGAACCTGGGAGGCAGAGGTTGCAGTGAGCTGAGATCATGCCAGTGCACTCCAGCCTGAGCGACAGAGCGAGACTTTGGCTCAAAGAAGAAAAAAAAAGTTGGTATGGCTTGAATGTGGAATTATCTCCAAAATTCACATTGAAACTTAACCCTCATTGTGGTAGTATTAAGAGTGAGGCCTTCTGGGAGGTACATAAGTCATGAGGGCGGAGCCCTCATGAATTGTCGATGCCCTTGTAAAAGAGACTTCAGAGAGAATTTGTATCTCTTGCTTTCCTGCTCTTCTCCCACGTAAGGATGCAGCAAGAAGGCCTCCACCAGACCTACCAGAGGCTGGTGCCTTGATCTTGTACTCCCCAGCCTCCAGGACTATAAGAAATAAATTTCTGTTCTTTGTAAGTTACTCAGTCTGCAGCATTTTATTGCAGCACCATGAACAGACTAAGACAGAAGTCATTGTATTGTTAACATGCAGAAATGCAATTTAACAATGATCTGTGTTGAAAACATTCTGACTAAACCAGCCCTATTTTACTTCTATGCTGTACAGAGCAGTGAATGCTTGATTTGGATTTAGATTTGGGTCTCACCTTTGCCTCTTGCCAACCATGAGATCCTGAGTAACTACCTCCTCAGCCTCATTTGCAAGACAGGGACAAGTATGAACTCACAGGGCTAGTATGAAATAAAAATGGTAAGGTCCTTAGCGCAGTGATTGGTGCCTATTAAATGGATTCAGTACCCGCCATCACTAATGAATTGAAACTTTCCTGGGACTGTTAATGAGAGACAAGGGTGATATCTGAAATTTTTGCTATTAGTTGTAGAAGGAATAAAAAATTAAGGCCTCCAACTAAATTAATCATAGAGAGAATAAAAATTAGGTCCTCTGAATAAATTGATGAAGCTTAAACTCATTGACCTTTGACACCAAAGCATCATGACCTTTTTGCAGGCCAAATAACATTTCTGGGCATCATTTTTTCCCCTTACCTATAAAACTATGTGAGTTGTTTTGATTCCTTCCACCTCTAACTTTAATTTGCAGAATGGTTAGGAGAACTGAAATTATTTTCTCCTATGCCTTCTTTGTCTTCATTTTCACCATTTAATATATGATAATTGAAGTAACTATTTTCTTGTAAGTCACTTGAATTCAGAGTTTAAAATTTCTGGAAGGAAAATTATCATAGCCTTAGAATGGGGTATTGAAGGTCAGTTTGAGTTTCTGAGTAGATAGAACTGAAATATGCATCATTGTTTTCTTAGAATAGTTAGCTCCTTTCCTTCAGAATCTTTATTTGAATATCAAAGGAGACATCAAAGGTTGTTCGGCTCCTCCATGGAATGCCTTTGCTTATTAAGGTTTAGACGAGGCACTTCATGGGTTCAAGGAAAGTACATTAAAGAGAGAACCCATAGACACTTAAGTTTTCTTTATTGTTAAGTGTCAAGAGACACTTAAAATTCTTTTGTTGTTTTTGTTAAGCTTATGCTTTTTTTTTCTGATGTGAGCTGTGTCTTTGTTATATTCTGATCAACTGAGAAATCTTTTTTCTTGAGTTTCAAAGAGAAGCAGTAATTATGAATTTCTATTGAAAAAGCTCTGATTTCAAAAATTCTTTTTTGGTCTGAATATGTGACTCTTTATTAACTTCCTTTTGGCCTTGAAAGAGCAAAGGAAGTTAAGTCAATTAAGATTGATGTTCTAGAAGGAATTTCATATATCACTGTTTATAATTTGTTGCTATAATGTGAAACACTTACAATTCATTGTATCTGAGATGTTTGCTACCTGGAACTGACATCTAGGTAAAAATTATCAGGTGTTTACGGATTCTGAGAAGAGCTGGAAAGACTAATTTCATATCTTCATTTAAGTCATCAGTATTCTGGATAAGGGAAATAGTACTATTCAAGCGGTTTTCCTCTTCCAACTTGCTGCCACATTCCAAGCTGTGAGCACTTTTATTTTGTACCCTGATCTACCACAAGAGGGTAAGGAAAACATAGAAAAAGAAAAGGGGTAGGCCGGGCGCAGTGGCTCGCGCCTGTAATCCCAACACTTTGGGAGGCCGAGGTGGGCGGATCACGAGGTCAGGAGATCGAGACTGTCCTGGCTAACATGGTGAAACCCCGTCTCTACTAAAAACACACACACACACAAAATTAGCCAGACATGGTGGCAGCCTGTAGTCCCAGCTACTCGGGAGGCTGAGGCAGGAGAATGACATGAACCTGGGAGGCGGAGCTTGCAGTGAGCCGAGATCATGCCACTGCACTCCAGCCTGGGTGACAGAGTGAGAATCTGTCTCAAAAAAAAAAAAAAGAAAAAAAAAAGAAAAAAAGAAGGAAAAGAAAAGGGGTAGATGTTTACAATTTGATTTGGCTCAGTAAGCATTTATTGATCATCTTGCTGTATGTGTTAAAAATATTCAAATGGCACTTGTTAAAGCACTGTAAGGACAACTTTATTTAAGATGAGGATGGGTCTGTTGCAATTGATACAGGGACCACTGTGATGGAATTTTGCAGTAGTGGAGAGAGTTTGGGCTTAACTCTGAATATAGCATGGACAAGTGAGAATTTATAGCCAATGAACAGGGTGTGGTGGGTTGGGGGAGCATCAGTGGATGGAAATTACTGAGTAAACATCATGAATAAAGGAGAATTCTGGCTAAATAGACCTAATAGGATTCTTCCTGAAGACAGGCCAGGGTGATGAGACATCTCCTGGGAGATGATGGAGGATAAAGAACTTGATCAGATATTGACAGTGATCAGATATTGAGTGGGGGTGGGGGGGGCGGTTCTGGCTAAACTGATTTAGTAGGATTCTTGCTAAAACTGGATTTTACAAGAAAGTACACAGATGGGCCTAGGAGAAGGTTCAGGAACCTGACTAGATTTTGGTCAAAGAATCTTTGTCATCTGATCAATTATTTATTGACATGATAATTCTGTGTTAACAAAGGTCATTGATTTATAATAAACATTTATTTAGCTCTCAAGATTATGGGTAGGTGGATGATTATGGCTGGCTAGTTGTTCTGATCTCTGCTAGTATCTCTTAATACAATTTGAGGACTGAGTAACTATGGAAGGTAAACTTGAGCTCTACTTTAACATGATGTACTGGGATGGTGGATGTGCGTAGTCAGAAAACTTGGTTATGTGGGAGCGTAGATTAGGGAATTTACTATGGCTAACCTTAATCTTTTGCCTTTATTTGGCAAGAATCAGAAGTCGTTGCAACTATAGTTTTACAGTGCCAATAACCTCGATGCCAATAACCTCAATTAATGTTAAACTGTTTTTTCATATGCAACTGCAAATTATGAAGGGCCTACTCCAAGTGAAGGGTCAGTTAATACTTGACTCTTCAGGAATCCCTTGACATTCCTTTCTTTTTTTGTTTTTGAAATTGGGTAGGTTTCTTTGTTTTTCCTTGGTCAGTTTTGGTGTCATCAGTTGATGAGAATGTCCAAGGATCACAATATTTTAGACCTGATATGGACCCTGAGACCATTTGGTCTAACATTTATTAATAAAGGAAGGAAGTGAAGCTCAGGTAGATTTATTTTACATCACGTGACAAGTTAGATGGGAACAGAGGAATAGAATCCTGGACCCTTAGTTCTCATTCTGTTGGTTTCACCAGTGGTCTGGTTTTGTTGTTGACATGGTCTCTGGTTTTGCAAGGAAAAGAATGGAGAACTTAACTGGAATTAGAAAAAATTAGTAATAGCATTTACATAGTAAATTGTATTTGAAGACAATTTTAGGTACTTTCTCTTATAGTTGAAATGAATAGCTGAGAGAATCTCATGTCATAGTTAAGTATTATTTACAGATTTAGGGTCTCCTCATTTAGAAGAAATAAATTATAATATTCTTCCTCATGGAATTGTTGTAAGTGGTGAATAAGTTACTATACTCAAATCACTTAGATTAGTGTCCGGCACATATTAGTTGTTGCTATTTTTATTATTGCTGTTAATAGTATTGAGTATTGTTATTTGGTTCTACTTCACAGATCATGTCTATTGGACTGATGGGGAAAGTTTGTTCATTTTTCATGAGGGTAGGGGAAGAGGAAAAGATGCAGAGAATTTAGCCCTTAGAGTGCTCCCTGTCTGAACTTAGGGATCTCAGCCTCTGACCTAGTGTTTACCAAAAAAGAGAGCCATGTTATTTTGGCTTACTTTCTCATTTACTATTAATCAACAACTAGAAATAGAAATATTGCAGAGGTCATCTTTATTTTTTCATCTATGCTCTCTTTACCAATTTAGGCTTTCATTACATTGGGATGCTACATTTTAACAGTAAATTATTTGGTGCCTTTAGCTTCCTGAGGAAATGGAATTTCCCCAAGAATTTCTAAACCAGGGGATACTTTACAAATACAACTCAGTGAAATAGCCATCATAGCAAGCTTTCAGTGAAAGAAAATATGGAAAATTGACCAGGTACGGTGGCTCATGCCTGTAATCCCAGCACTTCAGGAGGTCGAGGCGGGTGGATCACCTGAAGTCAGGAGTTCAAGACCAGCCTGGCCAACATGGCAAAACCCTGTCTCTACTAAAAGTACAAAGATTAGCTGGGCATGGTGGCAGGCACATGTAATCCCAGCTACTCATGAGGCTGAGGCAGGAGAAGAGCTTGAACCCGGGAAGCGGAGGTTGCAATCAGCCGAGATCATGCCACTGCACTCCAGCCTGAGTGACAAGAGCAAGACTCTGTTTCAAAAAAAAAAAAAAAAAAAAAAGAATTTACCTAACTTTATCATTGAAAAAAATATCCTAAACTTTGTGTTTTGTTGTTCTATGGAAAGGAAAACCACTGCTAATTTTACCACTACGTTAAAAGAAACAATCAACATCAGGAACTTGAGAAAAGAAGTTTCCAGAAGCAGATCACCCCAGAAAGTGCCTTTGTATTCGGATGTATTGCTTCTCCAGCCGTCTCCAGCCGTCCCCAGCACCTTTTCCATTTCCATTCAGTCATTCTCTTTGCCTTTCTGCTGCCATTGATAACGTCCTGAAAAGGAACAGCAGAAATAACCAGGGTGGTCGTAGTTGAGTTGGCCTGAAAATAATAGTCACAGTAGAGGCAGAGCTGAGAGAAGGACGCTTAGCAGGGCTTTACCTTTTAGGCAATGCAGAACCAGTTGACAATGAAGATCAAAGTCAAGGAGTTTGCCTCAGAAAAATACACATAAAATCTTGTGCACAATTTCAGGAAGCAGTGGACCCCCTAAAGCCCATTTTGGGGCAGTAGCTGTCCCCGTGGCTTGTGAGAGCTGACAGTATCCTTGGCCTTCTTCCTTGTCAAGCTCTCTGTTGGCAGCTAAGGAAGATGAAAGGGATTTAAATGCAGTGCTTGAGGATGGATCCAGTCCAGAGCTTGCTAAAAGCCAACTCTCTTTTGTGTTTTTTGGACTCCTCGTTTTCTCCATTCATTAAATACTTGAATGGCCAGATCTGAGCACATATCACTTCCACAGCTCTTTTCGGACCAGGCAGAGGAAAAGGGAGGTGAGAAGGAAGTGTGAGGCTGTCACCTCCTCACAGTGCCATTTGTTACAAAGCAGAGGAGCCACATGTGTTTGTAAGCAATTCTCTTTTTATTTTTGAGATGGAATCTCGCTCTGTCCCCCAAGCTGGAGTGCAGTGGCGCGATCTCGGCTCACTGCAACCTCCGCCTCCCTGGTTCAAGGGGTTCTTCTGCCTCAGCCTTCTGAGTAGCTGGGACTACAGGTGTCTGCCACCACACCTGGCTAATTTGAGTATTTTTAATAGAGACGGGGTTTCACCATATTGGCCAGGCTGGTCTCGAACTCCCGACCTCGTGATCTGCCCGCCTCGGCCTCCCAAAGTGCTGGGATTACAGGCGTGAGCCACCTCGCCCGGCCATTGTAAGCAATCCTCAAGGTGGATAGACATTTCTTTGTGAGATATTAACCCACTCTGGTTTTACAGAATGATTTCCCCCTTATAGAACATTCCCTTTGTGTGAAGAGACCTCATGCAGATTTTAATGCAAATTTTGTAGGGGAAAACCGCTTTGAGGAAAAATTGGATTGAAAAAAGAGGAAAAAACAATGAAAGGGGGTAGAGGAAATAAGGATGAGGTGGGAAATGCTTGCGGTTTATGTGATTTGATTAGACTTTTCTTTTCCCCCTCCACTCTGTATTTTCCGTGAAGAATTTTGCACGTAGGTGAAAATGACTTAAGACTTATTTTATGTTTTCATTTGGGGCTTGTTAATAGCTTCTCTTGATTCCCTTTCATCATCATATTTTTTTTTAAAAAAAACCAGCCAACCACATGTCTTATATGTAGATATCCAGAGCTCCCACTTTCTATGACTGAGTAAGCTGCAGCAGGGCAGGATCCACACAGGTTCCTGCCCCTCTAGAAGCTGACATTCTTGTAACCTAGTTTGGTTCCAAGAACCACAGGCAGGTGAGAAAATTATTCGCTGAATACCAGTGAGCTGTAATCCTAACACAGATACTCAGAACTTTGTTGCCTTAAAAAAATTACTTAACTGACTGGGTGCAGTGGCTCACGCCCGTAATCCCAACACTCTGGGAGGCTGAGGTGGGTGGATCAACTGAGGTCAGGAGTTCAAGACCAGCCTGGCCAACACGGTGAAACCCCGTCTGCACTAAAAATACAAAAATTAGCTGGGCGTGGTGGCAGGTGCCTGTAACCCCAACTACTCGGGAGGCTGAGGCATGAGAATCGCTTGAACCCAGGAGGTGGAGGTTGCAGTGAGCCGAGATCACACCATAGTACTCCAGCCTGGGTGACAAGAGCGAAACTCCGTCTCAATAAATAAATAAATAAATAAATAAATAAATAAATAAATAACTTAACCTCCTATAACCTTGGCATCTTCTATTTTTAGAGGTAAGAGATTGTGAGGTATTTTGTGGGTGGAAGACATTGGAGCCTCCAAATTATATTAAGTAGGTAAATAAACTCTTATTTTGTTTAAGATTATACCAGTGTAACTGTATCATTTTCAAAATGACAAGGTTATTTGGGATTCGATGGGATAGTAATATTCATAGCTAACAAAGCTAAGTCCTGTTCTAGATATTATCTCATTTATTCCTCCCAACTTTCCTGTGAGGTAGATATTATTATTGTCTCCCTTTTCTAAGTGAGTAAAATAGATGTGCAAAGAGGTTCAGAAACTTGCCCGAGGTCTCCCGGGCTCTTAGCAGCAGCAGAACTGGGAATTGAAACCCAGGTGTTCTGGCTGCAGAGGCCCTGCTCTCAGCATTGTTCTCTGCAGCCTTCTTCAGAGCTGCAGTGTCTTTGCCTTGAAAGGAGAACATTGTGTCTGGTAGACACACTTACCTAAGATTTTTTTTCTTTCCCTTTTTAGGTATCTGAGAGCAAGCAGCAATAGAAATTTCCTGCTTACCATGAGACCATTTTTAAAAAGGGCCATTTTGGTCCTAAGTTATGTAAGTATATATATATATATACTTTTGAAATATCTGATAAGGAGTGTTTTCACTCTATCTCAGCTCAAAGATGTAATTCAAATTATTTAATAGAGTCAGCAATAGACTCTGACATCATGATACTGGGATCAAACAGTTGGCATGCCATAATGTTACAAAGCATCCAAAGGTATATATGAAAGCATTCCAGGGATATGTGGATTTGATGATGTGGACAATGTGAACTACAGTATTCTATGAGTCCTTTTCAAGATGCTGAGACTGAGTTGTCTCAAGAGGAGGCAGTGCAATCCTGGCTGTATCGGTTTTCTATTGCCACATAACAAACCACCCCGAGCTTTAGTGGCTTAAATATAATAACCCTATGTTGGTCCTATCTGCTTTAGTTTGGGCAGTATTCAGCTTTTCGGGTCTTCTGATCATCATGATTTGGGGCTGAGGTTACTCAATCAAGTTTATTCAGCTATCATCTGAGCCAGGTCATCTCGGTTCTCCTCTACGTGGTATCTCATCCCCGAGGGCCTCTCCCTGTGGGTTCTTTTTCCAGAAGGGTAGTCAAGACTTCCTTGTCACATGGCAGCTGGTTTCTAAAAGAATAAACTAAAAGTTGCTGCACCTCCCAAAGATTAGGTCCAGATGTGACATAAGGTACCTTCTGCATGTTCTGTTGATCAATACAAGCCAGCCACAAGACTAACTCAGATTTAAGGGGAGGGGCGACTGACTTCATTCCCTGTTAGAGGAACAGAATGCACATGAAAAAAGGGTGGAGATTATTGGTGGCAATCTCACTGAATCTTCTTATTCTCTGAAGGTGCTTGTCATTTTGTACTTCCGTCTGTGGATAATGGGAGGATCTATGCCCCTCTTTTCAGAGCAGGATAATCCAGCTTCATTTTCGCCTTACATTCTTACAAGGTTAGTATAAGTACTTTTTTAAAAACCTGGTATTTATTAGATAATTTTGAGTAATCTTAAATTACAGGCTGACTTTGCATATTGAGGATTGTGGTCTATCCTTCATGTGGGGAGAAAAGAAACTATACATTTGAAATTGTTTTCAATAAATAAAGCTGTTTTGGCAGTATTATTGCTGTTGTTTCCTTTGGTGTATATTTGTTTATTCAACAAATATTTAACTGGATACTGTCTTAGTTTATTTTTGGTTGCTATAAAAAACTAACTGAGACTAGGTAATTTATAAAGAAAAGCGTTTATTTGGCCCACTATTCTGATGGCTGGAAAGTTAAGATTAGACATCTGGTGAGGGCTCAGGCTGCTTCCGTTCATGGCGGAAGATGATGGTGAGCTGACCGTGTGCAGCTATGACATAGAGAGAGAGGAAGCAAGAGAGAGAGCAGAGGTGCCAACTGGCTTTTTAGCAACTGGCTTTTGTGGGAACTAATAGAGCAAGAAGTTACCTCCAAGGAAAGGGATTAATCTAATATAAGGGTTCTGCCCTCCTCACCCAAGCACCTCCCACTAGGCCTCCACACTACCACACTGGAGATTACATTTCGCTATGAGATTTGGTGGGGACAGATAAACCGTATCTAAACCATAGCAGTCACTTATCAAAAATAACTATCTATTGATTGATACATATGTTGAATGTTACAGAACAATGTGCAGAGAAGTGTACAGAGGTTGACTGGATATCATAACCATTTGTAAGATAAAATAAGTGGGGTGGTTGGAAGTGACAAATAGAAATGAACAACAGTTTTTGCTAAGATACAGCTAATCACTCCATTTGTCCTTAAGAGTTCTGAGGGGTTTGGGTCAAGAAGTAATGCTGGTCAGTGGCTCTGATTCACTGAATAGGATTTTAAGCCCTTAACTGTTTTATTTGCTGTGATGTATAGCTGAGGTTTTCAGATGTAATTATATTTGACAGTTTTAATACCTTCCTTCAGAATATATTGTTGCTATAATGTTTTAAGAATTGGGATGCCTTTCTTTCGGCTGGAACCACCATCTTCTAATAATTTGCTGTGATGAGGAACACAAAGAAAAAGAGGAGAGGCATCCCATAGATGTTCTCTAGGCCTTTTAGCAAACATGGAGTTGTTCCTTTGGCCACATACATGCAGATCTATAAGAAAGGTGATATTGTTGACATCAAGGGAATGGGTTCTGTTCAAAAAGGAAGGCCCCACAAATGTTTCCATGGCAAAACTGGAAGAGTCTACAATGTTACCCAGCTGCTGTTGGCTTTGTTATAAACAAGTTCAGGGCAAGATTCTTGCCAAGAGATTTAATGTGCGTATTAAGCACTCTAAGAGCCGAGATAGCTTCCTGAAATGCATGAAAGAAAATGATCAGAAGAAGAAGGAAGGCAGAGAAGCACACTTTGTGAATGAGTGGAATGGAGCCTGCCCTGCTGGAACCTGTCCCTTATGAATTTGTGTTGTAATAGAGGTCAAAAAATAAATAAAAGACCTGGGGACTATAAACAATTAAAAATATAAAAAATTAAGATGCACTCTTCTAAAATGTTCATAGTTTTACATACCTTTAATGTTATCTAATATCATTTTAATGATAGTAACCTTCACTTTGTTTTGTATTTGCAGAGAAATTATAAATTTTAAATATTGATCTATGGGGCATTTATATTTTAGTTTATTTGTATCTCTTAGGGACAACAGATTGCTAGATTTTGTTTTTTGTTTTTTGTTCTTGTTTTTGTATTTTTGAGATGGAGTCTCACTCTGTCTCCCAGTCTGGAGTGCAGTGGCGTGATCTTGGCTCACTGCAACCTCCGCCTCCCTGGTTCAAGTGATTCTCTTGCCTCAGAGTAGCAAGTAGCTGGGACTACAGGCACACGCCACCATGCCCGGCTAATTTTTGTATTTTTAGCAGAGAGAGAGGGATTTTCGTCATGTTGGCCAGGCAGTCCTCGAACTTCTGACCTCAGTTGACCCACCTGCCCCAGCCTCCCAAAGTGCTGGGATTACAGGTGTGAACCACCACGCCCAGCCTAGATTTTGTTTTTATGTTTGCCAGTGATTTTTCCTTTATATCATCAATTAACTTCTATGTTGGAATTAATAAATTTCTACTACTTTCTTTGCCTTCTATGCTTTTTAAAATTATTTCTAGTATTTTCTTCTCTTTCTTTATTTTCTTTATTTCCCATTTTAAAAAGCTATCTCCCAATATGATTATCACATTTTTATAATAAAAACTATATCACGTTTGTTTTCATTACTTCCAACATGTATTTGTATTAAAGTAATCTTGAATATGCTCTCAGAAATAATGTGATATCCAGCTTCTGGTGTTGGCTTACTCCTTCTCAGCAGTGTAGAACCTTTATAAATTGTTGTTTATATCTTATGTTTTAAAAATTCTTGTTTAATATATCCTTTAATTAAGCTTGACTTCTCTAGCCCAGCTTTTTGTTAATGTTGCAATCTACTCACCATTTTTAGGTATCTCTCCCTGGCCTTCAAAATCTCCAGGGCTGCTTGTCCAGATATTTTTAGCTGTGCCAGCTCACTAATATATTGTCTTGTGTTCTGTAGCTCCTTAAATAACTACCTTTGTCTATAAGAGAAAAACCAATTTTGCCATATATTCTTGCATAGTGGCTACGTTTCTTTTAGCTTTGGGTTGGTTTCACTCCAAGACTTCTTGTCTCCTGAATTTGAGCATTCATACTTATCTTTGTAGTTAGACGTAGCCTGTTCCCTGAGCTTACCAGTCTCCAAACACTAAGAGGTACAGTTAAAAAGAGACAGACGGAGGAGAACGAGAGCATACTGCTGTCAACTCACCAAGCAATTATTTTATTCCTATCTCATGTCGTAAGTAAACAAGTGCTTGTCCCAAGGTCCTTGGTGTTAGGAAAAGGTAGCCATTGATATCTGACTCACAGCTCTCCTAGCTGTAACATCTTAGGGGTCAGGGGCATTAGATGGTGGGGTTTTTTATCCCTGCTGGTAGGAAAAAAAAAAAACAATTCTTTGGTGGAACCTGTGGCAAAATTAGTACCTTGAGCCATTTGCTAGATTCTGCCTTTCACTTCCAAGGCATATATATACTTTTCAAAGGGATCTGCTACATATTTTGTCCAGGACTTTCTGTCTGTGAATCAGTCCATGCAAGCGACTGTAACTCAGGCAGTTCAATTAATAAAAAGTGATGGAATAGAATATCCTAATACCCATATCTTTATATTCTTCCTTTCCTTTCTTTTGAAAAATATCTTTCTGTTCTTGTGTTTCAAATACAAAATATCAGCCTGGCCAACATGGTGAAAACCCGTCTCTATTAAAAATACAAAAATTAACCAGGCATGGTGGCAGGCGCCTATAATCCCAGCTACTTGGGAGGCTGAAGCAGGAGAATTGCTTGAACGGGGAGGCAGAGGTTGCAGTGAGCTGAGATTGCACCACTCCAGCCTGGGCGACAGAGCGAGACTCTGTCTTTAAAAATAAATAAATAAATAAAATTGTGTGTGTGTGTGTGTGTGTGTGTATGTGTGTGTTTGTGTGTATATATATATATGTATATAACCGGGGATATTTCACTGACATTTGTTATGAATGGCTTTACTCATTCATCTGAGATGGCCACATTAGAATTGACTCTTTTGAGCACCTAGAAAATGGTCTCTAATTCTTTTCCCAAGTAAAGTTCCTACTCAACTTGCATAGTTCTTTGTCCTGTCGTAGGCTGGTGATTCTTAAAGTGGACTATCTTGGTCTGTTTCCTAGTTGCATTGGCTTTTCTTTCCTTCTTAGCAGCTGTGCAGTTTAGCTGTGATTTGGCTGGGTGTCTGCAGTCTGTTTTGAGTAACCAGGTGCTTGTCATGTGGTTTTGACAGTCTGGCTCCTTGATGTTTCATCTCTTTTACTGAATTTAGGAACTTTGCACATCTTTCAGTAGCATTTGTGCTTCTGTCTTGCAAGTATTGTTTCTTATTTTAAAGTAGGTATAATAAGTTATTATCAGGTGAGAGTTTTCAGTTTAGCTTTTCTTTTTCCATTTAGTAGCTGTTAGGGTTATTAATGACATGTAATTTTTAAAAATCCTATAACTTTTAAGAGTAGCTTGGTCAAGCCTTCTTTGTTTCAAATGATTTTACTTGTGAGATTCACTCTTTTACATTATCTATTTCTGTGTGTTTAACTCGGAGGGAATACGCTGTCATTTTCTGTTTACACTGAGCTTCAAAATCATTGTGGTATGCTTATGAAATACCTTTGTTAAGCAAAATTTCTAAGACATGGGAACAAAACAAACAAAGATTATGTGACATTCACAGTAATGTAGAACATAAGGTGACAAACTGAGAAGAATGCGACATTGGTAGGCTTATTATTTGCTGCTTACTGTATTTTACAACTTTGTCGTCTTAGAATTTAATGTACAGAAACCTGATAGGTGTGATTATTTCTTTCCTCTCTAGTGGAAAAAATAAAACTTAAAATATTAGTTTTATTGCTTTGCATCACATTGGAAAGAAAATTGTTACTGATTTGCCAGTCTCATTCCCCTACATTGTTTCATGAAGACTGCAAAAATCCCAATTTTTTAAATTCAACTTGTATATGTGTATATATTTATTTTATAATAGACCACCAACCACTGGTCTACTTTCTGTCTCTGTAGATTTACCTATTCTGAACGTGTATGTAGGAATGGAATCGTATGGACGGGCAAGGTGGCTGACGCCTGTAATCCCAGCACTTTGGGAGGCTGAGGAGGGCAGATCATGAGGTCAGGAGATGGAGATAGAGACCATCCTGGCCAACATGGAGAAAACCTGTCTCTACTAAAAATACAAAAATTAGCCGGGTGTGGTGGCTCATGCCTGTAATCCCAGCTACTCAGGAAGCTGAGGCAGGAGAATTGCTTGACCCTGGCAGGCGGAAGTTGTAGTGAGCCGAGATCGTGCCACTGCACTCTAGCCTGGTGACAGAGCAACACTCCATCAAAATAAAATAAAATAAAATAAATAGAATCATATAATAGGTGGAAGTTTGTGACTGGCTTCTTTCATTTACAGGTTATCAAGATTCATCCATGTTGTAGTATATGTCAATACTTGACTCCTTTTTATTCCCCAGTAGCATTCCATTATATGGCTATATCATACATCTCATTTTTTTTCATAAAAATGGGCATTTGGGTTGTTTCGTCTTTTTGGCTATTACAAATAATGGTGCTATGAACATTCATATACAAGTTTTTGTGTAGATGTATGTTTTCATTTCTCTTGAGTGTGTACCTAGGAGTGGAATTGCTGGATTATAAATGTTAACTTTATGTTTCACTTTTCGAGGAACTGACAGAATATTTACCAAAGCAACTGCACTATTTTACATTCCTACCAGCAGTACGTGAGGATTCCAGAATCTCTATATTTTCACCAACATTTGTCTTTTTGACAGTGTGTTTTATTATAGCCATACAAATGGGTAGGGAATGGTATGTCACTGTGGTTTTGATTTATTTATATTTAGCTGGTGGCTAATGATGTTGAGCATCTCCTCATGTACATACTGATTCTTTTGCTGTCTTCTTTGGAGAAAAGTTGGAGATCCTTTATTCACTTTTTACTTGGGTTGTTTGTCTTTTTATTTCCAAGTTGTAACATTTTTCTTAGTATATTCAAGATACAAGTCCCTTATCTGATCTATAATTCATAAACACATTCTCTTTCTTTCTGTATATTGTCATTTCACTTACTTGATGATGTCCTTTGAAGCATGAAAGTTTTTTATTTTGATGAAGTCCATTTTATTTTTGTTGTTTCTAAGATATATATCTTCTATATCTAAGAAGGCTTTGCCTAACGCGAATTCTTTTCTGAACTCTCTTGGTCAAGTATCTTTTTCCCACGTTTATGAGTTACGCAAACCTTTAGTTTGTGCTGTATATTTGTATGAAGATTATGTTTTTAATATTTAAAAAATTTTACTTTGATACAGTTGATTTGGAATTTGGAAGCAATTTGGAAGCCATTTAGAATTTGACTTTTTATTCTTGACCATTGGGTATATCAAGACGTAAGGTAGATTCCTTACAGAGTTGGATCATCATTATTCCAATGATGGAATATTCAGGATACACTGGTGACAAGGCCCTTAATCTTTTACCTTTCCTTTTTAACCCAGACATTCAGATGTATTAGCTGTCAGTCAGTTCTTTGTGACTGACCAGTAACTTTTCCAACCTGTAATTAATTGAGATTGTGTGAATCATTTAGTGGCATGAAGTTGAATTGTAAATGTTTCTACTTTCCACTTGAGAAGAACCATATAATTAGAAACTAAAGAACAAAGGAGACATTGTATCTTTATCACACAACTTTCTTTTGATAAGCAAGTTCCCCAAGGCCCAATTGTCCATTTAGTTGTCCATAACACACAACCTGTCAGTCATGATTGGTGATGACTACTTCCTTTCTTTCTTTCCTCTCATCCAAGCAGTCCCCTCGTCCTGTGACTGCTCTTCCTAATCGCTGAAATTCATGCAGTTATCTCCATCCCCACTGCCACCATCTTCCTGAAGGCCCTCATGGTCTCTGGCCTGTGTTCCTGAAATAGCTTCTTAATTTGTCTCTGTCCTCACAGTTTACTCTCCTCAGGTCCTCCATGTCATTTTCAAATGATATTTCTAGCTGGATTAATATTTAGAAGGTCAGTGGTTTCCTACACCCATTAGGATCCATGAAGAGTAAGGGATCTGGCCATTGCCACTTTTTTTTTTTTTTTTTTTTTTTTTTTTGAAACAGAGTTTCACTCTGTCACCCAGGCTGGAGTGCAGTGGCAAGATCTTGGCTCACTGCAACCTCTGCCTTCTGGGTTCAAGCAATTCTCCTGTCTCAGCCTCCCGAGTAGCTGGGATTACACGTGTATACCACCATGCCCAGCTAATTTTTGTATTTTTAGTAGAAATGGGGTTTCACCGTGTTGGCCAGGCTGGTCTTGAACTCCTGACTTCAGGTGATCTGCCCTCCTCGGCCTCCCAAAATGCTGGGATTACAGGCGTGAACCACTGCACCCAGTGAAGATATATTTTTGTTCTATCTCATTACACTTTATTGTTATAGGCTATTCCCCAAATTTTCCGTCCCATTTAAATGTGAATTTCTCAGGGGCAGGAACCATATCTTATCTTTCTTTGTGTCTTTGGCAGGTTTTACAGTGCTGAGCACAGGACAGAGCCATGATAATTGTTTACTGTTTGATGGATGAATGCATGATTGACTCTGCTGTCATAGGCCTGCTGCTTCTAGGAACATCAAACTACCTTTACCTTTTTGTTTCTGAAGGCCACTTTGCCCTACTACCTCTGGATATATCCTTGTTTTGCTTTTTGTCATTAAGACATTTTCAGCTGCATGTGCTTTTATGCACCCTGGTATGGAGATGGTAACTCTACTCTGTCATGAGAATGACCCACACAGTGCAGTGATAGGCTTAAAATGCATGCAATTATGGAACCCCAATATCATCTTGGGCCTTCTTCTTTGAGATTTAAAGAAAACTGGCTTAAATCCTTTCCCACTTGCTTGAATGTTCATTGCCCTCCTCCGGTTTTATGTGCTTCCCTAGAACCTTATATTCTCATGGGACATCTCCCATTCCATTTTCCCTTTCCTGCTACAACTACCTGATGGCCCTTACAATTATCTTATGATCTTACGAGGCTTTGGCTCAGAGTCTGATACAAAATAAATCCTTAGAACATTGTTGAATAAATGACTGGGGACCTTGGTTATAGTTAGCGTCCTTAGAAAAGATTAAGCCTTGTGGAGCCACCCTTCTGAGAAGGTTGTAACACACCTGGTATTCCACTCTGGGCACCAGAAAGTTTCCCTTTCCTGCTAAACTCTACATCTGGTGCCTGTTACACAGACCATGGCCACTCTCATTTCCTTTTCTTGTGCCAGCCAATTTACAGGAAGGCATAGACCTTTCACATTCATATCTCCTACAGTACCACTCATATAAGGCATTTGTGTTCAAGGGACTTTAGAGAAATCTGGAGACAAAGAGCAGAGTTACATCACAGAACCATGCCACAGGTAACTTACATTAATCATCTTGCACAAAATCCTCCAGCATCTCTTCCACTGGGGAATTCTTGATGGCTCATTTTTTATTTTTTATTTTTTGGCAAGTTTTTTTGCTTTAGTTATTTCCTTAGCCTTACCTCTCTCCTTTTTTGTTCTTCATTTTCTGTTCCTCCTTTGTCCAAATTCCTAATAATTTCTTACATAGCCCTAGACAGTACAGGCCACCCGAGACTATCTCCAAAATCTCACACACCTATGCCTCACCTAGGTGAGACGAGGCTATGCTAAGGTAATAGCAAGCTCTGAAATTAAAATGACTGAACATGAAAAGGTTTAATTTTTTGTTTACAGGAGGAAGGCTGAGGGCCCAGTAACTTTCTAGGGATGTTGCCTTCCAGCCGGTTGACTCTGGGTTCTGAGCTGCTTGCATTTTATAGTCCTGCCATTTGGAATGGCTAAGTCAGTGTAGCAGAGGGAGAGAAAGTTAGTGGGGCCCTAACTTCTTATATCGAAACTTACAAGTACATATTACAAAAGCGGAGAGAATAGTGTAATGAGCTCCATGTTTGTCCCTATCACCCAGCTTCAGCATTTATCAACTATGCTTAATCTTATTCCATCAATAGCCCCACCCACTAACAGTCCCTCTTGTTTTCCCTGACCCGCCACAAACTGTCTGGAAACTAGTCCCAACTATAGTGCCAGTTCAGTCGTCATCACTTCAGCATACAATATCTCTAAAAGATATGGCTATCTTTTAAAATATACAACCACAGTATTCTCATGGTAGCTAAAAAAATATTTCCAACCATTCTTTAGTATCATTGAGTATTCATTCCATCACACAGTTTACAAGTGTTTCAGCCTCAAGAGACCCACGGTACCTCTGCTCAGACCTGCAGGCCAGAAGTAGTCACGTACCCCCTCCAAATACAAAGGGGCTGGAAAGTGTAGCCCCCTTTGTGCCTCAGAAGAAAATCAAACAGACTGGATGAATACGTAGTTTTGTGTCTGATACAGCCTACAGTGGTGTTTTCCTTTGAAACTACAACAAGAAATGTTGAAGATCATTTTCTCTCTGAAGGAAATTCCAGGTCTAGCTTTTTAGATAACATCTTTTTCTCCCCCTCTATTCACATATCAACAAGGGTCTTCAAGCCTATTTTATGAACCACCAGAACTGAATGCCTCAGAATCCTGGGCCCTCGCGGATCTCCATTCTTTCCGTTTACCTACAACATCTATTAGCAGGTCTACGTCCCACCTGTTCGTAAAGGCTCAGATCAGTGCTGCTTCTTCAGAAAGGTTTCTCTGCTAGAAAACTTATACTGACTGCTTTCCCCTTCTAGTCTGCACACTTATTTGTACCATCATGTGAATTCCTGAATACGATCATGTTTTCTTAACATTTCACCATGATCTGGTCACTGAAATAATGAATGCTTTGACTTTGCCACTGAGAGAGGAAACCTGTTGATTTTGCAATGTGAGAACTGCTCAAGAGGGCAGGTCTAGGGTGGATGGCTGGGATGACCTGAGGCCCAGGTGTTTCACCTCAGGAAGAGAGGTGACAGTTCACAGAAGTCAAAATCAGAAAGTTAGGTAGGAGCCGGGTGTGGTGGCTCACACCTGTAATCCAGGCACTTTGGGAGGCAGAAGTGGGTGGATCACTTGAGGTCAGGAGTTTGAGACCAGCCTGGCCAACATGGTGAAACCCCGTCTCTAGTAAAAATACAAAAATTAGCCAGGCATCATGGTGCACATCTGTAATCCCAGCTACTCGGGAGGCTGAGGCGAGAGAGTGGCTTGAACCTTGGGAGGCAGAGGTTGCAGTGAGCTGATATCGTGCCACTGCACTTCAGCCTGGGCAACAGACTGAGACTCCTCAAGAAAAAAATAAAAGAAAGAAAAAAGAAAGTTAAGTAGGAAGATGCTCTAAATGCAGATTGAGGTACTGAATAGTTTTGCTTATAGCCCAATGGATGACAACTACCTGATGGCCCTTACAATTATCTTATGATCTTATGAGGCTTTGGCTCAGAGCCTGATACAAAATAAATCCTTAGAACATTGTTGAATAAATGACTGGTGACCTTGGTTATAGTTAGCATCCTTAGAAAAGATTAAGCCTGTGTAGCCACCCTTCTGAGAAGGTTGTAACACACCTGGTATTCCACTCTGGGCACCAGAAAGTTGACTGTAATTATTATTGCACACTGTCCCACCTCATTCCCCATGCTTTGCCCAATTTTCTGTCTTCAAAACCATCTGCAAGGGTCTGTCTACTTGTAACTTTATAAAAACAGTGAAATGCTTCCTCGAAAATGACGGAATTTATATTGTGAAATATCTGGTTAACTTGCACAATTACATATATGACAAAATAAAAATACAATACAGTGTGGTTCTGATATTTATTTCCATTTGTTCTCTAGAAAGGTGGTGAGGGCATAAGCCAGGGGTGACTATGGGAACTCTCTTTTCCTGGACCCACCTGTCCCCAGTCCTGTTTTGTCAGCTTGGTTCTCTTACTTACCTCCTCTGTCCTTTGGTTTCTCATAGCTTGAAATCTGAATGACTGTATTTATGTTAATCACAAAGAATGCTCTATTATCTTATTTGTAGTTGTTCTAAATTTAGATTTTATTAAATTGCTCTTTTTTTAACAACTAAGAAAATTTTGTCCTCATAGATCTAAATCCCTCTATCTGTCCTATCCCACATGGAATTTCTATAGGAACAAGAGTCAGAAGTTTTCACAAGAGGTAAAAGAGGGTGAGTAGGCATAGAATTCACACAGTAAAACTGATGGATGAAAATGACAAATCAGGATGGTAGTTGGGAATTTTGACAGTGAAGCGGGGCTACAGCCCAGGGGAGAGAGTTGGGTTTGGAGTAGGAATCTAGAACCAAAAAGATAAAACCAAGGACAAGTGAATGTGGGCAGAGGTGGAGGATGGATGGGCCTGAAGACAGGTGATTGTCTAGATCCGTGCAGTCCGCCAGAGGAGCTGCGGGCCCCATATGACTACCTAGCACTTCAAATGCTAGTTTCAATGGACATGTGCTGGAAGTGTAAAGGCACACCACACTTCACAGACTTAGTAAGAAAAAAATGTAAAATATCCCATTAATAATTTTTACATTGATTATCTATTGAAATGATAATATTTTGGGTATATTCATTGAAACAAGATATATTTATGAAACTAATTCTTTATGTTTCATTTTATTCTTTTTAATATAGCTGATAGAAAATTGAAAATTATATATACTTTCATTCTCTGTGGGATGGCACTGGCCTAGAACCAGCACTGTGCTCCTGGCTTGACCCCACGCCAGATGAGCTAGAAGGATGAGTGACTGGCGAGGCATGAGTGGCATATGCTGTAGATGCAGCACTGTCTGCAGCCTCTGTCTGCCTCTGGTTTGAATGGCCTCTTCTAATCTGCCATGTTGTGTTTTGCTCAGCTGATTCTGAGTGGTGGGAAGATTTTATTGCACTCCGCCTTAGAATTGTGCCAATTTAGAATTTGATTCTCATCTGAAAAAAAAAAAAGGAAAATATTCTTCAAGACCCAAGACCATAGGTGCTTATGATACTTCTTGTAAATTATCACTCAAAGTTGTGCTGTGAATAGAGCCATGAGGGGCCTTAAGAATTTATCTCAGCTAGGTAGTCAAACCTGAATGTGCCTCAAAAACACTAGGGAATCACGTTAAAGTATAAGTTCTGAAGTCCAGATGCCCAGAGGTTCTGCTTCCATGTTTTTTGTAGACTTGCATTTGAAAAGTGATAGAATAGATTTTATGTATAACCTGTCCTGTCCGAAAAGTGTCATTTGCTTCCAGATTTGCTCTTCTGTTTCTATAAGTATCTTCAGAAATGTGATCCTTTGACCTCCACTCTTGTACATCTGGGATTAAGGATAAAAACAAAAGCCAGAGTTAAGTATGGCTTCTGCATAGGGCTGGAGCCTGCAGGAGAAATATCATTTCCACTACCACAGCCATGCTTTGCTGCCTAGTAATTGGTTTTGTCTTACCAGTTTGAAGGAGATAACATAAAGCAGTCTATACTTGATGGAAGAAGTATTGCCTTTATCACATTGAAAATGGTTGTCTTTCAAATCCAGAAAGGAGATAACACAGGATTTTCAGTGAAAGGATATACAGGCTCTCTCTCAGCATCATATTTTTTCATGAGATTTGGTCCTGGATAAACAACTAGAATAGATTTGCTTAAGTGGTAGGTCTGTTTTTGCTGTTAAGAAATATAGGCAAAGGTTTCTATTTGTAGGAAAAGATGAAGATAGGAAATAACAAGATGAAACTAGCACGCAATATCTTCCACGCTCTAAAGAAGCTTCTTTCTCATCTTTCCATTTTGGTTGATGGTTTCAAAGAGACACAAAACCTTAGATCTTGATTGTTACAGCCTAGGACTCTGTGTCTTCCTTGTAGTTGCATCCCTTATAGCCCCAAACATGGGGCTATCTCATAATAACCTCAGAACATTGAATTAAAATGTTTCTTTTGTAAAATAATATATGGTGTGTTTAAAGAGAGCTATGTAAAATGAACTGCTCTGTTCTTGACTGAGCATCTAACAAAACCTTTGAAACATGTCTACAAGGGCTCTTAAAACATGTTTTTTGGGGCTGGGCGTGGTGGCTCATGCCTGTAATCCTAGCACTTTGGGAGGCTGAAGCGGGTGGATTGCCTGAGGTCAGAAGTTTGAGACCAGCGTAACAAACATGGTGAAACCCCGCCTCTACTAAAAATACAAAAATTAGCCTGGCGTGGTGGCGTGCGCCTGTAGTCCCAGCTACTCGGGAGGCTGGGGCAGAATTGCTTGAACCCGGGAGGCAGAAGTTGCAGTGAGCCGAGATTGCGCCACTGCACTCCAGCCTGGGTGACAGAGCGACACTCTGTCTCAAAAAGAAACATGTGTTTTCGAAATGAAGCTGAAGCTGTTCTGTATTTTAGAGCTATGATGACCAGACCTGAGTGAATATGAGAATCAATCAAGGAAACATGTTTAATATAAAGATTCTCTGATTCATCTCACAGAAATTCTGATTGGGTAGGTCACAAGATTGGATGACAGAATCTTTGTATCAAACAGCGGCCTACATGACCTGGGGGAGTCACCTGTCTTGAGAACCCTGGGCAAAAACTGTGTCCTCTGTAGCTGAAGAGTTCTCTGTCTGTGATACTGCCCCCATTATGTCTTTGTATTATAATATGTTCATAGAAAAATAGCTTCTTGAGGATGAAAGAAGTTATCAAGGTCAATGAGCATAGTTTTCCAAACCAGAATGAAACTATGTGGTCATAATTTGTTTAATTTGTCACAAGAAAAGGGAGAGAAGAGGGAGTCACGTGAGGGAGCTTGTGGCAGTAGAAATTTTACCTGGGGACTAGGGATGGGGTGCTGAAAAATGCAGGTCGGGATCACTTACTGACATATTATTTGTTGAAGAAAACTGTCTCATCCTTTAAATCTACATATTGTATTTCCATTACAATCTTAAATCCCAGAGAAGCTGATGAAAGTTAAAGAAACACTTCTTTTATTTTCTGCTAACATTGAAACATAAAGGCCAATATTGCTTTTCACACTGAAAAAAATGCCAAGCCTGAGCTTTTATTTAAGGATTCTATTTCTTGATCCTCTAACAAACATTTTCAGAAGTGCAATCAGTTTGATGTGTCATTAGAGAAGATTATATATGGATTTTTAGTTTACGTCAGCCCTGCTAGGACTACGTGAAAGCTCCAGTTCTTCTGGGCTTCACTGATGAAGGAGTGAGTCAGGGTCTCAGGCGGGTGCCTCTCCATGAGACACCAGTATTTCACCCACCGTATTTCCTTTCACCTCTCCACATTAATAAAGAAATGCTAATGGGAGACCATTTGATGCCATGGACAATTGTATTTGGAGCCAGAAAACAATCTCATGTGTGTGCAAACTCTGCTATATGCTTGCAGTGGGAATTGCATAAATTACAGCCTCTTTAAGGCAATTTTCTTTGCTGCAAGAATGAGTGTAATGCCCACTTCATAGAGATTTTGCTGTCAAATAATCCTTATACACAAATGCTTTGTAAACTAGGAAATGTCGTACATGCTAGTGGTATTTTTAATATTGTATGCGTTTCATTAATAGACCAACAGGATTCTTGTATAGACACCTGGAAACCTGAGCCTGATGCATTGTCAGCAGTCAGTTCATGCCTTCTCAATGAATGTTGAACCTGTGCTTAATAAGAGAAAGTATATGGGTTTGAAATAAACATGTTAAATCCTTTATAGAGAGAAAGATACCTTAGGCAAAAAAATGAACCCAGTATTTATTTTGCAGAAACTGTATTTGCTTTTTTGCAGATATGTGGGTAAGAAGTTGCTAACATTCTCAGACATTGAAATCCGTTTTCTCTACTCTGATGAAGCTCTCTATTAATAAGATTACTGTATTAATGGCACATGTAAAAGGTCAGCAAGACTTAATGACATTTCAGATTCACTTTATAGTTTATCCATGGTAACAAAAATTCTCATTTTAACTACATTCATTGTAGTTTAATGCAAAATAAGAAAAAATAAGCCTGGCATAGCTTTAGGAGGATATTTCAGTGTGAAGAGAGTGCCTGTAACATTGGGTGCTGAAAAGGGCTACAAAAAAGCAGCATCTTCCATCTGTGCCTCTCAACTACATGCCTGGACAACTGCAAGCCTAGCAGATATCTTTTATTGGGTTGTAGAAAAGTATATGTTTGCCCCAGGCTGAAATAAAAGTATAAACTCAAGTATTTCCAGATTCTAAGGCATTATTTTATTATCAGGCTGATTTCTTAAAACCTATAGAATCCATTTATTTTAAGACCTGGGTGCTAGGGAAATAATTATAGACAGACATAGTCACTGCTCCTGAGGAGCTTCTGTTTTAGTGGGGAGGACGGGCACATTCATGGATAGTTACAGGGCAGTGTGCCAAGCCCCAGTGTGATGGGACACCCGCCTGTCCTGGGGAGGGATGATATGGAAGGCTTGTCACAGTGAATGGTGTCTGCTCTGGGACCTGAAGCATCCAGAGGCGTTGGGAGTTCAAGGACCTGTAAGAGTTGATTCCAGAAGATGAGGTGAGCTAGTCAGGTGCTGCTGTCAGAAATGTGAAACTTGAGGGTGAGGCAACTGGTGTGAAGATGACAGAAAAGGAGATGCTGGGAACGGAACTGCTAACTATGCTCAGCCTCCATTATGAACAAGCACAAGAAGCCCCTGAGCAGAGAGTGGAGGTGGAGCAAATGCTAAGAGAAGCAGAGCAGCCAGGAGAAAGGCGTGTAGCCCTCATGGAAGGGTGCTGCCTTTCTTTCTTGCAGTTGCTTAGTTTTGGTTCCCTAAGAATCTTAGTTCTACTCTGAGTTTTCTGTCTTTGAATTCTTCTGGGAATTTTTTTTTAAAATTTCCATAAGTTATTGGGGTACAGGTGGTATTTGGTTACATGAGTAAGTTCTTCAGTGGTGATTTGTGAGATTTTGGTGCACCCATTATCTGAGCAGTATACACTGCACCATATTTGTAGTCTTCTATCCCTCGCCCCCCTCACACTCTTCCCCCAAGTCCCCAAAGTCTGTTGTGTCATTTTTATGCCTTTGCATCCTCACAGCTTAGCTCCCACATATCAGTGAGAACATATGATGTTTGGTTTTCCACTCCTGAGTTGCTTCATTTAGTCTCCAGTCTCATCCAGGTCACTGCAAATGCTGTTAATTCATTCCTTTTTATGGCTGTATAGTATTCCATCATATGTATATACATTTTTTTTCTTTTTTTTTTTTTTTTTTTCCTTATCCACTTGTTGATTGATGGACATTTGGTTGGGTTGGTGCCACGATTTTGCTGTTGTGAATTGTGCTGCTATAAACATGCGTGTGCAAGTATCTTTTTTGAACAATGACTTATTTTCTTCTGGGTAGATACCCAGTAGTGGGACTGCTGGGTCAAATGGCAGTTCTACTTTTAGTTCTTTAAGGAATCTCCACACTGTTTTCCATAGCGGCTGTACTAGTTTACATTCTCACCAGCAGTGTAGAAGTTTTCCCTGTTCACTGCATCCACACCAACATCTACTGTTTTTTGATTTTTTGATTATGGCCATTCTTGCGGGAATGAGGTGGTGTTGCATTATGGTTTTGATTTGCATTTCCCTGATCTTTAGTGAAGTTGAGCATTTTTTCACGTGTTTGTTGGCCATTTGTATATCTTTTGAGAATTGTCTATTGATGTCCTTAACCCACTTTTTGATGGGATTTTTTTTTTTCTTACTGATTTGTTTGAGGATTGGTTTCAAGATTTAAAGCTCCTTTTAGCAGTTCTTGTAGTGATGGCTTGGTAATTGCGAATTCTCTCAGCATTTGTTTGTCTGAAAAAGACTATTTTTCCTTCATATAAGATGCTTAGTTTTGCTGGATACAATATTCTTCGCTGATAATTGTTTTGTTTGAGGAGGCTGAAGATAGGGCCCCAATCCCTTCTAGCTCACAGGGTTTCTGCTAAGAAATCTGCCAGTAATCTGATAGGTTTTTCCTTAAAGGTTACCTGGTGCTTCTGTCTCACAGCTCCTAAGATTCTTTCGCCTTGACTTTGGATACCTGATGACAATGTGCCTAGGCAAAGATCTTTTTGTGATGAATTTCCCAGTGTTCTTTGTGCTTCTTGTGTTTGGATGTCTAGATCTCTAGCAAGGACATGGAAGTTTTCCTCAATTGCTCCCCCCAATACGTTTTCTAAGTTTTTGGAATCCTCTTCTTCCTCAGGAACACTGATTATTCTTAGGTTTGGTCATTTAACATAATCCCAGACTTCTTGGAGGCTTTGTTTATATTTTCTTATACTTTTTTCTTTGTCTTTGTTGGATTGGGTTAATTCAAAGACCTTATCTTCAAGCTCTGAATTTCTTCTTCTACTTGTTCAATTCTATTGCTGAGACCTTCCAGAGCATTTCACATTTCTAAATGTGTGTCCAAAGTTTCCTGAAGTTTTGATTGTTTTTTCTTTAAGCTATCCGTTTCCTTGAATATTTCTCCCTTCACTTCTTATATCATATTTTGGATTTCCTTGCACTGGGCTTCACCTTTTTCTAGTCCTTCCCTGATTAGCTTAATAACTAACCTCCTGAATTCTTTTCCAGGAAAATCAGGGATTTCTTCTTGGTTTGGATCCATTGCTGGTGAACTAGTGTGATTTTTTTTGAGGGGGTGTTGAAGAGCCTTGTTTTGTCATATTATCAGGGTTGGTTTTCTGGTTCCTTTCTCATTTGAGTAGGCTCCATCAGAGGGAAAATCTAGGACTGAAGGCTGTGGTTCAGATTCTTTTGTCCCACGGTGTGTTCCCTTGGTGTAGTACTCTCCCCGTTTTCCTATGGATGTGGCTTCCTGTGAGCCAGACTGCAGTGATTATTGTCTCTCTTCTGGATCTAGCCACCCAGTGAATCTACCAGGCTCTGGGCCAATACCAGGGGTTGTCTACACAGAGTCCTGTGATATGAGCCATCTGTGGGTCTCTCAGCCATGGATACCAGTGTCTGTTCTGGTGGAGGTGACTGGGGTGTGCAATGGGCTCCATGAGGGTTCTTAGCTTTGGTGGTTTAATGCTCTATTTTTGTGCTGGTTGGCCTCCTGCCAGGTGGTGGCACTTTCCAGAGAGCATCATCTGTGGTAGTATAGGGAGGGACTGACGGTGGGCAGAACCCTAGAACTCCCAAGAGTATATGCCCTTTGTCTTTTGCTACCAGGATGGGTAGGGAAGGACTAGCAGGTGGGGGCGGGGCTAGGTGTGTCTAAGCTCAGACTCTCCTTAGGTGGGTCTTGCTGAGGCTGCTGTAGGGGCTGGGGGTGAGATTCCCGGGTCGCTGGAGTTGTGTACCTAGGAGGATTATGGCCGCCTTTGCTGAGTCATGCAGGCTGTCAGGGAAGTTGGGAAAGCCGGCAGTTACAGGCCTCACCCAGCTCCCACACAAACCGAAGGCAGGTCTCTCTCCCACCGTGCTCCCCTCAACAACCCTCAGACCGTTTCCAGTCGGAGAGTGATACAAGGCTATCTGCCTCCCAGCTGCCTAAGAAGAGGGCTTGGTTCTTCTCCAGCCTGTGGAGTCTGTACATCGGATTCTCACCCTCCCCCGAGTTCTGGCAAGGAGGCTTCTCACCCCATTCAAATTGTTACAGATTTCAGCTAGAGATTTCCTTCTCTCTGTGTAGTTTTACCTCCTGCTTCTCTCCCATTGGATCCCTGTGGTGCCAGACAGGAATGGCCTGCCAGGGGACCCCGCGAACTCCCAGGGCCCTTCTGTTGCTTCCTCTACCCCAGTATTTCTCTTGGCTCTCCAAATTGACTCAGCTCCGGGTAAGTCGGAAACTTCTCCCACAAACAGACCTTCAGCTTCTCCTGTTGGGGGGATGTGTTTGCGAGAGGAGGGTCTCCCTTTCCAAACACTTCCACTGTTGGGGCACTCACAGTTTTGTGAGGGGTCTCCCGGGTCCTAAAGGAGCAGTCCTCTTTCTTAAGAGGGTCTGTGGGTCCTCTTGGGATTGCTGATTTGTTCTTGCAATCAATCTGGAGCTAAAATTCACAATGCGAGCCCCCCTCGCTGCTCTGTCCGCAGCCACATCTAGTCCTGCCTCCTGTCTGCCATGATCTCGCCATACATCTCTTCTGGGAATTTTCAAAATAGTCTCTACCTTTAATTGAGCTGGATTAATTGGACCATTCATCCTTACAAGCCAGAAGAACTCCAACAGAACACAATGAGAAGCTGGTCAGAATTGCTTGGCTCTGTTTTCTTCTTTCGTTGGGTATTTGGAAATAGTCTCCCTATCTCTATGGGTCCCAGGTGCTAAGCAGCAAGTGTTCAGTACTACTGATGGGTCTCGGCCCTGGAATGCCCCATGGGGGGCACAGCACTTATCTGGCATCTTCTACTTTGCTTGCTTTTACATGATCCATTCCACTGGGGACTGTCTGTGGCTTTCTAGTGCCAGCCTTGTTTCCTGGAGCTCAGGTCCTTCTTCCAGTCATATATCCTTGTCTGTAGATGGTTTTTGTTGATTTCCTTTTCTTTTGTGTCTTCTGTGCTTGTTCCACATTACCATTATGAGGTTCCTCCGTGTTGTTGCATTCATTCTCATTGCTGAATTGATTTCTATCACATGGATATTCCATAATGTATGTATGCATTTTATCGTACATGGATATGTGAGTTGTATCCAGTTTGGCGCTATTAAGAAAAGTCCTGCTATGAACAATCTTCTAAATGTTTTTTGGTAAACACATGTGTCCGGTGCTGTTTGGGTGGAATTACTTAGGAGTAGAATTGCTAGTTCATGAAATATGCATTTATTTTGCTTTCATGAAACTGCCTATGGTTCTGCAAAGTGGTTTAATCAATTTACAGTAGTGTTTCAAAGTTCTAGTTGCTCCACATCCTCACTGATACTTGACATGATTTTTTTTATTTTAGACTTTCTACTGGTAGTAATTTTTATCATTTTTATATTATACAATTTCTAATCCTGTACTCATAACTGTTCTTTAAAAATGACATGTGTATTTACAATTTGAAGCTATTACTCTTGGGTGGCCCTGCCTGGACTATCTCCCATCTCTCCACATACTTAATTAAATTCTGTGGAGATTCTAGGATGTCTTCCCTTCATCTTCCATTTCTCATTAATCTATCATTTCTTAGAACTCCATCGCAGTTTGATATTTATATTACACTGTTGTCAACCATGTAACATGTGTGTGTTCTCACCAGCAATGCAGTGAAAATGCTCTTGTAGAAGGCAGAGGCTAGATCATACTACCCTTTAGCACCTAGAAAGGCACACAGAATAATTACTCAATGTTTGATGAATTCAAGTGAAGTTTCCCTGTGCATTGAGGACGGTAGTGCAGGAAGTAGCTTTCTTTGGATAGTTCTGGAGAAGGTTATGGGCAGGGGAAGAAGATGCTAAAGACAGTAATTACCAGGTAATGCCTGTGTAGGCCTGTCATGGCTAGGGCACAGTGAGGCAGAGACCCTTTGAAACATCAATAGTAATTCAGGAGTTATGAAGATGAAAACAGGCAAGAGTCTGGGAGGGAGCAGGACAGATCACCAAAACCTAGCTGCGAAATGGGGGTTCCCTTATCCCCCTCGCAGGGTGTGTGATAGGGGGAGTGGCTCGCTTCTTAGGTGCCCCGCTGCTCAAACCCTTAGCAGAAGCATGCAGACCAGCAGGTCATGGGGAGCATTTTTGGCACCAACCCCATGGCAGCATCTAACGTTGAGTGTATACAGCTGCTGAAGCCCTGGTGGGTGTGTGTTACCATGTGCTCTTTCAGCTTTGCCGTCTGCAGGCGGCTTGTGTTAATCAGCTCAATTAGACTCTCTGCCTTATCGCCAGGACAGAGGGCTTTCTATATCCTGGGTTCTTGCCCTAGTGTACCAGAAAAATCAGATCACATGTGGGCTTGGAGGATGGGTTGAAAGGTTTTATTGAGTGGTAGAAGTAGCTCTCAGTGACATGGATGACATGGATGGGGATCCAGAAGGGAGATGGAGTGGGAAGGTGGTCCTCCCCTAGAGTCTGGCCGATCGCCCCCAGCTGAATTCCGTGTCATTCCACCATCGAAGTCCTGCCAGTGTCTGCTGGGGTCTGTTGGTGTGCTCTTCTGCTCCTCTCTATGTCCAGCCATTTGTATCTGTGCTTGCTAGGGTCTCGGGGTTTTATGGGCACAAGATAGGGATCATGGTGGGCCAGAGTGGTTTTGGAAAATGCAACATTTTGGCACAAAAACAGGAGTGCCTGTTCTCACTTAGGTCCATGAGCACAAGCCTGAGGGTGGAGCCCTAGCTAGGGACCCTGCCCTTCTCTACCCAGCACTTCCCTGTCCGCCTCCTGTGTCAGCGGTATCAGTAGAGTCTGGCCTGGGTGGGGTGCTCCTCACCAGTGGTATATTGACAGTTGGCAAATGCCCTTCCTAAGAGGAGGTGAGTGTGTACAGTGGACCCAATGTCCTGCATTTATAAAATGATAAAAGATTTTGTAGGCAAAAGTAAAAGAAAGATCCTATGAGCAATAACTTTTTTATGTAAAGCAAGCAAGAACTGTATATTTCTGCTTGCAGTACCTGATTTTTTCATATGTACCTATCACAGACATCTTTCTAGGGCAAAGAAATATGTTAGGCTCATGTTATTTCTTAGCCAGATAGGTTTTTGCTGAGGCAAAGAACAGAATTTATGTATATGCTTGCACTTAAAACGCTTTGATTTTTTTCTCGATAAAAATGAAGATTTAGATGTGAAGAGCCACACAGTTTTGTTAGGTGCAATTTGATGAATGCCATTTTCCCCACAGTCTCAGCTTCAGCTTGCCTTTCCCTTTCATGTTTTTCGGCCACTAAACCTCTTTACTCTTTTCTGGCTTATCAATGAAAATGCATAAAAGGCTTTCTGTGCTGTATATTCCATTTTGTTGGCAAGATATTCTTGTGACTTTCCTTCTGTTCACAGAATTTGTGGTAGAAAATTGGTAAAATCATTTTGGTTTTGCACTTGCTTTAAAAAAGATAACACAGCAGGGCAGAGATATTCGACAGATTATTTTGCTTCTGAAATTATAGCAGAAATAAGATGATTTGCTTCAACGTAATTCACCATGAAAGAATTAAAAAGAAATACTGTAGCCGTTGGACAGCTAGCTGAACTATCCCCTCCACCCCCTTCCTCCAGTGTAATTAGCTTTTGGAGTGATTCCAAATGGCTTCTTTGTTTGTCGTTGTTGTTCTTTTGTGGGGTTTTTTTTCTCTCTCTCATTTTGTTTTGTTTCATTTTGAAACAGGATCTTGCTCTGTTGCTCCAGGCTGCAATGCAGTGGCACAATCACTGCTCACTCCAGCCTTGACCTCCCTGGCTAAAGTGATCCATCTCAGCCTCTGGAGTAGCTGGGACTACAGGTGTGTGCCACCACACACAGCTAAGCTTTCTTTAAAAAACTTTTTTGTAGAGATGAGGCCTTGGTGTGTTGCCTAGGCTTATCTCAAATTCTGGGGCTTAAGCAGTCCTCCCAGCTAGGGCTCCCAAGGTGCTGAGATTACAGGCATGAGGTACCATGCCCAGCTCACTGCACCCTCCGCCTCCCAGGTTCAAGTGATTCTCCTGCCTCATCCTCCCAAATAGCTGGGAATACAGTTGTGCACCACCACACCCGCCTAATTTTTGTATTTTTAGTAGAGAAGGGGTTTCACCATGTTGGCCAGGATGGTCTTGATCTCTTGACCTCGTGATCCACCCACCTTGGCCTCCCGAAGTGCTGGGATTACAGGTGTGAACCATCGTGAAAGCATTTTTCTTTTGGTAATATGTAAATAACTATGTTGAGATTATAACTTAAAAAAATTTTTGTTATATTTGTTTTTTGTCAATACAGTATTGCACATCTAGAAGACATAAAGAACTGAGGTCAACTTGCAGAGCAAGGCCAAAATGTAAACTCAAAATTAAATAATACATTCTGCATAGCAGTTCCGAATGTTCCATAGTCAAGCCATAGGGTGGAAATAAGATAAGAAAGTGTTACTATTGCAATTCTATTGCCTTTTGCCCTAGTTAAAAAGTAGAGGAAGTGGCATGAAGTACCCCACATGCATGCCATCTTCTAGTCTCAATAATAATAACTCCTGGTCATCTTGTTTCATCCATATCCCACCTACTTACTTTCCCTTCCTCTTAGTCAATTATTTTAAAGCAAATCCCAGACATCATTTTGTTTCATATGTGTGTATGTTAGTATATATTTTTTAAAATACAAGTACTCTTAAAAAAAATTACCACAGTACTATTATCACACTTTAATAGTGATTGTCCCCAGCCAATTCTCTCTCTATCCAATCAGTTTTTCAGTTTATTCTGATTGTGTCCTAAGTGGTTATTTTTAATAGAGGTTTGTTTGGATTAGCATCTAAACAAAATCTGCACTTTGCTTGATGTGTCTCTGAAGTTTCTTTTAATTTGCAGATGTCCTTTCCCTCCTTCTCTTCCCATAATTACAAGGTACTTGTTTAAGAATCTGGGCCCTTTGTTTCCCACAGTCTGGATTTTGCACACTGCATCCCTGTGGTGTGATGCGGCATGTTCTGTTGTTTCCTGTCTTTGCTATAAACTGACAATTAGATTTAGGACTTGATTAGTTCAGGTTTGATTTTGTTTTTTCTTTTGACTTCGTAAGCATGGTGTGTATTTCCATAAGGAGGACATCAGGCTGTTCATTTCCCTTTCAGTGATGTTAAAGTTGATTAGTCAGTTCTAGGCACCTGGATTAGCCTGATTTAACTATTATAAATAAAGGACCTCACTGGCTTTTCACCTAATAAGTTAAGCAGTCATTGATGATCATTGCCATTGATGATCATGCCTAGATCTATTATTTCCTCAAAAAGGGGATAATAGTTTTAAAGTCATTTTAAGAGCTGGGATGTGACTGAGAGGCAGAGCTACCCAACTTTTTCTTCTAAGTTTGAATGTTCACTACTTACCTGAAAAACTAAGTCATAGAGAACCTTTAGTGGCCTGAAAAGTAGATGACATCAGCCTGAAAGCTCTGTGAAAAAAGAAGCCCAAAATGATTCAATCACTTTTCTGTGGAGATGGCATTCTCAGGCAACAATTTCGCAGGTCCAAGACTAAAAGATAAACAGCATTTTTTTTTTTTTTGGTCATTTTTTTTTTGTTGCTGTTAAATAGCAAAGCCTGAACTTTATCAAACTTTCAGTGTATACTATTCTATTTGTATATTACCTTTTAGTTAAAAATTAACAGAGGGGAAAGGGTTGAGCATGGTTGAAATAGCCATGCCTCTTTCTTTCTTTTTTTTTTTTTTAAGACGGAGTCTCGCTCTGTCGCCCAGGCTGGAGTGCGGTGGCCGGATCTCGGCTCACTGCAAGCTCCGCCTCCCGGGTTCATGCCATTCTCCTGCCTCAGCCTCCCGAGTAGCTGGGACTACAGGCGCCCGCCACCTCACCCAGCTAGTTTTTTGTATTTTTTAGTAGAGAGGGGGTTTCACCGTGTTAGCCAGGATGGTCTCGATCTCCTGACCTCGTGATCCACCCCTCTTGGCCTCCCAAAGTGCTGGGATTACAGGCTTGAGCCACCGCGCCCGGCCAGCCATGCCTCTTTCAACCCATGTCTTTGTTGGGGTTTGAGAGTCTGAGCAGTAAATAATCTGCCTCCTGCTCTGCAGCCTGATGGCTGTGGATGATTTTCCTTTCCACCACTGACCTTCAAACAGTAAGAGGGGAGGTGAGGAGAGAACTGAGGTGCTTTAAACCAGTAGCTATTTGTTGACAGGAATTCAGGGTCAACTGATGCTTCGCACTAGAAAGTAACTTGGAAATTATCTCATCTAATGTCTTCGCCAATCCAAGATTCCTTCTAAAAAAGCCTGACAAATGAGGGAGAACCTCTCTTCACACTCTGTACTCTTACGGTGTTCATCTGTTTCCTTCTGCCTGTTTAATTCAGTGTGTCCTATTTTCACTATTGGATTATACATTCCTTGAGGACAAGGAATTCATCTAATTCTTCTGTTTAATTCCAAGTAAGTTGACAAACACAGTCAGATATGTGCTGAAGTGGTGAACACAGATTTCACTCCATCACTACTGACAGTAGAGGAAGGAGCAGAGCTTCATTTTGATTTTTGCAGAGGTGACTGGGCCTTTCAAAGGGAGGGTGAGGGAGTGGGTGGAGTGTGGGGCTCAGTAGAGTCAGAGAGGTGAAGACTTATAGAGCGTTGATCCCTGTAGATGCGATGAGGCCAGCTGTGTCCGCTGGCTGACAGTTACCAAAGTTAAAATTCTGTGCTCCCAGAGATTGGGAGACAGAGGCCTGTCCTTCCTGATGATTACATTTCATAGAAATGGCTCTCGGGTCCTTGACGGAGATGCTTCTGTGTTGTAAGAGATAAGTATCCACAGTCGTAAGCACATTTTTGTAAATGCTGTAAGAAAAGGATGTTGGGGGCCTGTTGTTAGGTGTTGACTAGAGCAAAGAATAAATTCTCCTGACAGCATTTCTCAGGTAAGCATTTTAATGAGAGGCTGGGGTCATCCCAGGGACACAGCCTTATGCTGAGGCAATGCTAGAGTTTGATCGTCTCCTAGATTCAACAAAGTTGCTATGTGCAGTTCTCAAGGGTCTAGAACACTGCTTAATGAATGTATTGAATGAATGAATTTAAATAAATTCAATTTTCTCTATCCCCAAAATGAGGCAAACAAGTAGAATGCCTTCCACTTTACCTTAGTGCCTAGTTGCAGCCAGGAAACAGGCATAACACCTCCTCCATCCATTGTCCCTCTGTCCACCTGGCTGTCCTTGTCATCAAGGACACCTGCAGTTTCCCTCCTACCAAGTCCTGGCCCCTCAGTGTGTGAGTAAGAGGTATTAGCTCCATACCACAAATACTTTGATTTTTTGAAATAACTCAATATAGATCAGTGTATTATAAAAATGATGAAATATTTTCAAATCTACTGCGGGATTCTGGGCACTATTAAGAAGGAACAGTTCAAATGTCTCTTATCCAAGGAATCATGTCTGAAACAGTGACATTTCTGTCATGTGCTTTTGTCAGACATTTCCTTCATAGCATTTATTTCTGGTTGTAATATATTTATTTGTATGATAATTTTAAAATATATGTCATAGAAACTGTATCTGTATTTGTTTACCATTAAAAGGTCAGCACCTCAGAGTGGCTAGAACCTATTAGATATATCCCAAATCTATCAATTTAATAAATAAATGAGTAAATGGCTTTCCATCTTCCATTGTCTTCTCCTCCAAGATAACATTGACTGGGTAGAAATGCTATTTAATAAAATTATGGTGACTGAATGCTGACAGAATATCATGGTTCTGGAGCAGTGTTTCAGTGATTCTTCTTCTCTTTATAGATTCCTCACCTATTCCTACCTCTTAGCGTTCAACGTGTGGCTTCTGCTTGCACCTGTGACCCTGTGCTATGACTGGCAGGTCGGCAGTATTCCTTTGGTGGAGACCATATGGGACATGCGGAACTTAGCCACCATCCTTCTGGCAGTTGTGATGGCCTTATTGAGCCTGCACTGCTTAGCAGCCTTTAAGGTAATTTTTTCAAAAATAGAATGAACTCTGCATTTGAAGACAGATATTCTATGCCCATAATGTTCTTTTTTGTGCAGGTGGTCTGGGTGTACATTGAATCTCCTCTCTTTGTGTATTTAAATGTTTTGTAGCTGGTGATAATATACCATGGCCACTTTATAGATTTTTTGACTGTTTCTACTAACCCTGTATTGATCTGAAGCTTGATGTTTGTAAATGAGAAGTTACTGCTGTGGTTGGCTAATTTTCAAAGTAATTTATTTGATTTAATATAATGATAAATGAAATTGTGGTAAATAACCTATTTATAAATGCTTAAAATGTGGTTAAGACTCTACTTTCATAAATGAATGCCAGAGGTAGTTGGGTCATTTCTCCCACTACCTCCCCCAAAAGTATAAAACTACAAAATTATTAAATACAACTATTTCAAAAATGACCAAAGACCAAAGGCAAATATTCTAGTTCATTCTCATGCTGCTATAAGGACATACCTGAGACTGAATAATTTATAAAGGAAAGAGGTTTAGTTAGCTCACAGTTATACAGGGCTGGGGAGGCCTTAGGAAACTTACAGTCAGGGCAGAAGGGGAAGCAAACATGTCCTTCTTCACAAGGCGGCAGGAGAGAGAATAATGAGTGTCCAGTGAAGGGGAAAGTCCCTTATAAAACCATCATATCTAGTGAGAACTACCTCACTATCACAAAGAGCAGAATGGGGGAAACTGCCCCCATGATTTAATTATCTCCACTTGGTCCGCACAACATGTGGGAATTATGGGAACTACAATTCAAGATGAGATTTGGGTGGTGACACAGACAAATCATTTCAGCAAAAAACTTGAAAATGTTTACTCATGAAAAACTGCTACTCCATTGGATAAGATGCTTTTACCTGAAGGTGAGTTCTCTCCATCCTGTCAGATCTAGCAGTAAAAATCCATAAGTTTACTGGTTGGAATTGGCTGGTAAACTTTGGAAAGTTTTACAATTTTGGAAAAATTTGATTTGGGAAAGAAACAGGGCAGCAAAAATTTAAGGGAAAGTTTTGGAAGCAAGAGAAATATAGAAGAGCAGAGGTAATATACTCTCCATGCATTCATGGCTGTTAAACGACATATGCACAAGCAAAATTAAAAGCTCTGGGAGACTTATTTGCTGCAAGTTTGTATGCATTCTTCAGCACATACACAAGTTGAGCAGCAGAGATTGGGAAATTCACTGGCGTGAGTTATCCATGTATAACCTCTGCCCAAATCATTGACTGATCACAAAGCCATGTTGGCACAAGAGAGATCCCCAGAAATCCAGGCAAAAGAAGAAAAGAACTGAGTAATAATTTCAGCATTCTGCAGAGAAACAGATTTTCCAGTTTGAGTCTATGGAGGCTCATCAAATGTATTCAAACAGGAAAACCAACAATTTCAGAAGAACAAAATAGAATCTAGGGTCCCTACAATGTATGACATGCAACACCCAGTTTAACCAAAGATTACTAGATATGCGAAGAAACAGGAGTGTGTGACCAAACTCATTTTTTTTTTAATGTCAATAGGAAATGGAATAGAATTCAGAATTCAGGGCTAAATCCACACTAATGGGATCAACTGATTTTTGACATAGTTATCAAAGTAATTCAATGGAGAAAAAATGGTCTTTTAAAAATGTAACTGAATATCTGTGAGGAAAAAATATGAATCTTAATCCTTACATTATACAGTATACAGAAATTAATTCTAAGTGGATCATAGCCCTAAACAAAAAAGTAAATTACACCATAATTTCTAAAAGAAAAGGAGAAAATCTTTGTGAATTTGACTTAAGCAAATATTTCTTAGAACATTTAATGTGAAAACTGTAAAAGAAAAAGTTGATAAATTGGACATCTTCAAAATTAAATATTCTTTTCATCAAAAGATAATGTGAATTAAATGAAGAGGCAAGCCACAAATTGGGAGAAAATATTTGTAAAGCATAAATCTACAAAGGCCTTGTATCTGGAATATTTGAAGTGCTCTTAAAACGCAATAATAAGAAGACAAAAACTAAAATGGAGAAAAGATTCAAGTGGACACTTCACAGAAGAAGATATGCAAAATTTTTTAACAAATACATGAAAAGATGCTCAGCATCATTAGTCATTAGGGAACTTCAAATTAAATCCACAAAGAGATACCATTATACTCTCACTATAATGACTATCATTGAAAAGATTCCCAACACTGAGTATTGGCCAATGTGGAGCAACTGGAATCCTCATACATTACTGATGGGAATAAAAAATGATACAGACACTTTGGAAAAATTTGGAAGTTTCTTAAAAAGTTAAACATAAAATTAAACAGATCTATCCATTTCCACCTACTGAAAAGAAATGAAAACATGTCCACATGAATATCTTGTCCGTGAATATTCATACAGCTTTATTTATAATATCAGACAAATTGGGAAAAATCCAATGACCTAACATGCAATTGGACAAACTCAGTGTCATCAATTATTCAGAAATTTTAAGGAACAAACTACGAATACATAAAACAATGTGGACGGACATGAATGAACATGGTGCTAAATGAAAGAAACCAGACATATAAGAGTGTATGCTATATGATATGGTTTGGCTGTGTCCCCACCCAAATCTCATCTTGCATTATAGTCCCCATAATCCCCACATGTCATGGGAGGGACCCTGTGAGAGATAATTGACTCATGGGGGCAGTTACCCACATGCTGTTCTTGTGATAGTGAGAGAGTTCTCATGAGATCTTTTGGTTTTATAAGGGGTTTTTCTCCCTTTGCTCAGCACTCATTCTGTCTCCTGCTGCCCAAGGTCCCTGCTTCCTCTTCACCTTCCACTATGATTATAAATTTCCTGAGACCTCCCCAGCCATGCAGAACTGTGAGTCAATTAAACCTGTTTTCTTTATAAATTACCTAGTCTTGGGTATTTCTTCATAGCAGCATAAAAACAAACTAAATACCCTATATGATTCCATTCATGTGAAATTCTAAAAAAGGCATAATGACAGAACACATGTGGGGTTGGAGGTTGACTATAACTTGAAATAATATTTTGAGGTGTTTTATGCTTTTTAAAATATGACTGTGGTAGTGAAACTCACCAAAATATATACTTAAAATGGGTGAATTTGTTGTATGGTAACTTTACCTCAATAAAGTATAAAAAATGATGAAATACTGCAAATAGGTAAAAGTCTGGAATGAATACAGAACTGAAATTTAAACATAAAACATAAGGACAGTCCTGAAAATTGAATGAAAAAAATTTGCATGATTAAAACACCTTTTAAAAATTGAAGTGAAAGTTATATAACATACAATTAACTATTTTAAAGAGTACAATTTAGTGGCATTTAGTGTATTTACAGTGTTATACAACTGCCAGCACTTTCTAGTTTCAAAGCTTTTTCATTACCCCATAAAACAACCGCATACTTATTAAGTAATCACTCTCAGCTTTCCCCTCCTCCATCCCCTGATAACCTTTAATTTGCTTTCTGTCTCTATTAATTTGCCTATTCTGGGTATAGAATATAAAAGGAGGGTGACCCCAAAATGTCTGAGACTGGCCTCAGCCAATTTAGAAAGTTTATTTTGCCAAGGTGAAGGACACACCTGTGACACCGCCTCAGGAGGTCCTGACTACAAGTGCCCTATGTGGTAGGGGTACAGCTCGCTTTTGTACATTTTAGGGAGACCTGAGACATCAATCATACATGTAAAACATACATTGGCTCGATATGGAAGGGCAGAACAACTTGAAGGGTGGAGGCACGTCCAGGTCATAGGTAGCTTTAAAAATTTTCTGATTGGCAATTTGTTGAAAGAGTTATTATCAATAGAAAGGAATGCCTGAGGCCAGGCACGGTCCCTGATGCCTGTAACCCCAGCACTTTGGGAGGCCGAGGCGAGCAGAAAACTTGAGGCCAGGAGTTCAAGACCAGCCTGGCCAACATGGCGAAACCCCATCTCTACTAAAAAAACAAAAATTAGCCGGGCATGGTGGTATGCGCCTGTAGTTCTAGCTACTTGTCAGGCTAAGGTGGAAGAATCTCTTGAACCCAGGAGGTGGAGGTTGCAGTGAGCCGAGATCACACCATTGCACTCCAGCCTGGGTGACAGAGCGAAGTCTGTCTCAAAATAATAATAATAATAATAATAATAATAAAATGTAAAAAGAAAGGAATGCCTGGGTTACAATAGAGGGTTGTAGAGACCTTGTTTTTACCATGCAGATGAAGCCTCCAAGTAGCAGGCTTTAGAGAGAATAGACTGTAAATGTTTCTTATGAAGTCTATGTTGATGTTAGTGCTGGTGGGGTATAATGAGGTATGTCCAACCTGCTCTTTCATCATGGCCTGAACTAGATTTTCAGGTAACTCTGGAAACCCCTTGAGCAAGAGGAGGGGTCCGTTCAGATGGCTGAAGGCCTTACAATTTTATTTTTTGTTTACAGGAGTAATAAAACATGTGATCTTCTATGTCTGGCTTCTTTCACTTAGCACCATATTCTTGACATTCACTGAAGTTGTAGCACGCTGTTCCTTCTCATGGCTGAGTCATATTCCATTGTATGTAATGTAGGGGCAGAAAAACTCCACCTCCATCCACTTAGGGTCCTGCGTATGTTCAATAATTAAATTGACATAAGATAAATGGGCAAAACCATACACATTTATTTAATACAAGTTTTACATGTCACAGGTGCCCTCATAAAGAATTAAAGAGTCAAAGAAGCAGTTGAAGTCTGTTACTTATAAATTGGATTGGACAAAGAATAGTAAATAGTGAAGGTATAACTAAATTATGTGGGGAAGCTTAGAAGATAAGAGTTACTTTAACAAGGTCTGTACATGATTCTCTCCGGTTATATTTCTCATCTTTGAGGATAAGGAAGCTGCGTCTTTTTGGTATGGGGAGGGCATCTTTCACATGAGAATCGTATTTTCTGCTTTAAGAAATAACAAGAAGAAGATTAAAGTGATCTTTTTACATCTGCTGTTTTTCAAATGTTTTTAACTTATATTCAAGTAATTTAAGTAAATGTACCAGAATATTTAATACCTTTAGCATATACCACAATTTGCTTATCCATTTATTCATAGATGGACATTCAATGTTTTCCTACTTTCAATGTTTTTTTTTTCTTTTTGGACTACTAAAAATAACACTACTGTACATATTTGTGTACAAGTTTCTTTGTGGATATATATTTTCATTTCTCTAGAGCATATAACTAGGAGTGGAATTACTGAGTCATAAAGTAATTCAACTTTTAACTTTTTGAAGAAATGACAAACTTCCATAGTGGCTGCACCGTGTTGCATTCCCTCCAGCAATGTACAAGAGCTCATATTTCTCTGCATCCCAACCAACACTTGTTATTTATCTTTTGTTATTTTAATTAAAGCTATCCTACTGAGTCTGAAGAGGTAACTTATTGTTGTTGTGATTTGCATTTCCTTAATGATCAATGAAGTTGAGCATCCTTTCACATGTTTATTGGTCATCCTCATTATATCTTCTCTGGAGAAATGTCTATTTAGGTCCTTTGCCCACTTTTTAATTGGGTTGTCTTTTTGTTGTTGAGTTGTAAGAGTTATTTATATATTCAGGATATTAAATCCCTAAAAGATATTTGATTTGCAAATACTATCTATCATTCCATAGCTTGGCCTTTTACATTCTTGATAATGTCCTTTGATGCACAAAAGTTTTTAATTTTTTTTTTTTTTGAGATGGAGTTTCGCCCTTGTTGCCTAGACTGGAGTGCAATGGCACGATCTCAGTTCACTGCAATGTCTGCCTCTCAGGTTCAAGCGATTCTCCTGCCTCAGCCTCCTGAGTAGCTGGGATTACAGGCACCTGCCACCACGCTCAGCTCATTTTTTATATTTTTAGTAGAGACAGGGTTTTGCTATGTTGGCCAAGCTGGTCTTGAACTCCAGACCTCAGGTGACCCACCTGCCATGGCCTCCCAAAGTGCTGGGATTACAGGCATGAGCCACCATGCCTGACCAAAAGTTTTTAAGTTTTGTGAAATCCAGTTTAGCAATGCTTTTCTTTTTCTATCATGCTTTTACTGTCAAATCTAAAAATGCATGGCCAAATTCAAGGTCATCAAGATTTACGACTGTTTTCTTCTAAGAGTTTTGTGGTGTTAGCTTTTATATTTAGGTCATTGATTCATTTTGAGTTAATCTTTGGGTGTGCAGTGAAGTAGGGATCCAACTTCATTCTTTTGCATGTGCTTATCCAGTTTTCTCTGCATCATTTTTTGAAGAAGGTATTCTTTCCCCCCAAACACCTTATTTTAAAGTAACCATCTGATACATCTTGTTGTAAATGAATTTTATAAAGCAAGGATCATGTAAATAACCATCCTCAAGAAACTCTGGCATGCCAATTAGTTACATAAACTTGAGCTCAAATTTCACCTTGTTAGTAAGGCCTACTTTAACCATCCTATTTAAAAGGTAGTCATATACTCTCTACTCCTTTCTTTATCTTCCTTTTACTTTTTAACTCCCTTCACTTAAACTTCAAGTTCTAAAATACTATATAGTTTGGTTATTTTACTTAATGCCTATTTCTGCCAACCAGGGCATGAGCCCCATGAGGACAAATATTTTTTTGTGTCTTGTTCACTGCCATACTTCTATCACTAGGAACTTGCCCAGTCAATATTTATTACCTAAATTTTATTTATTTATTGTCTAAATTTGCCACTCAGTATCTATTATCTAAATGAATAAAACTGCAAAAAGTTAGCAATTCCGTTTAATCAGATTTTAGTCTAGAAAATCTTTTCTTGTAAGACGTGTATCTAAAGACTTGAAAAGCACCATGCTCAACAGCTGCATGAAATATTTGGGGTTGAGTATGAGGTTTGTTTTATTATTATCTGACCTTAGCTCACGGTTTGGCGTGCCTGCTGTATTGTAACTGATCTGCAGGAGCACATAGAGTGGAGCCTGAATGGGTATGTCGGAAAGGGTTTTTCTTGACTTTTTCCCAGCTAATTAAGGAGACTGGGGATTCCCCACAGACCGTCATCTCGGTCAAGTGTGTTAAACATAACCTCTCATGATGGCCGTAGGCCTCGCACACAGGCAAGTCTTGGCCCTCCCCAGAGTGTCATTGATAACGTGATGAATGAATGGAAGCTTCCTCTGTGAAAGGCTGTTAATCCTTTTCTTTCAGGGAGTTTGCTTCATAATCACTTTAATGCATCCTTAAAAATTAGCAGAGCATTCCAGCTGTGGGGATAGTTAAGATTGAACCCTTCTGTGGTGGCTTTCATCTTGAAAATTCTTGCAATCGATTAACTAGAGCCTCTGACAATTCTTGTCCACTTACACTCTCCACATGTTCTTCTTTCAGAGGTTGGAGACAGAGCTTTGCTCATGTTTTTGTGGCCTGGTTTCACTTTTCTTGATCTGCTTCCACACCAGAAGGGAGATAGGAATCAGGCCTTAGAGTCAGGTTCTCCAACTAGTTAGTAACCTCTCGAAGTGGGAATAATCCTGTTTTTTGTGTGTGCGATGATGAATTACTAAGGACATGATGGTAAGGGCTTTGACTCTGAGGCAGTAAACAGGAGGATTAAACTTTTATGAACATAGGTGTCATGCTTTATGGACTTTGTTCTGTGTTAAAAAGAAACAATAGATGAAATGTTTATAATAATGTCAGCAGAATAAGCACAAGTCTGTCCACCTGAAATATTTCCAAATGAGTTGTGTACTGAATCAGCAAGTATCGAGCTGAAATTATTTTATAATCCCTGATTATATCCATAAATCTTGAGATAGTGAAGCTATATATTACCCAGAAAAAAATACCAGATGAACAAGCGTATGCAGTGAGTCCAGAGAGTCATGGGAAATCTATCTTTTATTTTCGCCTTTGATTGATTCTCAATCATAAAAAACAACCTTGGCTTATATTGAAAGGAGAATACGTTCTTTGTAGCATCGCTACTTTTTCCTCTGTCCTTGTCTTAGTATTGATTGAGTGCCTTTTGGTTGCTGTGATTAGCACAGTGAACAAAATGAAAGTCCCACCTGCATGGAGCTTACACTTAAACACTAAAAATATGTCTTGATATGTCAAATATTAGGTGATGTGAAGAGGTCTCACATCACCGCACAGATAAGGCGATATTGGAGCAGAGACATAAAGGAAGTGAAAGGGTGAGTCATGTGGCTGTTTGGGGAAGAGCATTCCAAGAGCAGGGAAAGCCAGTGCTGAGGCCCTGGGGCAGGAAAGTACTGGACCCGTCATAGACAGTAAGGAGGCTGAGATGACTGGAGCCAAGTGGGCAGGGTACAGCCATATGAGTTGATATCAGCGCGATTAAGGAGTGAGTGTGTGCGATACGGTGTGTGATACCATGCACCCAAACAGTATCAAACTTCTATCTTTTTAAGCCTTCGCCTACTGTCCTTTCTTTTGCCATACTTCTTCCAGTTGGCTTCTCGCTCTGTTTTGTTTAGTTTTCTTCTTGGTGGGCCCAGGCCAGGGGAGGAAATAAGACTAGAGGAAGGAATTCAGGTCCTTGCTGGGCACAGTGGCTCACGCTTGTAATCCCAGCACTTTGGGAGGCCAAGGCGGGTGGATCACCTGAGGTCAGGAGTTTGAGACCAGCCTGGGCAACATGGTGAAACCCTGTCTTTACTAAAAATATAAAAAGTAGCTGGGCATGACGGTGGGTGCTTGTAATCCCAGCTGCTGAGACGGCTGAGGCACGAGAATCACTTGAACCTGGAAGGTAGAAGTTGCAGTGAGCCGAGATTGTGTCACTGCACTCCAGCCAGGGCAACAGAGACTCCGTCTCAAAAAAAAAAAAAAAAAAAGAGAATTCAGGTCCTTTAGCTGCTTTTGTGTGTGTCCGTGGAGCATAGGAGGTGGGGACTGAAGGAAAAGAACAGCCTTAGAGTCACTAGAGATTCGTAAGACATGCATATCTTGCTTTTATTTTATTTTATTTTATTTATTTATTTTTTGAGCCAGAGTCTTGCTCTGTCACCCAGGCTAGAGTGTAGTGGCACGATCTCGGCTGCCTGCAACCTCCATCTCCTGGGATCAAGCAATTCTCCTGCCTCAGCCTCCCGAGTAGATGGAATTACAGGCAACCGCCAATGCGCCTGGTTAATTTTTGTATTTTCAGTAGAGACAGGGTTTCACCAAGTTGGCCAGGCTTGTCTCAGACTCCTGACCTCGTGACCCACCTGCCTCAGCCTTTCAAAGTGTTGGGATTACAGGTGTGAGCCACAGCGCCCATCCTCTTTTACTAATATTAACCAGCTTTTGTTGCGTCATTTTGGCCAATATATATGCTTATAATCTTTGTTTCTTCTCCAATTTACCAAAAACCTTCTTCTTGCTTCCTATTTTATCATCAACCAGGACACCTGATAGGTGGAGGTGGGAGCATACTCTTTCCTAATACATTTGTATTTTACTTATTGCATTTTATTAGCATTTCAATAATTAACTTTATAAAACTACAAATTAAGTCATATAAGACAAATTAAGTCATGTAAAACAGCAGGTGTGTCATCTGCCAAAACCAACCCCCACAACCTGCTTTTCATAGGCCTCTGTTGAATACCTGTTCCTCTACATTTTTATAATTATGGAAAACAAAAACAAATTCTTTCTTTTTTAGAAGTAAGTTATGTTAGACACCATTACATACTTCAGACTATTCCGGGCCACTTCCATATCTAGTTGAACTGTTTCTGTGGGTAAGCAACTCAAAGAGTAGATGTTTCACTTTTGACAAGATCTTGTCCAGAATTGAGTGGGAGAGGCAGAATACAGAATCTAAATGTTCCTTTCTCTAGAAATAACCACACAATGAATTTAGAGATTGTTTCTAGTTTGTCCTGTTTTCAGGGCATACGAAATTTAAGACCTTGTGGAGTAGTTTATTATTTATCACGGAAGAGCTCAGTTGGCATCTTTGAGAATTTAAGAGTAGAATTTATCTCATTCTGTGCCTCTCCTTCGTCTCCTCCTTCTATTCACACACCATTCATTCTCTAGAAAGTCATTTGAACTTATATTACATAATGTAGAGAATAATCTAGAAATTTCTTATTGGCTCGAGTTGTTTTTAACCATGAATTTTAAAGTGAACTAATTTGCTCTGACCCTTCGTGATGAGGGTAATCACTCTGTGGGAATGTATGTACGGTAAGAGATAATGGATATTTAAGCCACAAAGGCTGAATATTCCATTATTTGCTATGAATAGTGAGTGTGTATGCCCCAGGAGAACCATGGCTGAAAATGCACTTGGGTTTTTCTTTATGACTCTTACAGACTTTATGTCAGACTGTTGACTTGCAATAAAAAGTGACATATATCAGGAAAGCAGCCAGTCTAATTTGGATTATTTAGAGGAGTTAATACCATTAGTCAGTCCTATTCTTTATAGTTCCCAATTTCCCATGTTCTCTAATGTGGTTTCCCTGCATTACAGAGGAAACACCATTAAATTATATTTAAGAGTAATTTATTTGGTATTGGTTCTTTATTACATTCTCACAGAGTGTCTTGAGATTTTAAGGTATTTTTATACCTTTCGTAACCTTGTAGGATACTTGTAAAAGGAAAACATGAGAGAAAAAGAAGGGGGCTACTGATACCTGACTTTCTTAGTAATCGCCTCAATCATGAGATGTCTTTTGAGAATGAACATTAGGCGGTGGAAGTCCTGTCTCTCCCCTCCCCTCACCTCACAGGTATACGTTTGAGGCTTTTGGTTTTTATTTGTTTTTTAAATTTTTAGTAGGGTGGTAGTTATGCAACCAACACAAATCACAGGCTGCAGCACTGAGCCCTGGGAAACAAGCCAAATTTTCATGTCCATGTGGGGAAAAATCTGCAGCCGGACTGGTAGAGGTAACTACTCGCAACAACTTGGTGGAAATGGAGGGTGGGGGTGGGGTAGGGCTAATGCCGCTCCGCACTCAGGGAGGGCCTTCGTCATCTCAGGGATCTCCCTTCATGCCTGTTCTCAGCCTCGCTCTGAATTTACCTCCATGCTGGTCCATGTCACAGCCCCCATCAACCTACTCACCACAACACCACACAGAGCTGATAAGCAGAGACTGTCAGCCTGTGATCTCTCTTTAAATAAAATTCCCACACGTCTCAACAAGAAGGTAAGATCAAAACAAGAGCCACTATTGGAAAGTGATTATTTGCTTATTGGCATCCTCGCCTCATTCCAAAAGGGACTTGGAGCAGCTTATGGGAATAAACACAATACAATAGGATAGACCAAGAAATGGCAAACTTTTTTAAAAGAAAGGACAAGGTAGTAAATATTTAGAGCTTTGCTGCCCATGCAGTCTTTCACAGCTATTCAGTTTCATCATTGTCACATACATTTTTCAATCCCTGGGGTACAACATTGTACTACCATAGATCCATATGATTGAACTGAACACACTTGCTGATTGCTGGAAACTATTTGCATTTAGCTCAGCCAAATAATAGGTTATGGTATTATGGCACAAGGATCACTAAATTCCAGAATAGCAGTTATGAAACCTGGTAAAATGAGCATCATGTTTTAATATACTGAATGGTAAAATAAAATTGAACTTGGGGAATGAAGATTGTATTTAATAGTGAATGGCTTTATGCCAACACGGATTTTTCTTTTTCCCTCAGGCCTACATTCCTTTTTTCAGTTCCCATTCTCTACAAACAGCACATTCTCTATTCTTTTTGTAACCTCAATTCATGCAAATCCTCTTCATGCTCTTATACGTCCAATCTTTCTAGCCCATTTACAACCCATCCAGCTTGTTCTGCTTTGAGACCACTGCAGTATTCGATAAATGGACCCTGATGATGCCTTGCCGTGGTCCTTCTCACCCTGACCACTAGTGCCATCAGAGTAGCCATCGTATGAGATGCTGTTCTGTCTGAGACTTGACCAGCCCAGTTGATGCAGCCTCTTCTTCCTGCTCTCAGCTGGCTTCTCCACCTGCCACCTTTTTCCTGTGCTGATAATGTTCTGCTCTGTGGGTCGCAGTTTTCCAGCTCAGTAGTTTTAGACAACTTGGGCCCATCGGCCATGCTCCAAAGGTGAGATTTTCCTTCATATCATCTTTCTGATGAGAGTTTGAAAATGAGCTGACCACTTCATTTGATGCAGTGTTAGAAAATAGAGAAGTTGGATCTGTACCTCATTTTAAACTGGAACATATCCAAATATCCATTGTACTGACCTTCCCATATACTTTTATGTCATTGCTTTGCCATATGTGATACATACTGTATCAGACTTGTGATTGTCATTTGATTTCATTTGGTAGTCTCACAGTAAATTCAATAATTCGTTTAGTTCACTTCAAATTTACTACCAATCTCAAGTGGAAGTCAGTCCCCACTGTGTTGGGGGTGGCCCCCGCATTGATGTAGAGTTGTGTTGCCCAGATTCCAGAATGATAGTCCCGAGGCTGGGAGGAAGGGAGGTTGTGGAGGGGAGTGATTAGCGCTAACCTGAGTCTGAGGCCAGACTCCGCCACTGCACAGCTGCGTGAGCCCCCTCTCTGATCCTCCCTGCACCAACTGTGGTTGGACCAAGGCAAGCCACATGAAACACTCAGTACGGAGGCCAGCACATGAGGAGCCCTGTGTTGTTCCAGCATCATGAAATTGTCACAGCTTAAACCCAGGAGTACAATGAGGGATCCTGTCTCCATTTTGTAGAAATATCAGCCTTTATAAAAAGAACTCCAGTTGACTGCCTTTTCTTGAGTCGATACATATCAAAGTCCAGCCATGCTTCCATGACCAGAATCTATGTTTGATATTACTGTTGCTTATAAAAGTTAATGCTCTCCTCTCCACCTCCCTTCATCCTCTACCTTGAGTGACAGGGAGCTTCTTTAACTTCTTGACATAAGAGGTAATAGTAGTAACACGTTTTTAAATGCAGAGTTTAAGTGCAGAAGCATAGTTTGGGAAGTTAGTATGTTCAAATGTAACAGAAGAGCAGAATATAACATCAAATCACTCTGTTAAAACTGAACATTTATCAAGGGGAAGGAAGAATGGGAAATTTAGTGACTTATTTACAAATGGCTATTGCAGCTATCACCTAAAGCTCCAGACTTTAGAAAGATTATGGATGTCTTTAGTGGTATTTAAAAATTTTGCAAAAATAGGCAGGATTTAAGAAAAAAATAATTTTTGTTGTTGCTGTTCATAAAACATTCTGCTACCATCGCTGGATTTCTCCATTCCCCTCAGTGTCAGGGATTAGAACAAAGTAGACACTAGAAATGCAACCCTTTGTTCAGCAGCTACCTGAAAATCAGTGGCCCTTGAGCAGTCTTACCAAGACCTGCCTTTTTGTCAATTATTAATATGGCATCTGTAAAAGTATTCTCCTTGTTCTGGAGCTGAAACTTTTACAAATCCTCTTTCCTCATGTCATGTGTAACATACCATTCAGTTGTACCTGGAGTGCTCTGCCTGGCTTTTGATCTAGGCCAGGCAAAATTTTACACATCACTAAATCATTTGTCTTTTCCTTTGCCTTCACAGGGCAATTACGTTTTTACATATTTAATAAGAAAATGACTTACCTACCCCTCTTTTATTTACCCCTCAGTTGGAAGACTCACTGAGTTTATTAGTGAGTCTTAGATATATGTATAATGGAAGAAGAAGCTATCAGACATCACTAACAGCTTTAGTTTATTTTTCCTGATTTGGATGCTTTGTGATTCTCAGTGAGATTTCATAGTCTATATTATTATTATTTGCCTTTACTCAGAGCAAATGCCACCTTTTGAGAAGGAATCTTAATTTTTATACTTGTTATTTCTCATAATGATTCATATTTTCATAAAAACAGCTCATTTAACACTTAGCAGACAATGCTTCTGATTGCTTTTAAACTGTTGCAAAGGTCAGAAGATATTTTTGTAACATCTAGAAGCATTCTGTCCTTTCCATTTCCATCCAGAACATGACATTTCTATTTAAAGGAGCACACGTTTTTCCATCTTGTTCTGAGAAAACCCTGAAATATGCAGTTAGGAGTCCCAGAGATAAAAGCAGCTAAAACAAGTCCCTTTAGACAAAAAGCCTACTGGAAAGTGTTTACTGAGTTGGAAAACACAGAGGAGACTATAACAATTGATTGTCAGATTCTTTAGGTTAAGATTAGCTTAAGTGCAATGCCCGAGGAGCCTATAAAGGGAGTGCAAGGGTGATAAATACAACCCTGGGAAGAATCATCCCTCCATCAAAAAAAAAAAAAAGTCTAAAATTCCTTATTTTTACATGTGCATTGGCTAAGGAGGAAGCATAGAGTATTAGAAAGAAAACAAGTTTGTAATATGAGCTTTAATGTTTATATGTCTACATTATTACATAGCAAAAACATTGATGAGTATTAAAAATTATTTTTCACCTGTAATATAATAAAAATAAGTGAAATAATATATGTAGGACCTAGGGTTGTTCAAGAAGGAAAGTGTCATCTATATACATGCATCTCCATACTATTATCTCAAATTCAACATTCTGAAATTAACTTCTGACTTTACCCATTCAGTGTGTTGCCTCAATAGCATTTTTCATCTCAGTGCATTCTGCTAGTTACCTCAGCCAAAATTTTGGGGGTTTCCTTTTTTCTCTTTCTCTGTCTAGAATTTCATATTTCATCCATCAAGAAAATTCTGTCAAGCATATTTTCAAAATGCATCTAGACACTGACGGCTTCTCAACACCTTCACTGCTTTTTACCCTGTCCAAGCCACTGTCATCTCTCATTTGGATTATTGCCATAGCCTTCTAACCATTTTTCCTGCTTCTACCCTTGCGCCAAGGTCCAGTCTAGTCCTCAACACAGTGGCCAGGGTGATTACTTTAAAATGTAAGTCAGATCATGCCCTTCTTGTGTTTAAAATCTTCTGATGGCTCCTTATTTCTCTGACAGTAATAATAGTCATCACCTTTATAGTGACCTGACAAGTTCTACATGTGCTGGTCCCATCCAGTGCCCACTCCATTATCTCCCTCGCTACTTCCTAACTCATTTTCTACTGTGAAATGAGTGTTGTGGCCAACTCCTTCATCTTCTCCAAGACTTGCTTGATTGCCACCTTCTCAGTGCAGCCTACCATTGTGTTTAGAATTGCACTCCGTTTCTTGCCCACAATCTGTATATAACAGATACCCCTTACTAGGCTCACTGACTCACTGTCTCATGGTCTCTTTCTCTCTTTTCCTCAGGATTTTCTCTCTCTCTCATCTGTTTTGTTTACTGATGTTTTCCCAAGAGCCTAGACTAGTACCTGGAAAATACAAAAGAGATGGGAGTGATTGATTGCTAAATTCTTTAAGTGTTTGCCTCTAAGTAAGTACAGTGCCCAAAGAGACTATCTTTTCAGATGGCAATGAAACATATCTGTTGAACGAATGAATAATCAGTGACCAGGTTTTTCCAAGAGAACCACAATGAGGATGGGAAAATTTTCAAGAGTGCTTTGACAAAGCACGTGAATTGGGGTGGAAGTGTCTGATGGTTCCCTTCGTCATCTGCCTGCCTGCTCCTGGTACTTTGTGTCTCTTGTAGGCAGAGGCATGACTAATTGCATGACTAACTGGAGTGAGCCGCCACATACCCCGTGGTGTGATGGAAATGGAAAATGATCTTAAAAACTGACAGACATTTTTGAAACAAGCAGAAGAAATATGTAGGGAATATGTAAGTAAAGGACAGTGCATTTGGAGAGGAAAAACATAGTGGTAAACAGTAAGATAAAACATTAGAGATTTAATTGAGCACTTATTGGTTCAAACAACATTAAGAGTATAGAGAATAAAGATATAAGACGACCTGGGCTGCCTTGAAGAGCCTGGTTTTCTCCACTTCCATTGCATCCACCTTACCCATGAGAATATTATCCTTATAAACACTGATATGGTTTAACGATGCCAAGAAACCTTCCTGTGCTCAGGATTTATCTCAGCTAGAGTCAAGACTATGCAGATAGATGGCTTAACAAAGTTCTCTAAATGTATAGGTATAGTGATTTTTAATGTAGAAAATGACCATCAGCTATTCTTCATCTCTACAAAGGGCTGAGCAGCAGAAAATGTTTTTGTTTGTTTGTTTGTTTTGTTTTTGAGACCAAGTTTCACTCTTGTTGCCCAGGCTGGAGTTTAGTGGTACAGTCTCGGCTCACCGCAACCTCTGTCTCCCGGGTTCAAGCGATTCTCCTGCCTCAGTCTCCAAGTAGCTGGGATAACAGGTGCCTGCCATCATGCCGAGCTAATTTTTGTATTTTTAGTAGAGATGGGGTTTCACCATGTTGGTCAGGCTGGTCTTGAACTCCTGACCTCAGGTGATCCACCTGCCTCAGCCTCCCAAAGTGCTGGGATTACAGGTGTGAGCCACCGCGCCTGGCCCCAGAAAATGTGTTTCAACTGTAGCGTGATGACTATAGTTGAGATCAGTGAAATTGTGTTTGCCAGACAGTGGGTTGATTTTTGGGGGGTAGGTTATAGAAACTCCTAAAGTGAAAACCTTTCTTAACTTCATTCTGCTACAGCAGTTTGTACCAGCATTTCTCAAAATATGTCACAGCATCATACAGACCATTAAGTAAGGTTACTCTAAATAAAGATTCTGCAGTTCTGCATTTCACAAGCACTAGGTTTCAAAAAGTTAAACATATTTCTTTACTGGGGGGCTTCACAAAGCTTTTATGTTGCTCTAAGCCTTGTGAGTTTCCAAAAGGGGTGTATCATAAATGGCATTCCTCAAACTTATTTGAATTTGGAAAACTTGTGGGTAAGTGTTCTTGCAACGTACTTTGGGAAGTATCGACTTTGATATACAAAGGTGCCTGGGTCACTGGACCTTGAGAGTTCATTTTTGGGCAATGTTTACACATTTCCTTGTTTGCCTTCTTTGTACCTCCAAAAACAACCGCCACCCCAGCATCAACAAAAACATTTTCATATTATTACCTTTTAAGCAATACCACCTGAAAAAGCATTCCTTTGAAACCATTCCTTTTAAAGTTATAGTTTCCAACAAGGCAACAGTAACCTAAGAACTTGAAACCAATTGCATTTTTCATTCTATGAAGGCTGTAATTAGAAATGTGTATATAGATGTTTGATACAACAGTGTCTGTGACTGCTGGGAATCATGATGGATGAGGAACCCTGCAAGGCCATTCATGAAATGTTACAGTTCGGGGAGGCAAGTGTCACCTAGAAGAACTCCTTCATTGGTATATTATTAATAAGTGGCAGCTTCCAAAGCAAGACCAAAGTAGCACCATATATATCTCTCCACATGTATTTTTTCTTTTAACTGAAATAAGTTAAAAACTTATGCCTTCACCTGCTTAACATGATTTAAAAGAAGGCACTCGATGGAGTTTTCTTGACCTTATCTAAGTAGAAAGTGAGATGTGGCTGCCTCGGGACGGTGTTACATTCACCTCAGCGGGAACCTTTCTTGGAAGGTTCTTACAGGAGAGCTGGAGGACAGAGAAAGGACTTCCTGGAGCTTCCTGAGAAGCCAGTGTGTGACTGCTAAAGAAATGGCTGCACTTTTAACAGAACTTCTTCTCAGACTTGCTCTCATTTTTGTATCCCATCTGCTTTCAATTGCCAGAGGCCACCAGTATTTACAGAAGAACCTGGCAACTTTAAATGGCCAAATTGGCCCTGTTAGCTTATAACCCAGGACTCTGGCATTTGGTATGAAAAAGTGATTAATTGGGAAGAACACGTATGAATGGCAGCTTCCCTGGCATTGGTTTGAAAATTCTCTCCATTCCAGTCCACCACAATTCCTTCTGCTTTGGGTGACTTTGGCCAGTGAGCCCTGTTTTTCTGCCTATTATAGATTTTGGTCCTCACAATGACAATGTCTTCACTTGGGGAATAATTTAATGCCAAGGCTTGTTGAGGAAACAAGTTAGTTCTTTGTCTAAAACATTTTATTTTCTACTCCCTTGTGAGACTTTTCCAAGAAAAATATAACTCCCAGCTAGTGACTATTGAATTAAGTTCTTACTTTTATCTGTATGTCAAGCTTCATATAGATCGTGTAAACCTTCTCTTTTCTATACACTTGAGATCTTTGAGCTGTTGTGATTTGGTGAACATCAGTCTTTTTATGCATGCATCTCCCATGCTCTGAAATGATGAAGACAGGTGTGTGCATGTCTGAACTCAGAAAATTACAAGCATTTTATACCATTTCCAAACATAGGGACCTTTGTTTCCATCCTGTGCCACATTTCATTAGTACATTAAATTCGCGCTTTTAAGCTGTGGCAGGTAGGCTGTTTGAAAACACAGTTCAAAGTGAAGGAAGATAGTTATTCTATCATGTCAGTTATTTGTGAAAAGAGCCTTTTAACCATCTTTGTGGAAACAAAATGATCCATCAGGCTTTTAGGACCATATATTTCAGAAGCAGGGGTATGGATATTGTCCAGTGAGATGCAACATGTTTTGATTATAGAAGATATTTTGATTTTGGATGGGTACATTAACAGATAACAGGAATCAACTCTACCATGAATAGTAATTCCTCTAGAAGTTCAATCATGCAAGTAAATCTCATCTTTTTTTCCTCTGTCTTTTACCTCTTAAGAGAAGACTTACTATACTTCTTGTTACTTTCATGTGTAGTGTCCTTGAAGTAAACCAAACATATCTCTGTAGTTCGATAAAGTAGGATGGATGATTATCTTTAGGAAGTGCTGCTCTAAAACATTTGGATCTTCTCTAGGAGAGTGAAACTATGTGTACTTTTTTATGGCTCTTTCTCCTTATTAATTTTGGATTATAGAACAAAGGGACTGTCTTCTTTATGACAATTCCAAGTGGATAGATGAATCATGCATTTTGGTGAGTGTGACTTGCTTTGTGAAAAAGTAAAACATTTTGTCACTTTCTTAACAGAAAAGAAGTGATCATCCTGCTGTAGAAGACTTTGGCTGAGGGATATCTTCTTAACAGAAACATCTGAGCTATAGTCATAGGTAGAGGACCACTTCTCCCAGGCATGGATATTTCCTAGTTTCCTAGGAACAAAATGATTTATGAAAATGTATCTGATTTATCCTTTTCCTTTCTTTCCTCCATTTCATCAAGGCTAGATTCATTCATGGCTTTATTGTATGTTTAAATCCATCTTGGTTCTTAATTGAATCCTTAGAGAGGGAATAAAATGATTTAGCGCTCTTACCTCCCTTCCACACTGGGTCCCCTTATTAAGTTAGAGTTCTTGACCTAGAATTCTGTGGCATTGCCACAGTCATCTCCATTTTGCCAATCAAAGCTGGATGTGGTAAGCATGATGCTTCAAAGCCCTGACACTTATGCAGTTGGCTGTCTCTCTCCACCCACTACTCCAGACAGGTTCCCAGTACTTGGCTGAGCTTTTGCCCAGATGTTCTCTCTTGGTTCTCACAGTCACCCATCTAGTGTACCTCAGGCCACGGCCTCCCTCTGAAGTCATGGGTGTCAGATGGGGGTCCTAGGTGTACCTCACTCAAGCCCCCCTTTCTCCCGAGTCACTCCACTCGCTTGGATCTCAATGCACATGGACATATATCTCTTAGAGCAGAATCACTCTTTTGATTTTCCAAATCCATCTGCCTGAGTAAAACTATAACAGATATGTTACAAGATGAAGTGATGATCACAGTGTTACATTCCTGAAAAATTCATCATAAACAGTGGAATATTACAGAGAGAAGCTTAGAATGATAACAAGTTAGGAATGTGTGTAGATTTAAAATTTAGAGGGCCTTTGACCCACTTTCCTGTCCACTTAACTTATTCATTACAGCCCTGTGGTCACTAGAATGTGGATGCTCCTTCACTTTCCTTACTAAGAAGGGCAGTTTCATTGCAGTGTTTGATGTCATATGTCAGAAGTGATTATTGTCCTCCCCTCAAGCTCTCTCAGATATAATATCGACTTACAAGTCAGTGACTAAGATCAGTCAAATAAATTATGTTTTATCCCACTGTGATCAGAGGACATGTATAAGTCCATTCTTTCAGAGGATGGGTGTCAAGATGAGTGGATGAGGCCAGGTGCAGTGGCTCATGCCTGTAATCCCAGCACTTTGGGAGGCCGAGCCAGGCAGATCACTTGAGGTCAGGAGTTCAAGACCAGCCTGGCCAACATGGTGGAAACATGTCTCTACTAAAAAAATAACAAAAATTAGTAGGGCATGATGGCACATGTCTGTAATCTCGGGAGGCTGAGATGGGAGAATTGCTTGAACCCAGGAGGTGGAGGTTGCAGTGAGCCGAGATTGCACCACTGCACTCCAGCCTGGGCGACAGAGCAAGACCTTATCTCAAAAAAAAATTTGTTTAAAAAAAGGTAAGTGGATGAACCATTTCAAACCACTCACACATGCATTCAGAGTACTTGACAAGAAATACGTCTTTTGTGCCATAGATCCTGTTGCATCCCTGTAGAGTGTAGAATGCAATCTTGTGCTTGCATTTATCTGGCAAAGTAAACCAATGGCACCCTCTGTTAGAGGTCCTCAGCAGTGTATCACTTGGCCACCTCCAGTTCCTGGGATGCATCTGTCGTCAGTGTTTCTGCTATGAAATCAGATGGTAGAGAAAGCTGAAATTTCTCCCCACACTTAGCATTAACTTTGGATACCAAAGTCACCTGGACTGTGGGAAGAGGACAGGCTTTGGAGTGACTCAGATCTCAGTTTGAAACCCTTGCTTCTTACTGATTGGATCAACTAAGAGAAGTCTCTCATGCTCTCTGGCCCTCAATTTCCTCACCCACAACAATGGGGATAATTATACCTACTTTGTAATATTATCATGAGATTTCAGTGGGCCCATTTAAGTCAAGTGTCTGGCGTATGGCATGTGCTGGAAAGATATTTGCTTTTCCTCCATCCTGTACCACTTGCAACTTACTGGGTGGCCCCCCGCCCCATCTGTGTGAAACACACATATAATAATTTATAAGTTAAACCAGACTTTAGAAGATGTCTTGGCTTACAGCTCTCCTCCATCTCTCCAGTCTTCGTCACACTTTTTAAATTTAATGCATAGCTTTCTAATGCCTTTTCCATTTTTTTTCAGAACCACAGAAATGAAGAAAGTTCATTTCTGACTTTTTCTATGTCATCATAAATTCCTGTAATAGTTGCATTCTAATGAGGAAAATATTTATTCACTAACATTTTTCTAATTTACTTAATTCCCTTATCTCCTCACTAGTGCTTGCTTAATTTAAAGTGAATAGAAATTTTTGCACTGGACTGATATTTTTCAATAAAGCGCCTTCTAAAAGTTTTTTGCTTTTCTTTTTTAAACACTTAAATACACACTTAAGCAGAATATAACTTACATTTCCATGTAAAGTTAGGAATTAGTTTATTCTCAATTAGAGTAAAGCAATCAGAGAGCTTCATGATTCTTCCTCACTTAACTCTGAAAGGTAATTGCTGTTGTGAGATAAGACGTTTTAATCTCAGGAACTGGTGTTTGCAAGAAGGATCAGACTGTTGATTAAAAACAAATCAAACAAAAGGCTCTGTGCAAAAAAAAAAAAAAAAAAAAAAAAATGAAGTTCAGAACCAAAGACCAGAAATCTAAAATGTCAGTTTATAAATCCTCTGATTTTAATCGGCCTTCGGTGCTCTGTTCATTAGTGCATCTGGCAGTGCCTCTTGGCAAAGAAGGTTTGGCATGGGAAAAAGCAATGTTTAAATTGGCTTGGGGAAGACATCAAGTATACAAGTCTACTTTTGTCTCTGAGGGCGTATAATTTCTTCATTCATTTCCCCTTTTAAAAATTTACTCCCTGTGCATTTATGAGTAAATTTTAGAGCTCATGAAAGTGAGGAAATGATATCACCAGCCTGAGCCAACTAGAGAGTGTGGGTTGGCAGCTCTACTGTTGAGATCCCGAACCTGAGCCATTTTCTGTCCCAACTCAGTGTATCACATTATTTTCAGACAAGAGGAAAAAAATGTAAATTGCACCTTTCCATGTCTACATTTCAGATGTGGGTTGTGCTCATGTCACAGGAGGACTGTCCCTAAACATCTCACAGTGTGGCCTTGTGACCGCTGGGGCCTGAATCAGGGTCCCTCTCACCAAGGTGTGTGGCTGCTGTAACAGGCTCTGAGAATCGGCTTTAACTTTCCTTACTCTTTTTACCCATAAGACTGCCGCAGGATTCCCTTTGTCCCCACATTACAGTCGTGGAGCTCAGATTCTAGATCTTGTTTGAGTCATAAGAAGTAGTCTGTTGCATTTAATCATTGTCATAGCAGTAAACACTCAAAACTTCCTCTTCTCCAGCTACTGAGAGATTGGTTTCAACCCCATTTGCCAGATAACAGAGCTCTCTCAGATTGATGTTGTTCTTTACTATATCGATATAACATTTAAAAATTTTTATAGCCTCAATGGCCTTAAACAGGGTGCTTCGCTCAAGGGCTGAAACGTAATGCAAAGAGTGTGATGTACAGGACCAAGCCAGGGGTGTGCTGGAGCTGGCTCCTAGCAGCTCACACCAGCCCAAGCTCTGATCCTTTTTTGGAGTCCACAGTTCTTCCCTGTCCCCGTGTTCTCACTCTGCTGGTCAATCCATCAGAGTCCTGGCAGGAAACACGTGGTACGGTCAGTAAGGTGATTGAAGAGAGTTTATGAAAGGACCATGTGCAATGATATGGGTAGTATTAGAGAAGCCACATGCAATGGTGACACCTACCAGATGGCTTGAAGGGGCGGAGGGGGGGAACAGCCACCCAGCACCTGCTGAGAGCTGTCGCCATGGAGAGAAATCCAACGGAAGCTGTGCCTGTAGATAGGTGAGCCTGGCCACTGCCAGAGTTGGAGGTGGGAGAGGCTGTTAAAATTTAAATGAAAGCAGACACAGCAGTGAAATCCAGGTAGGCAACAGGGCAGCTTAGGGCTCAGTGCAGCTTCCCAGAGGGAGTGAGATAAAGGCACATTTGTGCAGCTCTCAGGCAGAATCCAGTTGCCCAAAAACAGCCAGGCGCTTTCTGTTCCTCTAGCTTTGCATGGCCCATGCTGGTCTTGAAAGCGTTCTTCTTGGCTTCTGAGTTAGAATGTTGAAGATGAAGTCAGTTTCCCATCCATCAGATGCAGTCTGTATTATCTTCAACCTTGATAGCCTCAGTAAACATAAGGGCTTTTGTGGATTCAAAGTTCACAATATTTTAAATAAACCTGAGACCTGGATTTGCTCAAATAGAGGCTGACAGTTACATTTCCTGTAGATAGCAGTAGGGGTGTTGTGCCAGGAATCTAGATAAATTTAAATATGCATTGGTGACTACCATCAAGGAATCCAGAGTCTAACAGAGGAAGTAGACCCAAAAACAGATATAAAAAGGAGAGCCTAGTAAGTATTCAGCCATACTAGCTGTCAGGCCGGCAAATGCCTTAACCCCAGGGCTGAAGAGGGGAGCTTTACTGTCATCAGCTTCCCTGTGGATTGATAAATTGGAGGCAGACAGCTAGATCCTAGGGCTGCCAAATAAATCCTTAGGATTGAAATATAGCTGTGCAATACTTAGAATCATGTGAACACACTTGTGCCCTAAATGCAATGTGCCATTTCTCTGAAACTTGGTTAGAGGCAAGAAAAAAATAGTAATAATGACAATAATTACTATAATAAGCCTATTTTCCACCTCTCTGGAAGGGAACAGCCTGCAGTGTGTATCGTCTGTATTGAACTGGGCAGGAAGGAACCCTGTTTTTATTAACACCCACACACTGCTGGCCAGGGTGCATACGTGTGTATCAAAGTGTGTGTGCACACATGCACACGCGCATGTCTTTGTCTGTGAACTGCACTTTGAAAGATGAACTGAAAGTATGAAGAGGAGGGGATAAACCAGAAGCTACTAGGCCAGACAGGTTCAGTAGCTGGATTTCCTCTGAGGCAATTTACCGCTCCGAGAAAAGCCCTGCTCTTCCCTTAGCTGCTTGGCCTGATGTGTGTTTGTGCCGATGGTGACTGAGCGACCCTCTCAGCACCCCCAGCTGGGTGTTAAACAGGATTTTCACCTCCTTTCAGCCCAGGGGGATGCTTTTCTCTCTTCTTCCCAACCAGAAAAGAAAAATCAAACCTAACACCTATAATAGCAAATCTATCACACATTTTTCCTACAGATATAACACGTATATAGGTATCAATTCCTTTTCTTTTGTCTAGTTGATCACCAAATTAAAGCTCAGAGAAGTAAATTATTTTGTCTGAAGTTGCAGTTAATAAAATGTCATGTGTTATAATGGCTGTATTATTTGCTGTCCTAATTCTCCTATCTCTTCCCTCCCTAGTATCTTTGGGAATAAGTGAATTTCCCTTTGTTCTTTGTCCTAAAAAGGAATGCCCATGTGTACTTTGGAAAATGCCATGAATTTCCTCTTTTTTCTCCTCGTACTTTGTTAGGGTGTCATCTGAATCTATTAGGCTAAAAGAAGCTATAAATTATTTAGCCAATTTTGTCACATCAGTGATCCACGGGATACAGAATCGGGTTCCCTCCCAGTCTTCCTCATTCTAGAAAATTTAGCCATGTCCATGAAGCACTTTTTTCCCAACTTTACAGCTCTCTGCTTGGCAGATTGACTTGTTATTCAAATAAGTATGTTGTTCTTGAATATTTTTAATCTCTCTCGACTGAATGGGGATGAGGAAAGACAAAGAGTACTGTCATCCATTTAATTTGAAAATAGAATTTTTTTCATGAGTATTAATTTTCTCAAAATGAAATAAAATAATGAAACTTTATTGAGTTTAGGCACGGCGCCACTGTCTTCAATTTCCTGTTTTAAAACAAAGGAAAACACCCCACAAGATTAGCAGGATAGGGTGGTGGGCTATGTGTAAGCTCACAGCTCACAACTCCCAAAAAATGGACTTCAGGTTCTCAAGACATCTTTGTAATGACCCAACTGCATTCAACGCTCAGGCATACTTGCCTCCCTTTATAGTTGAGGCACTTTGACGACGGAAGGGATAATATTGCCTGTCCAAGTACCATTTGTGTGTTGGTGGCAGGGTCACTACCCGAGTCTGGACGTGGACCCTGAACACTCACTCACTTTTCTTTCTATGCATAAGGGACCCTTTAGTCACTGCCTTTAGGCGAAGGTCAGTTCCATAGCAAAATGTGCAAAACGCTCATTATCTGCCACCTGCTGACATATGCAGTCTTATTCCCTGCTTTGCACATTACATATCTTCTCCCAAGAATGTGTCTAGCTGTGACCACCCCTCACTCCCAAATTTGCCTTCCTTGTAAACATTTATTGATATTTCAAGCCCAGATGTCACCTCCACCAAAAAGCCCTCTCTGCCTACTCCCCTTCTTCTACCCAGTTTTTTCCTCTGTATACTGCCTGATACATTTATTCACTTAATTGATTTATTCAGCAAATACTCACACCAGGAACTGAGCTAAGCACAAGTCGTGCACCAGTGAACACAAGTGACGAGTGCTCTGTGCTCATGGAGCTCACATTCTGGTGAGGCAGACAGACAATAAAGGCAGTAAACACCCAGTTACACACGTAATTACAACTAGAATGATGTCATGAAGGAAATAAAGACTGTGCTGGTGTCCGAAGAACCTGGTGGAGGAACAGACGAACACACAGCCCTGTGGCTTTTCCATGTGCACATCAGACTTCTGCGGGAGGCTGATTGCTCCTTGACTCTTCCCCCATCTCCACATCCCCAGCTGTGATCAGTGCCATGGGCATCCTGCTCACTACGGGTCTCGGTGAGTGAGGGGGAGGCAGGGAGGTTGGCTGTGCTCCCAACTGACACCCACGACTGAGAGGAAGGCGCCTCCCGACCTGGTCCAACCTGGGTGAAAGAGCCAGACTCAGTCTCAAAAAAAAAAAAAAAAAAAAAAGAAGTGAACACACACCATAGTGAGGGAGGTGCGTTGCTTGGAAGGGTAAGAAGGTGTGATGCTGGGGATATAAAGAGAAGCCTCTTTCAGCTCCCCAGTGAGGGCTGTTTCCCAGTAACCTTGATGAGGGGCTCTGAGGTGGCTCATTGGGTAAAACGGTATCTAGGAACATGGATAACAGCCTGATCATTGTTCTGTCTATACCTGCACTCTTAATTCTTAGGATGAATTACTAGGGTGTATTACATTCTCTTTAGAAGCTTCTTTGGGAAGACGTGAATAATTTTGTAAAAGGTATTTTAGCTTTCGAAGCGTCAAAAGAAGTGATCAACTATCTCTATAAAAGTGTACCTATAAAAAGGGAACAGCAACATACTACTCAATAACAAGCTCAGAGCAAATGAGGAACATTTGACAAGACATTGGTTCTTTGGGATCTGTTTTCAATTATAAGAAGAAATACTTGCTCTTGATATGCAGGATTCTTGTGAAGATTTTAAAAAATTATGTACTTTAAGGTAATGCTTATATAGTGTTGGTGGGAATGCAAATTAGTTCAGCCACTGCAGAAATAAGTTTGGGGATTTTTCATTAAATTAAAAGTAGAACTACCATTCAACCCAGCAATCCCACTACTGGGTATATGCCCAAAGGAAAATCATTCTGCCAAAAAGATGTCTGCACTTACGTGTTTATCACAGCACTTTTCACAATTGCAAAGACATGGAATCAACCTAGATGCTCATCAACAGTGGATTGGATAAGGAAATGGTAGTACATATGCGCCATGAAATACTAAGTAGCCATAAAAAAGAACAAAATCATATCTTTTACTGCAACATGGAGGCCGTTAGAGGCCATTATCCTGAGCAAATTAACACAGAAACAGAAAACCAAATACCACATATTCTCACTTATAAGTGGGAGCTAAACCTTGGGTACAGACAGACATAAAGATGGGAACAATAGACTTTGGAGACTCCAAAAGGAGAGAGGGGAAAGGGAGGCAAGGGCTGAAAAACTTCCTATTGGGTATTATATACACTCTCTGGGTGACAGAAACAATAGAAGCCTAAGCCTCAGCATCACATAATATACCCTTGTAGTAAACCTACACATGTACCCCAAATTGAAAATAAAAATTTAAATGTAAACAAATAAATAAACTGCACAGTTTAAATTCTCAAATTGAAATGTACTTTCTAAACTCAAAGTATAGTCTAAATTAGAAAGAGAGTTTGCAGCTTTTAAATAAAATGAATTCATTCTTTTTTTCTTTACCCTTTTTGGTTAGTTTTGGTAGATCATGAGTTGAAGGTTTGTTGCATAATCTATTTTTTTCTTCCTTTAAATTCTGGTTCCTTTAGGTCAAAATGAGATCATTACTTATAGACTCATTAATTATTTAAGGACAACTGTCCAATCATATGGAATCACTCTCAGAAATTATATTACCCTATATGTTTTAGTCAGTAAAACAAAGATTTTAATAACATCAAGGTGACAAGTATCCCAAGATGTTTAAAATCTTTATACTTTGTATAGTTAAACTATTTGTAGCTTTTATTAGGGAATTTTATTTATATTTATGAAATTCTTTTACTTATTCTTTTCCAATTATTAAAAGTAATAGACTTTAAAATGCTTAAAGGGAACATTAGAAGTTGAAATATGGACAGTCTATTTGATTTTTTTCTTAAACTTAAAAAGTACATATTCTCCAGTACATTAAGATCTGTTTTAGATATAACTCTCTTCAAATATGTCTATACCATAAGTACACATGGAAATACAAATGAGTTTTTACAATGTCATTGCAACATATTATCAGTAATAAACAGAAGTTTTTTTCTGTTAATTATAAGTGACAGAACAATCTTTGCAAATAAATATATATAATAACAGAGAAAGTTCTTTGTCAATTTAATGAATTATTATAATGATTTTTTATTCAAAAAAATCGATGGAGTAAATACTTGCTTGCCAGCCTAATTTGAGAGGTGTGAAGGTACACTACAATTCAAATGATTCTCTCTCTCTTGGCGTCCCAAATTTTATCATTAGTATTTGATTTTCTTGATGTTAAACTTTGCTTCTCCTGGTGAATTTTTTAAAGAAAATATATTATATTTTGGGAAGAAATAATTACATTCTCTGCAGTGCCTTACTGTGTTTGATTTTAGCCAGCTGCTTTGCTCTTTGAGAATGGGGTGTCTGGAAAGACAGGGTTTCTGAATGGAGCCAGAACCCAGAGGCAGGGTTGCTCCAAAGCCAGCCCTAAACAACAAACAGCGGTCACTGACTCTATTGTGCCAATATCCACGTTTCTGGGTGGCAAATGTGTGTCGGGGTACATGTGTGTGTTTTGACACACCAGCCATTTTAGCCTATCGGCTTTCTCTGTTAAATTCAGCATGCCGGTCAATAGGTTTATATTGGTCTAATTTATTCATTTCTTCATTGAGAACCTGAAAATGAAGGAGATGGTTAAATGCTGCCTGATGTGGAATTCAACAGAAGTTAATGTATCCTTCACTATTGTGTGTTTCAGAGACTGGAGCACAAGGAGGTTTTAGTCGGCTTGTTGTTCCTGGTGTTCCCGTTCATTCCAGCCAGCAATCTCTTCTTTAGGGTGGGTTTCGTGGTGGCGGAGAGAGTCCTTTACATGCCTAGGTAACTATTGCACGTGACTTCCTCCTATGAGACCTGCCGTCTGTCACCAGCATTGATAGTTCCAGAGAGACAGTCTTTTACGTGCAGACCATTAGATCCGCATGGGACAAGGGATGTTATTACTTCAGCTTTAAAAACAGCCGCACAGAAGGTTGGATGAGAGCAAGTGTCCACACATGTACTCTTGTTTACAATGGTTTACCTTCAGTTGCAAACTTTATAGTTTAAATGTGAAATATTGACTTGAGTATATTCAGGATTTTAGTAGTAATCATTTATCACTGCATCTATGTCTAAATGTGTGTTATTAAACATAATTATAACACTTTTCTAGAAATGTTTTTTGACTTGCGTGAAAGTATGATGTTCAGTAGCATGATTGTAGTTAACTTCTTTCATTTGCTCTTTTTTCTTCAATTTAAAAATGGAAGCAATCTCAAGAAAATTTGTCCTTGGGAAAAGAACAACGATTTAGAAACTAGAAAGGACATTCAAATGTGTGTGATTACATAATGCCACTTAGCTCTGAATGTTTGAACTGTTCTGAAGCTTGTCTGTTCTCTTGTCTCATTCAAATGTCATTGTTCCAAGGCCACTTTTCTTTTCAGATGCTTGAAAATGTCACTGAATCAGGAGACCAAGTCTTGGTTCTGCCATTTATTGGTTGACTCACCTTGAACAAGACACAAAGCTTTTTTTGCCCCCTGATTTTCTCATTTTTACAGTGGAGATTTTAGTAAACTTGCTAAAATTAACATTTTGGTTTATGATATTGCCTTTCAGGAAAGCTCATTCTTCTTCTATAAGTATGAGCTTTCCTAAAAGGCAGTATCATAAACCAAAATGTTATGAGGGAATGAGTATTTTTTATTTATGATATTGTACTAGAAATTTTAAAACACATATCATTAGAAATGAATTTCATAATCTTTGATTCCTTCAAACCAAATACCTAACAGCTTTCTTAAGACTTTGCAGCATGCGATTTTGATTCAGTTAAGGGGAAAGCAGCCCTTAATCGTTCACTGTGTCTTCCGCCCAATTTGGGAAGGAGATGAGTGCTTGATAAATACTATTCAATAAGAACAAAAATACAACACAATTCTTTATATTCTACATGGTTTAAGATAAGAGTCTTGTGAAGGCTTGCCAATAATAAGGAATGTACCTGTAGTATAGAAGGCCAAAAAGTGGCATCAATCTGTGTTCTAGATATGTTTTTGCTTAGACCAGTTGAATATATCTTAGCTTTTCTTTGTAGTACTGATGATTCCAATGGAATCATTCTTCGTTTGATAGATATTCATACAGCCCCTCTGCTATAAATGCTCTACTAAAATCTAAAGCTATAAAAATAAGTGAATCTCAGTGTCTGCCCCCAAAGAGTTAACTGCCAATTAACAAAATGTAATATCTCACATTAAGCATTTAATAGGTTTTAATATTTTATAAATACTATTGTATTCATTAATGCTATTTTATCATTAACTACATCAAAACTTTTATTGCACTTTTATTATATTTCAGTCACTATTCTAAGCATATTATATTCTTTATGTCAAGTAATTCACAGTGTAGTAGTAGGTCACAGCCTGCCCCTGAAGTCAGAGGGCCTGCATTCAAATTCTGGCTTAAACGTGATCATGATTCCTCTAAGCTTGTTTTCTCATCTGTATAAAATGGGAATAGTAATAGCACCCAACTCAATGACATATTGTGATCATCAAATGAAATCATTATAGGGCCGGCTGCAGTAGCTCATGCCCCAGCACTTTGGAAGGCTGATGCCTGTAGATCATTTGAGCCCAGGAGTTTGAGGCCAGCCTGGGCAACATGGTGACACCCTGTCTCTGCAAAAAATACAAAAAATTAGCCAGATGTGGTGGGAAGTGCCTGTGGTCCCAGCTACTCGGGAGACTAAGGTGGGGGATCTCTTGAGCCCAGAAGGTTGAGGATGTAGTGAACCGTGATCGTCCCACTGCACTCCAGCCTGGGTGACAGAACCATGATTGTGCCTCTGCACTCCAGCCCGAGTGACAGAACCAGACCCTGTCTCAGAAAAAATAAATTTAAAAACATGAGATCATTATATATAAAACTTTGAAAGTATTTTGCATTATATATGGTCAATAAATACTAAGTATTTTTATTGTTGATATCAGTTCCCTGAGGTAGCTGATAACATTATTGCCATTTTATAAAAATAAAACTTGGGCCCTGAGAGGTTAGTTAACTTGCCCCAATTGGTATAGCTGATGAGTGGCAGAGCTGGAACACACATCCCTGTCTACTACAGATCTCTTACCTTCCAGACTATATTGCTTCCCTGATAGGAACATCTTAGTGTTCTTCTCAATCACAAAATAAGAAGAAAATCTAAACATAGTAAAGGACTTTCAACTCAACTCACGTGGTAATCAAGCTTCCATACTTCTAAGGGCCCTAATATCTAGTTCTTCAGTAGCTTGGGGTTCTGGGTGACAAAGATTTGTAAGCTCAGCAAAGTGTCATCTACTTTAGATACAGGAGAATAATTTGTGAGGAAATAAAGGCAGTGTGAAGGGCTGGAATTTTTTCTTTTTTTTGAGACGGAGTCTCGCTCAGTTGCCCAGGCTGGAGTTCAGTGGCGCCATCTCGGCTCACTGGGCTCACTGCAAGCTCCGCCTCACGGGTTCACACCATTCTCCTGCCTCAGCCTCCCAAGTAGCTGGGACTACAGGCCCCTGCCACCACACCCGGCTAATTTTTGGCATTTTTAGTAGAGATGGGGTTTCACCATGTTAGCCAGGATGGTCTCGATCTCCTGACCTTGTGATCCACCCTCCTCGGCCTCCCAAAGTGCTGGGATTACAGGCGTGAGCCACCACGCCTGGCCAGGGCTGGAATTTTTAAGTAGATGTTTAAATTTGATTCTTCTGGAAGAGACCTTAGGTAAATGTTATGGAAGCTCATAGTATTGTCGCCAACCCTTTGTGGGGTATCTTATTGTAAGGGGTTCCTCTTGCCCGGGCAGTGTGTCCTCCAACCCCCAGAATCATGCCAGGTCCAGCTCTTCCCAGGCTGCCGTATCTTAAATAGACCTTTCTATGACTCCAGTTTATTTTTTCCTAGGAATAAAATGCCCCTTTTCCTCTAGGAATAAGCTGATTTGGGTTAAAATAAAAGTGCTGAATACAAAGAAAGCATCAATATTACCAACAGCAAGTGCCTGCCTCATGGAACCAATCTTGGTTTTGCTTCATTTGCAAATTCAGTAAAGAGGCACCCAAAATAAATTTCAGTAAACCAGTTTTCATTAAAAAGATGACTGTTCCTACATCTATGCCTTGCAGCATTGTCACTAAGTCACCTTTTTCTGAGTGTTTCTCTTTACGGCTTAGTAAATCCTGGACTAACACATACCATTACTGTGCCCAGCCAGGCTACTTTCCCCCTCCAGAGATGCCATCTCAGCAGATGCCAGAGCCACCTACGCAGAGGGTGGAGGTGCTTTCCTGCCCCTTACAGGTGGTCTGGGGACTGATGAAAGGGTCAGGTCACTCAGCCAGGTTTACAGTCCTGACCTCATTTGAGAGTTTAACTTGGATTTCGGGAGACACCAGAGGAATCTTAGGAATATTTGAATGGAATGCTGTACCTCTAATGAATCCATCTTTCTTCACAGTCATCATTGTAACTAAAACTGCAAGGGAGCTATGTTCCTTTTGGCCCTGGATTCCACTGGTATATAAAATTGTGCAATTGAGGTGGTCCAGGATGAGTTGGAAATTAAAGTCTGGGTAAGGAAACTTCTGTGTTGTGGCTTTAGAGAGTCTCTGATGACTTCATCAAGCCATTTTATAAATATTCACAGTTTTCTTTGAAAACGGGGACCAGGAAAAGATTTTACCTACCAGTGATAAGCTGCCCCTGTCTCAATGGAGAATGACAAAACAGTTGAGCTAAGAGTTTCTGAAATCTTCCCCAGAGCCACAGAGGATTTTACAGATGCTGTAGGCATTCCGTGGATGTGTCAGAGCACTGGATAATGCCTGTCCCATTTAATAAACGTACATATAGGCATTGAGAATGGTAAGAACATGTCCCGAATCTTTTTTTTTTTTTTAACACAGGAATCATATCTTCATGAATCTCCTTCCATCCTGACCTTGACAAGAAACAGCCATTTTTCCACAGTGTTAGTATCCAGGCTCTTTTGAGGGGGGGGAAAAATATATATATATATATATATATATATATATATATATATATATATACACACACACACACACACACACACACATATACACACACACATATACATATACTGTACATATATATACACACACACATATACATATACATATATATGGTGTTCTCAATGACATCCTGAAAATACAGATCATCACTTTTATGCAAAAATTCTGTATTGTCTCAGAAACCTTAGTGAACAATAGGAAAATGAAGTCGAAGGTTCAATCGGTAATCTTTCTGAGGAAGGTGAACTTTCTACTTATCAAATGTTTGTTTCAAGCTATTATGAAGCCAAATCCTAGCTTTAGATGCTCACGCATAAATTTCACAGAAGTCATGTCCAGCCTCACTGAAGCCCGGGTGAGTCCCTTCGATCCCACAGGGCTGATTTGAATCATTTTATAAGAAAAATGCAGAATGAGTCAGACCAACAGTGCTCTCTCATCTCCACCTTTATGCCTAACAATGAACAAGCCGCTTAAATCTTGTGGCTTCTGATCCTCCATCTCAACTCAGAAAAGGTCTGAAATATCACCTTCCTCTCATTTGCACTTTGAAATCTGTGGATGAAAGGGACAGAAATAGGCTATCTGCTTAGCATTGCATTGCTTCAGGGTCAGAGTTTACCACCAAAAGAAATTGGAATAATCTTTTCTTCTGGTGACAAAGCCAGTTTTGCAGATCTCCTTTTTGAACAGGCAAGAGAGTCTGGGGCTGAAATCATTCTTTTGTAGAAATTTTGATCTTTCATTTTTTTCCCAGCAGAAGCATATAATTTTATGGCTATCTTTTTTGTGTTTTATAAAAACCACATTAAACTGCTACAATCAACTAAAATTTCTTAGAATTAATGAAGCAGAAGTAGTTGATGATAGTTCTCAAAGTTACAGAAAGTGACTGAATATTCATTCACATGCCAGATTAAGGATGATTTATTCACTTCAGTGCCAAAGAGCAAATTCCTGTGCTACTTTAGGAAGACATGAATGAGTAGAGGGGGGAAAAGAATGAATGGGAATAAGTGAAGGCAGAAACAATATTTTGGGATACAACTGATCAAGAATGACTGAGAAAGAAATAAAAGGCATTCACATTGGAAAGGAAGAAGTTAAATTGTCCTTGTTTGCAGACAACATTAAACTTATATATATAGGAAACCCTGAAAACTCCACTGAAAAACAGGATAAATGAATTCATTAACATTGCAGGCTACAAAATTAACTTACAAAAATCAGTAGCTATTCTATACAGCAAACTGTCTAAAAAGGAAAACAATCCCATTTGCAATAGCTACAAAAAAAAAATACTTGGGAATAAATTTAACTAAGGAAGCAAAAGATCTCTACACTGAAAGCTATACAACATCAATGAAAAAAATAGAAGAAATAAAATTCAATGGAAAAATTCAGTGAGAAATACAACTTTTTTGAGAAATCAAATTCAATGAAATAAAAAATTGGAGACATATCCTGTGTTCATGGATTGCAGTAATCAATATTGTTAAAATGCCCAGCGTGATCTATAGATTCAGTACGATCCTTATCAGAATACCATCTTGAAATCATACCTCTCAATTCAAAATGGAACTTTCAGTCTAACATGGACTACTATTGAAACAATTCTGTAGGATTTATTTCTCAGAATGCAAAAGGAGAAAAATTACCTCTGAAGTTACACTGCCTCTGTTACCTGATTTTGGGGATCCCTTCTCATGATCTATCTGTGTGTATTTGTATGCTTCTTTGGAGTTGCTAGAAGAGAGTGAGTCAGTTTTGCCAAATATTAATATCAACAGAGAAATCACAGAAAACTTGCTTTAGCAAATCCAATAGGAAGAAAGCTGAACGGGGACTCCACGCAGCCCTATCTGTTGCCCACTGGCTAGCCGTCTTGAAAGAATCATTGAATAGGGTCAGATTACTGTTTTTCTATTTGTAAAACCAGAATGTTGGCCTTGTTCTGTAGTTCCCAAATGCTGGTTTTCACTGGTTTGGAGATAAACTATGGGGTGAAAGGAGAAAGAAAGACAATCTGGTGAATTTTGCATAAAGCTAAATGTATGCAGTTTTATCAAACTACGAAATTTTATCTTTCCCATATTTCTGGTATTCTTGTCATGATGATAAGAGCAGCAGGAGGTGGATGACCCTGCATCACTTCCTTCTTCCCCATTCATCCCCATTTTCTGGGCGGAAATTTTACTGGTTTTAGAAATAGAACATTTTTATAACCCTCTGCTACATAATCTCTAAGGTCCCTTGCCACTCCAAATTTTAACTGTGTTCTGATTCAGAATAGCTCTGTAAAAAGGGGCTTTTTTCCTCTTAAGCTTTATGCACTGCCTTTCCCCCGTCCCCCCAACATTTTATGGCATGTCTGTCTGTGTCTGGTCAGATTCAGTAGGATGGACCAGTGGAGAAGGGAAGATGGGTGCCCTGAAGTGAGGCAGGAAAGGGAGGAAGTCCATCTGCCATGGGACAGGCTTTCTGGAGGGCCCGACAGTGGCCCTAGAAAGTGGTCAGGAAGCTTTGGTATGGAGCCTTCACTGCAGCCACTGTGAGGTTGTGGGCTATCCTCATAAGCAGCAGGAACAGGTGATGCTTAGACGTTCACATGGACTGGCTGGGCATGTGGCTCATACCTGTCATCCTAGCATTTTGGGAGGCTGAGGCAGGAGAATTGCTTGAGCTCAGGAGTTCAAGACCAGCCTGAGCAGTATAGTGAGACCTCATCTCAAAAAAAAAATAATAATAATAAAAAGTAAAAAGTAAAAAGAAAAGAAAAGAAAAAAAAGTTCACATGGACAAGCAGCCACTAGGAATGTCAGGAGGAAATGAGGCCCTGGCCTCTGAGAAGGGTGATACAAGAAATGTCAGATGGCTCTCTTCAAGAGACGATACTGCGGATGGCTTACCAAGAGAGGCAGCAGTCCCTGAAAACAGGTTACATATTTGTCTGTACACAGAAAGTCATGAGGTGAGACTTGGGGACTGAGCTGAAGCCTAATACCTAAGCAGGGGCCTCAGACCACAGTCAGACTGCCCCAGAGGGTGAGTGGTGCTGAGTCTTTTGTCTAATGCCATGACTGGTAAGGATGGGATGAAGTTGACCCACAAATAACCAGTCACTTTAGATTTTGTCGAGGCCAAGTCACGAGAATAGTAGAAAGCCTGGGAGCCAGGCAGAGCCCAATATTCAGTCGTTTGGTTTTATGGCTTCATTCTTTGTTTGAAAGTCTCATAGTACAATGCAGTAGAGGGGCAGGAAAAGCAGTGTAGGTTTGCCAATGAGCCACTCAACTCAAAACCTAGGAGAAAGGTTGATGCGCAGTTTTCAGTTAAGAGCTCAATGCACCAGCTTTGTGAGGATGTGTTGCTTATGTATAAGTAGACATATGTGTTGGCTAAATAACCCAAGTCCACTCAGTTATTCTTTAGTTTCAGCCATGAATCCATTTTTTATGCAGTTTTATTATGGTCATCTTAAAACATGATTCTCTTTTCATAGCAAGAGTGATGAAAGGTGAGGGAGAAAGGCTGTGCATTTTTACACTAGAAAACAATGATGTGAGATCACCATATGATCTGAAGACAAAGAGAGAAATAAAACTTAATGATACCACTGAAAGGGAATCTGTGGCAAAATCCAAAGTTTGGGTAACAAAAAGTGAAGTCAGCCGGGCATGGTGGCTCACGCCTGTAATCCCAGCACTTTGAGAGGCTGAGCAGGGTGGACCGCTTGAGGTCAGGAGTTCAAGACCAGCCTGGTCAACATGGCGAAACCCTGTCTCTACTAAAAATACAAAAATTTTCCAGGTGTGGTGGCACATGCCTGTAATCCCAGCTACTTGGGAGGTTGGGGCAGGAGAATTGCTTGAACCCAGGAGGTAGAGGTTGCAGTGAGCTGAGATGGTGCCACTGCACTCCAGCCTGGGTGACAGGGTGAGACTCCATCTCAAAAAAAAAAAAAAAAGAAAAAAAATACAGAAAAGTAAACTAAAGAAGTCCTTTTTTAATCTCAGTGAAGTGTTCTAACGTTCTTAAATATGGTATCTTCCATGTTACTCGCCACAATGTTAAAGAAAGCTGAGTCTGTCAAGCTTTCCTGTTTTCCTCTCTTGCTATTCCTCCCCATGTCTCCAGTCCTCAATGGGACAAAGCCTTAATGTCAAGCAGCCAAAGACTCTCTGCTGGTTTATTAACCTACAAAGGGGTTCAAAACTTGATTAAAGTTCTACTTCAGAATACTATGGGTTAAGACTAGAAAGATTTTAACTTGAATGTGTTTGTGCCTGTGCTCCTGCTGTGCCAGCATGAACTACTCCATCCTAGGACCTGAAGGCAGAAGTGGATGTGAGAACTAGGAGTTAAGTCTCGTTCAGAGAGGGCTGCTCTTGAGGGCAGTGCCCAGGAAGGGAGGGACCTGGGACTGCACCAGACTGGTGGTCAATCATCAAGGACTATGGGGCAGTGCTATGGGAAGGTTGTGACCAGGAAGGGAAGCAGGAGGACTTTGCTGAGGGGTTCTACTAAATGTTTAGTCAAAGCAGAGATTGTAGATCACAGACCAATACAATATTAGAGCAGAGCAATGGCTAGAATGAAGTGAGCAGAGAGTAGGTCAGGGTGCCTGTGGGCTGGAGATCCACTGGCCAATATGTTGTGCTCAATCAAAGTGCAGAGAAGTTTGAACAGTTAATTATCGGACTGGAATTCTGCCCTTAATATTACCAAACTCTGTTAGTTATAAAAGATGAATGTTTGTGTCTGTTAAGCCCTAAGTGGTGAATAGCAGATGTCTTGGAAATCAGGATTTGAAAGTAAAATCTAGCGTAAAGTATAATTTAGATTCAGATGAGACTGAATACAATAATACATGTAGAAATGTAAGCTATACCACATAACTAATTTCAAGTCATGATTTCAATCTACCCTGTACAAATGAGATTGGGTGAACTAAAGTCAAAGGAAATCAAAGAAACATAAGTATAGGCCTCTCCTTTTTCTTCCTTCCCTTTTTTCTTCCTTTGATTCTTCAAACCTCTTCATATCTTTTCTAACCTTCTGTGCTCAAAAGCGAGCAACTTGAAAGTGAACAACCCTAGCACTTAGCAAGTTAGCATTCTGCAATGCTATATTGAAGGGGCTGTGAAATGTGCCTCTATGGATGGAAGAGGGAGACTCAGTTGCAGATGCCACACACCCAGTGCCGTGTAAAGTGGGCTGTGACTTTGCAGGGAGGACATGGGTGGACCTAAGTGTTGCCATTTCAGCCTCTTATTCATCAAGCTCCTTTGTTGTTACTGGTGAATTTCTTTCTTTCCTTTTCTCTTAGAGAATACATCTCAAACCAGGGTCTCCTTATGCAGATTTTGGTAATCTTAACAAATCCCTCTTACTGTTTTAGCAACCTTCTTTGTCTTGTTTTCATTAGGGTTAGGACCACCATTTTGTTTGCCTGTGTTTTCTCATAATTCCCAGCATGATAGATGCTGGTTACAAAAACAATTGTAGGGAATTAAAGAATGATGGACACATGATGAGGTCTATGCCTATGCAGTCAGGTCTGTATTAATTCATGGGACTAGAGGAGAGGACATCAACAAATAGTGCATTACCCAGTGTACCTTTGCTTCCAAAGTGGAGTTGCTGGACTCTCAAATATAGTAGTTTGTGGAAGAAGAAATGATAGAACTCAGATTCTCAAGATGAGTGTGCTGTAGAAGGGTAGAGAACATGGTTTTCCTAATTTTTGGAGGCAGTTTTAGAGTCACATAGCTTTGGCCAAAGGTCTTCCAAGCCTTGATGGAAAATGTATTAATAATTGAGACTACGTCAACCAGGCTGGAGTGAAGGAAGCCAGTCCTGGAGTAAAGGCACCATCAAGGGGAAACAGCCAGGCCCTGTATATGGACAGTTCTGGTGACAAACAGTCGTGGGTTTTATTATCCTCAAGGTGAACTTGGATTGATTGATTTTTAAGTACACCTTTGTTTCCATGTTAGTTTCTGATACCTTCAACCACAATGATTCAACTACGCTTATGAAGCAGCCCCTGCTATGTTTTAGTTGCTTAGAGTTCAGGAATGAATAAAATGTTATTCTATCCTAAAAAGAGCCTGCTTGAACTTCCAAACAGTTAATACTTTTATTTCTTATCAGGGTTGAATGCAAAAGCTTCCTCATTATGTATTAATTCACCAAAGAGATTATACTTTACATTATCTTCATTTTCAAAAAAGTGTACATTGCAGAGTAGAGAGAAGTTTGAAATGATTGTGAGGAAGGCTTTGCTTAAGCACTTGTTTGTGTCCTTGGTGTGTGAATGAACATTAACATAAACACGTGACTACAATATTTCATATACTCCCAGTGTATCTTACCTTCTGCAATATCTGATCTATAAAAATAATGTTTGAATCAAACCTTTTTGAAGCAAATAATAGCGCACAAGGAAATTTACTCTTAAAATTCTTATAATGAAATTAGGTATTTTGGGTCAATCTGGACTTTGATAAACTGAATTTTCTTGAGGTGTTATTTACAGATCTAATCACATATTTTATTAATGTGTAACTGGTAGCACATAGAAACACAAAAACACTGCATTTGATACCTTTAACTTCACCTTTAGTTTACAGAACATGTTCACATACACTATTTCATTTATTCCACACAACTCTTTGATGTGGGTGTGGCAGGAAATATTGAGCCCTTGTAAAATAAGTCACAAAGGCTCCATGAGAGATTCTCCTGTGGCCACAGAACTCACGAACAGCAGAGAAGGGCCCAGCTCAACCCGAGAAGGGCCCAGCTCTCTTGACCCAGTTCCAGACTCTTTAATTTCTAATGAATTCCCAGTTCCCTTTTCCTCATTGTGTACCTCCAAACATAAAGTCTGCACTAGAACATTTGTGTTCCACTGTACCTAATAGAGTCCTCTGGGCCTTAGGAAGTTACTATACTTATAGTAACCTGGTTTTGACATGTCTGTTTCTACCTGGAATACATGCAAACTTTACACATTTCCTGCTTCTTACTCTATTTAGCAGAAAAATAATTGCCAAACAGTAATATCATTATAGTATAATAAGTTTAATGTTATAATGGATTGTTTTGTGTGTATCAGGCGTGGAGCACTACAAACAATTGTTATTCTCCCTCACAATATAAATAAATTAAGAACTAGAGAACTTAAATAATTTGTCCAGGATCAAACAACAGTGTCAGGGTGGACATGCAAACCAAGGCTTTTCTGATGCCAGAGCCCTGCCTTATTTACTACTAGATGTTTCATAAATTTTGGAGCTGGTAGGTAGACTATAAGGCTGAGAGGAGTAAAAGATAATTAGGTAAGTTCTCAGAAGGTGAAAGCATTGGCATTTTTCTCCCAGTTGTGCCATAGACATGCTGGAAAAGAACAGAAGAAATCTGTCTCAAGGAGTAATATATAGAAAGAATCCTTTCATACTTACCCCAGGATCTCAGCACCTAGCATGGGAGGCTAAGGAAATACACAGAAATTTCTTTGGGGATTCTTTTCTTGGAATATGAATAAGTTCTTATTTCCAAATATATTCATTCTTCTGGAAAATTTCTCCAACCATTGAGTGTTTGAGATAAAGAATGAGGGGAGAAACGGGGACCCTAATCAGAATGGAATGAAGCGAATTCGGACTAGGTTTCACTTAGCCTCTAAAATTGGGAATTCTTTAAAGGAGTATAATGGTAAGATTGCCTCTGTCTTGTATTAATAATGCTACTTATAGATACTCTCAGTGGGTTATTATAGCTTGTGGACAAATTAAAAGGTAGAATTTCAGTTCTACTTATTAGCAAAAAGATAATCTTTGTTGCATATAATTAAGCAGAAAGTGAAGCCATAGCAAATATAAAATGTCTGGGCCAGAGGTAGAAATCTGTCATCTTTCCACTTCTGTGAATTCTGCTGTAAATGTGAATGAGAGGTGTTTTGTTTTGTTTTGTTTTGTTTTCACTTAAAATCTTCTTGGTGAGTTTCAGGAAAGTATTTTGGACTCACTATTACGCAATGATTTGCTGCTAACAAGTTCCCAAACAACAGATTTAAAACATTTGTTATTCTGATGCGAAAAGACAAACATTGGTGGTTTGCATTTCCTATTAAATTCTCTTCGAATGTGCATCATAAAAGCAGAAAGAGAAATGCAAGCGTTTTTAGTTATTTAAGTGCTGCATGCCTAGCAGTTTGTCAATAAAATCAAAACTGGAGATACCCCCAGCCTGTTAAGGAGAGAGGTGTCTGTGTGTGTCAGATTGCTACATTCTCAAAGGCAGTGGTGGTGCTTCTTTCTGAAACGTGCTTTGAAAATGCATCTTAGTACTGAGCTAAACCACACAGTCGGCAGCCTGAGTTTGGCTTTGGTCTCTCCAGGTTATGATTTTGTGAAGTGTCAGTGTTTGCACTGGCTCTTTTGTACGTGTTGTGAAGGCCTCTGATCAGCAGCCCAGAACCTCCTTCACCAGACTGACCAGAGCAAGCCGGACAATGGTTTCATCTCCCTGAAGGCCAGAAAAGCATGTCGTTTCTCATTGGCTTGACTTCCCACTTTCAAAAGGAGGCCATGTCCTGCCCCTAGCGATAGAGAGAAAGAGTGTGTTTCTCTCCCCTGCTGCTGAGATCTGCATTCAGGCAGATGCTGAAAGATGAAGTTTCATAGTGGAGAAACATCTTGATCTCTGTGATATTTGTGTCAGACTTTTAAGAATGTGATACTCTCTAAGAAATTTGCAAACCTAAGTAGAGATTATTTTATATGGCTTAACATTCCTTTAAACCATATGTCAATAATAAGGATATTTGATTTAAAATTTTTCATGTTACTTGATACACGTGCTGACTGAAAAGGAATGTGTTCTCCTTCATTCTGGTTATAGCAGGGATCCACAAACTATTGTCAACCTAAAAGGAAGAGGCTGAGGCAAAATTAATAAAGTAGAGAGTTTATTTGGGCCAAGGCTGAGGATCCCAACCCAGCAGAATAGATTCAAGTTGCCCTGAATTTACACAGTCCAATTAGCAGCAGTTACAAGTGGGTTTTGTTTAGTTTTTGTTTGTTTGTTTGTTTGTTTGAGATGGAGTCTCACTCTGTTGCCCAGGCTGGAATTCAGTGGCACGATCTCGGCTCACTGCAGCCTCCGCCTCTTGGGTTCAAACAATTCTCCTGCCTCAGCCTCCCGAGTAGCTGGGATTACAGGCGTGCACCACCATGCCCAGCTAATTTTTGTATTTTTAGTAGAGACAGGGTTTCACCATGTTGATCAGGCTGGTCTCGAACTCCTGACCTCGTGATCTGCCCGCCTTGGCCTCCCAAAGTGCTGGGATTATAGGCATGAGCCACCATGCCTGGCCACAAGTGGATTTTTTAAAGGCAAAAGGGGGCAGGCAGGGAGTGGGCTGATACAAAGTTGTTTGTCAGGAATTCTCATTGATTTACATTGAATAACATTGACTAGTGTTGGCTATCCATTGTTAAGCTGTAGGGTGTGGGTTATAGTGTCTTGTGTGGCATTATTAGGTTACTTTATAGCCTCTTGTAGCAATAACAAGCAGTTTCAAAAAATGAATACATAGCTCAAAGAGGGGAATAGGATGTGATTGCAGTCTCATTTTAATGCCTCTCTGGGCCTGATAATGAAAAGGACTTCATTCCTCAGATAAAAGTTTTTTTCTTGTTTTTTTTCCTTGCTGTACATGGCCCATGAGCCAAATGTGGCCGGCTGCCTGTTTTTATAAATAAATTTTACTGGTGCACAGCCATGCTCATTTGTTTACATGGTGTGGATGGCTGTTTTCCTGCTACAAAGACAGAGTTGAATACTAACGACAAAGACTGCATGGGCTGAAAGCCTTAATTATTGCCGGCCCCTAGATTATAGCAGAGCATTAGGGCACTGAACCTCCAGATCTGACCCCATTCCTAGCTTCTGGGACTGTGGGCAAGTTACTTAACTCTTTTAAGCTTTAGTTTCCTCATTTATGAAATGGAGGATAATGAGGATTAAATGTTTTAATTAGATAGTACATTTAAAACCAGTACTGTCCTTGCCCCCATGCACTGCGAATATTGTGGACAGGCCCATACAAAGCACTTAGCGCAGTGCCCGCCACACGGGAAGTGCTCCCTAGACACGCAAACACATAATGCAGCTAAATATTTGTGGTGTTAGCTTCCTTATTCTTGTCTTCTGCCACTTTGTGGCCATTGCTCTGGAGCTGTTGGAATCCCAATGTTCTCCTTCCCCTTTGTTCTGCCAGGTGGCAGCTCTGTTCCTACAGGGAGGCAGAAAATGACTATTGAGATGTCATGAATGCAGTAGTTGGGAAGAAAGTAGGTGATGTTGTGTGATAAGGTGTTAGGAACACAGGAATCAGCTGGTCAAGCCAAATCCTCTACAGCAGGACTACACATGGAGTGTGGGCTCTGGAATCTGAAATTCCTGGGTTTATATCTTTGCTCTATTATTTACTAGATGAGTGACCTGGAAACCAAAAAGTATCTGAGCCATGTGTGAATGAATTTGGAGATGTATTTTGCCAAGATTAAGGACATGCCTGGAAGAAAGGAACACAGAATCACAGAAACAATCTGCAGTCTGTGCCTCTCTCCGAAGATGATTTTGAGGTCTTCAGTATTTAAAGGGGAAAAGCAGGCTGGAGGGGAAAGTGGGAATGTATGGTCACATGACTGAATCCTCATGTTGCCAGAGAAAAGGAGCAGATAGGGGAATGGTCAATTATGTATTCTTCTCACCCCCAGTAAATCAGCACTTTACATAAGATAAGGTGAACCTAGAGTAGCTATCTGTGAAGATAGTTAAGCTTTTATCTGTAGCTAATGCTTAGTAACAAAAGGAAAGGTACTTTCTTGCGTGAGTCAGCTTTCAACCTAATATTTTTTTCCCTTTGGCGTAGTCAGTTGGGGTCCCAAGACCTAACACTATCACAAGACTTAATTCAGCAAGCCACTTAACCTTTTTCTTTAGTGTTTTCATGGGTTAAACATTAACAAAGGTGATCCATAGGGTTGTAAGGATGTATCGGCGTGGCATGTTCCCTATGCATTTCAGGTCTTCCTCAAATGTCAATGAGGCCTTCTGTGACCACCTACATTAAAATCTCAACCAATGTACATGCCCTATATGTTTTTTACTTATTCACTAGCTGTTATTCCCCACCCATGTGAATTCCACAAGGATAAGGATTATTGTCTCTTTTGTTCACTGATATGTTCTTGATATCTGCAATAGTGTTAGGTACATAGCTAAATATCTGATGAATGAAAGAACGGAGCCCAGAAGGCTTCATAGGATGCCCCGCTCAGTTTGGGTTGGGAGCAGCTGCGGCTAGAGGAACAGGGGGCAAAGCAGGCTTATGAACTTGAGCAGCCATTGTGGTCAGGCACAGCAAATGACACCAGCAAGGTCAGTTGTACCGTATAAGTAAGACTTATAGAAAAGCTCCATACCTTTAAGGTTGAACAAGGGAGTTGTGGAAGTGAGAAGAGGTTTTTGGTTTGGGTTTTTGTTTTTACATTAGAGACTCTGTTCTGACAAGTGCAAGGCTCTTGCAAGATATCTGTGGCAGTCAAATCCAGTGCTTGTGGTGGGGGTTTGGGGAACATGGGTCTCCTTAAGCTCAAATCATCCTCCTCACTGGGGAGTAGGACAGTGACTCTCTTTGGCCGAACAGTGAACCCTAAACTTACGGAGCTGGACTAACCGACTTATGGGACTTGAAGGAAGAAATTAGAGCTCCAACTTGATTCCCAGGGTCTCCCAAGTCAGAAACCTCAAATGCTTCTCTGTTGTTTTTCTGCTCTTGATACAGAGAACAGAAGGTGGAGAAAAAAGTTTTTTTAAGCAGGTGTGTTTGGGAATGAGAATATTTAGTTGTTTCTATTAACTAGAGCAACCTGTTTCACTAGACTGGCGTTCTCTGATTGTGGAGCCTGTGTTTTATTATAAATATATGTTTAGTTCCTAGAATATTGCCAGCCACATAAAAGAAAGAATGAATAAAAAAGAGAACAAGTATATGGGCTGTATTTACTTGGGGCTGTATTAATACTTCTGTTAGTAATCGTTTCTAATATAGGATGCCTTTACACAAGCTTGCTTCTTTCTGAAGATATTCTGTAATAATTGGCAGTTACCATTTTTGGGAAGAATCACACCTGTAATCCCAGTACTTTGGGAGGCCAAGGCAGGTGGATCACTTTAGTCCAAGAGTTCGAGACCAGCCTGGGCAGCATAGCAAAACCCCATCTCTACAGAAAAATACAAAAATTAGTTGGGTGTAGTGGTGAACACCTATAGTCCCAACTATGGGGGAGGCTGAGGAGGGAGGATCACTTGAGCCCAGGAGGTTGAGGCTTCAGTGAGCCATGATCGCACCACTGCACTCCAGCCTGGAAGACAAAGTGAGACCCTGTCTAAAAAAAAAAAAAATTCAGATTTCAACTAAAATCCACACAGCAATAATGGGTATAAACTGCAAGTTTATATTCTTCTGTGTCCAAGTGGCAGGCAGGAAGTGTCTCTATGGGCACATAGATGATGTGAGGGACCACGTGGCACGAAGCCAAAGGCTTTTAGAGATGTAATGCTGATATACAAAGTGCTACTCAGATAACACATGAGCCCTGTACCTACCGGTAACGCTAGGCATATCAGTACAGCTTGTCTGTGATGAGCTCCAAGTTGTGAGGCTCAGGAGTCGGCCTGTGGGTAGATTTTCCAAAGTTTAAGGGCTTCAGCTGGCCCTGGAAACAGAGAACAGTCCTCCTTGGTGACCAACATCCCTTCCAGGACCTGACGCAGAGCTTTCAGACACTGTCCCTACAAAGCTGTGATGTGACCTGTGGCAGCATAGACTCCAAATTTGGGCACATGGTGCCAATAGGGTTATACAATGACAGTGACATGAGGGAGCTTGGGTCAGAGGATCCGTTCAGGACCCAAAAGCTTATATGTGAGACTTCTCATGATGCCTCAGCTGCTAAAATCCAGGGCACTTTGAGCCTGCAAGATGACTCTATCATTCTCTACACTGAAGAAATAGCAAGAAATATTTCGATAAGACATAGCAAATATGCTAGTGCAGCGCTTCAGAGAACTAACATGTTAATGTTGTCCAAGGCAGGGGAGTTTCTGTTTGTTTCTCTAGCACAGGACAAGCTTCATATGAAGGTTAGTTTTGTAGGAGATAATTCTGGGGGGAAGCCATTGCACCCCCAAAGTAATCCCGATCCTTCCACTCTGTTTTCCAGCATGGGCTACTGCATCCTTTTTGTGCATGGACTGAGCAAACTGTGTAGTTGGCTGAATCGATGTGGGGCCACCACCCTGATTGTGTCCACTGTGTTGCTGCTGCTGCTTTTCTCTTGGAAAACTGTGAAACAGAATGAAATTTGGCTCTCAAGAGAGTCCCTATTCAGGTATGACTAGACAGATAAAAGTAAATATCTTCCTGCTTATTTCTTTGCTTACAAATTGTTTCCAAACAAATGAGGTAACATGGGCCTGGCAGTATTTACCAAGGAAAACTATCTTTAGTAAAAGTTTTAAATGGAAGATATAATTTTATCTGGGGTTTTAACTTTAGAATTTTTAAATGATGTATAAAACTTAACATAAGCTCATTCTAAGTGAATTTATGAAAATAAGGCTCCTGGGAAAGTTTTTGAGTCTGTGAATTCAGATGGAAACAGTTTTAATGATGAGCGGGGCTGTAAAATCAGCTATAAACAAAGTGAAACCGATAAGCCTAATTTCATTGTTCAGTCAAGTGCATGCGAAAGGTGAGCACACAGCCAGAGGGAAGAGAAATGCAGTATCCTTCTTTAGAATATTCCAGCATGCTATGTTGTGATCTGTGACCTAATTGCTTTATTTTGAACCTTAATTTTGAACATTCTTTGAGACTGCCACTCATGATGCTGTGTTTCTGGGGCTTAGTCAGCCTCACTAAATGCCACAGCCCTAGTGACCTTCACCTGGCTCTCTTGGCACTGCCACACCTGACACCCAAACAGTATTTGCCCAATCTCCCAAGAATCCCCAGTCTGGGCCTTTTCCAAGCTTCTATCCTCACTTATGGCCTGATTGGTCAATTTAGTCAGCATGATTTTTACTTGGTTTCCTGATTAGCTGGTACCCAACACTTATTCACTGGGGGCAAACAATTGAAGCAGAGCTGGTATCACTTAAGAAAAGGGGAAACTGTTGGAAGAGGCTAGGAAAGCATACAGAATTGAAGGGAAGTGAAGAACCCGGCACGCCCAAGACAAGAAACAGGCATCTGGACAATCCCTCTTGAGCACCCTCTCAGAAACAAACAGGTAAACTTAACACTAGTTTTTTGGAAATATGCATCAAAGTCCTAAGAAAAGAAAGCTTTTTGGTTGAACTTAAGATTAGTCACATGCCTGCCCCTTGTCCCTAGCAGGGCACTGAGATGACTGACTGACCAAGAAGCGTCCTCTGAGTTCCATGGAGGGAGTTAGGGCAGGCAGAACCCCTTGGGATTCCACCCAGACTTCTCAAAGTGAGACAACAGGGAGGTTCCCAGCAGGAAATCCAAGCACCGTAAGAAGGGGGAATAATCTCTGGGCTGCCAAAAATAAATGAATGAGTGAATGAACAAATAAGACAGAAGTTCACTGCAGCCTTCTACTATTTTTAAATAATGTATTTGATTTTGCTATAATATTTGGCAATATATATTTAAAAATATTTATTTTTAAAAATGTAAAACAAAAAGTCCGTCTGGCATGCATGTCCTATTATTTTATTTATGTATTATTACATATTATTGTCATGATCATCGTTATGATCATTTCAGTGGGTACTGTAGGGAGCTCAATGTAGTTTTTTGTGTGAATTTTTTTTTAATGCATCTTTTTTCCCACACAGATCTGCAAAATCACTCTTAGGTATCAGATTCTGTTAAGTCCCTTTCTATTAAACACGATTCTCACAACAGACTCATTCCTTCCTTCTGCCTCATGCTAACTGAGGTCATTCTGTAAACACAGGGGTATTTAAGTTCAGTAATATAACTTCCTCTGAGTTCTGTTGGCATAATTTTTTCTTCCTTTCTCTTTCAATAGTCAGAGCTTTTATGAGAAACTTCAAAACAATTCTGCCCTGTGTTAAACCTTCTGCCTGCATAAAGGTACTAACAGTGGTTGTATTTTCTAATGATGTTGACTGTTTAATCAGAGCAACTTTGGGAATGGATGTTGGCAGACTTAGTACTCAAACCCTTCACAGCTGATGCCAACGATGTAAAAAAAGAGAAAAAAAAATACCTGACTGACCTTGCATCCAGAAACTTCTATTGTTTTAGATGGAAGTATGTAGTAAGTATCTTCACATCAATTGATTTCTAAACAACAGCCATTCGACATTTGTCCTTAAAGAGATTTTGTAACTGAAGAGACCTTTGGTGGTCAAATGAAATTTTGTGTAATGTGCAAATCAAAGCTATTGATATTTTTTAGAAATCTTTGCCTATTATCATTTATCTATGCCCTGAGAAAACTTTTAAGAATCTGAGACTTTAAAAGACTATTAAGACTGTTCTTTCTCCTTCAAGGCCAGAACAGATGTTTTTATGAATTCATCTGTGCTGAGTAATGTTCAGATCAGTCAAACAAACATTTACTGAGAATCTATGAGGCACGTTAAGGTTAGTGGTTGAGTGCGGGGTCTGGAGTTAAGCTTTCTGGCTCTGCTCCAAGTTCTGCCATTGAATAGCTGTGTGATCTTAGGCAAGTTACTTAACCACTCTGTGCCTTAGTGTCTTCATTTTACAATGTAAAATACTAATGTTTATCTCCTGAGTATAGTGTAAGAATAAAATAGTATGTGAAAGATGCACAGGACAGTTTCTGGCATGTGGGAAATGCTGTGTAAGGTTTTCAGATTGTTACTGTGCAGTGTGTTCTAGGATGAGAGAGAGAGAGAGAATGTGCATGGAGGACCTGGGAATCTGCATGGGAGGCAACACATGAACATATTTCATTATAATGCAGTGTTAGACCCAGAACACTATGTAAGTACGGGTGGGTGGGTAGGTGACTAAGAGCAATTCAGGCCGTCAAGGATTATGCTCTTGTAGGTCTGAGCTGAGTATTAAAAGAGGAGAAAACCCTAAATTAGCCATAATGGCCCAAAACACAAGCCGGCTGAGTTGAGTAAGAAAAATTTACAATAATTTCAGAGATGGTGATGCCCTTGGCAGAGACTCCATCTTCCCCTCTGTTCCAGACAATAAACCCATAGACCATTCCTAAAACATATGGCCTCACTGAGGCCTCTCTAATTATGTGGGATGGTTTTGCCTGGCCTTTCCATGAGCAATCTTACAGAGTATCTTAAGATAGAACTTTGTGTTGAGAAAATACAAATTTTGGTCAAGCTCCAGCCTTTCCAGCGGAGGCCTCCTTTTACACAAAAGATCCCACTGTGTGATATATTTTTAGGAGATACAGATGCGGGGTTCCTGCATAATTTTATTTTATTTTATTTATTCATTGATTTATTTTTGAGACAAAGTCTCATTCTGTCACCCAGGCTGGAGTGTAGTGGCGTGATCATGGCTCACTGCAGCCTTGACCTCCTAGACCCAAGTGATCTTCTCACCTCAGCAGACCGAGGAGATGGGACTATCGGTGTGTGCCACCTCACCTGGTTAATATTTTTTTATGTTTTGTAGAGAACAGTTATCACTGTATTGCCCAGGCTGGTCTCTACTCCTTGGCCTCCCTAAGTGCTGGGATTACAGACATGGGCCAATGTGCCTGGCCAAAACTTTTTCTATCAGCAAGAACCTTACACACAAAAAGCACAAGAACCCAGCACTTGTGTCTTATCAGAGGTGTGGACACGGTAAATTGTCTAAGCTGAAATAGCCTTTACAGAAGCCAAGATTTGAACCCAAATCTGGTATAAAAATCAAAAGATACATAAACTTTGCCATGCCTATATTTTACATTGTTTTAACCTAAGCTAGCTCAAGTATAAGCAGAGAGAAAAAGATTTATGATCATAGCTGCAAGGCATATTTTCTTTAATTCTTACAGTAAGAAGCTGTTCTATGTGCTGAACTGGTAGGTAGATCACTGCATAGCTCTGGTTGGGCCTAGTGACAGCCCAGAACCCTACATTTGTTTGGAGTATATAAATATAATAACATAATTTGATTAGATTAAACCCTCTTCCCTCTCCTAATCTTCAAAATACCTGGAAAGGGACAAACATATTTCCTTTTGCATCCAGCTCAGGGTCTCTCTAAATCCCATTCCTGAACTGTTTAAGTGATCCACAGACCAGCAATTAACATTTATGGCCTTGATCATCTTCCTACTCTGTAGGAAAAACAGTAGTTCTCTTTCCCCTTCTCTGAATTGCTGAGGCAGAGAATTTAGAATACCTCCCAGGGAAAAGAATATAAACCAGGTACTGACAGATTCTTTTGTAAAGGTCAGATAGCAAATATTTTAAGCTTTGTGGGTCATACAGCCTCTTTTGCAACTATTTAACTCTGATGTTGTCTTGGGGAAAAGACTAAAGACAAATGTAAACACATGGACATACTCATGGCCCACAGGCTGTGGTTTTGCTTGCCAATCATATAAACATTGTGATAGTGACATTCTAATGTTACTTCGGTCTTATGGTACTGATTTTGTTAAGCATCAACTGTTGATCAACTTCACGATTGATTCTGACCATTTACTGGCCTTGGCTGAAATATCTGCTCAATGATTTATTGGGTCTGTAACCTTACAAAAAGGTCTTCATCTCTCTGAGCTTCAATTTCCTCATCTGTAATATGGGAGGCAGAGTAATACTACTTATTTGACAAGTTACAGCAAGGACTAAAGGAAATGATCCGTGGAAACTGGTGCTTAGCCCAGCACCTGATTTAAAGTAAGCATTCCATAAGTACTGTCCATCCTGTGTGTGGCGTTATAAAATCTCAGGTCAAGGCAGGGGTCAGAATTGAGGAGAGTCACAAATTCTTCTTCCTTTCCTTTTTGCTAACCTCTGACTGAATACTACGAATATTTTTTTCATGTTTGTTTTCTAATTAGGAATTTGGGGATGGTCCTCCTGACCTATTGTCCAATGATGCCAACAAAACAAACTGATGTTCTAAAACCTTGGAGATACACCTGATTAAAGTAGCTTTTTTGTTATTTATCTAGTTTTCCACAATAAAAGGTGTGAGGGAGATATGTGAAATGCATGAATTTAAAATCCTGAGTTGAAAGGGAGATGTTTATTTATAATCACTCTTGTAATTATTAACAGGGTTTTGAGTTCAGTCATATAATTTATGAATATTACATTTCTCTGTGGAATAAATATGGGTATAGCTGGATGTTTCCGTGATAATAATTGGAAGTATGAAATTGAAGCATCAAAAAAGCAAACAGGGAGACTATTCCTGGAGGGAAGAGTGACCTGGCCAGTTAAGTTCCAGGGAAAGTGTTGCCTTTGGCTTGTTGTTTATTTTCCTTTTTTTCACAAACTGTTCATTTTGAAATGAGAGCCTAGAAAAACATAGCAGAAAAATATCACAGAGAGAACATAAAGGTCAAAACCAACAATGGGAAAAAGCAGTGTGTTCTTAGGATTTTAGTGACTCCGCCCACTTCTGCTTGCCTGTTAGGAACATTATTACTTCCTCTTGCCATTATGAAACAATGCCCTGATCTCAGCAAGGACCATGTTTCCACAGGCCCAATTGTCTATTCCTGGGGTGGGGCATAAGTTAGAATTACTGTGCTAATCACACAGAGAAAAGGATCAATTTCAATAAATATGTCAGTTGTATTCATTGCTATAATCACAGGTGCCTTCAAAACTTACCGCTACCATGCGCTATTTAGTTCTAGATAGAAAAAGTCGGGAATTTTCCTTAATAGAAATTTGATTATTAATGCCATTACTAATACGCTTACTTGGCTAAATGTAATGCCAATATGACTAAATTTATGTTGGATACTATCATTCGAAAAATTACATTAAAATTATAGCTACCTATCATACATTTTAGTTACTTTTTAACATTCAAATAAGGAGATTTTATAAACCATAAAGATATCATAAATGAAAGATAGTGTTAGTATTTTAGCACCCACCTCCGAAAAGAAGTATCCACAATCTATATAGGAAATGCCTTTGGTTGTCGTAGAAATGCAATACTGTCACTTCTGACTGGACCACTGATCTTCTCTAAGGCTTGGCTCTCTGTTGTGTAAAATGAGAGGAAGACAAAGAAAATGAAATGGTCACCAGGGATCCTTTGGGTCCTCCTATTCTGTGTGGTGTGAGGATTGTGATTCCGTGTACCATAGGAGTGACAAGTTCTCATTAGGCCATAAGGAGGATGTTTCCTTCTTGGCTACTGGATGCCTCTTAAAAGCAGAGGAAGGGACCTCATTCTAGTACATGAGAAGCATGAGTATTTTCCTTTGTCTGCAGCAGGTTTTGTTCAGACAACAGGGCAAATGTAGTTCTTGCCTCATTTTAGCCCCAAAGGAAGCTAGTTCAGAGATATGGAACCCCATCAGCAAGGTTTAAGTGAGTGAACACAGAGGAGCCCTTTGTAAAGGGTAAAGCACAAGATAGATGCTGATCTCTGTTTTCAGCAAAACCTAGAGTTGGTTCCCCTGACAGTTTAATACATTGCCCTTCACTAGATATGCTAAAAAAAACAAAAAACAAAACAAAAAAAAAACAACCCTTTAGCAACTGTACATTTAAAAATATACAACCTTCAGGCTATCTTATCAACCTCAGCTGGTGCCAACATTGGACATTGATAGTACTTCTTAGATACTCTCCATGCGCCAGAATTTCATCAGCACCATCTATGATATTATTTATCCTTCTTTTCAGACAAGGAATAAAATAGAGGAAAAGTAAAAGGAAGCAACCCTCTTTATTCCATGTTCTTTCTTTTTCCTTTTTTTAATTGTATAAAATTATGGTGTACAACATGTTTTGATATGCATATCCAGTGAAATGATTACTGCAGGTAAGCAATTTAACATATCCATTATCTCCTATAGTTACCTGTTATTTTCCTTTTTGTATTAATAGTAAGAGCACCTAAAATCTACTCTCTTTAAAGATTTAAAATATACAGTACCATATTCTTAGCTATAGCCTTCTTTTTGTACATGAGATCTCTAGACTTAGTCATCTACATAACTGTAAATTTGTACCCTTGCACCTATATCTTCTCATTTCCTCTCCTTGCCACACCTACTAACCATTATTCTGTTCTCATTTTCTATGTGTTCAATTTCACTTATTAAGATTTCACATATAAGTAAGATCATGCAGTATTTTTCTTTCTGCATCTGGCTTTACTTAGCATAGTGTCCCTCAGGTTCACTCATATTGTTGCAAATGGCAGTATCTCTTTTTTAAGGCTGAATAATATTTCATTGTATGTATATACCACAAATTCTGTATCCATTCTTCTGTCCATAGACACTCAGGTTGTTTCCATATCTTGGCTCTTGTGAATAAGGGGAAAGCTCCTTGACATTGGCCTCGGCTATGATTTTTTTGATGCAACACTAAGAACTCAGGAAGCTAAAGCACAAATACACAAATGGGACTCCATCAAACTAATAAACTTCCACACAGCAAAGGAAACAAGCAAAAAACTGAAAAGACAACCTGTGGATTGGGATGAAATATTTGCAAACTGTATATCCAATAAGGGGTTAATATCCAAAATATGTAAGCAACCCATACAGCTAAATTGCAAAACAAACCCCACAACTAATCTGATTAAACTGGGCAAAGGACCTGAATGACATCTTTGAAAAGAAGACAAGCAAATGGTCAACAAGTATACGAAAGGGTTCTCAGCATCACTAATCATCAGGGAAACGCAGATCAAAATCACAATGACATATTACCCCACACCTGTTACGATGGCTATTATCAAAAACACAAGAGATAACAAGTGTTGGGATGGATGTTGAAAGAAGAGAACCTTGGTACATTGTTGGTGGGAATGGAAGTTGGTGCAGCCATTTGTAAAACAATAGGGAGGATCCTCAAGAAATTAAAAATAGAATTACCCTGTGACCCAGCAATCCTTCCTCTGGGTATTTACCCAAAGGAAATGAAATAGGTATCTCAAAGAGATATCTGCACTCCCATGTTCACTGTGGTGCATTTTAAATCTCTGAAGCAGCTGTAAATATGGGGTCTGCTGCTTTCAGATGGTCTGTTTCTTTTGGCCGTTCTCTAGTTTCACAGGTGCCCATCAGATCCCTCCCCGGGAGAGGTCCTCAAGCTCCCGGACAGTGGATTTTAGTGGGGCCGTCTTTGCTTGGTCCTCAGAGGCTGTTATTTCAATAAAAGCTCAACAAAAGTTGATGTAGGGGTGGTGCCCATATAAAACGAGGAAGTATGCTCTAACATACTTCTCCAACAGGCTTTAACACATTATATGGAATTTTCCCATTAATCTGACCTTTAAATTAAAAATTAAATGTAAATATGTAAACATTTAAAAAATTAAATGTAAATATGTACTGGTTAAAGTACAACTGCCCAGAAACTAGGTTCTCATCTCGAAGTCCTTCCTCTCTCTCATCAGTTGTCTTCCTGTCTCATTTAATGCAAATAAGTTGCAGGAATTTCTTTTCCAAATAGCCTTCAAACCCATCTGTCTATATTTTATCATTCCTCCTACCACCTTCCTTCAGGCGAAGGAACAGAAACTCTAGAACCAAACTCCTCAGGTCCGAGTCCCACCCCTGCCACTTGCCAGCTGTGTGATCTTGTGGACATTGTTTCTGAAGCAGCTACAAAGGACAAAACAACACCTTCCTGCTCCCACCCCTCCTCATATCATCTTCAAATTGTTGATATCACCCCAGGCAGATGGGCCCCAACGTAGACAAGCACCAGGCAGAAAGTAAACCCTATAGGCACAGTCACTCAGTGGCATTCGGACAGCCTTACTCTTGCTGCTGGCCCTCCCTCATGATTAAGAACTTGGGCTTTGGTGATTGATATGGACTGAATGTTTGCATCCCTGCAAATTTGTATACTGAAGCTATAACCTCCAGTTTCACTGTATCTGGATATAGGGCCTGTGAGGAAGTGATGAGGGTTAAATGTGGTCACAAGGGTGAGGCCCTAATCCAGGAGGGGTGATGCCCGTATACAACAAGGAAGAGGCACCAGAGCCTTCTCTGTGTGCACACACCGAGGAAGGCCATATGGGTCATATATAGAGTGTGACCATCTGTGAGACAGGAAGAGAACCCTCATCAGAAACTGAATCAGCCATAACTTTGATCTTGAACTTCTAGCCTCCAGAATTGTGAGAAATAAATGTCTGTTGTTTAAGCCACCCAGTCTATGGGTTTTGTGTTTGTTATGGCAGCCTGAGCAGACCAGTACAGTGACCATTTAAACAAAGTTTTTAATGTCTTTGAGAAAAGCCTCATTTTCTTATCTGTAGAATAATTACACCTGCATTAAAAGAAAAAAAAAAACTGGCCCAGGCTTAGTATAGGGAAAGGTTAATTTCCAACAAAACTTATGGGTAGGGAGGCCAGTCTTATAGTGATCCTTTTTGTAAGGATTTATTTTGGTGGACAATCTCAATTTAAAAAAAAAAAGAAGAAGAAGAAGGAAATCTATAAGTGAATTAATGATTGGAGGAAGGAAAAAACTGAATCGACATGAACATGCAGGGCTATTCTCCAGAGAATCAACCATCACCTTGTCCTGCCACCTGCCACCTCTGCTTCCTGGATATCTCCTGATTCCTTCTGTTCCTCCCTATGGCCCCTGCTGAAATTCTGACTATTCTCTTTCTCTCATCTTCTCTCTGCTCCACTCCTATCCCCTGCCTTTCCCTTTCCTCCCTTTCCCTCTCCTCTCCTCTCTGAGGTTCCTCGGCAGCCCCGGAGGAGGTCTCCATGCACTGCAGCCAGAAGACTGCTAAGTTCTTCTCATTTGCTACCCTGTCCCTCACTTCTCTGTTGGAGACTCTGCACTGATTCTCTGCTGCTCTTCAGATAACTCCCCAGGAAGTCTCCAGTGCGACTCACAGGGCCTATTAGATTCTCTCCACTCTAGGACTTAGCATGATCCAGCCACTCTGAATTTCTTCCAGTCCCCCAGAAGCCCCAGGCTCTGTTTTCTTGGGGGCCTCCGCGTAGGACATCCTGCTGCCTTTTCCTCCAGAGGCTAATTTCATTTCTTCTTATCCTTAAAGTCTCAGCTTCACCTTCACTGCCTTCTGGAAGCCTCATCTGATCCCATTCGGGGATAAGCATGCTGTGCTTCCTTGATACCCTGCTCACCTATTGTTACATGTCATTTTGTAGTCCCCTCCTCCTACTTCTTCACCCTCATAAGCTCCCTAAGGGCTGGGACTCTAACCATATTGTATCTCCGGCACCTGGCACAGTGTGTGGTACTGAAGAGACTCTATGTGGATGATACACAACTTGTACCATTTACTTCAGCTTAGAGAAATGCTTGCAAACTGATTTCATCAAACCATCTCACTTCTGGAATTTACCCTTTTTAATGATTCTGCTTGGGCCTACATTAACTTTTGCCTTTTTTCCACCACTTTCGTTCATGTAGATTATATGAGGGCCTGGCATGTCATAATTATCTCGAATAAGCCTGACTTTATCACCCTCCATCGTTGAGTCACTAAGGACCTTTCTGAGTCCCCATGCACACTCCCAGATCTGGAATGTGTTTTCCTTTCAATACGGCACCCCTGAGAACTGTGCCATACCAAGGAGGAAGCGATGACCTTGTAGATGGGAGGGGAGCTAGAGAGAGTCTCACACTAACCAGTTGCATGGGTTTCCACATTGAAGGAAACAAGAATGATGAGAAAGAATAAAGAGAAAGAAGACAGAGAATAGAGGACACTGCATGTTACATCTCATGTTTTGTGGAGCAGGTTGTTGTTATGAGCTACTCTCATTTTATGAAAATCATTAAATCTTTGTTTTCCTCTGGTTCTTTATTGTGCACTCAGAGATCACTTAGGGTATTTCATCAACTCTCCATGAAAAAGAAACCTGCTCCAGAGACAGATGCAAAAGGAAGAAAGGGCTGGCCCAATGCTGCAATTCTCCCTAGAAGGAAAAGCGTTTGTAATCAGCCTTGGCAGGGCCTGTCTGTGCAGCAGCCCCAGTGTGGGTGCATCTGCCCCTGCACCACAAATTAAGAAAGCGAGATTGGTCTGTTAATTGCAAAGCTGTGTGTGTCCCATGTTGTACAATGTGCTCTCAGGTATACCATTGGACCCTCTTATACTCCCCAAGAAAAGCCTCAGGAAGAGCGACAGAGCCTTACCCAGGCTCCAGCTGTGTCTCTGGCACAACAAAGGCCCTATGTTTATAGGCTAAGGGCGTTTTGTTCACACACAGTTAGCATGCTTGTTCAGCTATATGTAACACTATACTGCCTCCATTGTTTTCTATAGAAAACAACATTTAGTAATTATATAATTCATAAATTTTGGAAGCCTCGTTTTAGGGGACAATGCCTTGTTTTAGAATACAATGGACATTTCAAATGCAGGTTCGTGAAACTGAGTAAAACATAAAGGAATCTGACAATGATATCCTTTGTTGCTTTTTAAAAAATTTATTCATTTTAGGTCTGGAGTTCAAACTCTGCCCCACAATGCCAAGGTTCACTACAACTATGCCAATTTCCTGAAGGACCAAGGTCGGAACAAGGAAGCGATCTACCACTACAGAACAGCTCTCAAGTAAGCACCATACAGGCAGGGTGTTGGCCTTTGTGCTTTAAAGACCGTTGTTTATTTCACTTGGCCCTCCCAGTATATGGAGGGGGAGTTTGTTTCTCTTGACAGTAAACTAATCCTTGGAGGTGGGGTAGCTCTTGGACTCTGAGTCTTTTGGCTCAGTGTTCAAGTCTGCTATTAATGCAATAACTCTACCTTGCATCTAAGTCTTGGTGTTTTCTTGTAAAACTTTTCATTGCTATACATTACACAATGAACTGACAGTTGAATATATACATGCTAACAAGAGTTGGTTGTCAAAAACATACTGGTAAGTTTTTATGGTATTTATTGCAATGAATTTGAATGGTATGCATATAGAAAGCCCTAGACAACCCATGCCTGAAAGTATTTCCATGAAGACATTTGAGTATAGAAATTAAATGCCCTGAAAGTTGTATTAAACAGAAAGGAAATGATAAGACAGTTGATTACCGTATTGGGGATATGTTAGTTTTGTGTGTGTGTGTGTGTGTGTATTAACATTCTCCTTTTAGTCCTCCAATGGAAGAAAAAATACTAAACATATCCTTAGATATGGCTTCAGAAGAAACTAAAAATTTAAGTTCTGCCTTACTAGCAGCAATCTGCTAGTATCAGAAGCGGAAGTACCCAACTAGCCAGTCGGAAGTACCCAACCAGCCAGTTATAGTTGCCTGACAAGCTCCAATTATAGGCAAAATAAAGCAAGGTTAATCCTCTCTTTTATTAAATATTATGATGCTCACAGAAGCCTTTGAAGATGTTTTCGTGCCTCTACAGATTGACTGCCTACATTTGGTTGAATTTTCTGACGGTTTCACTTTGGGATATGCTTAAAGTACATCTACCAACCAAATCATGCATTTCACTGAAGTGTCTACTTGGATTGTCTCAAGGCTTATTTTGACAGTGTCATTGTTACATTTACACAAGCATATTGCTTATCAATCAAAATCTTTTAGACTTTAGGACCTGTTACTTAATATTTAACATGACAAATATGGCAGAAGTTGGTTTTGTTTGTGTGTGTGTGTTTTTTTTTTTTTAGACAGAGTCTTGCTCTGTCACTTAGGCGGGAGTGCAGTGGCACGATCTTGGCTCACCAAAACCTCCACCTCCCAGGTTCAAGTGATTTTCCTGCCTCAGCATCCCAAGTAGCTGGGATTACCGACATGCACCATCACGGTCAGCTAATTTTTGTATTTTTATTAGAGACCAGGTTTCACCATGTTGACCAGGCTGGCCTCGAACTCCCGACCTCAAGTGATCCACCCACCTCAACCTCCTAAGGTGCTGAGATTACAGGTGTGAGTCTCCAAACCCAACCTAATATGGCAGAAGTTTTAAACCATACATATCAAGTTTGCTATCAATTATTTTCCCAAATATTACAAGAAATATAAGTTCCAGAGGAATAACTGTATCAAAGCTTTTAGTTGAAGAAGTTTTTTATTGCAGAATAGAAGGTCATTTTTAAGATTTAATCAATAATTCTATTCTTTCATCGGAAGACAGTTTCCAAAATGTTCATAATGCTTATATCTGGGGGATGAGATTATAGATTAATTTTTTCCTTTATAATTTCTTGTGTGTTCCAGGTGTTCCACAATGATTATTCCTTTTGCAATGAGGAAATGTCATTTTTTAAAAGGCATATTCCTTCAAGGGTACATAAAAGTATATTTTGGCTTTAATAATTAATATTTATCAATTTTAGATGGCATTCTTGAAGGGAGGAAAAGGGCAGTAAGTTTGCCTGAAACTTACATGGTTGATAGGAAGTGTATCAGTATCTTTTTAATTGGTTTTGTTATAACAGACTATTTTCTTTCAAGTTCAAAAAGAAAAATAAGGCAGATCCTCAGGCACAGCTTGGAGCAAAAGTATAAATTAAACAAAATTCTCTGGCAGTTGATTTTGTAGAATTATAGTAGCTGGTTGGCTACTTCCGTTTCTTTGCTGTGAAACAATATAAATAAATGTTTGCTTCAACAACTGTGCTTCTGGAAGAAATATGTCCCTTGAGACATGGGGAAAAATGATTAAAGCTATAAATATATTACATATAGTAATTAGTGAAACAGTTTATGCTCTCAAACTGGATTCAAAATACTTCTGGTTAAAAATATCATTTTTGTGTGGATACCTCTGTGGTGAATTTTCAACGGATGTGGGTATTTTTGTTGTTGTTGTTGTTTTTAAGAAATAGATTGTCACTCTTTGTGTTAGAGGGAAAAGGAAAATACCAGAGCTATTCATCATTTTGATGATTATTTATCCTTGGTGACTGGAAGATTGCCCTTATTTTGATGTTGCGATTTCTTTGTGGAAGTTGCTGAGACAGGGATTCCTCTCCCTCCCAGCTGCTCCACCTCTACTTCAACTTTATAGTATCTGATGTTTTTCATATTTGCACACAGCAAGAAAGAGGTGATTAGGGAAATGCAAGGTTAAAGGCGCTATTATCTGAAATCAATTCCAGCAATTATCCATTAGTGTTGTAATGACTGAATAGATCTCAAAGGCAATGGTGAAATTAATCATAAGGGTTGTACCTATACCAGTCTCTTTTTGGCTGGCTTACAATGCTGAAAATAGCACTATAATAAGTTAGTAATTATGTATGACATGAATATTCTGCTTCTTTTAATTTTTTTTATTTTTTGAATAATGCAGAAGTACCACTGACTTCTCCTTCCTCTTTACCTCATTTATAATATTTCTGTAGTATAAGGGAAATCTCCCTTGGAAAATATTGCATCTAAGGTCATGTATTCAGTTTAAGATTCAAATCATCAAAGAAAAATGTCAAAACCCTTTTCTGAAATCCTCAACAAACACCAAGTGTTAGCTTTGCTTTGCTGTGGGGGCAGTTCTCACATTTATAACTCCTGCAGTAATATAAAGCCTGGGATTATCTATGTTGGAGATTCAGAAAACCACTGGCAGACCTGCCATAGGCCTCCAGAGGTCTCTACCATTCAGTTACCCTGGAGAAGGTTTCTAACCTTCTACCTTGTGTGATGGGAGTAGAAAGTCCAGAGACCACGCAACAAGTCACCCCTTCCTACACTAAACTCCCAAGAAATGCCTCAGCTAATAAGCCCCGAAAGAGAAATAGTGATTCTCCTTGAATAAAGGCAAGATATTGATGTGTACTTGGCCACGTGTGTGCTTTGTCAAATAGCTTAAAAAGTCGGTTAAAAATAGAGAATCATAAAACGAATTAAGCAAACTCTTGAGTATTTTATTTAACACTGAAATTTCAAATGTACATCCATTCACCAATCTTCTGATATCAAATCAAATCCTTCTCTTTGAGTAAGAATCTTCTAATTAGAATCTGCAAAAGCCACCTCCTAATTCATTGCTATGAGTCTCAGTTTTGATATTTAAAATTGGAAGAAAAATTTAAAGAGATTTGCAACATAATTTGAGTAGACTGAGATTTTTCTAATTTTTCTCTTCCAGTCTTTCACAATTATTTCACATCTAATTCAACAGTGATTTTTTTGAACATCTTTCCTTTTTGAGCATTTTCAAAGCATTTACTTATTTTCCATAGAAATAATTCCTTTTCACACTTAAATTTTATCAGTTTGCAAGACCAGGCTCTTTTCTCCTGGTGTAACTAAATTTTGTATTGTGCTTTTAATGCTCCTATACAAAAGAAATCTTCACTCACTATTTAGTTGCCTAACACATGGGAAGGGATAGAACTTAAAATCTTTCTGATGAGAATGTTTAATGCATAACATAGAGACTTGTTATGATAGTAGTGCCTATTGATATAATTCTTTGTATTCCCTCCCGTATGGATCACAGGAACTTTATAAGGACATTGCATTAGACTGCAATCCGTGTATGTAGAAAAATAAAGTAATAAAGGATTGAGTACTGAAGAGACACCATATCATTAGAGTCTAAAGAAATCTACCCATGTCGAATTAACCAATGTTTGCTGATACCTTGAGTATATCAGTAAGACTACTTTATTATAATTCCTTTTAATAATGCGGTTTATAAAACTATTTCTGTCATGTTCAAACAGAAAAAAATAAAGCAGACCCTAAGGCATAGCTTGGGGTGAAGTCTGAACATGTTTAAAAAATCAGGAGTCAATGAATATTTTAAAAAGTCCTTCACACAGCCTATTTTAGGTGAACATTTAAGATAACTCTCTCATGACCACAGGTGGACTTGGATACCAGCTGCCGTGTATTTCTGGAAGGAATTAAAATTTCAATTACCATTTGTTAGCCAGGTTTAACAAGTGGAGATATGTTCTTCAGCTGATGTGGTATTTTCAGGTATAAAAGCTCAAATATGCTTTCTAATATCACAAGTAGACACAAAATTATGTTTGTTGCTTCTTGTTGACGAAATTACATTCTCACTATATATATGCTGTGTTAATTAAATCTGGCAGTTTTATTCATAAGCTCAGGAAATTAAACATTATTTCGTTTAGAAAAAAAGAACAACAGAATTTAAGTCACATTGTGGCCATACTTATGAACTGAATTTCAAAATGAAATCTCCATAATTTATTTTCAGAGAAGTTTCACTTTCTCTGGCTATCTTAGATCACTTTTTCATCTTAAAAACTCTCTTATATATGGGTCCCCAGAAAACAGAATCCAAGGCAAAGATTTGCAAGCAGGAAGTTTGTTAAGGAGCACCCTCGGGATCATCAGGGGAGCAGGAGAGAGGAGATGTTGAGTAGAACGCAGTTCCAACAGAGGCCTCGGCTGATCCCATGGGGAGCTCTAGAACTGGGATATCCCCTTAGAGATGTCATGAATGGAGGCAAGAGATTTACCTTTAAGCCTCCATTTCAACCAATCGCTGTATCCGGGATGGGAAGGCAACTCCCCAAGGCTGAAAGCAATGCCCAGAGAGGAGCTGGACTCTGAGCTGCCAGCAGCCAACACTCCTAGCAGCCAGGAGAATATGCACTTCAGCCTCGATGGGGAACTTTACACCAGCTGTGATTTCTTGTATAAGTAAATATGGCAGGTTTAGCAAAATAGGGTTGAGATTTTCTGTTAAAAATGAGAATAGCGATGCTGCCTACCTCATAGGGTTGGGGGATTACCAGATAATTCATATAAAAGACTTAAGCAATATCCTTAAGCAATGAGAGCAATGACACCCTCAGTAAATGTGACTAATACACAGAATCCAACCACCTCCTTCCACCTCCACTGGCCCACCACCTGTCACCTGGACTGCAGCAATATGCTCCTAATTGGTGTTGTGGTTTTCACCTTTGCCCTGTTTCCCTTCAGTCTGTTCTCAGTAGAGCAGCCTCAGGGATCTTCCCAGCACTTTGGGAGGTCGAGATGGGTGGATCACATGAGGTCAGGAGTTCAAGACCAGCCCCGCGGGAGCCCCACTCACAGCAATCTGGAGCTCAGGAGGCTCCAGTTACCCCACCTCACTCACAGGGAAAGTGGGAGGCCCTGCAGCAGCCTCCATGCTCGCCCTGCACCACCTGCCGCCTTACTTCCATGACCCATCTCCTGCTCCTCTTCTTGCTTACTCGGCTGCAGCCACACTGGGCTGCAGGCACATGCATGCCAGCCACGTCACCTTCCTGTTTCAGGGGTTCTGCGTTCTGCTGTCTTCTCCCAGAACCCTTTCCCACTTACCTCAATGGCTGCCTCCCTCACACCCTTCAGCACTCCTCATATGTGTCATCGGCTTCGCCATCAGTCCTCCCCGGGCCACCCCACTGAAGACCGCAAATACCACCAGCATCCCCTGTTCCCCCTCTTAGTTTCATTTTTCTCCATTTATCACCCTCCGCTCTACTCATCTATCATTTTGTTAATTGTCTGTGTCCCTCCTCTACCCAGTAAACTGCATGAAAGCAGAAATCTTTGTCCTTATCTCCAGCATGGAGGAGAGTGCCAGGAACACGGCACTGAGTAAATATTTGTTGAATGGAACAATGCTACATATAAACTTCTTTATACTGTGGTTTTTTTGTGTTTGTTTTTTGAGACGGAGTCTCGCTCCTGTTGCCCAGGCTGGAGTGCAGTGGTGCAATCTCAGCTCACTGCAGCCTCTGCCTCCTGGGTACAAGCGATTCTCCTGCCTCAGCCTCCCAAGTAACTGGAATTACAGGCACCTGCCACCGTACCTGGCTAATTTTTGAATTTTTAGTAAAGACAGGGTTTCACCATGTTGGCCAGGCTGGTCTTGAACTCCTGACTTCATGTGATCCACCTATCTCGACCTCCCAAAGTGCTGGGGTCACAGGCGTGAGCCACTCCACCCAGACTTATACTGTGTTTTTAAAGTATGTGAATTACCTAGAATGTTTTAAAAGGTAACTGAGGTATAACGTAAAACCTGAATGCCATCAATAGCAGAAGATCCTAAATTACTTCTATCTTTTCCTCTTCCTGGGTGCTAGATTGGCAAGGGGTAGACTTGTGATGGATAATTTCATGTCAGCTTGGATGGGCCATGATACCCAGATATTTGGTAAAACATTATTCTAGATGTTCCTCCAAAGGTACTTCTTGGATGAGATTAACATTTAAATAAGTAGACTTTGAGTAAAGCAGATTATCCTCCAGAATGTGGGTGGGCCTCATCCATCCTGTTGAAGGACTTAACAGAAAAAGACAGACTTCCCTGGAAGGAGAGGAAATCCTGCCCACAGACTGCCTTCTGGATTCTGACTGCAGTTCTTCCCTGGGCCCCCAGCCTGCCAGCCTACTCTGCAGATTTTGGACTTGCCAGCCTCCACAATCATGAGAGCCAGTTCCTTAAGAAAAGTGTCTCCCTAAATATACACATCCTGTTGCTTCTGTTTCTGTGGAGAACCCTAATTCAGATTTTCCTCTTTTACTGCCCTGCTGGTTTTTCACCCCTAAGGCTGATCTGTTCTTTTCTGCTCGAGGTTCCATGATTTCCAATTTCTCAGAGCTTATTTATAATCCTCTGTTTAAATCCTTTGCTTCCTTCCCTTCACCTGGCACTTTTCCATTAATATTTAAGTATTCTCGAGTTGCTCCTACCATCAAACAAACAAACCAGTGGCTCTGCATCTCTTGTTTCCCTCCTCCTGCCATTCATCTGTGTGCTTCCTTATCTCCTTCCTGCCTTTCAAGTGTCAAAATTTCCCAGAAAGTTGCAATGTCTTCCTCATTTTCTCTCATTACTCACTCAACTGCATTCTGGCATCAGCTCCCTCCCCACCCTTGAAACTGCTCTCCCCAAGGTCACCAGCTGCCTCCATGCAGATAAATCCAATGGACCATGCTTGGGCATCAGATTACCTAACTCTCAGTAGCATTTGACTTTGATGACCACTCCCTCCTCCTTAAAGTAATTCTTTTTTAGCATCTGTGACACCATGCTGTCTTGCTTTTTTCCGCTCTTTCTTTAGACTGTGCTGCCTCCACCAATCCTTGATGGAAGAGTTCTCAGGAATCTTTATCCTTCCCTACACCTTGTTCTCTTCTCAATCTTTGCTTTCTAAGGGGTTTCTTCAGTCCCAAAGGCTTCAGTTAGCATCTTGTATATGCTAGTTGACCATCAAATCTGTGACTTTACCCAGTTGGACATTTTTACGAATTGCCCTCTGCACCTCAAACTCAACTGGTCATCTTCTACCCAAAACCTGCTCCTTGTCCTTTATTTTCTTCCTTTCCATTCTCTGCTTCAGCCAGAATAAAATCCTTTCAGTTTCTCAAGTTCTGTTTGGTTTTGTTTTCTCTCCTTGGAACCCTTTCTTTCCTCTTCCTGCTCTTACCCCTCCCTTGCGCTCCCAGTCCCCTTTATTGCTGCCCCTCCCAGTAAATCATCATGTCTCCTGGAAAAACCCTGGTGAATGTCTCAGGCACCTCTCATTTGCCCTCCTCCTGTATGCTGCTGTCAGCTCCTGCTCAGCTTTACTGCTCTGTCTGCTCTCCTTACAGAGCATTAGAGTCCATTGGTTTTCCTGTCTCTCTTCTGCCACAGGGCACTCTTGAGGGCAAGGACAGCTTTCTCTTTACTGCTCTGTGCCCTTAGCAAACAACCTGGCACATTGTACATCCTTAATATGTGCTTGTGAAAAGAAAGGCTGGACAAACATAATGCATAAAATCTCTATCACAGTTCTCTTAGAGTCAGAGAACAACTCCATAAGGACAAACAGTGTTTCTCAATGACAGAGCTCTTGATATTTTGCAGAACAACTTTTCTTTATGCAGAACTGTCCTATGCATTGCAAGACGTTTCACAGTCCTAGCTCCTGCCCCTTATATATCAGGAGTAATACCCAGTTCCTGTGGTGGATATTGAAAATGTGCCCACTCTCCTCCCCACTCCTCTTCATCTCCTTACTTGGCAGTTATTAATTAGGAATACGAACATACTTTTCCTACATATACCATTGTATCTTCTCTGAGATAGTCCATCAACCAGAGTGCACTCATGCTAGAAAGTGTTAGTGGAACAAGGATCCCAGGTGCACATTGATCTGTCACACAGGAGCCACACAGGATTTTGAATGTCCTTATAACCTTGGATATAGCTTTTTCAATTACACGTGTCTGGAATTCCATTTGGTCTTGAGCATATTGGAAAAACTTGGAGAAAATTGCTCTGGTGCCTATGGGGATCATTTGCTTCAGATGATGAAGGATTGACAGGCTTTGGAGGGAGTGCTTGACAAAGAACATTCCCACATTCTTAAAATGGAGAGGGTTACTTGCCCTTCACATCTGAGAATTCTCGGTATAGGAGAAACAGATGGACACAGAATGACTTGAGTATTCACTAGGTTAGCGATGAAGAAATTAATGGATGTAATTTTGACTGATGGGAGCAAGTTGAAAGCTATCAGCAACAGTGAAGAGAGTGATTTTTCCGAGGATGAAGAATCCATGTGAGGAAGGAGAACTGGCTGCTTCAACCTGGCATGGGTTCATCAGGGCTACAGAGGGAGCCAGTCAAACCACCCAGAGGTCCTGCAGCTAACCCCAAAATATGAAATGTATGTAGTGTAACAGGTGTGATGATGGATATTTTTATATCCACCATCTCATTTGTTCACATAGAAGCCCATTTATTCACAGAGAAGGTCAATATGTTATTAAGCTTACTTTTTTAGAGAAAGCAACTAAAGCACAGACATAAATTCAAAAGCACATAGCTGGAATGCCTCTCATGGCTTCTGACTCCAAATCCAGTTATTTTTCCACTCCACCAAAGCAGTTTCCTATCTATCCTGCCACAAAAACCAAAGTTCACCCCAAGCCTCTGAGAAAGGTTAATTATGTTCACCATGTCTATTTAAAGGAATAGAGAAATACTTAATTCAGTAAACTTCCCAACCTCTAGCAGTAAATTCTCAGGAATCAGGTTCAGCCATTTAAAATGATTCATTTCCTAAGGGCACTCGAGAGCCATGGCTTTACTCTGCATAGTCTTGGAAAACTGACTGGGAGGAGCCCTTCTACATCACTATTGGAGGTCATCCATTGTGCAAGGTCAGATGATTTAGCTGGCCCCTCTTGAAGAGTGCGTCACATTTCCCTGAATTGCAGTTGAGGCTTTCCCCCAAGGCTATCTGTAATGGATCAGAAGGAGCACGGTGCAGAATGAAAGTGGTAAAACTTATTTGCTAGGTGTTAATGGCAATTTCAAACAATTAAACAAGCAGACTAATCAAATGATCAGTTTTACTCAAGTGCAATTTAGTAACATGATGACTTAAATTTTGCAACATAAAGGAACCATGCACTTAAAATATGCCACAGACTAATATGGTTGGAAATAATGCTGTCAACTCTTGAAATGAAGTTTATTTTGTATATTTTTCAGTCCAGTGGAATTCAGGTTTTATGGTGGAATGTTTTTCTCAGTCATGTTTTTCTTTTGGACTCTTATTTTCTCAACAGGAAATAGAAAATAAACATCTGACCTTAGCATAGTTAACCTCAAATAAATTAATGTGTGGTATGAAAATCGGACAAGTATACACACCCTGAAAATAAATCAGGGTGTGTATACTCTGAAAGGAAATTGCAAGCTAGAGCACATCATTCAATATTATTTGAACAATGAAATGCCATATAAGGCACTCCGATAATGAAAAGTAAACAGCATTCTTAACTTTGGAATAGACTGTACAAAATTTAAAGTAAATAACTGACATAAAATTCACAACTTGATTTTATTCACATACAGCTTATGTCTATGGATCTTTAGGTGAGGTTAAAGCTTAAGAAGGGTAAATCAGAAAGCATGTATGTAAATCTTACACACTTACTGAGTGTGGTTAATCCCAAATAGCTTTCCACAATCAGAGACACCGTGATTATTTTGTATGACAGAAGACAAATTTTTGCAGTGAAGATTCTGAGTAGCCAAACTTTCTGGTTATTGAGTCTATTTCACTTCTGCCACTGAAAACTAGTTCCTATAAGAGCATAGCTGAGTGATTTAGCCAAAGAAACAAGAAGATGCAAAGAATTATTCCAAATGAAGCTCTAATTTATTTGCTGAATGTTGAATGACAAATGAAGTTTGAAAACAGATTTACAGGAGCCGACTGCCTTCTTGACATTTAAGAACACAAGTGCTTCTGAGATGTCTTTTCTTTTCCTTTAAAAAAATGGAGTTTCACTGTCTCCCAGGCTGGAGTGCAGTGATGTCACCATCGCGCCCTGCAGCCTCAAACTCCTAGGCTCAAGTGGCTGAGATGTATTTTTTTATAGCCTATTATTTACTTAATTTCTCTGAGTTTCCCTTTCCTCAACTGTAAAATAAGTAGTACAGTAATTCTACTTAAGCAGTTTTGAAGGGTAAATGAGACAATGTCTGAGACAGCACTTTAAAAATGTAAAGTACCATTTACACATCCTAGGTCCTCTGGAACTCATTTTCTCTTGTTCCTGCCTTCTATTTTTTTGCTTAGACAAGTGTTCCTTCCCAGGGACTTTCTCCTATTAACATGTTGACATTCATTCTTCAGAGATAAGATGAGAGTCCTTGACTGCCTACTCTATTAATTCTACTTAAGGAAATGTCACTAGATAAAAATTAAGAACCCCTAAAATGCTTAAATGGATATTGTTTATCCAGAAACTAAACTACCCAATACTTGAACACAAATTTTTCTTCAACTCATAGAACTACATCCCTATATGTACGTGTATTTTATTTTTATTTCTATTTTTATTTTTATTTTTTATTTTTGTAGAGACAGGGTTTCGCCTTGTTGCCCAGGCTGGTCTCAAACTCCTGAGTTCAAGCGATCTGCCAGCCTGGACCTCCCAAAGTGCTGGGATTACAGGCATGAGCCACCTCGCCCGGCCCCATACATTTCTTTTTTAGTGAGGAAATAATAAGCTTCTTTGTACCCCAGAACAATTGGACAATATAACTCATTTTCTCTATAATAAATTTTAAAAATTAAATAAAAATAATAATAAATAGCAAAAGAATTTTCATAAACAATTCAATGTTGAAGAATACTGTGAGAAAGAAAATCCAGTGAGTGCTCTTACAAAATCAGGCCTGAAAAAATAGCCCTGAAAAATCACCGCTGTTGTACTTCAGCAAATCTTTTCTTGAGGTTTTGTGGATGGGGAAGGGAATAACCACTATCAGGACATTTGTAAAACATACCTGTAGAAGTTAAAGTCAAGATGGACTTAATTTATTCTGACAATTGATGTAGCAACATAGACATCTCTTAAATTATTCATCTTTCCAGTAGAAAATTCCCTTCCTGGAGAGATCAGGATTGAATTAGGCCCAAGTTAATTCAAACGCAAATTTATTTAAAAAGTAAACACAGAAAATAAATTTTGTCCTTGCATAGGTCTGCTGTAGAGTGCGTGTTTTAAGAAAATATTTACATCTGTTTTTTTTTTTTTTTTTTTTTTTAGATATTTTTTCTGACCTGGTTGTTAAGAATCCTTTTAATGAAATTCAGCTTGGTTTCATAAATAATGCAAAGTTTGCTTGTGATTAGGTGAGCCTCCTCAGGTACCCAGAGAGAGAAAGCATATTAATACTAATGGCTAGCAAGCCGTTAGTATTGCCAGGAATAAGCAACAGCTACACATTTTCCAGGTGGAGGGCTTTGCTAGGTTATAGAGTCAGCGAGTCCCTGTAAATATCAGCAGTCTCCTTTCTTGAGGATTTGGGGCTCTTTGCTGACATAGAACCTCTTCCCTGACTATAGTTGGTTCCCCTCCTGAGCATCACGTTTCTGCAGCTCCAAGTTGGTTCTTGGAGCACAAGGCATAGTAAAGGCCTTTCCTCTTATAGTGCTTCTGTTTCTCTTTACTTCTCTTCTTACTATTCACTTTTGTTTTTAAGAGTTCAGGGTGGACTTGAATTCTGTTTCTGATTTGAAGGAAACAAAAGAGAAAGTGAAAGCCATTTCTGTAGTCAGTGGCCTTTGGAATACATGACTGTTCATTTAAATGGCAGCGGGGTCATGAGTGAATATAAAATTCATGAAGTTGGGCTTAAAACTTACTGGAGATGACCGGCTGCTTGCAGAGCAAACAGGCACCTTACATGGGTGATCCCATGGTGGAAGGTCTTATTGAATTTAGCCTGTCCTTTCCTTTAGTGTTTTCACCTCAGAAGTTCATTTCAAGGGCTCAGAGCCTTAAAGAAATAAGAAAAAGAGAAAGTCTTAAGAAATTATCTCCTCTAAGAAAAAGGAAGACACATATCCGAGATATGCTTTCTGTTACTGCTTGTTGTAAAGGAAATAAGGAGTATGGAAATTGACCTCATCACATGCACTGGACAACCCTTAAATCTTTTGATGGTTACAGTGCTTTGCTGAACATACAAAGCAAACAAAAACCAAAGCTTCTTTAGAAGAATTCGAGTCCTGGCTGTGATGTGCTCAGCAACCACTTCCAAAGTAATTCTTAGACACAGGCTTCGCAGGACACTTTTCTGGGCATACAGTGAAGGAACAGGTACAGAAACCTATTTCGCCCTCATCATAGCCTCATATCTTCTAAAGGCATCTCAGAGAGAGCACCAAGCGCTTGTCTCTCAGGAACTGAAGTTGGATGTTATGGGGCCAGTATGAGAGACCCTTAAGTTGTCTGTGCTAATTAAATGCGATCAGAGGGAAGCAAAAAACAGCGCATGTGCTGGGTCAGTGTGCTTTCTGCCAGACTTCCTCTAAAGATCTCTCTCCTAACAGCCTCCAAAGCTTCTTTGAATAATTAGAGCTTTCAGACTTTGGGAGGATGTAATATTCATTTGAATTGATTCTAGCCCTTGTCAGTCAAGGGGAACATTACAGAGTGCCTTCCTGGAAATATTAGTTCTGAGGGATGTTTATAGCTGCTCTGTAAGGGAGTAGGGAAGGGTCAAATAAACTTAAGAGACTCTGGGTAGAGCAAAGATTAAAAAGCTGTGCAACTTGTCTTCCCTGTCCTTTTAATAGGAACCTTTTCTGTTCCAGAATTAAACTGATCTTTTTAGAAGGTATGGAAAAGGGAGCAAGCATGGCATTTTATTGTCAAGGGGTTTGACAAGTACAGATCCTGTTTTTATTACTTGGGCATTATCTTGGCATTTCTACATTAAAAGCCAGCTTTACCGGCTTATTCAAAGTACTCTGGGTGACAAAGGTGGAACAAACCTACCAGACTGCTAACTATGTCCACTCTGAACATATCAAAAGCAATTAAATTATGGAGCTGTGTGGATTTGGCTTCTTTATAGTTTTGAGTTTAGGAAATAAATTGGTTCCCTTCCTACCTTAATCAGTATAAATTTGATGTACTGATGTACTCATACTCTTTTACATTTGCTTTTGAACATTAGGAATGCTATTTTTTTACTTCATCTTACCTTTTTTTTTTTTTTTTTTTTTTTTTTTTTGTCTTTAAGTGTTCTAAGTTCTTAGTATTTTCTGTCTGAGACTGTACCGGGACAGGTGGAACCAAATTGCAGTAGGAGGGGGGAAATGAGATAAAATAGAAAAAAGAGAAGAGGAGGCATTTTGGAGATTAAGTTTATTTTTATGGGGTGACATTATATATCATCCTTTCTCAGTCATGGCAGTCTTACTAATGCTCCAATCCAAAGATGTTTATGGGCCAGGTGTGGTGACTCATGCCTATAATCCCAGCACTTTGGGAGGCTGAGGCAGGCAGATCACCTGAGGTCAGGGGTTCGAGACTAGCCTGGCCCACATGGTGAAACCTAGTCTCTACTAAAAATACAAAAATTAACTGGGAGTGGTGGCGGACACCTGTAATTCCAGCTACTTGGGAGGCTGAGGCAGGAAAATTGCTTGAACCTGGGAGGCCAGGGTTGCAGTGAGCCGAGATTGCGCCACTGCACTCCAGCCTAGGCAACAAGAGCAAAACTCCGTTTTTTTGGTTTTTTTTTTTTTTAAAGATGTTTATGAAGATTCCTTCTCAAAGGATCGCTCAGCATCTGGTATACATAGTGGATCCTGCACAGGCAGCTGGTCAGAGGTCCCACCAGGCCACAAACTCAGGCTAGAAACTTAGCACCTGAGGCAAGGAGGGTTTTCTATCACAAGAAGTGGAAAGTAATCTCATTAAATGTCTTTAACCCTGGTAGATCCACATACTATTTATTCTTGTACTATTTAAGAATTATTTAATTATAAATATGTGCATCCTTGCCCTAATTATATACTTTCACCTGCAAAAGTCGTTGACCAGTAAGATTGTACACAAACCATTCAAGTACAAGAATAATTCAGTATTTCATGTTGGCTGTTCATACCTGGGGAAAAAAGAACAAGCAAATTGTGCCCAACTTAGAAGTTTTTGAACCATCACAGCTTAATATTTTTAACTTTTCAGGTTGTATCCACGCCATGCAAGTGCGCTGAACAACCTTGGAACACTGATAAGAGACACAGCAGAGGCAAAGATGTACTATCAGAAGGCTCTTCAGCTCCATCCACAGCATAACCGGGCTCTTTTCAATCTGGGGAATCTCCTCAAGTAAGTGGGACATCGATCAGGTGGCCTTGTGATTCCAACAAACCCTTTCCTTCTGAACACTCATTTGATTGTGCTGCACTTGCCTCTTGCTGGAGCTAAGTAATTAGGGTTTTCAGACTTTGGCAGTGTGTAACATGCATCTCAGTTTCTATTCCTTATCAGTCAAAAGCTGTATTTCCCAGAGTGTCTTTCTGGAAATAGTAGTTCTGGAAGACTTTCATAGATTGTCTCTAAAGGAGTAAGAATGGAAAAGTGTTACGTCGTCAGATAAATTGAGAACATGCTGAGTTAAGCAGATTGTTTATTTATGGAAAGAAGCTTTAATATGCTAATATTCTTTGTGAATCTTCAAGAAGGGACTGTGGGATAGTCATTTTTGTCTTTTCTGTGTGTGTGTGTGTGTGTGTGTGGAGGGAAGGCATTTTCCAAGACAAATATTCCATAATATACTTTGGGAAAGGCAGCATTCTCTGAAGTTATAGACAAATGGTTAACCATACTTCGACCCAGTTTGTGTTATAGGTGAGAAATAAAGTGAGGCTTGCTGGAATTAGTGGTGGGAATTAGTACTGATGACTTTGGTGCTTAGGAATAGTTCTCAGACATAACCTCTAGTGTTTGCATTTTACTTGCTGCCCTGATAAAGGTTGATAGTGTGATTGAAGTTACTGAAGACTACAGTAAAGGGTGCTTTTGCATCTTGTGTGTTTATGAATATAGTCTAGGCATGTTGGTGATGGTCCAGACAATGATAGTAGTAACAGTGGTGGTAGTTATGGAATTTAGCTTCTAAACTTAAAAGAAAAAAACAGGTTGACAAACATCAGAAATGGAAATTTAAAAGGTAAAAATGCCCAGAATTGGAGAGTAATAATATGTTTATCTGTGCTTGTCAGAATGCTGACAATCCACATGGTTGCTGAATTGGTTTCCATCTCTTAGCTTCTAGAGGGCACATGTGGCTGCCTCTCCAGTACCTTCAAGCTAATGGTTCACTTGGTCCTTTCTTCCTCTACCTAACAGGATTGTCTCCCTTGCTGAGTAACTCAGTATGATGCATTTTCTTCACCTTCCTTTTACTCCTTGACTCTTACAGATTCCCATAGATACTGAATCTTTTTACTAATGTACATGTTAATGCACTTTTTAAAAAATCTCATTTGAACAGAAGCCTTGGAGTGAGTTAATCACAGAACAGTCTAATATAGTATAAACTGATAGGTGCCATCCTAGGTCTGAAGTTTTATGTGTAAGAATGGCTTTATCCATATGCCTGAACACAAAATCGAGGAAACACTACACAAAAATAAATGAATGCCAAGAAAATACAATGAAATAAAGTGAAAAAAATAAAGTAGTAGTCAGAAAACTAAATGAACTTAATTTTTCAAATTCGATAGCATTGTTAAAATTTGATAAAAACTGAGAATGATGAAAAACAACTGATAATGGGCTGGGCATGGTGGCTCATGCCTGTAATCCCAGAACTTTGGGAGGCTGAGGTAGGAGGATCGCTTGAGGCCAGGAGTTCAAGACCAGACTGGCAAACATGGTGAAACCCCATCTCTAATAACAATACAAAAATTAGCCAGGCATGGTGGCATGTGCCTATAATCCCAGCTACTTGGGAGACTGAGGTACAGTAATCAGTTGAACACAGGAGTCGGAGGTTGCAATGAGCCGAGATCCCACCACTGCGCTGGGCGACAGAGCAAGACTCTGTCTCAAAAAAACAAGCAAGCAAACAAACAGAAAAGAACAAATAAGGGCATCACATGATGGTAAGGGAGCAATGCAACAAGAAGAGCTAACTATCCTAAATATACATGCACCCAATACAATAGCACCCAGATTCATAAAGCAAGTTCTTAGAGACCTACAAAGAGACTTAGACTCCCACACAATAATAGTGGGAGACTTTAACACCCCGCCGTCAATATTAGACAGATCAATGAGACAAAAAATTAACAAGGATATTCAAGACTTGAACTCAGCTGTGGACCAAGTGGACCTAATAGACATCTACAGAACTCTCCACCCCAAATCAACACAATATTGATTCTGTTGATTCTTCTCAGCACCACATAGCATGTATTCTAAAATTGACCATGTAATTGGAAGTAAAACACTCCTCAGCAAATGCAAAAGAATGGAAATCTTAACAAACAGCCTCTCAGGCCACAGTGCAACCAAATTAGAACTCAGGATTAAGAAATTCACTAAAAACTGCCCAACTACATGAAAACTGAACAGCCTGCTCCTGAATGATTACTGGGTAAATAACGAAATTAAGGCAGAAATAAATAAGTTCTTTGAAACCAATGAGAACAAAGACACAACATACTAGAATCTCTGGGACACAGCTAAAGCAGTGTTTGGAGGGAAATGTGTAGCACTAAATGCCCACAGGAGAAAGCAGGAAAGATCTAAACTCAATACCCCAACATCACAATTAAAAGAACTGAGAAGCAAGAGCAAACAAATTCAAAAGCTAGCAGAAGACAAGAAATAACTAAGATCAGAGCAGAACTGAATGAGATAGAGACACACAAAAAAAACCCTTCAAAAAATCAATGAATCCAGGAGCTGGATTTTTGAAAAGATTAACAACATAGACCACTAGCCAGATGAATAAAGAAGAAAAGAGGGAAGAATCAAATAAACACAACAAAAAATGATAAAGGGGATATCACTACTGATCCCACACAAATACAAACTACCGTCAGAGAATACTATCAACACCTCTACACAAATAAACTAGGAAACCTAGAAGAAATGGATAAATTCCTGGAAACATACACCCTCCCAAGACTAAACCAGGAAGAAGTTGAATCCCTGAAAAGACCAGTAACAAGTTCTGAAATTGAGGCAGTAATTAATAACCTACCAACCAAAAAAAGCCCAGGACCAGACAGATTCACAGCTGGATTCTACCAGAGGTACAAAGAGGAGCTGGTACCATCCCTTCTAAAATTATTCCAAGCAATAGAAAAAGAGGGACTCCTCACTAACTGTTTTTATGAGGCCAGCATTATCTTGATACCAAAACCTGGCAGAGACACAACAAAAAAAGAAAATTTCAGGCCAATATTCCTGATGAACATTGATGAGAAAATCCTCAATAAAATAGTGGCAAACTGAATCCAGCACCATTATCTGCCATGATCAAGTCGGTTTCATCCCTGGGATGCAAGGCTGGTTCAACATATGCAAATCAATAAATGTAATCCATCACATAAATAAAACCAATTATAAAAACCACATAATTATCTCAATAGCTGCAGAAAAGTCCTTCAATAAAATTCAACACCCCTTAATGCTAAAAACACTCAATAAATATTGATGGAACGTTATCACAAATTGATGGAACGAGGTATTGATGGAACGTTATCTCAAAATAATAAGAGCTATTTATGACAAACACACAGTCAATATCATACTGAATGGGCAAAAGCTGGAAGCAGTCCCTTTGAAAACCAGCACAAGACAAGGATGCCCTCTCTCACCACTCCTATTCAATAGTCCTCTCTCACTACTCCTATTCAACACAGTACTAGAAGTTCTGGCCAGGGCAATCAGGCAAGAGAAAGAAATAAAGTGTATTCAAATAGGAAGAGAGGAAGTTAAATTCTGTCTGTTTGCAGATGACATGATTGTATATTTTAAAAACCCCATTGTCTCAGCCCAAAAACTCCTTAAGCTGATAAGCAACTTCAGCGAAGTCTCAGGATACAAAATCAATGTGCAAAAATCACAAGCATTCCTGTTTCTTTATTCCAGTGATAGACAGAGAGCCAAATCATGAGTAAACTCCCATTCACAATTGCTACAAAGAGAATAAAATACCTAGGAATACAACTTACAAGGAATGTGAAGGACCTCTTCAAGGAGAACTACAAACCACTTCTCAAGGAAATAAGAGAGGGCACAAACAAATGGAAGAACATCCCATGCTCATGGTTAGGAAGAATCAATATTGTGAAAATGGCCATACTGCCCAAAGTAATTTATAGATTCAGTGCTATTCCCATCAAGCTACCATTGACTTTCTTTGCAGAATTAGAAAAAAAACTACTTTAAATTTCATATGGAACCAAAAAAGAGCCCATATAGCCAAGACAATCCTAAGCAAAAGGAACAAAGATGGAAGCATCATGCTACCTGACTTCAAACTATACTATAAGGCTACAGTAACCAAACAGCATGGTACTGGCACCAAAACAGACATAGACCAATGGAACAGAACGAAGTCCTCAGAAATAACACCACACATCTACAACTGTCAGATCTTTGGCAAACCTGACAAAAACAAGCAATGGGGAAAGGATTCCCTATTTAATAAATGCTGTTGGGAAAACTGACTGGTCACATGCAGAAAACTGAAACTGGACCCCTTCCTTACACCTTATACAAAAATGTAAGATGTAACATGTAAGACGTAAGACCTAAAACTGTAAAAACCCTAGAAGAAAACCTAGGTAATAACACTCAGGACTTAGGCATTGGCAAAGACTTCATGACTAATACACCAAAAGCAACTAAAGAGCTTCTGCACAGCAAAAGAAATTATCATCAGAGCAAACAGATAACCTACAGAATGGGAGAAAATTTTTGCAAACTATCCATCTGACAAAGGACTAATATCCAGAATCTACAAGGAACTTAAACAAATTTACAAGAAAAAAATAAACAACCCCATCAAAAAGTGGGTGAAGGATATGAACAGACACTTCTCAAAAGAAGACATTTATGCGGTCAACAAATATGAAAAAAAGCTCATCATCACTGGTCATTAGAGAAATGCAAATCAAAACCACAATGAGATACCATCTCATGCCAGTTAGATTGGCGATCATTAAAAAGTCAGGAAACAACAGATGCTGGAGAGAATGTGGAGAAATAAGAATGCTTTTACACTGTTGGTGGGAGTGTAAGTTAGTTCAACAATGAGAACACACAGACACAGAGAGGGGAATATCACACACTGGGGCCTGTCAGGCGATGGGGGGCAAGGGGAGGGATAGCATTAGGAAAAATGCCTAATGTAGATGATGGGTTGATGGTGCAGCAAACCACCATGGCATATATGTAACTATTTAACAAACCTGCACATTCTGCACATGTATCCCAGAACTTAAGTATAATTTTGAAAAAAAGAAAGAAAAATGAAAAAAAAAAAAGTACTGGGTCTGGTGACTCATGCCTGTAGTCCCTGCTGTTTGGGAAGCTGAGGCACAAGAATCACTTGGGCCCGAGAGGCAGAGTTTACAGTGAGCTGAGATCATGCCACTGTACTGCCTGGGTGACAGAATGAGATTCTGTTTCAAAAAAAAAAAAAAAAAAAAAAGGAATGATGGAACTGAATCCTAAACCATTTACAGATTGTAAAGCAGTGAAATATAAAATCAATTGGTGTGAAATTGAATAAATTTTAGAACTGATAAATTGGCAACATTTGGATCCTAGTATACTGAAACATAAGTCTTCCATTGGATTCCTTTCTGTATGACTAATAAATTGGTCCTATATGGGATAAGAGGAGCCACTGAAAGAATGAGGAGAATATAGACTAGAAAATAAAACACATTCGGTGTGCTTCTTTATATATGTATATTTTATTTCATCTATATATTTGAGACAGAGTCTTGCTCATTCACCCAGGCTAGAGTTCAGTGGTGTGATTATGGCTCGCTGCAACCTCTACCTCCCAGACTCAAGTAGGTGGGACTATAGGCATGCCCCTACATGGCTGGCTAATTTTTTTGTATGTTTTATAGAGATGAGATTTTGCCATTTCACCCAGACCGGTCTCAAACTCCTGGGCTAAAATAATCCATCTGCCTCAGCCTCCCAAAGTACCGGGATTATAGGCATGAGACACTGTGTCTGGCCTGCTTCTTTGTATATTTATAGCACAATATAGGTTTGAATTATCGTTAAGTCTACAATTTGTAATTTTCTTTGACCCACCTTAATACACTACGCTGCTTTTTTCAAGTCTTTTCCATGCCCAAATCCCTACTAACAGTGATATTAAAACGAATTGTGTATTAAAAAAAAAAAAACAAGAAAAGAAAAACAACTGATAATGAAGACAAGTGTACAACTGTGGTGGAAAAAATATTTTAGTTCTAAGAGGCTCTTTTTAAAAATAGCAAATCAAACAGCGTGACAAAAATTAGACCTAGTTATTGTAGATAGCTAGATACAGATCATTATCTTGTTATTTCACTCTGCTACTTTTATGAACACGTATTTCTTTATGTGAAGTTCTAAGGACTTGTGTTTTAATAAGTCATTGTTGCATCTGTATATGTCCTCCTTAAGAACCCAAATAATGTACTGGCTATATAAAATCCTGTAAATGTTTTTTGGGGTACCTGGATTATATAGCGCTACATTCAAAAATCATACAGATGAGTATTTTATCCATGGAAGCCAAATAAAAGGCTTGGCTACCAAATCACATTTCTTGTTAGGAATGCTATTCTACAGTTACAATCATAATATGGTGCTGAATTTGGCTCTACTTGAAAATAATGGCAGATATTCTTATAAGTTTCATTTTGCCAAGACCTGAGCAAAAGATGGATGCTCTAACTTTCCTTTTTCAATTCACATCTTATCACTGCTAACATCTTAAATTCGTACATGTGAGTTAAAAATGCATTTTGGAATTTGGCACTGGCTACTTTTCACAGTAAGAGGAGTTATTGGGTAACCAACATAGGATTTTTTTCCCCCTCTCTTTTTTAGTAAAAATCAATTTTTGATGATGATCCAAATCAACAACAATGCTTTACATTTGTATAAGACTTTGCTGTTTCCTGAGTGCCTTTTTTTTTTCATGATGCCCTTCCAATGAGTCTTTACAGTGAATAGGAAGGAAGAGAAAATAAGGTCCTAAGAAATTAACAGAGGTCCCAACAAGTTACCCTTGTTTACCTCCTCTTGCCTGTTACACCATAGAGCCAAGTGGCTCTTATCATTATTTCAGTCTACTGGATTATATGACTGAGCTAACATTGAAATGCTTTCCAGTTTACAGATAAGGTTCTTTTAATATTCGTTAGTTAATCTTTAAAACGATCTATTAGGAGATATATTGCCTTCCTCATCCCCATTTTACTGGTGAGGAAACCAAGGTTCAGAGGTTTTCTGTGACCTTGGCTCAGGCTATGGCACAGCCAGGATTGAATCCCGGCCCTTGAACGCCTTTTCCTGTTCACTTTCCATTACCCATGTGCCCAAATAGCTTTCCAGTCCAAACATTACATAATATTAAACTGTTTGATGGCATGCAATTGCCTTTTGGGAGAAAGGACCACCCTGCATCTCTCTTAAAGAAACAGCAAATTTGATTTACATCACCCCAAGGTTATGTTGCTAAGTAACAGAGAGAGGTGACCCAGAAAACAGCACTTAGATAACTGAACTTTAGTTCTGCTTACCTTAATACACTTCTGAGCCATAGCAATGGGTCAAAAACAAGAAGAGGATAAAAACACTTTAAATTTGGTTTGACTTAATATGTTTTACTATTTATTCACTTTAAGATGTACACAATATTGATTTCTCCATTGAGTTAACTTTTGAGTTATTGAGTTAACTTTTAAAAATTGTAACCTTCTTTATAATCTGGAACTTAATGCTCATTCTGAGAATCCAAGTTCTCTTTAGATGTGAATAGTTTATATTTCGTAATCCCTGAGAGGAAGCACTATCATTATTCCTGTTTGATTAATAAGGAAACTAAGATTTGGAGAAAATAAGTAACATGCCAAAGTCCCTTAGTGAGGAAATAGGAGACACAGAATGGAACCTAGATCTGCCCTGTCCCTTCTGCCCGTAACCACCACAGTCTACTGCCTCCTTGTGGCCCACCTGAAAACTGGGCTACAGCCTGCAGCACCACTGACCAGTAGAAGTGAGAGCCATACATGTAATTTACATTTTTTTAGGTAGCCATATTTTGAAACATTTTAAAAAGTGAAATTTTTAATAATAGACTTTATTTGAACCCTAATATATTCAAATTATTATTTTAGCATGTGATTAATATTAAAACATAATTTTTAATATTTAATATAAAAAATTGAAAGTATTACTGAGCTGGTGTGCATTCTTTTTTTTTAAATGATATCTTTGGAATGCAATGTGTGCTTTACACTTACAGCACATCTCAGGCCAGTCATATTTCAAGTGTTCAATAGCCACATGTAATTTGTGGCTACTATATTGGACAGCACAGATGTTTATTAATAACCTTGACTTTGAAAGAAGTATGAGTCTTTGTCCAAGCCAGAAGCTCTAAATAAGATGTGACTCTGTCAGAGCATCCAAGCAATCTTATAGCAACTCATCTGAATTCTTGGAATTGTATGACAGACGGCTTTAGACTCATTCATAGCAGTAGACTTCACTGAGTGTTATCCAAATATATCTGGCCCCTTTTATGACCATTTCACTGGACTTTGCAGCTCATGTGTTATGATGCTGTGCAGCACATTTACAGTGTGAGAGGTTGATAAGAAGCAGCTTTCCATGCCACCATCTTTCTTAGTTTATGTTAATTCTTGTTGGCTTTGCTTAGAATTTAAAATGTCAAAAAAAAAAAAAAAAGAAGAAGAAGAAGAAAGAAAATAGGCAAGATTAGCATGAACTTTTTATGGATGAACAGAACAGAAGTCCCTGATGGCTCAAGAGAATACAATAGAATATTTAAATTCAGGATATAGGAAAAATATTTCTGTGAATGCTCGGTTAAAATAGCTGTTGGTATTTATTACTGAAATGGAATATAAAAAGAACTTCTTGAAGAACCACGTCATACCTCCTTTATTGCCAAAACTACCTTTTGTTCACATAATAGAATATGAATGTTATGTAGGTATTACAATAAATCTTATAATCAAAACTCAGAGGAAGATGTAATGGAATGTCCAATAATTGAACTATATAGAAGATGAATTTGATAACAGCATATATTTGATTTACTTTAGTCTGATCCTTTAGAAAATTGAATATCTAAAAAATATTAGGAGACCGAAATCAGGGTAACCATTATCTTTAAGGGCTAGGGATATATTTCCTCACACCTTTGGCACTAGCCACTCAACCTTTTATTTCATAAGAAGGAAGTTGATACATTCAAGACAGTAGTTTTTCTCTACCTTTTAACTGAAGCCCCAGAGAGTAGACAATGCCAGCCACATGGATAAAGAAAACTTTTCGACACCCTTACTACCACGTTAGTATATCAGCTTCAGATGGGCATTTTTTGTATCCTCCTCTTAGTGTGAAATTCTTCTCCCCACTCTCCACCCCTGTGGTAGTGACCTGTTCCCTCCAACTTTACTTACCGCTAGTCCCAATCCCATTACACTTGTTCCCCTTCATCTTTGTCCAGATCATGTTTGTTTCTCTCCAGCTCTTTCTCCTTGCTCTTTTAAAGCCCAGTCCAGCATCTCATAACACCATCCTCATCACTGCCATTTCACAATTTCTTGTACCTTCTTCCATCATCCTCAGGGACTTGAGCACGAGGGCAGTGACTCTCCATTGCTCACCAAACTATGCTGTCTTCTTCAGCAAGTAGATCCATCACCAAGTTCCTGTGCTTCTGTCCCTTCAGGGTCCCCCATTTATGCTCTACCTTGGCATTTACCAACATGGCCGGGCCCCTGGCTTTTTAATTATGCAGACTTTGTCATTCTCTAGCACTTGAATTCTGAAATGTTCCTCTTTGAGCTTAACCTCTTACCTCTGTCCTCCCTTCCCTTCTCCCCACTCTCTCACTCCCACTGACACTTTAGAGGGGTCATGATTATGACCTGCCACCTCCTTGCTCGTCTCTCTGCTCAGTTACCTTCTATTAAGACCCGAGCATCAGCGTAGCTTGCGCGACAGGTGCTATTCTCCCTCTCCCTCTTTCGACACTTTAGAGGGGTCATGATTATGACCTGCCACCTCGTCGCTTGTCTCTCTGCTCAGTTGCCTTCTATTAAGACCTGAGCATCAGCATAGCTTCCGTGACAGGTGCTATTCTCCACTCCGTCTTTCCTGCCGGCCCTGCACTTGATCACTGTTAGAACCTCTCTTCTCTCTGATCTTTGTGTTCATAGTTTATAACCCTATCTCTAATTTATCTGATGTATTTCAGTAATGCACGTGATATCAACTGATACTCTTTCATGCTTTTACCATCATTTACCTGCCTGACCAGGCCAACCCAAGTTACTTCACTACCTGCATTTTGCTTCCTCGAGACCGGTATTTCTCAATGTTTTGTTTTGTTTTTGTTTTTTTCATTATTATACTCACTTCTTTTAAGGAACCTTTTTAGATATCTTTTCCTATCATTTTTCTCCCCAATTAAACACTCAATAATAAGATTTGTTACATAGGATTGAGCTTGGAAAGACCACAAACCGTTGTAATGTCTATGATTATTTTTCACTACCACCATCCCCACCCCAAGAAGCAATTTTCACTCCTGTAGAGAATGTAGGACTCTAGACTGTCATCCAATATATCAAATGATAAAGGGGAAAAAAAAGTACAAATCTGAGTTGAATGGGTTCCCTACATGGAAAACAAAACCATGATTAGGGGTAAGAGGTGTTGAAAATTCATTCCTTATGGTCTTTTATGGTATCTCCTGTTTCCCTAATGCAGGCATTCTCTGTTCCCCTCCTCCGTGCCCTGTAAACACACCCAGAAGACAACCTCATCCCTTACTCTTACTTAGAATTTTCAGGTCATTCAAGGTGAAGTATTACAGCTTCCTTTCTTTCTATCTCAAAATTTCCTGCATGTTCACAGACTTCCGCTTATTTTGCTCTCCCATAGAAGAAAGCCTTATTAATATCTTGCCTCTTTCATGAGGCTAGTGTTTATACCTGTGTTTATGTGTTTTTTTTAATTGAGGCATAACTAACATGTATTAAAATGCACAAATCTTCAGTGTTCAGTACAATGCGTTTTGACAATTTTATGTGCTCTTATAATTATTCCCAAAATAACATAGACAATTTCCGCCACCCCAGAAAGACCTCTCATACTTCCTTCCAGTAAATTTCCACCTCCCCTGAGACAATCACTGTTCTGATTTTTTTTTTTTTTTACGGTAAATTAGTTTGGCCTAGAACTTTATTTTAAAGTGATAACTTGTATATATTTATGGCATCTGGATATTTTCACTAAGCACAATTTTTTAGTCTTATCCATGTTGTTACATAATACTTTTATTGCTGAGTAGTATTCTATCAAAATTAATCTTATATAATTTGTTTATCCATTTACTGTGGGTGGATAGTTGGTTCATTTACAGGTTTGGGTTATTACAAATAAAGCTGTTGTGAATATTCATTTCCCAATCTTTGTATGTTCATTTTTCTTAGGTAAATATATATTTATTTATATAAATAACATATAAATATATAACATATAATATAAATAACATACTATATATAAGTTATATCTTTTATTAATGTATATATTTACTTAAATATATCATACATATTATATATTACTTATATAATATATAAATAAACATATTAATATTTATATATTATATATTAATTTTTATATAATTGATATATTTGAATATTATTTATATTATATATTTATATGTAATGTATTATTTATATTACATATTTTTATATTATTTATATGTAATATATAAATATAGGTGTAGAATTGTGAGTGTTTCTTAAATGTTTTCAGAAATTACTGTATTAGTCTGTTCTCATATTGCTAATAAAAACATACTTGAGACTGGGTAATTTATGAAGAAAAAGAGGTTTAATGGACTCACAGTTTCACATGACTGGGGAGGCCTCACAATTATGGCGGAAGGTGAAGCAGGAGTAAAGACACGTCTTACACAGCGGCAGGCAAGAGAGCGTGTGCAGGGGAACTGTACTTCATAAAACCATCAGATCCCATGAGACTTATTCACTATCAGGGCAACAACATGGGGAAAACCTGCCCCCATGATCCAATTACTTCCCACCAGGTCCCTCCCACAACATGTGGGGATTATGGGAGCTGCAATTCAAGATGAGATTTGGGTGGGGACACAGCCAAACCATATCAATTGACAAACAGTTCTCCAAAACAACTGTGCCATTTTTCACTCCATCAGCAATGGGGAAAGATTCATTTGCTCCATATCCTTGTGAACATTTGGTGCTGTGTTTTAGCCATTAGTGGTCATTAGTGTAAAATCCACATGTGTTCCTGATTCTATTTATCTCCTCATCTATTACTAATACATAGGATATCTCTTAGGTCTTCAAATTCTCCCCAGTCCACAATTTCAGCATGCCCCAGATCCCCCTAGGGAATATTTCTCAGTTGAGGCACTCCCTCCAGTTGTTCTCCTCACTCTTTGCTTTTGATCACATTGGCAAGAAGAATGGTTAGCGCCTGGTGCTTCTGCTTCTTTCCACCTGTTCACACAGCTGTCTAGTCATGCAGCTGCTCTGCCACCTTTTACTCCATTAGTTTCTCTGCAGTGAAGAATATGACACTGTTGATCTTCTGATTTTGAAGCTGTTTATTTCATTGCTTCTATCATAATGCATTATTTTGCTCTTCCAAATCCAACCTCTGCTCTTCTTCGACCCTTCCTGTAGATTTAGGGACAGCTAAGAAATTCACTTCCATATCCATTGTGTATACACATAGAGTCCAAATGTCTTAGCATTTAGGGCTTTCCATAATCCTGCCACTTCCTCCTTATTCTTCACTCCTCCCCCATACTGTCCAAACCCAGACCCCAGCCAGGTTGGCCATTTGTCAATGTATGAGAAATACTAACCTGCTAGGTTACATTTGAGAGACTGGGACTGAGGTTTTACATTGAGAACTTTCCTAGTTCATTTAATATGTGGTGTCATTTACATTTTTATCATTTTATGGTCAGTAGCTGTCCAAAATTAAGTTATCTGGGAAATAATGAGAATGTCTATGTACTTACTCAGGATTTGGCAGTTATTTGTATGTAAACAGATTGCTAATGGTTCAACTATTTTTGTGAGTACCTCTCCCCTACTACAGCTCCACTCATTTATACTGTGATTACTCATGAGTTGAGGTTGCATTGTTTTAAATCAATCATGTACTTTGCAAGGAGTCTTCTCTCAATCTTTCCTTTTCCTTTTGTAATGACTGCAGTAAACACCGCTGAGACCTGAAGACAGAGCCACCGAGGAAGTGCTGTGGGTGGGAGCAAGCTTTGAGGAATTCCCTGGTTTTTGTTTACATTCTCTTGAAGGAGTTGGAATGTCACCATTTTCCTTCCTTATGTAAATATTTCTAACAGAGGATAAAACAGGCCAGACTGCTTTGTTGAGTACAAGAGTTTTCAGTAGTCTCCCCTGTCCTGAAAATCATTTTCCCACCCCATTCTCCCTTACCATCTTTCCTGGAATGCTTTGTTATCTTGTCCCCTTGAGCTCCTGTGCTTCCTGAAAGACTTGAGATGACTCAAGATATAGGTGAAAAAGGAGTAATTTTTGGAATAACTCAAGGTAAAAGAGAATTTTTTTTTTAAGAGAAAGGGTCTCACTATGTTGCCCAGGCTGGAGCACAGCGGCTATTCACAGGTGCGATCATAGCACGCAACAGCTTCAAATGTCCAAACTCCTGGGCTGAAGTGATCCTCCTGCCTCAGCCTCCTGAGTAGCTGGGACTACTCTGATTCAATTAAAAGAGTAAGAGAAATGTGGATAATCAATGAAAATTTATTTCTGCACATATTTATCTTACTTTAGGGTACCAAGTGCCTGAACTTTTTTCCTAAAGCCCAGTAGGAGATCAACTTTACCCAAACAATTAAATTTGGCATATAGGCTGTTAGACATGATCAAAAGGCTTTTAAATCTAAAAATGCTCTGTGTAGGCCAGGAAGAGAAATAGGAAGGACAGAAAGAGAAATATGCATGTTCCACCCCTGCCTGTGGCCTGCAGAGCCTGTCCCAGGAAGCATGATGTAAGGCCCCTTCCCTTCTTGGTGACTCCTTGGTAATTCTGCCGACCTCCCTCCCATTTGTGCCTTCCTCAAACAGGGCCCGGTTCCCTTAGTTTGGTGTTTTCATGCCGTGCCTCTTGTCTGCCGGCCAGCACAGCAGGGCTCTCTACCCTCAGCTTTCTGGCCACGCTCCTCCTGCAAGTGAGAGGGATAAAAGTAACTGGCACTTAAATGGCAGTCTGCTCAGCCCTTCTCATGTCTCATGAGCCTGCCCACACCAGTTGTCTAGGACAGACCCATCACTCTCCGATTACAGACCGAGAATCCCGTGAGGAGAGAGTCCAGGGCTGGGAAACTGACGCCAGTGCTTTCTGCCGCATCATGCTGCCCCACTACCACCTCCTGTGTGTTCTCCTCAAGACCAGCAGCTGGGAGAGCTTAGCGAGTTGGAGTCTCAGTTCTACTGCAAAATTACATGTGACCTTGGGAAAAGGATTTGATCTTGCAGTGCCTCCAACTGCTCGTGTATAAAGTGCAAATAATACTAGTAACTACATATTCATAAGTACTAAATACAATAATGCATGTAAGTCCTTAACATAGGCCCTATCACCCAGTGAAGATGAAATAAGCTTTAACTATTATTCATTATCATCAGCCCAGGGACATAATTTCTCACTTTCAATTTGAAACTCAGGTCCTTGGTATAAAATGAATAATGAATCAGAAGTAGATAATGCGTTTTCTACCCCTGCAGTTGAACAGCTCAGGGGAATTTAAACTTTGCTGAGACTCAGTTTCCATCTTTCTCTTTTTTTTTTTTTTTGAGAGACAGAATCTTGCTCTGTTGCCCAGACTGGAGTACAGTGGGCCAATCTCAGCTCACTGCAACCTCCACCTCCCAGGTTTTAGCAATTCTCCTGCCTCAGCCTCCTGAGTAGCTGGGACTACAGGCATGCGCCACTATACTTGGCTAATTTTTGTATTTTTAGTAGAGACGGAGTTTCACCATGTTAGCCAGGCTGGTCTTGAATTCCTGACCTCAAATGATCCATCTGCCTCAGCCTCCCGAAGTGCTGGGATTACAGGCGTGAGCCCTTGTGTCTGGCCCCCATCTCTTTAAAACAAAGGATGAGAACAACTGATCTCATAGAACTATCTAGTTGCAAGAATCTGTGGTTTTAACTATGACTACAGGTTTCTGGTCTCTTAACTGAGAAGTACAAGCAAAAGAAGACCAGAGAAGAACTTGAAAGTCCCTTTTCTCTCCAGAGGAAGTACTTACATTGTAACAGCATCCTGCCTCTGCTGAAAAAAACCCATGTGTGAGGCTTCTGGTAGAAATTTGAGCTTGGAATCTTGATGGCGAGGAGAAAGGAGCAAGTGGAGCTAGCATTTATTGCCTCCTTCTATGTGCCAGACACTCTGCTAAGCACACCACTCATGTTCTTTTATTCCACCCTAACAGGAACCTAGAGAGGTAGAATTATTTAATAGTAAGCACATTTCTCTTTGGCCACTGGGGCTTCTAGGGAGGAAGCATCTAACACATCATTCAGCTGGTGAGGGCAGAGCTGAGATTTAGACAGCCATAAGCCTGAGCCTAAACCCAGGGACATGCATTAAACTGCATCATCAAAGCATCCATTTAGCTATGGGGTAAATGAATCCTGACTAAATTAAGTTGTTCTCAGCTGCCTTCCCTTTTAGATCCCTACCTGGAAGCATTGTTTTTACACTTTCCCTTAATCCCTAAAGGATTTAGCATATGTATTTGCATGCACTTTGAAGTGAAGCTGGCTGGGGGCTAGTTTATCCCAGCCCACCTCCATGCACAGAACCAGCCCTGCAGATTCCTGCAGAGGAAGGCACAGTGGGGCAGGTGTTGCGCTGCCTGGGTGCAGAGCAGTGACCTCATCCAGAGGATGACAGACACCAAGAGTCGTTCCAAAGGAGCAAAGGAGTGGAACTCAGGGCTAAGCTTTCCTCAGGAGCTACTCTGTGCCATCCCCAGTGTGAGGTGTGTGTGTGAGCTGCATCTCCATTTCTGCTGCCCTGTGACTAGATAGCGTCAAAGCTTTCCATCTTGCCATTTCTCAGTTTCCAGGTGGGAGTAGGGTAGGATGGGGGGTGGCAGGGCCTATTCTCTGAATGTTAACTATTAGGCCGGTGTTACTTTTGCATTACCCTATCTAATGAGTGTGACTGTGAATTGAAATTTTTTTTTTTTTTTTTTTTTTTTTTTTGAGTCGGAGGTTCGCTCCTGTCACCCAGGCTGGAGTCCAGTGGTGCGATCTCAGCTCACTGCAACTTCTGCCTCCCAGGTTCAAGTAATTCAACCTCCTGAGTAGCTGGGATTACAGGCATCTACCACCACGCCCAGCTAATTTTTGTATTTTAGAAGAGACAGGGTTTCACCATGTTGGCCAGGCTGGTCTCAAACTCCTGACCTCAGGTGATCCACCTGCGCTGGCCTCCCAAAGTGCTGGGATTACGGTGTGAGCCACTGCGCCTGGAAAAAAACATTTTTTTAAATTCTTTACAACCACATAATATGAATCTGTGTCCTCCAGACAGTTCCATGTGGCTTCTGTGAAAAGTCAAGCAGAAAAACTAGAGCGAACCCCTAGTAAACTAGGTGCTGTATTTCCATTACATTTCCCAGGTGTGCTCCGTAAACTTGAATCTAAAGGAAGCTACACAGAATATAATCTGATTTGCTTTTCTTTCTGTACAGGAAAGATAGTAGAACCACAGGAAAATGTGTGCTCTGTAAAGATCATCTCAGTCAGACATTTACCATTTGACTTTCACAATTCAGTGTTTTATAAGAGCTGGTAAAGTCAATATGCCAAAAAAGAAAAAAAATGATCTTTTTCATTTGTGAGGAACATCAGTTTTGAATCCAACAATAACAAACACTCTGATAAAGGAATAGTAATTAAGAGGTCTGCCTGGAGTTCCAAGTTCACACCATGGCTAATGGGAATTTTACTGCCACCAAGAGGGTCGCCAAATCCATTTATTTCTGTTGCTGGCATTTCCTACATTCTCTCCAAATGTCAATACTTTTTCAAAGCAAGCATCTGCTTTCAGTTTAAATGAATATGTCATGAGACTTTAGACAGAATCCAAAAAGATCTCTAAATTGACAAACTTATCCAGTCCTTAATTACTAAAAGAAAAATGTGGCAAAACCTTGTTTGCTTTTGCTAAATATCTGTCACTGACATGGAGCTATGAAAGTGAGATGATGCAAATGTTTTTACTTAACACACAGGAAAAACAGTCCCTATGCTGTGTAACCAAAGGGAAAATTCCCTGTGAAACTACAAGTGTTTAATGGCAAAATTTGCACATTCTGAACAAGATCTAATTTAATGTTTCTGTTATGAAATCAATGATGATGTCACTGGTCCCAGGAACACATTCTCAGGAATTTTTTAGCCTTTTGGAAGCTCCTGGGGGAAACATGAGAGAACTGAGTTTTGCTGCAAAATATTAGAAGATTTTTATTTATGTTATGATGGATAACACAGGAGCTAAGACTTGGATATGCAGTCAAGGATATTCACAATAGAGCCCCTGTGAGAGAAAACTGCCTCTTCCCATTGCAATATTCCCCCAGAGTTCTACTCTGCCTAACCCCATTCTGCCACATTTCCTGCTATCCAGGAGTATCTTTCATGAGGCAAATTAACCAGCCAGTGCCACTTTTCTCTTTTGTTCAGATTGTCCCGGGGAAGTCTTCTTTATTCTGTTTTTTTAGCTTTCAGTATCCTATTTTATTTAGCCTCCTATGCAGGTTCAATTGATCAGGCAAATCCTGCATGCAAAACCAGGGCAGAGTTTCTTAAAGCGTGGGCTAACGTCCATGCTAAGCAGAATCACCTGAGAGGTTTAAAATCTTAATGATTCCAGGGCCCCCCGCCCCAGACCTGCTGAATCTTATCAGTCCTGGCATTCTGCATTTTACCAAACACCTGGAGAGTTTTATGCACCAGAATTTCAGAAGTGTTGATGTAAGGGAGAAGTAAAGACAAAATATTTTAGATCACGGAGGATTATTATCAGTCATCAGCTAGTGATGCTGTTTAGCTGCTAAGGAAATTCCTGATGTCGCAGGGCAATAATATTGCCGAATTCTGTAGCACTTTTTACCTATTTTTAGGTATTACCTGCTTTTATGCTTTTTTATGCTTACCTGCACTTTTTACCTATCCAGGGATCTCTAAGAGTTCCATCAGTGCCAGTTGAACCCCCTACCAGAAGCTCTGACAGTCCTTGTTGCTCTTAGTGTCTTTAGTATCACATGAGTTATTAAAAGGATTCAGAGTTTTCTTTTGTGTGACTCCAAAATCAAGTGTGTCTGTGCCTGATTGGACAGGATATATACTGATGTTCGATTTTATCTATTTTTCACCAATTACGGGATAGTTAACCCAGGCCTTTCAATACAACTCGGAAAAATGACCCGTGGACTTGGTCAGTTCAGAGAAAAAAAGTTATTTTAATATTTTTCCCCTTTGAAATGGACCTGTCAATTCAGTCTAAATGGCTAAATTACATTTAATACAATGCTATGAATTTAGGTATGATGATTATTAGATTAAAAATCTGTTGTGGGGCTGGGCATGGTAGCTCACACCTGTAATCCCAGCACTTTGGGAGGCCGAGGCAGGCAGACCACGAGGTCAAGAGATCGAGACCATCCTGGCCAACATGGCGACACCCTGTCTCTACTAAAAATACAAAAGTTAACTGGGCGTGGTGGCGCACACCTGTAATCCCAGCTACTTGGGAGGCTGAGGCAGGAGAATCGCTTGAACCCAGGAGATGAAGATTGCAGTGAGCCGAGATTGCACTACTGCACTCCAGCCTGGCGACAGAGCGAGATTCGGTCTCACAAAAACAGACAAACAAATAAAAATCTATTATGGTATCAGACACAAAGAAAAATTACTCTTATGTGTAACCTAAACTTTTTATGAATAATTTGAAATGTGGAAAGCTATTATTTAGGAGAGACTGTATCAAAAACACCACATTCTCCTTGGTTTTAAAAATTAAGAAAAGAATAGAGGAGATAGGTTTCAATGGGTGATTTTTAAAACATTAAATGAGTTAATAATAAAAGCCAAAACATAGACAGTACCTACCGTGTGCCTGAGACACATGGGGGTCAGATAATTTGCCTAAGGAAACACAGCTAGTAAGTGGTAGATGTAGAGTCAGAAGCCAGTCCTTCTGGTTTTTGAGTCTGTGCTTTTAACTACCATGTAGTGGTAAGGTGGATAGGTGGCTTAGCAGTGTGCTTGGTAAGTAACAGATTTTCAATATGTGGATGCTGTGCTTCTGATTTTCTTATGATTCTAAGTTAGGCTTGTGCTGCTTCTGTCTTCCTTAGGATCACATCTACAATACTTAAAGAACTGTGGAAACAAAAATGAAACATGGGGAATCATATTGTCACCTTTTGTCAAATTTTATTCAAATATTGGAAAACTTGTTTAAGGAGATTTACAAAGATTTAGAAATAAATGGTAAAACTATGGGTTTTTTTGGGAAAAAAAAAAAACTAATGCAGCAATTACTGAATTTCTACTCTGCACAAGTCACTTTTCTAGTCTCTGGAACAGGGGGAAAAAAAGTAAGATTAGTAAGATGTAGGTCCCACCTATGAAGGAACTTAAGACCCAGTGGTCACAGAGGAATTGTATAACATTTCAGTGAGTGAACACAGAAATGCTAAGTGTGGCCTCAATGGAACAGTCTAGATTTGAAGTTCTAAATTAGAGTCCAGGTGTTATTGAAGCTGTGTGAATGGGGACAAATCACTTGAGCTCTCTAAACCTTAGTTTTTTATTAATTTGGGGTGATGGTGGTTGGTATTTTTGTCTAAATCTTTGAAAGGGAGCTAATTATGCCAAATTTATAATGCTTCATGAGAATTAGAGTAAATTACTTAGCATAGTCCTTGGCAGAGACTAAATGTTTAGGAAACAACTATTGCGAAACATGCAGCTTAAAAAACTTGTCTGCATGGCACATTCACTGTTAGATGGAACTGGACCCCTCTCCCAAGAGGCAGCAGTAGGGTTTCCCACATGTACTTCACTAGGGTCTTGGAGAAGAAAAATACAGAGGTCAGAACGGGGCTTCTAGGTAGCAATTTCCTACCATATTTTTCCTATGATGATAGAAAAAACAAAAAGCTGAAACATCAGAAAGGTCATATATATGTATACATATGTTCTTAGTTTTGTTATGTGTTTTTAGGAGCTTTGAGCTGGGCAAGTCAGGGAAGGTGTCACTGGGAACCAGAGTTGAATAGGAAGGAAGGAAAAGCCATGTGTGAAGTGGTGCGGCAAGAACACCAGAGTGAGAGACAGAAGACCTAGGGCTAGTCCCTCTTTTTGCTTAGGAGCAGAGCAAATCATGAAAGCTCTCTGAATCTCAGTCTGTACTACTGTAAATTGAGGTTGGATTCTATCCATAATTCTCAAGTCTGGGTGATTGTCATATTCATATGGAAGGCATCCTATTAAGAGGCCAAGCCTCAGAGCACTAAAGTCTTTTTTAAAGCATACCCAGTGATTTTTAAGGTGCAGTGAAGATTATCAATGGAGTAGATCATTGTTAGTTACTGCAGAATGGATGCCAAAGGCAACCCAGTTTCACTGGAGTAGTGGGTACCTGGGTATGTTTGGAATGCTGGTCAGAACCATATTGTAGAGGGTTTTAGTCTAAGAGTCTATTTGTAGGTAGTTGGATATTAATAAATAATTTTATATATGGCAATGTGTTGAAAGCAGTGGTCTAGAAAAAGTTCTTTCAGTTGTCTGCACATAATAAAAGGAGAAGAATGAGAGAACTAAAAGCAGATGTGTAAACCAAGGCATTAGCAAGCAAAACTGAGTAAGGTGCTGAGTAAGTCTGCAATAATGCAATAGTATTGTAGAACTGATTTTTAATATGGGATAATTATCAGAGAAACATGTGCTATAATACAGATATGAAAAAGGGATGCTACTAACATCAGAAACAGTTTGAAATGAAGTTTCAATCTCACATAGTAATCACATTACTATATAACCAAGGAAGGTTTTATTTAGATGAATTATCTTCTCTAAGTTATTATGTCAAAGCCACACCTATTCCATAAGCTCCCACCAATGGGTGAGCAAGAGAGACTATAGAAGAAATATTCTCTTCATTCCTCTCCCTTTTAGAAACAAAAACAAATCACCACTTATCAACTTATTGGGCTTTCTTTAAAAAGAATTTAAAAATATCTCTCAAGGTAGCATGTGATGTCTGTTAGCCTGACCCATTGGTGCTTAACAACACTCAGCAGCTCCCAGGCAAAAGGAGAATCATCCAGGAGTACACAGCCAAAAAGAAATGTCCTCTCTGCCGGAGTCTTTGCATCTTGTAATACTCATATCCTAAATTAATTACATGATGAAGTGGTTTTTTTTTTAAAGTCTGTTGGTGTCTCACAGGATTTTTAGAGAATGATGTTTTTTATCAAGAATCTGGGTTCTTGGTGAATAACTTTGTTGCTCATCTTTCCATTGTGTCACATGAATGCTCATGGACAACCTCCAGCATTTAGGTTCATAGACTGTATTGAGTGGTCGTCTTGCTGAGTTCATATGTAAAAGGTCTAAGTTTTCATTCTAACTGATGTGAGCCATGACAAATGAAAACCCTTAAATCATTGCTATGACGATATTGTGAGGTTTTTTTTTTCTCTGCTGATTTGAAGAATATCTAAGCTAAATTATGTCCCAAGGGACTTAATTTTCAGCCTTAGTTTTCAAAGTCCGTATCTTCCTTTGGACTTTGAGAGGATTTCCAAATTAATGTTATTAAAGATTCATGCATTTTTAGAGGAAGAGCTTTGCTAACCATAAAATAATAGACAAATTAGTGTGATACAAAAATACACTTCATTTAAAAAACATGTGCCAATGGAAGAATTACATGAAGGTATATTTAGAATAGAAACTTGAGTGTATGTAGTGGACTTCCATGGAGTCTTATGGGTACTCTTTAAATGTTTGTCCTTGAAATGAGTGGATCAATATTAAAGCACTAAGAGAGCTGTAATACAAATTAATTATAACCATGCAACTTGAAAGCCATCCCAAGGACAGTCCACTTAAGGACACGGGTGTTATACCTGTTCTCAAGGAGGGGACTTTGCAGAACAAGAGTCCATTAGGAGTTAGATAGACCCTAATAAGGAGAGGATAGTATGGACCACCACCACTCCTGAGAAACAGCTAGGTGCTTGACATATAATCAATAATGATAAATATTTGCTTCATTGAATTGTTAAATCCAAGGTCTGTGTTGGAAGCATGGCGGTTTTTTCCCCCAAGGTCTGGTAGGAAACTCCCTGCTAGTTGAAATTGCCTTATGTAACAAGCTGCTTCTAACACTTAAGAACTCAAACTTATGGAGTGAATATTAGTTTTCCCTCTATGTAACTTCATCCTCAGAAACTGGAGCTGTAGGGGTGGGGCATAGGGGATGGAGGGGATTGTATCAGGAGCTACTGTCAGCTGCCTTTGATACCTCATGGGACAGTTCTGCTGAAATCGCAGTGTGCATACAGATCACCTGGGAATCTTTTGCAACTGTAGGATGAGGTTCAGTAGGTCTGAATGGGGCCTGAGATATTCTGCATTTCTCACAGGCTCCCAGGTGATGTTGTTGAAACTGGTCTATGAATCGTACTTTGAGCAGAAAGGTCATTAGGGGTGGATTTCTAAGAAGTTAGAATCAGCAGATATGGTATGATGGAAGAGCACTCAGCAGACGGATTATATAAACATAGATGAGTCACTTGACTTCCCTGAATTGAAAATTTCTCATTAGAAAAATGAGTATAATAATAGAACGATAATACCTACCATATGTGATTGTTGTGAGAAATACATTAATAATGTTATGTGAAAAGATATGAGGGTATATGGCACATAGTCATTGCTAAATCAATGCACAGTAAAAACATAAGCACACAACTCTATATTGGTAACTGTTAAAGAGGAGAGGACCTTTAGGCTGTGTCCTTGCTATAGTGCAAAGGATTCTCTTCTTCATTGCACAATCACAATGTCTAGCACTTAACGAGAGACCAGTGTCTGTGGAAATGTATTAATAGCAAACTGGTCACTTCGAATACTGTACATTTTTGGCCCCAAAGACGCTGATATCAGCATAATGACCCAATGTCTCCTCATTGGATTTAACAGGAAAGAGAACTTTTACCCAAGAAAATGGTAATGACTTTTGGGCCTTGAATCCTCTTTAAAAGGAAGTGTCATCACTGGGAGAAGAACCAAATGAAGAAGTCAGAATTAGCCTCAATTTTCAGTAAAAATATGATGATGAAATGTCTCATTATTCTTTACCAGCGGTGGTCACAGTTGTCTCTAATTTCATAAATTATTTATGGAATCTTTTCTCTCTTAGATATAAAACCAAAGTTTAACGTTGGCAGTTTGGCCTGGTTTGTTCCTGGAAGGTACAGCCACCCTTAGGAGCTCAGCCTGCAGTGGTGTGACCAGTACTACAGGGACCCACATATCTTCACATCATTGTAAATTGGCTCTCATGCCACCCAGACAATGTGCCCCAAATTGTTCCTCTGAAGATCAAAGTTTCTCATTAACAACCCTGCAAAATATTGACTATAACTCTGGAAGAGTGCACAGCAGGAAATAGAAGGTAGAAAAAAGTGGATAACCTGAAGCGTAATTTACATCTTTGCATCTCTTTCCATGGAGAATTCAGAGAGACAGAAAGAAACTGTTAACACCTTGAGATGATGTAGTTTAATTCATTTGCAATAAAATCCAGAGTGAATCAGCTAACCTTTGCTAAAAGAAATGAGATTTTTAGAGTCTAATCAGAGGATTGAAACAAAGTGTTATTAAAAGATGTTCTCCCCCACCCCTTCGTTATTTTCTATAGGTCCCAGGAGAAAAAGGAAGAAGCTATCACCTTACTGAAGGATTCCATTAAATATGGTCCAGAGTTTGCAGATGCATATTCAAGCTTAGCTTCGTTATTGGCTGAGCAGGTAATTGTTTCACACAGTAGTTTTTTTCAATGTTATTGTTACATGTATAAATTAATGTTACACAGATTTTTGCACTAATGATTTAATTTGTAAACCCATATTGGACAACCAATCTATATGTCAGTTTCTTTTGGACAGAAATTACAAGCCTAATTTTCTTCTCTCTGTGTAGTGTAGGTGGCCTTTAGACAAAGATGGTCCATTATTTGCCATTGATATATTCTCTATCACTTTGGTACAGAATCTATCAAGAAAAATACGTGATATTTGCAGTTTTTATTACTACTTACTTGTAATATTTTTCTGAGGAATTGCTAGTGCTCTAAGATCTCTGAGCTCAGTATGGAGCCATTTGATAATCCTACAAATTCTGTTTTAACATCAGTTAGAATATTATAGAGACTCGTGAGACAGGCTCCTAAGAGAACACTTTTTATGGTATAAAACAGATGTGTTTTAATCCCCTCCTTCTTTTCAGTCGTGTCTGAATGATTTGATACCAGTTTTCAGAGTCTTAGATGCATGACCCCTGCTATGGAGAAACAGATATAAGTTGTCTTCTCTCTAAATAGATGATACAGTTTTGTTGACACACAGGGTGCCCTTGATAGACAGTAGATTCTGCTACCATAAAATTGCCAGATTATCTTTAAAACTCAAACTCAACATCTCTGCAACATGCCCAGCAGCATTCAATTGGCTTAAGGGTAATAAGTGATTTGCTACTATATGTCAGTTTTGTAGGGAGCAATTTGCATCAAAAATTTTTGGAGTCTCCAGCAAGAAGCAAAATTAGGACATTCTATGAATATTTAAGTGACAGAGAATATAAACCTAGTTTTTTTGGTCTTTCCCCCTGTAGGATAGGTGGGCTTTAGATTAAAAACCTCTGTCTGCGTTGGATGATTTTAATGCATGCTTTAGTACATTGTGTGAGCTAAAATGGTCATGGATGTGGTCTGTGCTATACACTGGCAGTCCTTAGCTGCCCTTGGCTTGTGTTGAAACAGACACAGGGACTGGCTGCATCAGTGTTGCTTTGTCTCACCTCACCCCAGCCCCTTTCTTTTCATGAGCCCCTCCCCCTGTCTCTGACTGGCTGCTTGTTTTGTATAACATGCTGGTTTCTGACCAAATGTTACTATATCAGAGAGGTCTTCTGAGATGACCCTTTGTAAATAGCAACCTTCCCCTGCCCATGATGTTCTCCACCACCGTGTCCTGCCTTACTTTCCCTATAGTATTTATCACCATCTAAAACACATTTATTTGTGTATGGGCTTTCTGCCACCATTAGAATATTTGACTCTATGAGAATGGCTATGTGTTTTAATCGTCTAAGCTCATTTTTAAAACGATCAAGATGTTTAATGATGTTGAACTTTATTTTAGTTCCTTCTGTAGTATCTTTGCATTCAGCCTATTAACACATTTTGTAGCAGATGGAAGTTTAATGGATACTTTTTCCTTAGTTATGTGTAAGAAGTGTCAGATGACTTATTTAAAATCGATTACTTGATAAATTTAATCTTTTGGGAACTGCAATGGCAAATTGCTATCAAGTTATTGCATTTCGCATAGTTGAAGTTGTGAACAATTGTTAAGAAAAACAAATGATGACTAGGATCATTATCTTTTCTTACATACAAAGGTTCCATCTTGTAGCACTTTCCTGTTCTACACGGGAATGTAAAATGCTGTGAGATCTAAGAATGTAACTGAAAGATTGAAAAGTTCTGTCTTCTGCCCCTTTGGGCAATTGATTTGAGCATGAACACAATGAAGCAGCTGTTGGGCATAACTCAGGACTGCCTTCCCCTCTGACTTTCAACATCCTATCTTCAAGTTTTGAACTATTTAGTCACAAAAGAGTGCATCAGATGTGCAAGAAAGGCACAAACTGTTAGAGAAAAACCCACCTAGCTTAACATTTTTTTAGTAGCAAACGAATTCGTTTCTTGGTTGCACAACTTTATTTAACAGCATCCTGGCATTTCAAACACCCGGAGTATATGAAATCAGTATTGACAAACCTTGGTCAATGTGTAACATACAGTGAAGCCATCCCCTTAGTCGAGCGACCTGTCCTTCATTGCCACCATCTGTCCCCATGCACGGCCCACATGGATTGTGGCTGGGGGTCAGTCTCATGCCAAAAAGCTCTTTCCTACACTCAGCTGAAATCGCCCATTTTGCATGCAGTTTTTCAGAAGCTGGATGAAAGGATTCATTCTGTATTTACATCAGCCTGACCTTCTGTATTTATGTCAGCCTAACATTTCTGATTTTCTAGGACTTTTTAGTTTTCTTGCTGCGGTACAGTGTATTGACTACCGTTTCCAGCTCTTTCAGTTGGCAAACTTGATAACAGTTTTAGTGAAATAATTAGTTTATGTCTTTGATTTTAAAAATGTTGTGAAGATCGGTAGCAGTTAGGAAGCCCTGCGGCATATCTACAGAACCTTCTTTCCAGGTTGACCTTTATCTTATGCCAGACTCTTTGGGTAAAGTTATTCAAGCATTCGTTAATTTGTTGAATTATATTATCATCTAGCTCACCTCTCTCAGTCCTGTCTACAGGGATGTTTTGAGATGCATTTTCAGACACCTGTCAAAATCCTTCCCCTGATGTAAGGCTGTGAATCTATAATAAAAAAGATAACTAGGCTTATTTGGTATGCCTTGCTTTTATTATAAGCATGCTGCTGTCTGTTAACATCATTTCCCATCCTCAGTGCCAATAAAACCGTGAATGTAGGATTTGTCGACAACTAATATTGTGTTCCTTACTCTGTTGTAACCTGAAGGGAGAAATTTAATCTGTTTGCACTAAGTAGGGGATTTAACGAATTTGAAAAATAGATTAATGAGTTGAAAAGACATTATATGGTAGAACATATTAAGGCCATAATGGAGCCCAAGTTTTAAATGGATAGATAATAGGAAGTAAAGGTAAATATCAGAGGAGAGCGTTCTAAAACATCTGAGGAAGAAAATCTTGTGGAAAACACATGGTGTATTTTCGAAGAGGCTTTTATATGCATTCTGGTGTGAGTAGTTGAGAGCCTTGTTTGCAGAAGAAAGTAAGGGAATGGATAGACTATCATGGAAAAAGATTTTTATGGTACATAGGGACTGTCAGCACGTAAAGGTTGAAAGGAAAAGAAAAATAGAAACTTAAGAACTCCAGGTCAGAACACCTAAGAAACTGAGAAGATTTATGACCACTGATAGACATAGATAAGCCAGACAGAAGCAAGATTTTAAGAAAGAAATAAGATGAGTGTCAGCATTGTTTCCAGTTAAACAAGTAATATAAATATATAAAGGAAAGTGTGAAAACTCAGAGAAAATGACGTACATCCTTTATTCATAATATAATACCTGGAGACAACAAATATTATCATTCTTTAATATTATGCATGTCTTTTAAATATATTTATGTGTTTCCATACTAATATTTATACACTGTTTGTATCCTGTTCTTTTCATTTGCCATTAAATTGTACATACTATTATATGTTTTTTCATGGTGCTGAATGACCTTCATAAATCCCACTTAAATGGCTGCTTACTGATTTATCAAACTGATTCACTGTAATATATGGCAAATATTTATTTCAAATGTTGGGATATTTGGATTCTTTTTTATTTTCTTTTGTGACATTGAACTTTTTCTTTCTTAGGGCTTTTTTAAAACAATGTTTTAAATCATTTCCTAATGATAAATTCCAGAAGAATTTCCTTATCAAAGAATATATTTCATGAGTCTTGAGACATGTTACCAAATTGCTTTCCAAAAGGGCAGTTCCAATTTACTCTGCCACCAGCAGTGTACAACCTTTAAGTTTTGAATGTTAGTGGAACATTTAAATGAAAATGGCATATGGACCAATGAGAGTGAAAGAGATCAGGGCTAGAAAAATAGACCTAGAACTTTACAAAAATGGAACCATATTGTAAGCAGATAATTTCCTCGAGGAGAAAATGAAGAATAGTGTAGGAAAAAGCCCTGAAAAATGTTTTTAACCTTCTCATTTTACATAAAAATATGTGGTACACAGAATTAAGTGGCTGCTTATGGTGATTCACTAACTTGCAGCAGGACCTGGAGTAACACCTGGTCTCTAAGCTCCTCACCTGCCACTCTTGCTCTAGATGACACTGGGACCCCATGAATAGGCTGTGGTCGTGGGCCACTTGGGTTAATGAGGTTAGGCATGGAATGGAGTGGAAAGGAAGAAGTGATAAAACAAACCCAGAAAGATGAGTTGTCATGGAAGCTAGGCACATAAAAATATCCAGAGGAAAGTTTGTGTTGACTGCATCAAAGAAGTCAAGAAAACTGAGAACAGAAGATAAACTCTTAGCTTTGAAGTCAGGGTGGTCTCTAACTTGCTATACTCTTTGTTCTCCATTAGCATTCAGAACTGGCTGGACTCCAGCTTCACAGATAGGATAGTAAACATTTATAAGCCCACAATCATTTTTCACCATCCTACTCTTACATGGATTATATAGCTTTGCATTACAGTAGCAGTAAAGGAAATGAAATTAACATTGTTTATGACTCTGGCCACTGTAAATTATTACTGGTCCCACGTTTATAGCCTATTGAAAAACTCAATTAATTACAATGATAACACTTAAAATAAAATATTTTTCCTTCATGTATTTTGAAATATGACTTTACCCAATGTGAGAGTGAAGAGAAAATTGGAACAATAAAACATAAGTTGGAACTCTGGATCAAATAAAAAGTCCTGGATCAGGTTCTCTCCTACAAATGCTATACTTGGGGTACATTCAGCCACACTGTCTGTGGGGCTAAGTCAACTTGGACGAAGACCCTAACTTAAGAATTTATTGATTTAATTATTGAGCACATATTTATTGAGCACCTAGATGCCACCAAGCACCAGAGTGCTGAAGCAGCAAGTTATGTATGTGGTTACCCTCATGGAATGTTGTATAGAAGGGAAGGCTACCCCTAGGCAAAGATTTATAGCTCCCTCCCCAATGTCTAATGCAAGTGTAACAAATGTGCAAAGGGAAAGCACCAGCGAGCATGTTAAGGGGACATAACCTGATGTGGGAAGGGAATATATGGGGAGTGGGGATGGTTGCCAAAGGGGTGACCTTTAATCTGATATCTGAAGGACTGATAGATACAAACTGGGTGAAAATGAAAGGAAGAGCTTTCTTGTCAGAAGGAGTAGACCCTCTAAGGGCTCTGAGGTGAGGAACAGTATTGAGCTTACTTCTAATATGTGAACTTAAAATCATGAGATCTGTAAATTTGGAAAGGAGAGCTTTATTTCCTATAATGGATTGTAGCCTGCAGGCTGGCCACCTTTAGGCTGGAAAGCATAGCCTCCCGCAGAAAGCAAAAGCAGGTGCTTTGAAGGGGGAAGGGCAAGACAGGAATTTATGCTGAATGGATTGGTTAAGTACACATGTTCAACAGATTATAGGAGGAACTGTGAATATATATGAAGGGGTTTCACATGCGTAGTAAGCAAACATGCATGTTACATACATCCCATGTGCACTTTGAGGTGGACATACAACATTTAAATGCAGAGGCATCCTATGCACGTTTCCATGGACCAGCTAGAAGCCGTCCACAGTCCGTGGTTTCTTTCCAGGAAGGAATGCTGGTCAGTTGCCCTGAGATCATAAAAAGGGAGGGGAGCCCTGCTGCACAATGAGATGGTTGGTTGAAATTAGCAGTGGAGCAAGTCTTTCAAAAGTGCTAGTTTCTATTCAACTCTTAGGAAAGAGAGTGTAATGGTGGTTAGCAAAGAAGTGGGTATAATGCTTGAGTGATCTTACCTCTCTGGTCATGGCTGGGAACTGAGTTTTTAAGGTTTCCCTGGGGTCTCCTTGGCCAGGAGGAGGTTTGTTGAGTCAGGTGGGGGACTTAGGACTTTATTTCTATTTCTGAAGTCGGAAGAAAGTCATGTACCTGGAAGCATAGAGAATAAAGGCAAAATGGCATGAGAAAAGTCTAAAGTATCAGGAAGCTGCAGTTATATGCAAATGCAGTTTTCACCTTTTTTTCTGGTTCCATGACTGCATTATGAGTAGTTGCTCACTCTTGTCACTCTTTCTCTTTATCATTTATTGTATTGTTCTTGATGTTCCTTCTTTAAAGTGGTCACTTATTTGTGTAAATTGTCAGAGTAGTGTTGATTACACTCTGCTGGGAGATGAGAAAATCTAAGATTAGAAAACACCTTGTATTTCCTTGGTGGCAAAGAATGCCAGATTAATTGATTCATTTTAGTTGGATAGGAAAGGGAATTAGACATCAAATATTGATAGCATGTTTCTCATAAATGTTCATACTGATGACATATGGGTGGAGGGACTGTGGTAAAGAAAACGAAAGCAAAGAAGAGGGTGAGAAAACAGGTGTTTCTTTATCTTTTGGGCTGCTGTGTCTTGAATAGTTTCTTGGAGAAGTCATTGACATGAGTTTAAAGATCTGTTAGTCTTTAATTTCCCAGGTTTGTAATTACTATTACAATATTACGTTTGTAATTATGATTACAACATTACAATGTAATACTATTTACTAATAAAGCCATTTGGCTAATAGGAAGATACTTTAAGACTCTGTGGCTTTAAATTATTGATCAGAGTGAAAGCACTTCTAGAAAATCAGCGCAGACACATGGTGACCCCGATGTCAGGGCACTGGCACCATTTTTTTTTCTATTGGCCCTTTACTGCTTTGGAATACCACTCTCTACACCTCTATACAGTAAGTACACATTGTTACAGGCCATCTGTCAATCTGTTTGCAAAGTGTTGACTGGAGACCCCCAGGGTCCATGAAGGTTTATGCGCTTTTCCTAATAGTACTAAGAAGTAATTTGCCTTTTCCCTGTCATTCTCTCATGAGTATACAGTAGTTTTCTAGCTTTTCTAGCAGCCACAGGATATATCCACAGTTATGAAAATGCTATTAAAATACTCTCTCCTTTGTCAACTAAATGTGTGTGTGAGGCCAGATTTTCTTTATATATTCCAACCAAATATATGTACATAAAACAGATTGAACACAGAAGCATATGAGAATCCAGCTGTCTTAAGTCAGACATTAAAGAGATATACAAAAATATAAACTAATGACACTATTCTCGCTATTTTTTTTGCTTTGAAAATAATTATTTTTATATAAATATATTATTTATGTTTAAGTTTGTGATTAAGTAAACTAATTAGAAACATATTTTTAAAGTTTTTCAGCTTCTTTTCCAATGTAGGAAATATTGATATATGTAGTCCACATAAATGGAAAGTTCTTTGGAATTCTTGGTAACTTTTAGAGTTCAAAGACATTCTAAAATTAAGAAGGTTGATAATTTCTGCATTAAGCCAATGTCCATTTGTCATTTGAGTTACTGGAACCTGAATTATAAAGTTTCCCAAACACACTATTTGGCTCAAGACAGTAAATTATAGTCAAAGGTCCTTTTTCAGGACATCTATTTTTCACTTTTCCTTTCTTGAGGTAAAAAGTGTACTATATTGGGTAATTATAGCATGTAAAAAGTGGGATGTTGATTGTGTTTTATCTCTCTTCCAAGGCCCATTTTATTTCCACCCCACTGAAAATGCTTTAAGTCTTGGAGAGGAGCCCATGGCTGCATGCTGCCCATTTTTAACTGCTGCCCTCGAAGGCCAGTTTTACACGATGGCTGGGGACTCTGGTGTACAGCAGACGGTATTAATATGTCACAACCATTCCCTGGGTCACAAATATTTTTAATTAAAGTTGTCCTATAAATACCTTACATTCATTTCCTCTGGAACTTACAAGTCAGTAGAGACTAGAAATGATCAGGCTTAGATCAGGACTTGTAGCCAGTTGAATTAAATGAAAGTGAGTGCTTGAAATTGAGCTTCAGTGATTAAATAATAATGCTATTTAAGATAAATGCATTACCCTTCCAGAGAAGGTGGAATTTACTTTAAACACCTATACAGTATTTTCTCCCTGGAGAAGTGTTTTTGTTTGTTTGTTTGTTTGTTTGTTTTTATGAGTAGAGTTGATCATTCCATGAAATTGATAGTCGAGTAAAATGAATAGAAAGACAGATCTTAAAGACATTTTCATAGAGCCTTGAAACTGCCATTGGGGTTACTGAAGGTATAGGGCTGTGATTCATTGCACTTGACACACTCAGTCTTTAAATCTCACTATTTCTTTGGATTTTGAAAATATCATTTCTAGTGGAAAATCAGCTCAGCTCATGGATGCAAAAATGAAAGAGAAGTTTTAGATGAAAAAGATAATCTCTTTGCCTGCTTTGGAGGACCAAGAAAGTGGGGGAAAAAAAGTAATATTAGATCCAGTAAAGCAGTAATTGCACTTAAAAACTGTTGTTTAGTGTTGCATTTGACTTCAGAAGCTGAGACTGTGAAGACATCAGTTGTATTCCTTTCAGGAAAAACACCTTCTAACTTAACTAGTTTGGTTATAAAGATGTTTTTCAGATCTCACGTAGCCACAGATAGTTTTCAAGCACATCTGTGTTACACAGCTGCTGAAGTTAATAGCGACCAATGCCCTTGGGCATTTGGATCATGACAGGCATACAGTATCTAACCCCAGGTGTGGCTGCCACTCTTGGGTGCCTCCCGCATACCTTGTGCTTCTCCTCCCACAGCTACATTATTGCCGCCTCCTTGTCTGAATTCCACTCAGTGGTGAAGGCAGGGATTGTGTCTCTCACTCACTGTTCTGTTTCACTGTATACGCGCATGGCACATGCATGGTGTTAAATTAAGTTTAGCTTGACACGGCTTCTGTCTCATGTTGATGTTGTCTTTCTCAGCTCTTTTGATTGAAAAACAGAGCCTCTTCTCCCTAAAGGAATAAATGCTCTTTAAAACCTTTTAATTACCATTTTGGCTAAATGAATTACTATTATTCTACAGTGACCTGTGATCATATTTTAATTAAATGTTTTAAACCTTTGACATATTTGGCAGGCTTCTTTCCTTAAATCAAATTTCAAGTTGGTGATGAAGTCTTTTTGACCTCAACTAACTTAGGATTCTGCAGAGACCTTCTGCAGCATCCAAAAGAGAGTGTATGGACTTATTTGACAGGCTAAACTATGAGAAGCATTGTCAAATAAGTAATGTTTAGCCTTTGAGTTATATTTTTATGGATACATTATTAATATATGTTCCAAAATTATAAGAGATTGCTAAAATTCAGATATGTCTTGGTATGTTATCCATCATAATTATGGTTATTATATTAAATTATTATAGGCCACAGGAAAAAAAAATTTTTGTCAATTACATCTTTAACCATGACCATAGTGAACTCTTCCATAGTTAATTGCTTGTGTTCTAAAAGCTCTTGATAAAGAAGTCAAATCCTAGAATGGCGTGTCTTCAAGGAGGTTCACAGAAAGGATGAAAAGAACCGTGACAAGCACTCTTGAATACAGGTTTCTGATAACTTAAAGATCACATTATTTGGACTAAGAATTCCCAAAACTCTAATGAAGAGACTGACTGGGTTATAACACTTCTAACCCAAGCAACACGAGAATTCACTGAATACCGAGAAAATACTTTCCCAGATTTTCATGCTAAATCAGCCAGCCAGCACTAAAATGTTTTAAGTATACAATTTAAATAAACTCCTATGGTCCAATTCAAATTACCTATGATGGCCCACCTAAAAAACAGTGCTATACATCTGAATTGAAAAACAAAATTGGTATTTGAGAGGATATAAATTCAGCATTAAGCATATACTCATGAAAAGCCTAAATGACCACCTGGGTCCTTGCTAAGTCCTTCAAGCTTTCATTGTTAAAAGTTCTATATGCCATAACTCATCATAGGAGGCATAAGCTGATCCAGGTTACATTTTTAAAGTATTTATTGGTGTGGTGACTATTCTAAATTGCTAAAATGATTGACTAATATTTGGTTGGTCAAACTCATAATCCTGAGAAGACGATCAAAACTTCAGGTACATTTCTGCTACCTGATGGGCCATTTAAACATTTATAGAGAAACTTCATTCAACTGTCATTTTTAATGCATATTTTCTGGTTATATAAAAGCTTCCTCATACAAAAATCTGATGGCTATAATAGTAGCTAGAACATTATTAGAAAGTGTGTTTCCAGGCCGGGCGAGGTGGCTCAAGCCTGTAATCCCAGCACTTTGGGAGGCCGAGACGGGCGGATCATGGGGTCAGGAGATCGAGACCATCCTGGCTAGTGCGGTGAAACCCCGTCTCTACTAAAAAATACAAAAAACTAGCCGGGCGAGGTGGCGGCGCCTGTAGTCCCAGCTACTCAGGAGGCTGAGGCAGGAGAATGGCATGAACCCAGGAGGCGGAGCTTGCAGTGAGCTGAGATCCGGCCACTGCACTCCAGGCTGGGCGACAGAGCGAGACTCCGTCTCAGGAAAAAAAATAAAAAAGAAAGTGTGTTTCCCTCATGGGACATTCCTAGAAAAATCTCTAGCAATAAAGGCACTTGTTTCACTGGACAAGTTGTAAAACAATTAAATAAGGTATTTCAGATACACTAGCATTAGGAAAAGGTAACTGAATCACCTAGATTGCCTTAGTCAAAAGTATTACAGTGGATACAGTGGATAATCAGATCCACTTCCGGGGGAAAATGTAAGTTGACCCTTCTAAAATAGTCACTAGAAGCCCTATACCCCTAATAACAAAACCTCATTTACCTTCTGCTCTGAAACTCTGATATGACTAAATGCCACAAGTCTTTAATACATCATGCCAAAGTATACTTTCACTAGATTAAAAAAATAAATAAATAAATAAAAGCTTTTCATGTTCAGTGACTGTGAACAATCAAACCTTTCATGGTCTAAAACCCAGAGATTGGATATTCTGAAAATGATATCAGAAAAAGACTGCCCTTGGCTGGGCACAGTGGCTCATACCTGTAATCCCAGTATTTGGGGAGGCCAAGGCGGGTGGATCACCTGAGGTCAGGAGTTCAAGACCAGCCTGGCCAACATGGTGAAACCCTGTCTCTGCTAAAAACACAAAAATTAGCCACTGGGTTTGGTGGTGGGTGCCTGTAATCCCAGCTAATTGGGAGGATGAGACAGGAGAATCACTTGAACCCAGGAGACGGAGGTTATAGTGAACTGAGATCCTGCCACTGCACTCCAGCCTGGGTGACAGAGCGAAACTCCATCTCAAAAAAAAAAAAAAGACTGCCCTTGCCACCCACACTACAGCAAAACTTTGGGAACTCAAAGCTTAGGTTCATAATCTCACAACTCAAAAGGGCCCTCCAGACTCTTTGAACTATACACGCATTAGAAACCTTAAGATAAAGCTAACCAGGAAAGTTTCTCCCCAAAACAGATGGCCTCCTAGACATGGATAGCTTTCCCAAGATCACAGATCAAGACTTCTATGCTATCATCAGACTCTTACCTCTCTTAATTTTTTCCTTGCTTATGCCTCTATAAACAATAAAACTAAAAAGGGAGATTTGTGTACATCATGAGGTATAACTTTATTTGTAGAGCATTTTGCAGCCAGCCTTATACATTGACAGTCTTATGCCTGGATAGAAAAGAAAAAGGACCAATGTGAGCAAAATAATTTAATGGCATCTTTGTTCTTCTATAATCAATCAGAACCAGAACATTGGTTCATTCCTTTTAACCTACATCATAGGTTTAAAACAACATTGCCAGGGGGCCTTCACTCTTCTAGTGAAGCTTAAACATGGAGTTTCTTTAAACTCTTCTAGACATAATTCTTAGGCCCCTTTTCCCATAATTTAAAGGAGACAATGATTAAAATTTGTCCCTCATAATAGGCTCTATAACAGATTCTACTACAAAGACTGATTACACAACAGACATCTTTAAATTCTCTTGCTAAGGTTGTGCTGGATAATAAAATTACTCTAGATTGCCTACTGGATAAACAGTAAAAACTCTGTACTGTTACTGACACTATTTGTTACATGTAAATAAATACATTGAATATTACAGAGATTTGGTTGTAGGGTATTAATAAACAGACTGGTTAAAACAAGTAGACTCTTTGTCTGGCTCATTCTTTCATCTATTTCATTTTAGTTGGGTTGGTTCATGGAGATGCTGACTTAGGAGCATACTCCAAACTCTTGATATGATCCTGTTGATCATTATAATTGTCTCTCTGGCACACTATGTTCTCTCAAAAGTTTTAAATGGTTACATACTGCCATTTTTAAAATGTCAAATGATCTCTCTTTAATTGAGATGACAAAAACTAAAACAAAAAAAGGTGTTCTTATAAAGACATCATAACCAATAAATAATGTACTAGGACCAAAATCCTAAAATAATAGTAACTGAGAATGGCATTAAAAGCCTAATGGTCGCACTCACCTAAGTAAAATCATGACCAAAAGGAAGAAACTGTTAAACAAAATTAGGAGATGCCATTATTTTGGACTGAGTTCATACCATAGGCCCCAGCAGACCAGACCAAACCAAAATAGAGTCACTCTTGCTAAATGTGACATAATCAAACTAAAACTTAAAAAAAAAAAAAAAAAAAAAAAATCCCAAACAGGTAAGTCCTAAAACAGGCCCAAGTTTTCTTTCTCCTCTCCTAAAAACAAGAGATTCCAACACAGAGAGGTCCCCTCTACTCTCTTTCAAAAAAATAACCTAAAAGCCTGCTTCCCATCTTACAAAGCTCACTGTTCTGCTATTTCCCAGTAAGACTTAAGACCAAGTAAGTGCCTTTACGATAGTGGTAGAATGAAATTAATGCCTACAGTTTTGATTCACCTCTCAATTTTGAGGGGACCATTGTTAAATTTAGCCTAAAACTGCCTCCTTACATATTTTAAGCTTGGCCTCAAATTTTCTCTGTACATAGTAAACCGTAACCAAATTGGATGCATAAACAGACCACCTTGTACCTATTACTGTCTTACCAGTCAGCCAATCGAGACAGCCAGCTGTTCAAACTATGTTCAAGTAAGGCAAACACTGAGCTGTTACCAAGTCAGCCATTTCTGTACCTCACTTCCGTTTTCTGTAAGTTGCTTTCCTTTATCTGTCCATAAATCCTCTCTGACCACATGGCAGCGACAGAGTCTCTCTGGACCTGTTCTGGTTCAGGGGATTGCCCAATCTCTGAACACTATCTTGCTCAAATAAACTTCATTACATTTAATTTGCCTAAAGTTTTACTTTTAACAATGGTGTTCATGAAATATTTGTCAAGGAAAGGTAGGGAGGGACGGGTTGGACGGTTGAACAGATGGACGAATACCCAAAAGTATAACTTTTTTTATGCCAGAGCCATGTTTGTTTATTTCCAAAAATACTGCTTTTATTCAGGGCTCCCCAATTCCCTATTGGCCCACTGAAAACCTAGCTTCTATTCTCTGTCCCCATGTAGCTATGGATAAGTAAGGATAAAGACCAGCATGATAAACCAAAGTGCTGACCATGTACTAAGTTTCTTTCTAAGTGTTTCAAATGTTTTAATAGATTTAATCCTCAAAACAACCCTATAACATAAGTACGATTGTTATCCCTGATTTACAGTTGGGGCACATGGCGGGTAAGAAAGGTCACACAGACAGTAGATGGTGGGGCTTGGATTTGAATCCGTGCAGTCAAACCTTGGGAGCCTCGTTCTTAACCACTGTGTCATACTTCTATAGCCATTGCAGTAAATGCATGTAGAATGAATGGATACATGAATATATACCTTATGGTACTCTCTAGATGTTAATTGTCTCAGGTTGTTATATAATTTCTGTTCTGCTTGTCTTCATTACATACATACATACACACATACACACACACACACACACAGAGCCAGTCCTTCAATGGACGAGCACTTCAGAAAGCTTTTCTTCTCTTCAATAGATTGAAAGGAAATATTTTGAGACTTTAATTCATCTTTAAATTTTTTGAATTTGATAATTTGTTGAGTTTGGCAATTTAAAAACCACACTTTTAGAGACATCGATGCTTATTTTTGCTGGAGTGGGGATGAAGTTTGACAAACCACACCTTGTTCTCTAATGTTACTTAAATGTAGGAACTCAAATAGCTGGCACTGGTCATTCTACAGAGTGTAAAGTATATGTTCCTCTCTGGGTCAGATCAGATTTGGGCTTCTTGGCTTATTGTTCAGCCCTCAATGTGAATATCTTACACTTAATCACAAGCTTAAGATGTCATGTCTCAGGAAATTGTTGTTCTACATTCGTTTGTCATATGTCTGGTTCAGTGCTCAGTAGGAGTAACTTAAGATAAGGTTGTGGAAAATGTCCATACTCGGGAGATATATATATATATATATATATATATAAAAGCAGGCATGTGCTTTGTGCCAAATCATTTTATTTTACCTGACCTTCGCAGAAGTACTAGGAAAAGATGACATTGTTAACTTGTGGGTAAATAAGTCTTAGTATCTGGGAAGCTTTGATTAATTAATTATATTTCACCTTCTGTATTGTAAAAGTAAGTGTCACATAACAGTCTCTAATGGTTGTGAAAAATGTACCTGAAAATGCCAAGTGCAGTGGCTCACATCTGTAATCCCAACACTTTGGGATGCCAAGGCAGGCGGATCACTTGAGGCCAGGAGTTTGAGACCAGCCTGGCCAACATGACGAAACCCCATCTCTACTAAAAATACAAAAATTAGCTGGGCATGGTGGCACATCCCTGTAATCTCAGCTACTCAGGGAGCTGAGGTGGGAGGATTACCTGAGCCCAGGAGGCAGGAGTTGCAGTGAGCCGAGATCGCCCCACTGCACTTCAGCAAAGGTGACAGAGTGAGACTCTGTCTCAAAAAACAAGAAAGAAAGAAAGAGAGAAAGAGAGGGAGGGAGGGAGGGAAGGAAGGAAGGAAAGAAAGAAAAAGAACCTAAAAAGTAACTCAGAATTACCAAAGTTTGCTAAAGTGAATATTTAGACAAATAGAACACAAGGGCAATTAGAACTGGAGCCCTAGAATGAGAGATGTGGTGATCGACCTGAACCTTGCCACACAGTTTGGAGGTACGCCCTTGAGGGGACATATAATCCTGTTGGAGGGAACAGCTCAGAGGTGGAAAGCATGGAATGAGTATGGGAAGTAGCCACCAGTCTGGTGGGCTGTAGACACACTTCAAGTAGAGCCCTCCGCAACATCTGCATCAGCCTCCCCTCTCTACTTGCCTCAAAAACCTCCCCAAACAACGCGGTACAGTATAGGTTATAGATAAAAAGAGTGTCATCTATGCAAATGCAGCTAGAAAACAAATTCCCCAGACTGCCCTGCCTCCCAGCCACATTGCCACCTCGAAAAACATTCCACCCTTTTTGCATCCCCCGTTTTCATATGGAGAGTCACGGGGGTGAAGGGCATCCTAGTCAAACAACTATTTTCAGGCCTTTTTCACTAGTAGGCATGCATGTTGTACAGGTCCATATCCTTCCAAAGGTCCCATTTGAGACAACATCATCTTTTTGCCCTAAGGGAACTAAATACAGATATGAATTGTGGGTATTTTGTACACAGTTAATATTGCCTTTAATTCAAACAAAGTTCATAGTGCCTTATCTCAGTGCCTGTTGTATATTAGGTGCTTAGTAAGATTTTTTTTTCTTTGCTTTTCCTGCTCCTAATATTCAGTTTATTGCTGGTTTTAAAAAGCTTTCTCACTTATTTTGTTTGTTTGTTTCCTTTGAAAGGAGAGGTTTAAAGAAGCTGAAGAAATATACCAGGCTGGAATAAAGAACTGTCCAGACAGCTCAGATTTACACAACAACTATGGGGTTTTCTTAGTTGATACTGGTAAGTAAAATTAAAGAGAAACTGTACTGCTGAGATTAGCTAATACTGTTTATCCAGCAAAATGGAAGGCAAATAATCCTCAGAAGTAAAATTCCCTGGGCTTGGCAGGAAGCTCACACTACTGACAGTCATTGTACCTTGGGGCTGTCATTTCTCTGAATCTTCAAGCTCGATTCAGTAAAATCTGCCCATTCTTATACTCATTTCTCGACGGAAAACTCCCCAGGTAACAGGAAGTAGCCTTATGATTTAATGAGTCCCAGTCTTCTTTGAATATTATTTATGTATATTTATAAATCCATGGTGATGAAATGTTTCTCTATAATGATGCAGAACCTGCCTCTGAAATCAGTTACTGGCAGGTGGTAAATACTTTTCTATAACATATTTTTTAAAAGCCTCCAGAATTGTTCCATCATTCCTTCCTTGATTTACATTATAGAAACTGCATTATTAAAATTGATACGATGCTCTTATATGACAGGTGCTATGTAAAATACACTTACTTTATCTTACTTAATGCAGAACATTACTGGGCATGAAATCTCTTTTCTTTATGACTTACGTAGTGCCTCTATGCTGTTGGCATGCAACAAGTACATATAAATAATGAAATTATATTTCAATGTAAGGTCAAAGCACCGCTTTGTTCCTGTTGATTACTAGACTAGCTGCCCTGCAGTAAAATTTAGTTTAATTAGTTTTTCAATATGCAGTGCTTAAAGGAGTTTTATTTTCAAGGATATTTGGAGCTCTCTTGTTTTACAGAATATACAATTTGCATTCTGATACATCTAAGAAACTTATTTTTGCATGTGTAAAATTGTTGTGTAGTGCCACCTGCTGGTTCATTGGCCACATAACAATACATTGTCTTAAAAATATAAAAACCAGAAGAAACCTCTAGTTGGGCCGGTCTAATCCTCCTCCTTTTACTTCAGCAACAGTCCCACCCCACTACACCCCTAAAAATGATAACACTCTGACCACCCTATAATAGTGAGCCTCTGCCTTCAGAGACAGAGGCTCCTAGGGACCTCCTAGTCAAACTTGTATTCAAACAGATACACTTGAAAAGATTTCTGTGTAGATAATAAACATTCCATTCTATTTAGAACTTCACAGTGTTCTAAAGTTTAGTCACTGAATATAGTTTCACCAGGAAGCTACTTTGAAGAAACCTATCAGACTGGAGGGCCTTCATTCTGGTTCTGGCCTTACTGTCACTTGCCTTGGGATCTTTATCAAGTCTGTGAATATCTTTGCACTTTAGTGTCTGTATCTGTAAAGTGGAAATTTTTTGTATGTAGTTTTTTAAATATCTCTTAAATCCTGATAAACAGCTAAACAGTATCAAAAGGCAAACTACCTGCGAAAACCATACAAACAAAAGTATTTAAAAATATATAATGCATTGGACAAGTGCATGGTGGCATTTTTATGTTGGAAGTCTTATTAATTAAGTACCATTCAAATGAAAGTGCATGATTTTAAAAGAGATTTTCACTGTAGAGCTGATATGTGTTATTTAAAGTAATGCTTCAATTGCTATGTTGCCGTATAGTTCATTGACACAGACCCTTAGAAATTGCTTCTAGACAGTTTTATTTCTATGGTAGCCTGTTCTATTTTTTATATAATGAGGGCCAGTTATATCTTGGATAAATAACAATCATTAATAATCTGAAGACATCCTATTAGCAAGAGCAATGACCAGAAAAATTTCGACTAAAATAATATATATAATTAAAAGAATAGGTTTTAGTTTTTACTGCTTTTTTTGTTAATTTTTTTGGAAGTATGAATGAACAGTGAAATGGTTCAAAGTTAGGCAGTGGCCAGGATGAGAAGCTAAAATGCAAGCTAATTTGCATATTGAATAATTTTGGTATAACTCTGTAATAATGAGAAAGAATTGTAAGTCAGAAGAGAAAGTGAAAAGTTCGTGTCTTTTATAAAAAGACATGTTCTGCTCTTACCAACCTATCACTGGTTACAGGCTTACCAGAAAAGGCGGTGGCCCATTACCAACAGGCCATCAAACTTAGCCCCAGTCATCACGTGGCCATGGTGAACTTGGGAAGACTCTACAGGTCACTGGGAGAGAACAGCATGGCTGAAGAATGGTACAAACGGTAAAGTTCCCTTTCTTAGCTTTATAAGTTGGCCAGGAACCTCAGCAATCGCTCATCAGCTTCTTAGTTAATGGGAATAAGTGTGCTGTCAGAATACTAGCAAATTTTGCCAATTCGGGTGATACAAATTCTTATCTCCTAAGGAAGCAACCACAACAATATAAATGGGATCATAATTCATGACTTTGGCTTGCTGATTAGACTATAGTGCTGAACCAAGGTTGAAATTTAATTCCCACTTTAGTCAGTTTGTTGTTTTCTGAAGCCATGGATTACAACCTCAATCATAAATAACAATTTAAAAAAGGAGAATACATGAAAAACTATGCACACATGAGAACAAATTCATCATATAATTAATGGGAAAGACCCCTGGGGCTCAGTTTCCCTATTGATAGGTCGATAAGACAATCTTACGTTCCAAGTATGGCATCATGATCATTTTGTAAAAACCTTGTTCTTGGCCAGGCGTGGTGGCTCACGCCTGTAATCCCAGCACTTTGGGAGGCCAAGAAGGTCGAATCACCTGAGGTCAGGTGTTCAAGACCAACTTGGCCAACATGATGAAACCTCGTCTCTACTAAAAGTACAAAAATTAGCCGGGCATGATGGCAGGCACCTGTAATCCCTGATACTTAGGAGGCTGAGGCAGGAGAATTGCTTGAACCCAGGAGGTAGAGGTTGCAGTGAGCCAAGATTGTGCCACTGCACTCCAGCCTGGCTGATAGAGTGACACTCTGTCTCAAAAAAAAAAAAAAAAAAGAAAGAAAAGAAAAAGCCAAAAACCTTGTTCTTGATATAAAAACAAAGACCATATTGGAGCAGAGGTTCAAACCATGGACAGTCATCCCTAAATCTAAGCCTAGATATTTGAAAATGTACCTATTAGAAGAGAAATGTCAATTAGATTTTCTCCAAACTCAGCGCCCTGCAGGTGGCACACAAAGCTGAGATATTGTCACCTTTGGGAGCACTGTACTACAACACTGGCCGATACGAAGAGGCTTTGCAGATTTACCAGGAAGCTGCGGCACTTCAGCCTTCTCAAAGAGAGCTCCGCTTGGCACTGGTGAGTAGGATGAAAGAAAATGAAGTTGGCAACCTAAGCACAGCCAGCCATAGAGAGAGCTGTAGTCCTCACGCCTCAAAACTGGAGCTGGAATGCCGTAATACATCCACTGTATGAATATTCATACAGCCAATATTAGAGCCCTTCTCTAGAGACATGGACACCAAAATTACTGCATTTTTGTTTTGAAATAACTTCAAACTTACGAAAATGTTGCAATAATAGTAAAAAATTACCATATACCCTTTCATCCAGATCCAATGCTTTGTAACATTTTGATGCATTTATCACTCCCTTGTGGATGCATTTATCACTCCCTTGTGGATGCATGTAGATGTGTATCTACATACATATATATGTGTGCATATTTAGATATGTATGTTTGTATATACCTATTATTAGTATGTGTTATTTTTTCCCTGAACCATGTGGAAATTAAATGTACATATCATTCCCCTTTATCTATAAATACATTTGCAAATAGTTTCTAAGAAGGACATTCTCTAACATAACCACAGTATATTTATTAAACTCAGGAAAATTAACATCATACCAACAAAATTTTTATTTCAGTGTTTGGAACTTCACTCCTTAGATGTGCAATACATCAAATTTGTTATCTTGCTATAAACACACTGTTCTGATGAAATCAGAGGAAATTCTTTCTCTTCTGATATATTTAGTCAACCTTTTTTAAAAGCCACAAGCCATTTCATTGGATATCTTTGGTGTTTCTGCCATTCACTCACAAACGGATGCACAAAACTAAGTAAAGAAACAGACAGCAAAAAGTCAAAACCTGAAAACTGGTGATTCAGCCTTCTCTATGAGTCACTAAATTGATGCTGAGTGTGTTTGTCAGGAATGCATTCTGAATGCTTCTATTCAGGGATGCTTTATTTGATAAGGTAATGAAGTCTCTGCTAAGCCAAAGTCCACATGGTTTTGTAGGCTCAGGTTTTGGCCGTGATGGGTCAGACAAAAGAAGCTGAAAAGATGACCAATCACATTGTGTCAGAGGAGACCGGGTGCCTTGAATGCTATCGCCTCTTGTCAGCCATCTATAGCAAGCAGGAGAACCACGACAAGGTAAAGAAGGACATTGTTTCGAGTTCTTTGGATTCATGGGTTAAACATGGGGTGCACCTAAGTGATTCTCCAGTTTGCATGTTTATAAGCCTGGGAGATCTTAAATCTTATCAGTCAGCATATCCTATCTTGTGGAAACTTTTCACAGATATCCCCTTAACACCTAAGATGTCCCCTTGTAATAATATTTTCTGGGCCGGGCGCGGTGGCTCAAGCCTGTAATCCCAGCACTTTGGGAGGCCGAGACGGGCGGATCACGAGGTCAGGAGATCGAGAGACGATCCCGGCTAACACGGTGAAACCCCGTCTCTACTAAAAAATACAAAAAAAATAGCCGGGCGAGGTGGCGGGCACCTGTAGTCCCAGCTACTCGGGAGGCTGAGGCAGGAGAATGGTGTAAACCCGGGAGGCGGAGCTTGCAGTGAGCTGAGATCCGGCCACTGCACTCCAGCCTGGGTGACAGAGCAAGACTCCGTCTCAAAAAAAAAAATAATAATAATAATAATATTTTCTGGGCTTATGCTTGGTGTAAAGCTTTTATGTGGTATTGTCTCAGTTTGTTTTCAGCTAAGTCTATAAAGATCAAGACCAACATTTATATGCTTTATTATTTTGCATTTTCCTTCTTCTATATTGTTTTATGTAATCCTCATAACAACCATGCTTTACAGGGCTGTTATGAGGATTACATAAAACAATATAGAAGAGGAATATATAAGAAGATTACATGAAACAGTATCTAAGAAGGAAACACAGGGTGACCTGGTGTCACAACTGTTATTGTATATCTCCATTTTAAAAGTCACATAATCAGTAAATTTATAAATTGACTCAATAAAAGAATTGTTGAAGGCCTGCTATGTTCTGGCCACTGTAGTAGGCATCAGAAATAAAGTGATATTAAAAAAACAAAAAGTCACTGCCCTTGTCTTCGTGGAGCTAACCCATAGAGAAGGAGATTAAACAAGTACTCACAAAACAAATGGAGAGTGATAGCTGTGCCCAGGGATATCATGAAGAGCTACCTGTCCCAAAGAGCATTTAATCAGGGGACCCGATGACTCTGGGAGGCCAGGTTTCCCTGTGAAGTGATGTGAAGGTGAGGGCTGGATGAAGAATAAGAGTTAACAGGCAGAGGAAGAAGCAAGCAGGATTCTGGTCCGGGAAACACACATGAAAAGCCCGTGGCAGCAGCAAGGGGCATCTCTGAGGAATGGGCATGAGGGAGCGGGAGTACCATAGGAACGCAAGCACAGGCTGCTGGGAGGACACTCCCTGGGGCCAGGCCAAGGGTTTTGTTCCTTACCCTGGGAGAAGCTTTGGGTTTCTGTGGAGAGGAGCAACATGATAGATAGTTGCTTTGAGGGGATCTTTGGCTGCAGCGAGGTCAGTAGGTGCTGGGGGCAGAATGGTCACTAGGACCTGAGAGGGACTGGTGGGGTGGTCCCGATGGACCCATGTTCAGGGCAAACGTCTGATGCCAAATCTTATTTTCTTTCAACTGTATCACACCACCTCCCTGTAAAGTAATCAAGGATATTTTATTGCCACTCATCAATACATGAGAAAACTGGAGTATAAAAAAGTTATTTTGTCAGGGCCACTAATTCCCAGTGAGAAAATCAAAGATAATGAAGAATATATATATATATTTGAGACAAGGCCTTCCTCTGATTCCCAGGCTAGAGTTCAGTGGCATGATCTCACCTCACTACAAGGTCCACCTCCCAGGGCTCAAGAGATCCTCCCACCTCAGTCCCCCCAGTAGCTGGGATTACAGGTGCGCACCACTACACCTGGCTAATTTTTGTGTTTTTTTGTAGAGACAGGGTTTCACCATGTTGCCCAGACTGATCTTGAGCTACTGGGCTCAAGCAATCTGCCCGCTTCAACCTCCCAAAGTGCTAGGATTACAGCCATTAGCCACCACGCCTGACGAAGAATTGTATTTTGATTGTCACATACCACACCCGCTGACACACAGGAACAAAAAATATAAATTTTATCAGTTAAGTAAGTTTTTCTTTACCTAATCAGCATTTATCCTGTCTTACTTTCCAACTTCTGCAGGCACTTGATGTTATAGAGAAGGCTCTCCAGCTGAAACCAAAGGACCCAAAAGTCATTTCTGAACTTTTTTTCACAAAAGGAAACCAACTAAGAGAGCAGAACCTTCTTGACAAAGCTTTTGAGGTATAAACTTTTCATTGAAACTAATACTCTTTCTCTCTTTAAGGAAATATGTACAGTAAGATCTATCACTGGCATGTTTGTGGAGTGAGTGAGTTTTTTGACTAATTGACATAAAGTTTTGTTTATTTTTTTATCATTGAGCATCTGGCCCTTGACTATTCAGAATTACACATTTATTTTTCTGAATAATCATATTTAACTTGACATTCACAGCATTCCACATTTTGGTCTCAAACTAGCTTCTCTCTGTCTCTCTGACTGCAAGAACCTTCTATTCCAGCTGGACTAGTACCTGAAAAGCCTTGGACATTTCCACATGTCCTTGAAACGCCCTCTCTTGACTTGGAGGATGAGATTTCCACTCATCCACCAAGACACAGTCTTTGTCCTCCTGCCTTAGGAAGCCCTCCCTAACCATCCTTATTCCCTGTGACCTTACTTCTTCTGAACTCTTAAAAAGCATGGACTGTCTCATGAAGGTACCAGTCATTTGAAAGTGTCACATATTACATTGTATTATTAGGTCCGTCCCCCAACCCCCGTATGTGTGTGTGTGTCTCTGTGTGTACAGGCAGGTACAAATCCTTGCATAGTTTATCTCCCCAATTAGATTGGACTTTCCTTGTAGAAAGGGGCTGCATCCTTCTCTGTTCTAAAACAGTGTTTTGCATCTTATAAGGTGTTCAGTATCTACGGCTTTGGAATAAAACTTATTCACAGGTTGAACTCAAGAAGACATTTATAAGTAGAAATAGAAATGTTAATGTTGCATACTTTAAAAATTTGTGACAATGTTAAATGCTTTTTCCTTATATCTGGTAAAGCCACAAATTAATGAAGTCATAAAATTATACTAAATATATTATAGGAAAAGTAAAATCTCAAATGATACAATTGTGTTGGGAAATAAACAAGTGAGTGGCTTTTAAAATATTATTGGAAAACACATGGGAAGATATTTGGGCAGGCTCATTTGAATGTGAACCCTTTAAACAAAAACGGAAATTGTGGCATTTTATTCTGAAAAATTGTAAGCATTTTTCTCAGAATTTGTAGGGTTTTCTCTGCCTTTTGAACATTTTCAATATCTTCATTCTTATTTATAACTAATGTGAACATTATTAATAACTTAATTGTGAATATTTATGTGTGTGTGTGTGTATATATGTATATATATGGCCATTGATTCATAATAACAGCTAAAATGTATTAGCACTTTATGTATGATTCATATGTATTATGTAACTTAATCTTCACAGGAATCCTACAAGAAAGGCATGGTTATTATCATCATTTTATAGTTTTGTAAACTCAGGCTTAAAGTTCATACCTTGCTCAAGGTCACAGAAATGGGTAAGAGATGGCATCAGGGTTTGAATCCAGCTCTCCTACACTACATTCCCATCTCTGCTGATATAAATTAATCCAAGAGACACACGCTTTTGGTTTATTTTAGCAGCTTTTTGAAAGTATGGTTTCTTAGCATTTCTTTCTTTCCCTTAAAACTGAAGTAGACGAGAATGGACCAGATTGTACTTGATGGATCTGTTTGGTCATATTCTTGCTAATGAAAATAGCAAGGAACATTAAAATATATACACAAATACGTAGCTTTGTTTTTAAAGGCAATGCCCTTAACCTGTGGCTTTATTTCAGGTGACCACTTGAGACTCAGTGGTGAGCATACCCTTGATGCAAAACATGCGTAATGTTAAAAATATACCACATATCACTGATACTACATTTAATAGGATTCATGTTATTCAGACCTAAGAAAGTGCTTGAGGGATAGGTAACTCTCTTTAAACATTTGAAGACTTTTTATATGGCAGGGGAAAAAAGACTGTCTAATGAATAAAACTATCCCCTAGTAAAGTAGATGTTCTTAAAGAGGCGGTGATCCATTTTAAGAATTAGAGCATAGGCTGAACGACTAGGTCAGTTATATTGTAAAAGGGCATATTGCATTAGGGTTAAACTGCTTAGAGGACTACCCCAAAATTCTGTCATTATAAAAAGAATTTTCTTACCAATTCCATTTGCAGTGAAAAAAGGCCAAAAAGTATAATTTTCTTGCAGGTCAAGGACAGTTGAAAATGATATGATATCATAGAAATCACCAGAATTCCCTGCAGGCATCCTCAGTCTCTCTAAGTCCAAAGGTTAGCTCTGCAGGGAAATTATACATTTCAGTTTCCTCCACTTTAGAATCATCAACTTTGAAAAATAATAGAAATAAACAGGGTCTCCTGTGAACTAGTAGCGGCTGGTTTCATTGTATTAATACCTTAAATTTTCACATGTGAAGAAAGTGGTTTTGGCAATCCTGGAGCGTTAAAGATGGGGCTTTGTTTCCTAACCTGAAGCTATTTCTTATTTATTTAGAGCTATAGAGTGGCTGTGCAACTAAATCCAGACCAAGCACAGGCCTGGATGAACATGGGTGGCATCCAACACATCAAGGTAGGAGAATAATTCACTTCCATGTGGACTGGGCTTTCCCCTTGTGTTTTCTCTTTCTGTCTTTCTTCTTTCTTAAGGGATCAAGGAACTATTGTTAATTTCCTTTTTGAAATCATTTGAATATCAAAAGCATGGGAGTTTAAAAGTGAAATAGCTCAGTTTATGTTCACTTTGCATTATCTAAATAGTGAATATCATGAAGCTATTTTAAAAATAAATCTATATAAATTAGATTTTATGATTTTTCTAACCATGAAGAAAATCATATGTACCTAACAGAAGTATCACACAGCGGATAAAATCTGTTTATGGGAACTAAATCCTTGTTCAAGCTCAGTAGCTCAGTATAGCTTAATTTCTTCCCAGTTTCACTCACTGTCAAGATTAAAGTGTTACTTAGAATATTACTTTCTATTTCTTATATCTAATATACCTTTTCTCCCTAATTTTTTACTAAAAAGCAAGCTTATTTGTTGTTTTGTTTTTCCAAAGGAAAAGCACTACCTTTGGGTGAGTCTTCCCAAGGATTGAAAATGACTTTTGGGGGACTATTATCTGTAACTAATACAATGAACGATTCACCATCATTCATTTATCCATCCATCCATTCATTTTCTAAGCATCTATGGCAAACATCCTATGTGCCAGATCCCCTTCCAGACACTGGGAATACAGTAATGAACCAAGAAGACAAAAATTCTTGTTCTTCTGGTGCTAGCAGGAGGAAATATATTAATATAAGGAGGAGGAGGAAGAGGTGATATGTTACTACAAACGTACATACATGAATGCTTAATGCATACATATGTGCATATGTATATGTATAAAATATATTAGATGGTGATAAGTGCTAAGGAGAAAAAAGAGAAAGAAGATTGGAATGCCAGGGAATAAGGGCTAAAATTTTAAATTCAGATGGTTAGGAAAGGGCTCAGTTACAAAGTAGTATTTGAGCAGAGACCTGAAGGAGTAAGCCGTGTGGCGAAATAGGGAAAGAGCACCAGCATGTGCAAAGGCCCTAAGGTTTGAGCATGCCTGTTGTTTAAAGAGTAGGGAGGAGGCAGCGTGGCAGGGAGAGAGCAAAGGAAAGGAAATGGGAGAAGCTGGGGTCAGAGAGGGTGCAGGGTCAGATCATGCAGGCCTTCAAGGAGTTTGTAGTTACTTGGGCTTTTATGCCAAATGAGTCAGGGTTTTTGGAGGACTTTGAGCAGAGAAACGCCATGATCCAACATGTTTTTAAAGAACCACTCTTGTTTAGCTAACAGATTTTCAGTCTCTGCACTGACAAAATAGCAGTGTAGTGATTAGAATTTGAACAAAGTCCTAATGGATTTTACTGTTAAGTGGAAACTGATCACTCTTGGAAACACACACAAAAAAGAGGACCCATGATTACACAAATGGGAGGGGTTAATGGGATAATTACCCTGCAACTGACAGCTTTGATCTGATAGATGGTGAATTCAAGCATGATATTTATCAGAGCCAAATTGCCCAAGCTCTGATCTTAATGATATTCTAGGATATCCAGTAATATCTAGTTGGGAAACATAGAATGAACTTACTTTAAAAGAGTAAAATGATAATTTTAAATATTTTTAATCATATATTAAATAGTTACATTTTCAAATACAGTCATGTTCTGCATGATATCATTTTGGTCCAAGGCGGATCATATATATGATGATGGTCTCATGGTCTCATAAGATTATAACAACATGTTTTTACTACGTCTTTTTTGTGTTTCAATATATCTAGATACACAAATACCACTGTGTTACCATTACCTACAGTATTCACTACACTAATATGCTGTACAGGTTTGTGGTCTCGAATCCATAGACTATATCATATAGTCTAGGTGTGTAGTAGGCTATTTCATCTAGGTTTATGTGGCTATATCCTATGATGTTTGCCAAAAGGAAAGTCACCTAATGACGCCTTTCTCAGAAGGTACCTTTGTCATTAAGTGATAAATGACTGCAGTGTGCTCAATACGTTTTCAGATGGAGTGTGTCTGCAGTTAAAACAATGGGTTTAATTGTTAATTAGAAAAAGTGCAACAAATACACTCAAAAGTGTCCCCAAGAAGTCTGGAAATAACAGAGAAAATAGTATGTCTACTGCACTCTTTAACAGGTGAACCCATTGCTTTAAATTAGGAAGTACTTCCCTTGGGAAAGTGTCTAGAGATTAAAGAAGGATCTATTTACTACATTATTTTAAAATGTAATTAGTGCTGAGTAAAAATTAGTTTATCCTGTTTTTTGTCTTTGTGGCCATCATGTACTAGGTTGACCAATACAAAATTGCCACCTTTGTAGTTTTAAAGTGGTCTGATATCAGTTAGTTTATATGATGCAATCTAATGTAAATATATAGAGCAGACACATGGCTCAGATGTGATCATTTTGATGCCACTATTAGAATGCAGGGTTGTCATTTTATGAAGCCTAAAAGATAATTATGACCTTTCTGTGTTTTGCATTGCCAGGTAATGTGTGCATCAGGCATTGTTATCCCATTCCTAGGCCTCGCTCCTTCCCTGAACTGGGGGAGGCGTAGGCAGACCTGAGAGCTCCAGCAAGGTTGAGAGTTGGAATATAGTACTTTGCAAGAAAGTTGCAGAAAGAGATGGGGGAAAAATGAGCGAGTGTCATAGTTGTCTCTTGCTCATGACACTTGGTTATAAAAAGTGATGCTTCTTATGAAGTCTTACATATAAGATGAAATGAGTGGACCAAGAAGTTATAATACATTTTTTATCATCAAAAAGTTGCATCAACCAGGCTATAGCACAAAGTCTGATTTTCAGTACTGCGTCATGACAGTAAATATGCATTTTCTTTCTTTTTTTTTTTTTTTTTTTTTTTTTTTTGAGATAGAGTCTCGCTCTGTCGCCCAGGCTGGAGTACAGTGGCGCAATTTTGGCTCACGGCAAGCTCTGCCTCCCAGGTTTACACCATTCTCCTGCCTCAACCTCATGAGTAGCTGGGACTACAGGTGCCCGCCACCACACCAGGCTAATTTTTTTTTTCATATTTTTAGTAGAGACGGGGTTTCACCGTGTTAGCCAGGATGGTGTCAATCTCCTGACCTTGTAAATATGCATTTTCTAGAATGATGCTGTCCAGCAGAATTTTTGTGACAATGGAAATGTTCAGTATCTGCCTTGTCCGAGGCAGTAGCCACTAGCTACATGTGGCTATTGAGCACTTGAAATATGGCTGGTGCAACTGAGAAACTGAATTTTTAATTAATTGTAACTAATTGAAATTGGAAAAGCCACTTGTGATTAGTGGCCACCAAGTGAACACAGTTCTGGAAATTGGATAATTCAGATATTTTACCTAGCATCTAGGGAATTGGAGATACTGACTTAAGGGATATAACTATTTTTTAAAATAGGGCCTCTAGGCTGGGCACAGTGGCTCATATCTGTAATCACAGCCCTTTGGGATGCTGAGGCTGGCAGGTCACCTGAGGTTGGGGGTTTGAGACCAGCCTGGCCAACATGGTGAAACCCTTTCTCTACTAACAAAATACAAAAATTAGCCAGACATGGTGGCACACGCCTGTAGTCCCAGCTACTCTGGCGGCTGAGGCATGAGAATTGTTTGAACCCAGGAGACAGAGGTTACAGGGCCCCAACATTGTACCACTGCACTCCAGCCTGGGCTACAGAGGAAAAAAAAATAGAGCTTCTACTTTAGTTCAGAAAAGGGCAATTTGAGGAAGAGAAAAGGAACTGGGTTTTGTGAGAAAGGACAGAGAAGCCTCGTGATCAGAGAAGAAGAACCCAAGGCCCTTGACTGGGGCTGACATTCAAGGAGCCTCCTGGAAGAATTGTTTCAAAATCAACTGCAGGCAGAACAGATTGTGAGAGCACTCTTAGACCCAAAAGTGTACAGCTGTCTGCGTGTAAGTGCTAAGGCTAACAAAAATCAGAGGACATTTGGAAGACATATCCTCGAATTGAAAACAATAATAATTGAATACAGCAAATGCAAGTTCCCACTTGTTCAGCAATCTGTTTAACTTCTTATCAGAGTCATTGTTAATACTTCCTTTTGTTGTACATGCCAGTGCCTGGATATCTAATGCGCAATTTCTTGTTCTGTCATTTCCACTTTCCTTTTCACCAATATGACCAGGGAATACAGTAAGAAATAGACACTATTGACACAGAGCCTGGATAGTCACTAGTAACAGTAATGATAGTATCATATTGAGCGCTCACTATGTGTCTAAGCTTTTGACAGGTATTTGGAAGATAGGTAAGCATTCGATAAGTATTAGTTGCTTGTTGCTACATGTGTCTTCACTCTAAGAGATATAATTTTTAATTGTGATGGAAATGTAGAGGGTCACGGGTATTTATCCACATGGGACCTATAACTAAAAATAGATGGAACAAATTGATACTTTTTGTAATGGGGGGAACTCCAACAATCTTAGCTCTGAGACTTTGCAGAATACAGATCTAAAAGAGGGTGGAACGAATAAGGGAGGTAATACATCCAATAGCAGAAAAAGTGCTGAAAAAAGCTAATAGCTATGACCGAGTTGCCAGGGACCCCTTCTGGGACCAGGCACACATGGTTGCTAGTTGAAGAGTCAAACAAAACAGTTGGAAGCCAACAGAGGTGGGGACAGTTGTGTTTAGTAGGTCAGGAGTAATATACTATACTGCACTAAAAGTATACAGCTGGTGCATACTGCTGCAAACCCGCGGTAGTAGAAAATTTGACTTCACATTCTTATCAACACTTTTCATTGCATAAAAACTTTATTAGGCGAAAGTTACTTTTAGTTTTAAGCTGAAGATTAGAATAACTGCTATATCACTAAACAGATAGAGTGGATACACAAACTATTTAATCATTCTTCTTGCAGTTTTAAAAACATTTTCTCATCTCTCATTCTCCCACCCCCTCCACCCCATTCCCCTGATATGAATTTTGTGCCATGGTTCCATTTAATTACAAAGGAACAGTACTAGCTCCCTGAGGACACTAGGAAACGATAACCTCACACCCTGCATTAGTAGAATTGAAAATCTGTTTTTCTGTCATTTATCCTTACAGTATAACTCTCCTCTTTCACATTCTCCAGCTGATCTAGTGCTTAAAACAAATAGAGTCTCCAAAAGCACCAATAGACAAGGATAAAATTACACATACATACAGAGTTTCCATACGAGAACATTAATGCAAAACTGGGCAGAGGGTCAGTTTCTTAATCTCTTCATTCTCTGAGAGAGTTTTGTGATGGATCAGAATGTAATTGCTCTCTCTTTCTCACCCCCAGGGAAAATATGTGTCTGCAAGAGCTTATTATGAGAGAGCCTTACAGTTGGTTCCAGACAGCAAACTGCTGAAGGAAAATCTTGCCAAATTGGATCGCCTAGAAAAACGATTACAAGAAGTTCGAGAAAAGGATCAAACATAGCACCGTTTGAGTCAACCTCATAGGATAATGTGGTCCCTCTGAAAAGGGAGTGATGGAAGCCTTGCTTTCACATCAGCAGGGGCACAACTAATGAGATTTTCGCTCATTCCGAGTTCACGGTGACACATTTTGGGGCATCTGCTGGTAGCCCAGTGCTGAAGGACTTGCTTTTCCACGAAGGAAGACGAAAACAGCAAACGAGGGCAAGAAGGTCTGAGAGGGAAGGAGAACGACATTTACACATTTTGCAGATTTTTGTTTGGTTTAACTCCAGATTTCTCTTGATAGATCTCTGTGCTTTTGAGACCTGGAAATCTAATTCTGTTTAGACATTTTTTTCTCCCAGAAATACAGAAGCTTGAAATGCTGTGAAGGCAGAGCTTCTATTCCTTATGGGATGAAATATTTCAAAAGAGGATAAATCCTCTGTGGTAAGCCATTTGGAAAATCCGACCAAGAATTGGCTTATTTAATTCTCCAGAACCAGAAATGAGTATCTAATAGCTTTTGTAGAACCTTCCAGAATATGTGGGGAAAAAGGGCTATTGCTAAGTGAGCTTTATCTAATATCCCCCTAAGAGTATTCCTAGTGCTTTTTTGAGGAATTAAAGGGAAGCTCCTGGAATTGTATATGGATGTCTTTATCCCTAGGGGGACATCAAGGAGCCAGGCACCCCTGATTCTTTATGGAAGTGTTTAAAACTATTTTGATTTTATTACAAGTATTACTAGAGTAGTGGTTCTACTCTAAGATTTCAAAAGTGCATTTAAAATCATACATGTTCCCGCCTGCAAATATATTGTTATTTTGGTGGAGAAAAAATAGTATATTCTACATAAAAAATTAAAGATATTAACTGACAGAAATGTCCTACTTTATTATCTTAATGTTCAGACATCATGAGATTTATTATTTTTTGAAAAATATATTTAACCATTGAGGAAACTTTGTGATGTATCACAGAAATCTTCATAGATTCTAACTAGATGGAAAAAGAGCTCTATTTATTTGTGTTCCTAGGCTTAATGAGAATTCTGGGCTTAGAACATCAATGATTAATACCTAGAATTCTTTGTTTTGAGAATATTATGGAGAATGCTCTAAAAATCTAGGGTAAAGATCTAAATTCAAATTTTAAATATATATTCATATTTAAGAGATAGGGAAGGCAAAGTTGAACTCACAATTTGACATTTATTTTTAGTGTTATTTATTTCATAACTTATAAAATAATTAATATATATACACACACACTTCTTTTTTCTCTGTACAAAGTGGTTTTAATATCAGCTTTCAAAACTGATCTTATAAAATGTAAATCTAAATTGTAAAATAGTTAAGTTTTAACAGTCCATTCCAAAATTTGTGTTGATATTCACTTGCTAAAGAGATGTGAGGAATCAGCCTTCAGTGTTTTGGCAGTAGTATGTTTTGGAAGTGAAGAAGTTGGAACACCTGATTCTAATTTGGTCTTCATCATTAAAAACAAAACCAAAACACTCCAGGCAGTACTGTTTGTAGTGGTGAGCCAGGTATCACACAGACATAATAGCCTAAAGGCTCACATAAGTCACATGCTCAGGCCAGGGCAGGGTAAAAATAGCCTTCTGCTTCTTTCAACCCAGTATCATGAAGCACTAGCCCAGTGTTATTATTTGTTTTGTCAAGGTAAGTCTAAGTAAACAAGAAAAATTTCCGCAGAAGGCGTGGCGAGGGGAGTATTTTAAATGCAAATGATTATAGAATTTGAATTAGCACGCATCTCTTTGTGTGCATCAGTAATCCAATAATGTATATATTACCACTACGATTGCTTGTTTCTAGTAGTTTTTTCATGTTATATAACATAAATGTATCCACAACCTTAATTAAGATATATTCTTCCTCCCAAAATCATAGTCCTAGGGTCAAGAAACATACTCCTGTGTTTATTGTAAAATAACAACCCCACCCTCAGATTGAAAAAACATGAAGCCCTAATGTCTAGGACTTTATTACTACTTTTCAGAATAATCTGTAATGAAAACTGATGCTTAAAACTTTAATGGAAAAGACTGAGCCCCAAATTGTGAACAGTTATTACACCTTACTTGAAGTGCTAATAAAGATAGGAGAGTACATTTGTGGGAATAATGGAAATGGTGATTTCAGCCTAAAAGTTCCTGAGGGTAAAGGATCACATGACCTTCAGGAAACTTTGTCTGACTCCTGGTAGGTGCTTTCCTATCTGCCCCCATCCTTCCCTCCCCCTTTTCCCTTTTCTTCCCTCTCTTTTTCTCTCACTGTCAGTCTGTCCACACACACTGGCATCTTTTGAACACTAAAAGTAAGCACTGTTTTTTAAAAAAGTCATTATTTGTTGGATCAGATACTTTTATCCCAAGTGAATACCTTCACTGAGATGTGGCCAATGCAATAGTTTCACAGTTAAAACAGTGCATATAAGAAAATAAATCACATACTATTTTTCAAAGATATTAAATGTATTTTGTAACTATTTTCATTTGGTCCTTGTAACACGAAATAATACGTGGAACTTATCTTTATAATAAAAACGGAGTGCCCTCATTCATCACAGAGGTGCATCTAGTTTGCCCTTAATGAAAGTATACTTGCTGTGTGGATTGATAGCACCTTCTTGAAATGGAGGAGCACAGCTGGCTTCATGGATGTGCAATGTTTGCAGTCCCACGGGGCCCTGCACTCTGAAGCAAGCTGAGCTCAGTTGAATGTCTGATTTTTACTTATTTTTTTGAGACACAGTTCCACTGTGTCTCACTTTGTCACCCAGGATGGAGTGCAGTGGCGAAAACATGGCTCACTATAGCCTTGACCTTCCTGGCTGAAGGGATCCTCCCAACTCAGCCTCCCAAGTAGCTGATACTGCAGGCATGTGCCAGCATGTCCAGCTAAGTTTTGTATTTTTTGTAGAGACAGGATTTCACCATGTTGCCCAGGCTGGTCTCAAACTCCCGGGCTCAAGCGATCTGCCCACCTCGGCCTCCCAAAGTGCTGGGGTTAGAGGCATAAACCACCATGTCTGGCTGAAATTTTTAATAATTCTTAATACTTTTTGAGCAAGAGGTCCACACTTTCATTTTGCACTGGGTTCCTAAACAGGTTCTGGGTAGGAAGGAAAGCGGCTGAGGATAAAACAGGAGTTGCTTTGGCCTGGCTGAACATTTGAACCAATGATCAGAGTTTCATTTTATGATTGTGTTACTCTGAACAGATTTGTTATTTTTTTCCAGCTACATTTAGAGTTCCTCATGTATATATCACCCCTCTTTTTCCAGTCCATCTAACCTCTCCTTTTTTTGGTACCTAGAATCAGTTCCCCTTGCCTTCAAAATCCCTGACAAGTGTCCATTTCTTTATGTATGCTTTGATATAGAAGCCACAAGAATGGCTTTAGCAGCTTATTTTAACCTTATGAATTATTCATTCAGGATTTTTTAAATGATTCAGATGCTTTCGATCTGTTAACAGTATTTGTAAAACATGTTTCAGTGATACAACATAGGTGAACTAAACCAAAGATGCAAATGCCTTGGAGGAAAAGAAGTTTTATTATAGAGAATCCTGAGATATATCCTTTTGGGTTGTTTAATTTAAAGCCTATCACAAAACAAAGAGAATTGTTGCACTTTAATTCCAACCTCCTACAGTACCACACAACCCTTAGCATAAGAATCTGAAATTTGTAATAGGTGGTACCTAGTTTGATGCAGTGTTTTGCAGTGGTTGTGCAAATGCCTCGTGAAGCGGTTTTTCAGTCAGACTAAATGAGAAAATCTAAACTGTCCTATCAAAACTGGCCCGCAATAACTGTAATGTGAGGAGAAACAAAGCAAATGTGGGTTTCCTATTGTCGTTGTAAGACATTCCAGGTTCTCAGATTGAAGAGCTACATTCAGCTGATAGTTGACATCTGTTCCCTCACACATAGTGGCTCTCAACACGGCTGCACTTTGGAATCACCTGAGGACCTTTCAGAATCTCTGGTTGAATCATCCTGGCTGTTCATGATTCCAATGTGCAGCTAGGCTGGAGAACCGCTACAAGGCTGATAACTGTAATGGGAGTTTGAAACTTTTACAAAATAATAGATGTTTATAATCTTTTGCAATTTTTACTTTTAAATCTGTACTAAAATGAGCCAAAGAAGTCTTAACAATGATTTATGGCACAATTGGTTGGTTGAGGCTATCGTTCCATGATTCACAAATAGGTGGTTATGTGGGGTGGTTTTGCACTTGTGGCAATTGGACTACAATTTGGCCTTAAAATTACAGAATTCCTGGTTCTCAGATGGAGAGGAATTGCCTTGAAATTTGCATGTACCAGACTAAGTGCCCAGTATATATGACTGATATTTTCGTGACTCATAGAAGGTGTCCATGGTATAGAGTTTATGCCTATATCTCTATCTTTATTTGGGGCACACATGAGTTTTTGTTAATTATTTCTTACTCGTACTTATTAGAATCTGTTTTTGAAAAAAAAAAAAAGAAACTTTTGCTTTGACTTTGTGGTGGATTCACCTTCTTAAAATAATAAATCTAGAGGATATTAGGAACGACATTCACAACAAATATAGTTAGAGGTGATTTTTTAAAAATTTTTGTTCCTGGTTTCCAAATTACATTTACTTTGATTTGATTATATGTTGGTATCTTCCAAATATAGCTTAACTTAGCTATCTAGATGGTATCTTTTGACATTTGAAAAGAATAAATAGCTGTCAAATCTTGCATTTAGGCTGCAGTTGAATAAAATAAAAGCTTAGGGTGTCAAAAATAAGATAGAGAAATATTATAACATTTTATAATTATTCTTGAAGTCTTTGATACAAAAGGAAAATATGTTGAATAGTTCTTCCAATATTATTTCCCTCAATATTTTATTTGTAGCCATGTAACTTAAAGAGAACAGAAAATAACTGCAATCAAAAGCATGGTTTAATATCAATCAAAGTGGCACAACAGAATTGATAAGATCTTTATAACAATCAATTGGCTGATATTAAAATATTGATTTTAATTGATCTTTTCAATTAAAGTCTTTATGGTCTGTAACTCATAAAATCAGCATCCACCACAATATATGCTCATTATTGGTTTGTAAGCATAGATCACCATTGACTCCCACCTGGAAAGACACGTCTATGTCTAAAAATCCAGTAGTTTCTTCGCATTCTCAGTAGTACACATTGTATATGTATATGTATCAAATTTGGTAGTTTTCAATATGTGTGATGTCCTTTGGGGGTTATTTGTCTTGCTGGTCCATAGAAGGGGTACACTAGCCCAAGAATCAAGACATCTGAGTTCTAGTTCTAGCTCTGCCACTGAAGAGCCACCTTGCCTGGGCCAAGTCGGCCAGTGTCTCAGTCATGTTTACCACCCATGAAAGTACTGGTTGGTTTGATGTTTCCATTAAGCTCAATGAGTAACTCGAATGGTTACTCTTGAATCTGGATTGAAAAACACTATGCATCTGATGAGATAATTCATAACTGTTGCCCTTTTTTAAATGATACAACCCTAAAAGTGACTGAATTGCCCAAATGCTTGAACATGGCAGAGGTAGTTACTCTTATTTTACAGTCTGTGCACTTAAAAATTCCTACAGTGATTGTTACTTTACTGGGGATAAAAGATGAGGTGAAACTTCCTCCCAAGGAATTAAAATATCTGTAGAAGCCATGGCTCGCTTTTACAATGTGGAAATCATTTGATTTGCTGTAATTCACGCAGATCCCTCCTTTTGTCAGGGGGAAATGATTTGCATCATGTTCTTTTTTCACACTTCCTGTTTTGATCAGTTGTATGTAAATGTACATTTTTGTTACTTTGACTGTGCCCGTTAGAATTTATCTTCCATAAAGTATTTCTTCCATTGAGTCTAATGATGTATACTTTGCCTAGGTCTTTCCAAAATTAAATTTATGTAAATGTCTATTTTATATAAAATATGATTAAAATAAGTATGTCTGGTTTCAATCTCTCAAGTACTTCATGGTTAGTACCTACTGATGTCCGTGTCACCAGGAGTGTCTGTTTTAACAATTTTTTTAAAAGGACCATCTTCCTTCCTTCTTTCATTCATTTACTCATTTCATTGCATTGTTCTGCGTGCTTCCTGTCGGCTCTCTTCCCCTTCCTCCACACAGTGCCAATTCAGTACTCGCCCACTCCAGATCCACTCCCCCATCATGCTTAGATGCTGTCACCTCTCTCTTCACAGAGTAAATAAAAGGTAGAAAGCAGATATCCCCCAGTGCCCTGTACTTCATCTATACATTTTCCTGCACCTAATTCTATCCTTTCTTTTCTCCTGTTATCATAATGGAAGAAGAGGACCCTAGGTTCTGAATTTTGCCTCTTATGTAACTTCATTCCATTCCTTAACTTCTCCTTCATCTTTTAACTTCTTTCTTTTGCTGACTTTTGTCAAATTGTCAGTTCTTCTCTATCTTAAAGCACATACACAGGTAATCAACACCAAAACAATTTGGAAAAAAAAAATCCTCCTCTATTTCATATTATCTGTAGCTGCTATCACATCTCCGTCTGTCCTTCACAGCCAAGCTTTTTGAATAGCAGATCACAGTTGTCCAATGCTAGTGAAGATGTCCAAATTAAAGACAGATTTGCTGTACATCACAAGTCACCACTTTCTGGGGGTAGTCCAGCCCACTCCTCTCCTTGATATCCTTTCCTTTTCTGAAGTTATTTTAAACATAAAAAGAGGATTCTTCCATTTGGATGTTTTAATATAACTACAAACTCAATTTATTTTTAAACCATTACTTTATTAGAACATTTGAGTCTAAAACTAATGGCCTGACTTTTTTTTTTTTTTTTTTTTTTTAAGATGGAATCTCACTCTTGTTGCCCAGGCTGGAGTGCAGTGGTACAATCTTGGCTCACTGCAATCTCCACCTTCTAGGTTCAAGAGATTCTCATACCTCAGCTTCCCATAGCTGGGATTACAGGCATGTGCCACCACACCCAGCTAATTTTTTTTTTTTTTTTATCTCTAGTAGAGATGGAATTTCACCATGTTGGCCAGACTGGTCTCGAACTCTTGACTTCAGGTGATCTGCCTGCCTCAGCGTCCCAAAGTGCTGGGATTACAGGCATGAGCTACTGAACCTGGCCTATGGCCTGGCTACTAATGGTGTGTAATTCTTATTGAATGGCTCTTTTTCCACTTAATGGAAAGGCATTATTCTGTGAGGCCTGTAAGGGACTAAACCTTGGTATATAAGAATAGGGTCTCAGTTGAAGCTGTGGGTTTTGAACTCTGGAAAAAAAGGGAGTTGTCCTGTAACAGGAAATGAGACAGTGCCCCACCGCATGGAGATTCCCAGGTTTGAAACAAAGAAACCACAGAATATGCTGCAAAGCTGTGTGCCATGGGCAGAAGAGTGAAAGGGGACAGCACCTGTGAGCCTCACACAAGGGCTGGCCATGGTATGACCAGCAACTTGAATATTGCTGGCCTGACCATTCTTGCACAGCACATGTTCACCTTCTAGTTCTTTCCGTTTTGTTTAGGAAACACTTTTTGGTGGGTTTCATCTTACCTCTTGCTAAAAAGAAAGAGGGCTTTGGGTCCATGTGGGGGCTCTGAGCTTTTACTGGAGAATGGCGGGGCCCTGGAGCTGGCACGGTGGTTCAAATGGTCACCCTGCATGTGATGACTATAGGGAGGGGAGTAGTGAAGGCCACTGTTCAGGCAGCCACCACACCTGGACATTCCCTGGACAGTACTGAAGCCTGGAGGTTCAATGTTTTATTTTCACAGAAGAGCTGCTTACCTTAAGAGCAGGCTGGATACCCCTTACTCCCTAGACACCCACGCATGAAACCAACGAATCATCTACTCAAACTGTCATCCGAGGTGTCTTTCCTTGAAATAAATACTCAAAAGAAAATAGTGCTACTCTCAAGAACAGCACAGGCCCATAGAACTATTGGTGATGACGGAATGTTCTATATTTGTGCTGTTCAACATGGTAGCCACTAGGCAAGGTGGCTACTGAGCACTTGAAATGTATCTAGTGTGACTAAAGGACTGAATTTTTAACTTAATTTCCTGTTAATTGATTTTAATTTAAATAGCCACATATGGCTAATGTCTGCCACATTGGTCAGTGGAGCTCCAGAGCTTTTTCATGTAGTGGAACTCGGGACATAAGAATCACAGAAACTAGCCTTGACAACATGGTGAACTGCACCTCAAATACAAAAAATTAGCAGGCATGGTGGTGTGCTCCTGTAGTCCCAGCTACTTGAGAGGCAAAGATGGGAGGATCACTTGAGCCCAGGAGGTTGAGGCTGCAGTGAACCAAGATTGCACTACTGCACTCCAGCCTGGGTGATAGGGTGAGACCTTGTTTTAAAAAAACCAAAGCAAAAAAAATCACAGAAACCGCTTTCAGGTTCATGAAACAAGAAGGTTTGAGATGTATGTTTCAAGTTTGAGTACCAGTCACATTTAAAAAAAATTCTTTTTTTCTTTTCAGAGACAAGGTCTCGCTGTGTTGCCCAGGGTGGAGCGCAGTGGCTTTTCATGGGTGAGATCCCACTACTGAACTGCAAGGAGTTTGGACCTGCCCCGTTTCTGACCTGGACTAGTTCACCTTTCCTTAGGCAACCTGATGGTGCCCTGTTCCAGGAAGGTCACCATATTAATACTGAACTTAGTGTGAACAGACTCCAGATTGGCATAGTGCCGTTCAACCCAGAACTGGGCTCAAGCCATCCTCCTGCCTCAGCCTCCCCAATAGCTGGGACTATAGGCCACATGCCACAACGCCAGGCATCATTCACTTTTTTAAGGCTTTTCATCAAAAGGTGTCCATTTACCCTCTGTTCTCTCCTGTAGTCACAGAGGTCATTGTACCCAGTAGATTGTCACCTGCTTGTACCTGTGCTTACATTATCTCCACCTTGACTGCCTTCTGTTTTCCCATCTACCTGTTCATCTCCCACCTGTCTCCCTTAGTTTATGTACCCGCCTACCTCAAGAAGCTTTTATTTCTATTTTACATGAAAGTAAAATAGAGCACTTGAAAGTAAAATCCTCCAACTGGCACTGGAGGACTGGTGGCCACGTTATTTGATATATATATATAGAATGTCCACTTAGCGCTGCCCTGATTTTCTGACAAAATGTAAGACCATTACAAATTCAGGCTTTATTTGCCTTCTAAATTCAGCCTTACAAAATAATATTCAAGGAAAACAGTGACATCTTACCAATAGATTGATTTTAATCATCTTAAATGATGGATTCTACAGCTTTTGGCCCATTCTGCTGAAATGGAGGACAGTACTGCCACCCAGAAAATGATGTCAGCTCGAGCCTGATCTTTCCTATTCACTCTTTGAAAACTCTAGAGGGTCAAGGGCTTCAACAAGCTTCTTAGAAGTGGCAGTATTGTAGTAAGCTTCATGAGCCTCCGCCTTTCAGCAGTCCTGCCTGTGTTTCGCGTGGGGAACCAGCTTCATTGCCCCTGAGCTTGAACCGCATTCCCTAATCTGAGACAGAATTCGCAGGGCTAAGCGTTCCAGGCCACTGATTGGCTTGCTCTGGATCTGCTGGCAGGAACCTCTGCACACGTGTGAGCACCCCTGCCGCCCCTTGGGCCACCTCGCGCCAGTCTCTAAGGCTGGGTGGCGGGGCGCTGTGACAGCAGGGACGACCAGAGAGTGGCGGCAGCTCACAATGATCAAATAATCGTGAAGAGGGACACCTGTGAACCCAGGCGCCACGGCAGGTGCTGCCCATAGGCGCCACGGGAGGGAATAAAGAGCGCTGCCCCGCCTTCCCCCCAGAGTTTTCGCAGCCTGCAGGGAGGGAGGACATGCGAGGCCGAAGCATGGAGGCTATGGGTGTGCTGGCCAGTGTTGGTTTGTTGCTATTGCTGGTCATCGGCCACCCCAGAAGCCTAGGTGAGCCCAGGGCCCTGGGCACCAGGACTGCGGAGGAGGCTGAGCCTGCTGGAGAGGGAAGATTTCATTACTCCTTGCCTCAGGAAGTCAGGGTGGTATCGCCACACCTGAGGCATTTGGGAAGAAAGGGTGAGGGGTGGTGCATGCTCAGATATCCCTAAAGGAAGGCCTGGGCCAGATTTCCTTTTTGAAATTTTTTGGATTCTAGAGTTCAAGTTTGTAGGCACACCTGATAATCATGTGTGTACTAAGGAGCCTCTTCCAAGGAAACCTAACCAAGTAGAAGTAACTTAAAGTCAAATATCTCCCTTCCAGAGTAGTATATGTTATTCCCCAGTATCTTTGTTTTGTTTTGTTTGTTTGTTTGTTTGAGACAGGGTCTTGCTCTGTCACCCAGGCTTGAGTGCAGTGGTGCGATCATGGCTCCCTCAACCTCCAGGGCTCATGTGATCCTCCTGCCTCTGCCTCTTAAGTAGCTGGGACCACAGGTACGGGTCACCACACCTGGCTAATTTTTACATTTTTTTTTAGAGATGGGGTCTTATGTTGCCCATGGTCCTGAACTCCTGGGTTCAAGTGATCAGCCCACCTGGGCCTCCCAAAGTGCTGGGATTACAGGCATGAGCCACTGCACGTGGCCCCTGGTATCTTTAACACAACCTAAATTTGCATCTTCCCAAAGTAAGAACCAAGTCACCTACCAGAGGCAGCGCTGGCTCCTTCCTGCCCAGTGGTAACACAGGCTGAAAGGGAGCAGACAGGAGGCAAATTCTGGTCAACCCAGGTGACTGTGGGATATTCTGAAGAAAATATTGAGAGAAGAATGTGATAGTCTGCAGCTAAGTGCTATCAGAATGTCTGTGCCAGGCCAGGAAAATCCAAACGGGAAATCTTGGTAAAGTGAACTCTTAAATAAGGCTCTGTGTGTGCACACACACACATGCTCTTCTACACAGGACTGAAGTGTGGAATTCGCATGGTCAACATGAAAAGTAAGGAACCTGCCGTGGGATCTAGATTCTTCTCTAGAATTAGTAGTTGGAGAAATTCAACAGTGGCTGGACATCCGTGGCAGGTCAGTACAACAAAGGCATTGATTTCTCAATGAGAAAACGGTGAAATATTTCCTTTGTTTCAAAAGCAAGAATTCACGTTGATTTGTGGTTTTTCTCCTGACCCCCTCTAGCTCTCTACCAAAAAGTTTACTTCACAGGAACTATCTTACTATCCAATTTATGTCAGTATTTTAAGAATATGATGTCAGATGAGAAAAGTTGATCTTCAGTGTTTCCGATGGAGATACATCTGTGGGGAGGCATATTAGCTGCGTTTGTAACTTTCTTCTCGGGCAGGTCTCCCTAAAATCACATGAGCACCACTTCTGCGGAGGAAGCTTGATTCAAGGAGATCGTGTTGTTACAGCAGCACACTGCCTGGACAGCCTCAGTGAGTAAGTTGTGGATTTCAATTACTTGTCAGGCCTTGATTCCTGGCTATGGGACTGGGAGATTTGTTGCTCTAAATAGCAGGTTCATTCTCAGTTCCTTGCTTAATTTTGCCTCCCAGTGCACCCACCCACTGATCTTCCCGATTCCCAGAAATGTGTGTCTGTTCCAAGATTTCCATTGCTTCCTGTTCTACTGAATTAAACAATCCTAGACATCATCTATAATTTATGGATTTAGTGCTTGGGTAGAGGTGGTGGTTACTTACTATAATAAAGCATTAACAAGAAATGTTAGATGGATGCTCCAAAGTTTTAATCAGCTGGGTTTAAATCATTCGGCGGGAAAAAGCTGCAGAAATTACATATATTTGACCAGATTAATAGAGGGTACTAATAAGAGAAAAGAAGGAACAGTTCTAGAAAGCAACTTTTATATCCTGTTACAAATGGCATAGCATGTATGAACTAAGGTTTGTATATCAAAGAAGTAAAGGAGGCAATATTTAATTACTTGACTCAGAAAAATGGAAACATGATGAAAACCATGACTTTTTCTAGATTAAAAATATATGACCATTGGTAACACTCAATAAATAAAGAAAACCTTCTTCAAAGACTCAGGGATGCTTAAAGGTACATTAATCACTCTTCATTTAATTACATGAAACCAAGAAGACTTGTGTAGGGGGAACAACTATTTATGAAACATTTATCTTTGGTTTTAGGAAGCAACTGAAGAACATAATTGTGACTTCTGGGGAGTACAGCCTCTCTCAGCAGGATGAGCAAGAACAGAATATTCCTGTCTCAAAAATTATTACCCATCCTGAATACAACAGCCATGAATATATGAGTCCTGATATTGCACTGCTGTATCTAAAACACAAAGTTAAGTTTGGTGAGTATGGAGAGTTAGAATATTAAAAATGCAATGGAGGAAAACTGCTAATTAGTTAACTTTAATGTCTGTGTGGCTGTCTAGTAATAGAATAGCTCAGCTTTGTTTCTTTTTAAAATAATTTTGTTCAGTCTATAACCTATTTTTTTAAAAAAAGTACTGTATAAGCTACATATCCCAGCCACAAATTATTTATGCTTAACCTAACAACCAACATTTTTTTCCCTTTCATTTATTTTTATTGATACATATTACAAGTACATATTTTCAGGGTACATGTGATAATGTGATACATTCATATAATCAAATCAGGGTAATTAGGATATCTATGACCTTAAACATTTATCTTTTTATATATGCTAGGAACGCTGGAATTACTTCTCTGATCTATCAAACATCAGGTGTATAGTTGTATCCATTAATCAACCCCACTTCATCCTCCCCTCCTCCCTACCCTTCCCTGCCTCTCATAACCACAGGTTTACTCTCTATCTTCATGAGATTCAGTATTTTAGCTCACACATGAGGGAGAATATGTGATATTTGTTTTTCTGTACTTGGCTTATTTCACTTAATATCCATGTTCAGTTTCATCTGTGTTGTTACAAATGACAAGATTTCATTCTTTTTATGGCTGAATAATATTCCACTGTGTGTATATACTACATTTTCTTTTTCGTTCATCCATTGATGAACAACTTAGGTTAAGTCCATATTTTGGCCAACTAGTATTTTAAGGACTCCTGTTTCTTGGCTGGGCTCCATTCTAACTACCTACCTATATTCACCTCTAACCAAAAAGCTTGGAACATTTGAAAATGTTTTCGGAGGCTTCTTTCTGTCATTACTATGAACAAGATAATACAACACTCTCTCAACACAGGTAATATAAACTTTCTGGGTAAAATACTAAAAGACCCCCTCCTTTTTTTTTTTTTTTTTTTTTTTAAATGCAAGAAAAGGAAGTGTTACATGGCCAAAAACAAAGCACAAATCCAGAGTAGTTAGTCAGGCCACTGCCCTTGAGAGATCAAATTGATCTTTAAGATCCTAGAGATTTACCTGGCCGTGAGAGGAACTGTAAAGAACCTGGAAATTTCTGAAAGGTGATGCTTTGAAAGATAGGGAGAGGGAGTTGTACGTGTTATGCTACATAAAGTGAGGGAATAAGGGCACTTACTTGTCTCAACGTTGGCTCTGGACAGAGGGTTCTCAGAAGTATCTGTAATCATGAGCCAGGCCTCACTCAGGTTTGATGCTGGAATTGACATCACCTGTGTGGAATTGACATCACCTGTGTGGCACAAAAACTCCAAGGCAAAATTTTAAAGTGGTTCCAGGTGAGTAATCAGCCTCTGCCAGAAGCAAAAATAAATCCTCTCTGAGAGAATGAAATTTAAATCCCAGCTTTAATATATTCCCATAAAGCTTTAATGAATTCGAGCACAGAAACGTGCAGAGAAATTTGCCATCAAAAATAGAGTCTGAAGCATTAACAATCAGAATCAGACCTTCAAAGGTTACAAATTTCAAAATAGAGAATAGAAAATGAGTATATTAAGGTTTAAAGAAGTGAAAGTGTACTGAAAATGATTGAACCAGAGGAAACTGTTAGATGAAAGGGAAATTTGAAAATAAGCCAGTAAAATGTGAAAATATAAAAATGTAATTGGAATTAGAAACTCAACAGAATACTTATCTACCAGATTAGATTAGGTGTATGGAACTAGACAATCTGAAATAATTACCCAGAGGAGACAATGAGGATAAGAGACAGAGAAGATAGAGTGTAATAAACATTCAATTTGAAGTTTAGAAAGACTATGGATATTGGTGGAGAGTGACTGTAATTTAAGAGAAAGTGGCTGAGGATTGATCATAATTGATATCCAAATCTTTAGATTTAAAAAGTTTAGTAACTCCAACTATGATACAAAAAATAATTATATATCTAGACATGTGCAAAAATGTAGCACACTAAAGGAAAGGACCCCAAAAGAATCTAGAAGGAAAAAGACACGTTACCAAAAATGGAATGTTATTGATTTCTCAACAGCAGTAAGTGAATGTCAGGAGATATTAGATGATCAAAATACTGAGAATAACTCAAACCGTAAGTGTATATAAGAGGAAACTATGGCCCCATCTTTTCTTTCCTTTATAGAAAATCTCTACTAAGAGCCATCTATGCTTGTTATGTCAATTTCGTTTCCTCAGTTCTCATAGCTGGATGTATTAGGTTAAGATGTCTGTTCCACATTTAAGTGGATCAGACTTTCACTCCACTGTTCCATAAATTTGGTCTTGTCACAGTCACTAATGACCTCTATGTTGCTAAATTCAAAGTAACTTCTCAATTCCCATATTTCTAGATGAGAGTTTTTAGCAGAATTGCTCATATGTTCTTGGAAATATTTTCTTCACTTGAATTCTGGGAATTCATTAGTTATTCTCCTACCCTATTGTACCCTTTCTTAGTCTTCTATGATGATTTTTCCTCTTTTCCTTGCCTTCATATTGTTGGAATGCCCAGGCTCAACCCTGGACATCTTATTCTCTAGTTGGGCTCATTCTCTTAGTGATCTCATCCAGGATCAATAATTTAAACTTCTAAATCCAAAAAACTTTAGATTCATCCTTGATTCTTCCTTCTCTGACGCTGTACATCCAATGAGTCAGAAAATCCTGTTGCTTCTTCCTCACTCACTTCACGCTTTTGCCATCTTGTTCCAGGCAATACTACCATCATTTCTTGCCTGGGTTAATTTTAATGGTCTCTGAAATTTACTCAAGCTGCTGCTTCTGTCTTCCTAATGTTTGTTATTAACCCAGTGGCCAGAATGATACTTTTTAATAGGTAAATCAGATTATATCACCCCATTCAAACAACTTCAATGGTTCTCTATTACATTTAGATGAAAATCAATGTCATTATTATCTGACATACCCTCTTTCCTAGTCCTACATCTAACCTCTGATTTGTTTATTTTTTTATGAAACTTACTTAATCTGCTGCAGTCATCCCGGCCTCCCACTGTCCCCTAAACATGTATGCATGATCCTGCAGCAAGGAGTATTTCTTCATCAAATGACTTCTACCCAGATAACTGCATGATTCCTTTCCTCAGCTTCAAGACTTTACTCAGATGTCACCTGCTCAATGAGACTTTCCATGATCATCATATTTGAAATGACTCCTTCCATGCCATTCTCCCTAATCTCCAGACTAATCTCCTTTATCCTATTATTTTCCATAGCATTTATTTACCACTGAACAATGTATTATATTTGCTATTTGTTTCTTCTCCCTTCACCCAACACACAAACACAAATATACACACTCATGTAGGTTCTACCAAGACAGAAATATTTTTCTTTCTGTTCATTCATTGAGATCTAAAAGAGTGCTTGCCACATGATAATTTGACCATCTTGTTCTACTATCTTCTAACATTCACTTACTGCTGTTGAGAAATCAATAACATTCCTTTTTGGTAATATGTTTTTTCCTTCTAGATTTTTTTGAGATCCATTCTTTGTTTTTAGTGTGCTACATTTTCAGCACATGTCTAGATATAAAATTATTTTTTGTATCATAGTTGGAGTTACTGAGCTTTTTGCTAAAGATTTGGATATCAATTGTGATCAATCCTCAGCCACTTTCTCTTAAATTACAGGTTTCTCCCCACAATTATCTATATTTTTTCTAAATTTCCCAGGTTCTTTACAGCTCCTCTCATGGCCAGGTAAATTTCTAGGATCTTAAAGATCAATTCAATCTCTCAAAGGCAGGGGCCTGGCTAATTCCTCTGGATTTGTGCTCAACAGCTGTCGAGTGAAAAACTCTCCTTTCACAACAAAGCCATAGTCTAAAATGTTAGTAGATTGGGGGGCTCATGGTGGTGTGCAGAACAATTGGCCTTATGTTTTTCCTTGTTTTACTTTTTATGCATTTCTCTAAATTTCTATAAATACAAAACAGTTTTTATGGGGGGGCCAAAACTTAAAATATGTCACCATTACATTTAGGAAGAAAGTGTAGAAACCATAAAATCAATAGATTTCACTTTTCCAAATATATTCAACACGGCATATTTATCCATGAACCTCATGCCTTTGTTGTTGCTTTCTCAGGAACTGCTGTTCAGCCAATCTGTCTTCCTGACAGTGATGATAAAGTTGAACCAGGAATTATTTGCTTGTCCAGTCGATGGGGCAAGATTTCCAAGAGTAAGGGACATCAAAATGACTTAATACTTCTTCCAGATCTCTGTATGTCCAGGGGAAGCAGAAATAATTTTCTTGACCATGAGTAGTACATTTATCATTTTTTATCCCTAATTTCTGACACAATGAAGATTTCTGGTTATCCTCAGCATCAAAAGGTTTATACTTCTTAAAAGGCTATTCATATCACTCCTGCTGCTGCCAATTTGGTTAGGTATGGCAGATAAAGGAAGCTGGATAGAGCTGTGATAGATGAGGAGGTATAAGGCAAAAGGATGATCAGGAAATAGTAATAACAGTTAAGTTTCTTTGTCTTTAATATTGTGACTTTTTAAAAAAGTGAGACTCAGAAACAAAAAGTAGAAGAGTAAATACCATGGATTTGAGAGTGAAAGAAAAGGGAAGATGTTGTTCAAAGGGTGTAAATGTGGAATTGTATGACAAGTAAGTCCTGGAAATCCAATATACTGCATGGGAACTATAGTTAATATATTGAATACTTGAAATTTGCTAAGAGGGTAAATGTTAAGTATTCTCACTACAAAAAAGTTAACTCTGTGAGGTGATGTAATGTTAATCAGCATGATTGTGGTAATCATTTTACAATGTATACATATACCAAAACATTGTACTCCTTGAATAAATACAATTTTTATTTGTCAACCTCAAAGCTTGACAAAAATACATTGTGATTTTTTTATTTTATAAAGAATTTTAGGCAGGGTGCAGTGACTCACGCCTCTAATTCTAGCACTTTGGAAGGCCAAGGCAGGAGGATGGGAGCCCAGCAGTTGAAGACCAGCCTGGATAGCATAGGAAGACCTTGTCTACGTGCGCACACACACACACACACGCACACACACACACACACACACAAATTAAAAATTAGCAAACCATGGTGGCATGCCTGTAGTCCCAGCTACTTGGGAAACTGAGGTGAGAGAATCACTTGCTCCCAGGAGGTTGAGGCTACAGTGAGCCTTGACTGTACCATTGCACTCTAGCCTGAGTGACAGAGGGACACCTTGTCTCAAAAAAAAAATGATTGTTATAAAACATTTCTGTATTGACCAAAGTTTTCCTCTGTTGGGGAAACATTTAAGCATTTGTTTAGAGAAGCCACAATTGTACAATTGCCTATGTTACCTTAAAAATCTGCTGAATATTTTTAAAATGTCCTCTGCCATGTATCTGATGTTCAGAAGTGAATATGATTCACACCTAAAAACAATTTTACTTCTACATGTGGTTAAAAATCTGTTTGAAATAGTTCTAAACTTGTAGACTTCTCATTAATTTGTTTCCATGAGGATATTGTGTACTAACTTATCTGTCCTCTCTCTGCAGCATCAGAATATTCAAATGTCCTACAAGAAATGGAACTTCCCATCATGGATGACAGAGCATGTAATATTGTGCTCAAGAGCATGAACCTCCCTCCCCTGGGAAGGACCATGCTGTGTGCCGGCTTCCCTGATGGGGCAGTGAACGCCTGCCAGGTACAAAAGTATAAACCAGCCTAGTTGTTTACCAACATGTGGGTGAAAGTAGATTCTGCCTTTCTGCAAAAGAAGCTCCTGTTTCTTCTGTTACTGTGTCAAAATTCCTTTTCCCTTCATCTTTTCATCTGATTTCTACTGAAAAAGTGTACTTGACCTAAGCAGAAAGAATTATTTCCTGTCTCCACATCCATTGCTACTCCTACACTTCTTTTATTTTGGTGGGTTGGGAAAAGGGATTAGTTTGAACGTGTCCAACCTAATGGAATCAAGCAAGACGACCACTTTCACAATCTTATTAGGTCCAGCTATGAATTCTTCATTTCACATGTTGTTAAGCATTGTGGAATGTTTTTCCATTGGTGCAGAATATATTTGCATAAAATTTGACCGAAGATACATAGCTTTGGTCACAGTCGTGTAAGAGATATTGGGAATGACCACAATCTCCAAAGACTGACACAACTTCACAATGAATACCAATCTTCACAAGATATTTAGAGGGGACAAGGAGACCAATTTTTGAAACACAGGGGTTTTAAGTTTTAGATAGGTCTTCCAAGTAAATTATCTTCTCTTTTAAGGTGGAGCACTAAGGAGTCATTATTCTTTGCCAAAAAGCAGCTTGAAAATGTTGAGGGAAGCTCTCTGAAATTATCTGTTGGAAGGATTTTTGAGTTTTTCTTAGAGGCAATGACAGGAGTTTGGGAGGGAGGAGACTGAAACTTACACTTATGCCACTTTCTAAATTGGAAAACAGGTTAAAGGTGCTTTTTGTTATCTGCATTCATTATAGGCAATCCTTTTTTGAATGAAACCCTCTACACCTTGTGAGAAGAGTTTAATCTGACAAAAAGTTGTCTGAAACAGAGTCTTAAAGTGGTATAGATTCTGGAATGTTATTGAAGATGCAATCCTAAAACCTTGGGTTCTTTATTCTGTAGGATAAGAGCCAGTGTGGTCCTTTACATATATCTCCTGGATAAAATTAGGTTTCCCAGGCTTTCCTTTTTTTTTTTTTTTTTTTTTTTTTTTTGGAGACAGAATCTCACTCTCTTGCCCAGGCTGCTGGAGTGCAATGGCACAATCTTGGCTCACTGCGACCTCTGCCTCCCAGGTTCAAGCGATTCTCCTGCCTCAGCCTCCTGAGTAGTTGGGATTATAGGCACCCGCCACCACGCCCAGCTAATCTTTTTGTATTTTTAGTAGAGACAGGGTTTCACCATGTTGGTCAGGCTGGTCTTGAACTCGTGACCTCAGGTGATACACCATCTCTGCCTCCCAAAGTTCTGGGATTACAGGTGTGAACCATGCGCCCGGCCCAGGCTTTCTGTTCTTAAAGCCTTGAGGCCTTGAACTATCTTGGGGGATCTATTCACTGATGCTCTATAGGACTGGAAGATGACCTAGGCTTTCCTGCAATTCCAGGTGACAAGCTATAGTAGAAGCATCTATCTATACTACCTCCCTTCCAACAATTTTTAGAATGTACATGGTAGTGGGAAAAAAAAAAAAGAGGAAGAAAAAGTGTTAACCTGACAAGATTGCAGCCAATAGGTATAAAGAGATTTTATCTTGATTAAAAGATTGTGCCTTGAAACTAACGATAAGGACACAAGAAAATGGATAAACAAAAAGTTGATGGACGATGACTAGTGGACTTCTTTGCCTCTACCTCTTTTCACTTTGTGATGAGTGCTGATGTTTGCGGAAATGATGAAATATTTTACACTGTGGCTATTTTCAAATTTTCTCTTTTTTTGTACCATGAAAGAGGGACGCTGGAGGACCACTGGTTTGTAGAAGAGGTGGTGGAATCTGGATTCTTGCTGGGATAACTTCCTGGGTAGTCGGTTGTGCTGGAGATTCAGCTCCTCTAAGAAATAACCATATGAAGGCATCACTTGTCATTTTCTCCAAAGTGTCTGAGTTGATGGATTTTATCACTCAGAACCTGTTCACAGGTAGGTGAATTCTTTCTTCCTCATCTCATCCTAAGTCAAGGGTAGTTACTCTGCTATGTTGCGATATTATCAGAACTAAGCTTTAGAACAAAGCAAGAATAAGGCTGGTTTTAAATTCTTAGTCCAATGTAGATACTTGTGTCTCTGAAACCCTGAGTATAGAAATCTGTCAATATAACTTGAACAAACCAAATCCCTGTATAAAATTTTCATGAGATGCGTTTTTGCATTTATGAGATTTTATTAACAGACCTTGAGAATAGACTCATTAGGAGATTCTTTCTTCTTTTTTTTTTTTTTTTTTTGAGACGGAGTCTCGCTCTGTCGCCCAGGCTGGAGTGCAGTGGCCGGATCTCAGCTCACTGCAAGCTCCGCCTCCCGGGTTCACGCCATTCTCCTGCCTCAGCCTCCCGAGTAGCTGGGACTACAGGCACCCGCCCTCACCCAGCTAGTTTTTTCTATTTTTTAGTAGAGACGGGGTTTCCCCGCGTTAGCCAGGATGGTCTCAATCTCCTGACCTCGTGATCCGCCCGTCTCGGCCTCCCAAAGTGCTGGGATTACAGGCTTGAGCCACCGCGCCCGGCCTCTTTCTTCATTTTTTCAGTTGGCACAGTTTTTCTCTGTACTACTTAAGAATACTAAAAATAAATCACTCATCTCCCACTTTGCCCGCTCAACCTTGTTAACTTACTTGGCAACAGTGAAAAAATGAGGGAGGCCTTGGAGAGTTAATTTGGCTCTGGGACACTAAAATCTAAATTAGGAAAATGTGGGCCTGGAGATACCAAACCTGTCCTCTGCAGAATGAAAGAGGCCTGAGAGAACACAGCTTTCCGGAACAAGCAGTTGAATGTAGGAACCAAGTATTTTTTAAAATGACAAGACCCAGAGCCCCAGAACATAGTGCTCTCTCCATCCTCCATCCCTTTCTCATGGCAGTCGAAGGGCAGCCACCTGACTGAGGGCTTTTGGAAGTGGTGCTGTGGATCCAACCACAGGCCAGCACTTCCTCGAACTGCCGCAGACTCTTCTTTGGTCTTAGATGTAAAAGTCCTCTTCACTGCTCTACTGCAGGGGAGCAATTCTCTTCTGGTAGCAATTATATTCCATTTTGATCACCTGGAAGGGAAAGTTGATAAGATTTAAAAGCCCTGAACAAAGGTAAATGGTAACAATGAGATTTCACAAGAGCAATGAAATCAGACATTAATGGTTAATCCCAGTGAAATGAACATCGGAATGTGATAAGTGATTTATTTAAATAATGCTTCCGTAGGATAATCTTCTAAGCTTCTCATCCTCTGTTTGCCTTTTTTTTTTTTTCCAGTTCATCTTCCCTATCTCTTTCCAGAACTGGCTATGCTTTGGAAATAGAGTTAAATTCAGTTTTCTTAACCTTACAAATCAGAGAATTGAATATTTCATATTTTATTTTTTAAACCACACTAACCAACAAATCAAATAAATTACTTTCTGCTTCCACATAGTCCTTTAACCTTTTTTAAAAGACATAGTGGATCACTCACTCTGAGAAAAAGATTCCCTCTGCATTGATTTTAGTAGAAGTTACAATTCTTAATAGTCTTTAACGTCACCTTGTTAAAAATGTTTTATTTAAGTGATTATTATTGGAAAAGACACTAACTCCTCATACCTTCTACAGGTTTGGATCAGGGCCAACCCATCTCAAAAGTGGGTCCGAGGTATATAACAAAGGCCCTGAGTTCTGTCCAAGAAGTGAACGGAAGTCAGAGAGGAGAGGGTATGTGTGGTTCTAATTAGAGAAGGAAGCTGACTTGAAAAGAGTCATCAGAGGAAAGTAAACAGAAGGATTGTACCATATTCACAATCTGAGTTTTATTTAAATTTTCGAATGTAAACTTTAAACGCCCCTCCCATATTCATACGTAGGCGCCAACGTTTAAAACCTAACCCTGGCATCTAAAGCTTTTGAGTAAATGAGGGAGACTTTCCATGCCATTACTAAAAGTTTTATCCATTTATTTATTTATTCATTTATTTAGAGATGGAGTCTCACTCTGTCACCCAGGCTGAAGTACAGTGGCAAGCAGTCTCTGCTCACTGTAACCTCCGCCTCCTGGGTTCAAGCAATTCTCCTGCCTCAGCCTCCCAAGTAGCCAGGACTACCGGCACCTGCCAGCACACCCAGCTAATTTTTGTATTTTTAGTAGAGACAGGATTTCACCATGTTGACCAGGCTGGTCTTGAACTCCTGACCTCAGATGATCCACCCACCTCGGCCTTCCAAAGTGCTGGTGCTGGGATTACAGGCATGAACCACTGCACCCAGCTTATTTAGGATCTTCTTTTTTTTTTTCAAGATTGAGTCTTGTTCTGCCACCCAGGCTGGAGTGCAGTGGCATGCACTCTGCCTCCTGGGTTCAAACAATTCTCCTGCCTCAGTCTCCTGAGTAGCTGGGACTACAGGCATGGACCACCACACCTGACTAATGTTGGCCAGGCTTAGTCTCAAACTCCTGACCTCAAGTGATGCACCCGCCTCAGCTTCCCAAATTGTACTTTAGCATCTTTAGACGAAGGTGTTTAACCTTACCCAAGACAGCCTAGAAAGAGATGGGAAAGTTGGATAAATATTACATCTGAAGAAGTGTTTTAAAAAGTTTCTATTTTGATTCAAATTATGGTGAATTCAGAAATGTTTTTAAAGTCTGTTTGCAAATACAACGTCTAAATCATAGCCTCTAAAAATATTTTCATTCCCATAAATATCAATGAAATGAATAATATAAATCGTACAGCTTCAGGCTGGCCTCTGGATCATTTTGAAATGTTGTCTATGGGTGAGGAAAATGATTGACTTCTTTCCTGTGTTTTTGAAGATTGTAAACCTCAGGGGACAGTGTTATTTGGAGAAAATGGGAAGATTCGTTACCCCCATTCCAAAGGAGACTACTATTGTCATAATTGGTATGTATCCCACATAGGCGTGATTCCTGGGGCGTTCCCTCCCACAAAATTGGGCAGTTTAAAAGACTCCACTTTGGCAATTTTTTTTTTTAAATAGGGTCTCCCTATGTTGCCCAGGCTGGGCTTGAACTCCTAGGCTCAAGGGATCGTCCCACCCCAGCCTACTAAGTAGTAGGGATTACAGGGACATGCCACCATACCTGGTTTGTTTTGGCAATTTTATCTAGTATTTCCAGTTCTAATATAAAAGTATATGTTTCATCTGATATTTTTAGGTTGGTGAATATTTACTCATTAATGTAAATCATCAACCTGAATAGTTATTAAACTAAAGTTTACTTGAATTGATGTATTCAAATATGTAATACTGACAGCATCTGGTAATGACATTGCTATGGGATTTAGTGATTAATTTTGTCACATTTATTTCTATAATCATGGTAATATTTTGCTTAGCATCACCTAGAAGATGGAAAATAGTTCATGTCCTATAAGCTTTAGTATCTTTTTACAAATTTTCTACATACCCTGTCCTCTAAAATATATCTAAATATAGCTAAAAATATCTTTAAGTTTTAGAAAATTGTTCTGCAAGTATCTCATTTTCTTAAGTGATCTAAATTCGTTCTTAAAATTGTACTGAGAATTGAATAGTGTACTACAAAGATAACAGTTCTACAAGCTTATAATCTGGTAAAAAGAGCTAGACAAAAATAACTATACTACAAAACAAGAGGAAATAAGCTTTATAATCCACACATCCAAGAATGTGCACACTACAAAAAAATAGAGACTAATTGTCTATGGTGTGGTTTTTAAGGTGCGTGTAGAGTGGTTAGAAGTGTGGGGAGAGATATAAATGTTATGATGGAAAAGATGGCATTGAAATGAGGCGTTGAAGGATAGTTATGATTTTATAGCTCATGAGGTCTTTGGTGGTTCTAATACTGAAGATTTCAACAGATGGAGAAGCAGGAAAGAGGTCATTCTAGGCCAAGGGAATTAGGTATAAGCAATGTCAAGGAGGTGGGGAAGATTAGGGTTGTTTGGGTTCTGAGTATCACACTGTGATTGGACAACAATGTGAATGGGAACTGGGGTAGCAGTGGATGATGAAGATGGAAAGGATGATCGGGACTTAATTGCAGAGGACCTTAAGTTCCATGCAGCGAGATTAGACCTTATGCTACAGTCAATGGGTATGCTAAAACTAAAATGATGGAAAGATTATAACTTTCAGAACTAATGTAAAATGAATATAAATATTTATTTCAAGTACAGATAGAAAAGATGTGGCTTAATTTCAGCTCATAATTTAAAAGGCTTAATGGTCTAAACTGACTTTGTCTCAGGCAAACTTGTGATGATAGAATGCCGATAAAGCTTTTGCCACCTTTGCTTAGAATAATATTTAGAACAAGAGTTTAAGAAACTATTTTATTAGAGTCTCAGGGAAGGGACCTCTAGGGTACAATCTTTAGACAGAGAGATTGATAAGCCAGAATTTGTCTGAAGGACAATGACCAAGATGGGAAAAATATTTAGAACAATGTTTTGCGAGGTATGGTTGTGGGAACCATAATATTTTTTGATACAGAGAAGACTGAAGAGGAGGAAGGAAGTGTCTTGATTTGTCTTAGAGGCTACTAAAGAAGCAGAATTTGACTTATTCTGAATGATTGCAGAGCTGAAAACTAAGATTACTGAGTAGAAGTTAGAAGGCAGAGTTCAATTCAATATGAAGTCATTTCTTGTTTGAGTCATTTCTGAAATTAAATAGCCTGCTTCAGGAAGTAGTCAATGCACTTGATAAGTGGATAGTTGAGCAAAGTATTTGTATATTGGGTAAGAGACATGCAGATGGCAGCCTACTTACCCTCAAACACAGAGACTCAACTTAGACAATTAAGCATTTCAGAGATCTCTGCAAGAAAATGTTTCAAGAAAAGGAGGGTTATTGTAGAAGTAAAAATCAAATCAAATGCCATTGCATATGGAAACTCAAACTTCTTGAACTGAGCAGAACTGTAGGATCAAAAGTCATATTCATAATGGGTTAAGTGACTGTTGAAAATTTAGTATCCCAAATAATCAACACATTTTTTATTGAACCCTTAGGATGTGTAAAACACCGTCTTGGGTGCTAGAGATACAGCAGTGAATGAAACACACGAAAATGCTTGCCTTTGTGGGGCAAGTTAGAAGGTGGAAATGGGATAATTTTTAAATGTTACATATAATAGTAGAAGGTAGTAAATGCCATACCAAAAAATAAGGCAAGAAAGGGAGGTGGGGAATGAGAGTATACAATATCAGAGAGGGTGGTTAGAGAAGACCACATTATAAAGATGACACTTGGAAAAAAAGACTTGGATAAAGCAAGGGAGGAAATTATATGATCATTTTGGAAAGGAACACTCCAGGCAGAAGGAATGGTAGGTGTGAGACAATAATACATTTGATATACTTGGGGAACAGCAAAGAGACCAGAGAACCAGAGCTGAGTGGCTGGAGAAGGGCAATGTGGCCAAATTATTTCGGACTCACAGGGCATGAAGAGAACTTTGAATTTTTCCATAAGGGAGATAGAGAGCCATTGGAGGATTTTGAACAGAGGAAGATCATGATCTGACACATTTCAAAAAGACCACTTTCATTACTGGGTTGCAAATAGACTGTAGGCAGGCAAGACCACAAGCTGGGAGACCAACTACTGCAATAGTCCAGGTAAAAGATGATGCAATCATCCAGGTAAAAATCTAGCTTTGACCACATTTGTAGAGGTGGTGAAGAGTGGTAGGGCTGTAGGATTTGCTGATGAGTTGACAATTTGGGTTTTGAGGGAGAATGAGATCCCCATATGAGTAAACTAAGAGTTTTTAACCTGAGCTATTGGAAGAATAGAATTGTTGTCTGAGATGCAAATGTTGGGGCGGTGGCTTTTAGACAGTAGAGTCAAGAGAGGCATTTTGTTTGTTTTGATAAAGTAGACTCAACTGTGCTTATGGACAGAGAGTGAGAGTTAAGAGTCATAGGAAACACATAGAAATGTGAAGTAAGCTTTCAGAGAACACAACAAATAAAGAAGGTTTGGCATTGAGAAAAGGGCAGAATAATTCCTTTTCTGGGAAAGCAACAAAGAAGGTAATCTATAGGAAAGTTGAAGGAATTTACACTGGATGTCTTAGTTATCACACGAGATTTTAATTGCTTCAACTTTAGAAGATGAAGTAGAGATAAAATAGCTAAGATATTAAATAGTTTATAGGGACTAAAGTAAGGAGTCAACCAGAGATTAATAAGACTTTCAATAGCAGTAAAATCCAATTAGTTTTAGCATCTATTTATACTATATTTCAATAAATCAAGACAAAAAATTCATTGTAAAATACAGCTTCAATAGGAGAAAACAAAATTCCCAAGATAGGTTCACATAAGGCTGAGTCACCAAAGACTATCTTCAGTGTAAGGCTAAACAAGGTGTAAACCCACCCACACGGAAAGTTACATGCCTCAACCTTGGCACTAGATGTAGGGAGAGGTAAAAAATTCTTCGAGAATTTGAACCACAGGTTAATACTCGTGCAGATCTATCATCTAAATTCACACCTCAAGTATAGGCCAAAGCACGTCAAGCAGAAACATTTGGCACTGTGAAGTTGATAGTGTGCAATGTGACTGACAGAAGTGTATACAGATACTGCCCGGAAGAACTCTTTCAATTCAGGTCTACAGAAATCGTAAGACTCCTTTGTAAGATGCATTCTAATTTTAGAATGTGAAAATGTGGGAAAATTGTGTTTTAGAAATGAGGTATAGGGCCAATTTGCACAGTTAGTGACTTCTTCAGCATGCTGAGTAGCCTTAGATACTGAAAGGGTTTTGTAAATTCCAACTGGAGCTAACTAGGAAATCATAAGGCAGACAGAGATAATATAAAGGAGAGAGTTACACAGTCCCTCCAAGCCTCTCTGTATTCTGGTAGGTGGTAGCTAGATTCTCAGAAATGACAGATACCACCCAGGTTGCCCTCCTTCCTTTCATACCCATGGGAGATATTGCATTTCTCAGAGCCTAGATCAGTACCTGTCACATAATTAATGTTCTATAGATTATTTGAATTAATAAATCAATGGTTTGTTTGGGGACCCCTCTCTCACTTAGCTTGACCAGACCTCAAAATCCTTTTAAAACAGCAATCACTAATAATAAATCAAAGTTGGCATAGATTTGAAACCTATTTTTCATCTTTGAGCTAGAGATTTTGAGGCCGAAAATAATTTGATGATGGAACAATTTGAGAAAGTACCGGCCTTTGAAGTCATAAAGCCTAAACAGTTCCACTTATACAAGAGACGTGATGAATCTTTTATTATCAATGCCAGGTTTCCCATTTGGAAACAGTGGGATAATTTCTCTCCTGCCTACCTCAGAGAGATGTAATGAATCTCAAAAAGGATGATGGATTTGGAGTGCTTTTTTCCATTGAAGTGCTTGGCAAGTGAGCTTTATAATATTTTAGACAGCTTATTTTTACATCTATATTCAGGATGACGGACTTGGATAGAAAAACACTAAAGTAAAGAGTTTCCGGCTGGGCACGGTGGCTCAGGCCTGTAATCCCAACACTTTGGGAAGCCGAGGTGGGCAGATCATGAGATCAGGACCAGCCTGGCCAATATGGTGAAACCGTGTCTCTACTAAAATACATAAATTAGCTGGGCATGGTGGTGCATGCTTGTAGTCTCAGCTACTTGGGAGGCTGAGGCAGAAGAATCGCTTGAACCTGGGAGGTGTAGGTTGCAGTGAGCTGATATTGCACCACTGCATTCCAGCCTGAGTAATAGAGTGAGACTGGAAGTAAGGGAGGGAGAAAGGAAGGGAGGGAGGGAGGGAGGGATTCCAGTTAAGGAGATGTCTGGTAAAAAAAAAAAAAAAGAAAAAAAAAAGAAAAAAAAATTATTAGTGTTTGCTTTTTGGAACCTGGGCATAAAAGACTTGACTAATTCCTAAAGTCCTTATTAGTAAAGGGCAGTGAGGCTGTTAACAGGTCTAAGGTAAAGACTGCTGAATTTTGGAAAGAGTTAATTCGAACATGTTAGATTCTAGGTAAGATTGCTTTGCATTCAGGTGAAGGTGAGACATGGAAGAAGCTAGGATTTATGGCCCACTAGGATTTATTTTCTTGAATAATAAATTTATGTATGAAAATAAAGGTAAGGGATTATTTTCGTACTCTCTCAAGTTTAGATATGCTTTTAAAAATGTTAGTGAAAAGTCACAGCTGACCTTACTGGGAGTTAGAGAGATGACATTTTAACTCAGGGACTGTGACTTAGGATGACTTCGGAATATGTGGCTGTTTAAGGTTAGCAAACACTGCATGGTCAATTCATAATTCATGAGAATCATAATTCAACCTCTGGATGAATAGTATGAATTTTAATTAGGTGAATAACTCAGATGAATCTTAGGTTTCTTCAATTTATAGATCAAAATTCTAGCATTTTATAACTAAATGAAATTTAAGGGGTGTTTTCTGGTCATTCTCCAATTAATACTCATCTATTTGTCAGATAAATGTTATCAATTTGAGCACAAATTTTTCTCACAATGTTCCATTGCCTTTTATCTTCTAGTATTCTATAAAATTGTATTGTTGTTGAGTTGTGAGACAAAGCACGGGTGTTAGATTTTATTTATCAAATCTGATTCTGCCATTTGTTATATTTTCTTCACCTTCCCCTATCCCAGCTTATATGTTTGGAAAATAATGGTACCAAAGGATAAAATAATCCTGATAAAATTTACAAGTTTAGACATGGAAAAGCCAGTTGGATGTGATCATGACTATGTATCTTTACAATCAAGCGATGGAGTGCTTATTAGTAAGTATGTTACATTTGTTTTTATTTATCATTTTAGAGTATCTGAAAGACCAAAGAGATACTAAAGGATGTAAAATAAAATTTCTGGCTGCTCTGCATATGGCATAGCCATTATTTAATCCTTTACTTTCCTAATAAACTTTCTTTCACTTTACTTAAAACAATAAAAATAAAAAATAAAATTTCTTTTATTGTACCAAGGGCAATGATCTCATCTTGCACACTGTTCCCTTCTAGAAGGGTTAAGGGGAGGATAGGAAGAGTGGAGACAGTGGTCAGCACACTGACTATTCTCTTCAGTGTTTTTCTAAATTAGGAACCAGATCCCACATTTCTCTCTCAAGTTCAATAACAGTGTTGAATGCAATTGATGTCACAGTTGTCAGAAAACTTCCTTTTGAGGCAATTTTTTAATTATTTTTATCACAAAAGTGGGTACATGTTTGCCAATTTTGATAAATACAGATGAGCCAAAGGAAAAAAATATAAACCATTCATAACCCTGTCACCTAGAGATAATCTCTATTAGCTTTTAGAGGTGTATCTGTTTACACATACACTTTGAACTTTACATTGTTTGATATAATTTCCTTCTCATAACACAAATGATCATTTCATGTCATTCAATTTCTTTTATTGAGTACCTCTTATAAGCTATATAAACATAAGCAATATATCTAACTTTGTTGAAATACTCTGTGTTAACTATGATAGAAGCTCTCTAGAGCTGGTATAGACCTGGATCTCTAGATCTCTATAAGGTCAATGGTTAGGACAAATGTCTCTTCACACATATGTGACAGGAAGCTATAGACAAAGTACTGTACTAGGGGTTATAATATTTATTGTCTAAATTATTTCATGCTCAGGCCTGCTATTTACACAGTAATTATTCTTTCAACCAATCAGTTGTTAAAAATTAACTATATGTGGGATACCATACCAGGTACTGGACATTTTTCGAGAAAAAGCACTCTCTGCCCAAATAAGTTGTAGTTTGAGGTAATCAAACATGTAACACAAAGTTGGAAATACCATTAGAACAGGGAATGTGCTGTGCTGATTCAAAAAAGGTAGCTCTTATTTCGAGTGGTTGTCTGGTAGAGTTTTTCGGGAAGCTGAATTTTGAGTTAGGCCCTGAAGAATGAGTAGAATTTGAACATGACAGACTGGGGGGTGAGAAGGCAACTGGAATAGCAAAGTCACTGAAGCAGGGAATGTTGAATGATCAAAGGGCCATTAAATAGTTTAGTGTGTTTAGACCAGAGATCTCATGGAAGATGATGGAAAACAAAACAAACATGGATACGTTTCCACCACTCTTTAGTCACGTTATTTCACTTTCCTTCACTTCTTTTAAGGTAAGATCTGTGGAAATATATTGCCCTTACCATTGCTGACAGAGACCGGTGAGACCATGGTTCCATTTGTTTCTGATACAGAAGACAGTGGCCGTGGCCTTGAGCTTACCTTTACTGCCATACAGAACTCAGAAGCAGGTGAGTGTTTCAGGTATTTAATTCCCTGCCATTTTCCCTTGATGTGGGTGGGGAAGAGGAGGAGGAAATGCCTTTGGCCATTCACTTTGAATTTCCCCAATGCTTCCACAGGGTCAGGTTGTGGAAGTGTGGCTATATTGGTAGAAGGGACAAATCACTCTGCCAAGTATCCTGATTTGTATCCCAGTAACATAAGGTGTCAGCAGTTCATTCGTGCTCCAGAGAAACACATTATAAAGGTAGGCAACTGAGGAATCACTCTACCTCATAGAGGATACAGTTACCTTAGTTAGGCAGAACTTAATTCATCTGGATTGTTAAATTGCTATTATGACTAGGAGCTTCTTTTAGCCATATGCTTTTTTTTTTTTTTTTTAAACTCTGAAAAGAGATCTGTGTGTGTGGTTTTGAAAATGTTCAGTGGTTTAAAAGTATATACAATGAAAAGTAAGGCTCCTCATCAGATTCCTATTCTACCCCTGGAGACAAACACTGATAACTTACTAGTGTCCTTGAGCATTTACTTGTGTGTGTGTGTGTGTGTGTGTGTGTGTGTGTATCCTATTTTGAGCATTTACTTGTGTGTGTGTGTACTTATGCTACTTGGTAATGCCTTGTTCACTGAAAAATATCTCAAAGATCTTTCCAGATGAGCCCACAGAACTCTTTTTAATAACTGCATAAAGTATTGTATGATATTTCAGAACACATTAAACCAGTTCCCTATTAACAGATGTTTATTGAGTTTCCAGTCTTTGGTCATACCAGCCGTGATGCCATGAATATCTGTCAGTGTCTTTGGACACATGTGGATATGTATGATTCCCAGAAGTAGACTTGCTAGGTCAAAGGGTTTGCACATTTAAACGTGGTAGTCATTGCCAAATTGCCCTTCAAAGAGACTGCAATTATTTACACTTCTATGTGAGAGCATATGAGGATATAACAAAGAGCCTTTAAATACGCAGAGGTAAACCCTTTAAGCTTCTCTCTTCTCTGACCATTTCCCTGGTTATGTTTCATTTGTACAGTTGACATTTGAGGACTTTACTGTCAAACTTAGTCCAAACTGTATTTATGATGCTGTTGTGATTTATGGTGATTCTGAAGAAAAGCGCAAGTTCGGTAGGTAGCCTTCACCCTTCAAATATGAAAGTGTTAGACTAATCAGAGTAGTTGCAACATGGACTGACTTCCTTGGATACCACAGGTAGAGTGGGAATATGAATTTCTTGCTCTGGAAACTCAGAATGCCATACAACTTTAGCTTTAAAACCTATGAGCCATACTCGGGAGGCTGAGGCAGGAGAATGGCGTGAACCCGGGAGGCGGAGCCTGTAGTGAGCCGAGATCGCGCCACTGCACTCCAGCCTGGGCTACAGAGCAAGACTCCGTCTCAAAAAAAAAAAAAACAAAAAACCTATGAGCCAGCAACTAATTTGCATTCCATTTTAATGGAAATGTGCAAAATGTAAAGATTGTTTCAGACTATATGTAAAGTGAAAAGGCAGTCCCCAGAGAAAGGATAAAATGGTAACAGTGAGTACATTTTTGGCAGTTATTTAAGGTAAATTTTAAAGCTTCCTTTTTTCTGTATTCCTTCTGTTGCTAATATTTTGATATTTGTGTCCAAGAAAAGTAACCAAAACCTATCATTTCTATGTAGGTATAACAATTAATTTTAAGACTTTTAAAACTTTAAATACACTTTTAGTTGTGACCTAACAATTTACTGAGTTTGAAGATTTAACGTCCAGCCCCCTAACCACTTTTGTAGGACCTAGTATCTGTCCTTCAGCTAGATGTTTGTGTGGGTTAGAGGCCAGGATTATAGATTGGCTTGGAATATTTATTTAGACATTAAGGACAGGTTAGTGAGAGCACAATGCCATGATTCTGCAGAACAGTGCTTGTACAGTGTGAGGTTTCCATGAAAGTGACTTCAAGTGTTACCTCTCTTATAAAGTGTGCTTATGTCCTGTTTGGAAAAAGGAATATACCAACTTGGGTGGTTTTTTTCTTATTATTTTTAACTCACCTCTTCTTATTGTCTACAAAGTAATAACCAGTTGAGTTTCCTTGCATACTGGAAATCAAATGTCCTTATTTTAGAGCTTTTTCTGTGTAATTGAAATTACAGTGCATTGTTATTGTGAAACTAACATTTAATTCTCACATGAGATGTAAGGGTATGCATACAAATGCAAAAAAAAAAAAAGCTGGAGAAAACTAAAGTGGTTGATTAGAAAATCGGGTGATTATTTTACTCGGTAATCTGATTTTTTTTCAAATTATAACTGTAAATCAAACTTTCCCAAAATTTTTCAGCTAAACTTTGTGGAATGTTGACCATCACTTCAATATTCAGTGCTAGTAACATGATGGTGATTTACTTTAAAAGTGATGGTAAAAATCGTTTGCAAGGCTTCAAGGCTAGATTTACCGTTTTGCCCTCAGGTGAGTATAAACACTTGTGGACTTTTGCTTATGAAAATGGTTACAGGGAAGATTAGTTAGCTGTGTTTACCTAAATGTAGGATAGCAATCCCCTCAGTAAGCATAACAAAAATGCAGATTTCTGGATCCACCCCCAGAGACCTAGATTCTGTAGATCTGGGATGGGGCCCAGGAATCTGTGCTTTAGGAAGCACCTCAGGTAATGCTCAAGAAATGGCGTCCACTGGAACATAAAGATTCCACATGCCACACACAGAAAGAAGATAATTAGGATTAAAGAAGGTAATTCAGAAATGAGATTGACTGCCTCTGTTTTACCAAGTTAGGGGGTTTTGAAGAATTAATAGGTATCCTGGCATTCTGGAAGATAAAGTACACGCTACTCAGACAAAAAGAATATCATATGAAAAACCCTAACAAAAGAGAATGGATAAGAAAACTACAAATAACTCAACATGTTTTGAGTTTTGGAGGGAACAATAGGAAAGGCAGGAGTGAGATCATGTTGAACATGAGGCATTAAATTATAAGTGCCAGAGTGATAGGATAGCTAGCTAACATTTGATTATTTGCTCTGTAGCAGGTATTCACTGAGCATTTCACATGCATTACCTCATTTATTCCTCCTTACATACATAGGAGCTATGTGCATTGCTCTCCTCTCACCAGTGAGGGAACTGAGGCTTTGAGAAGTTAAGTAACGTTCCCAAAGATGCACAGCTGGCAAGAGATGGAGTCAGAACTTGGTCTCTCTGACTCCAGAGTAATCTGGAAGATTATGAATGAACTTATATGCAAGAAAAATACTAAGAAAATCATTGTAAATAATTTATTCTATTTTTTTTATTATATATACCCTTGCAGGGATGGAATATATGAAGGAAGCCAAGTCCAGTATTGTATTAGTCAGCATTCTCTTAGACACACACACACACACACATATATATATATATATACCTCCCCAAAACAATCCTGTATCTACTATAAAAGCTATTCTGCATGGTGAGTTGACTACACGTTATTATTGTTTAATCTTTTTTCTTCATTAACTAGATGTCTCTTTTGAAAGTCCTTATCTTATATTTGCTATAACTCCACAGTGAAGAAGAATGAGTCTTGTATTTAGGTTCATAAAACGTCCATATATATATATGTGTGTGTGTGTGTTTATTAAATATTACATCATGTAAGTAAATATTTAATATATATGTGTGTGTGTATTTATTAAATATTAACTTACATGATCACATGTAAGTTACATGATCGTGTGTGTGTGTGTGTGTGTGTGTAAGTATTAAGTTACATGATCACAAGGTCCCACAGTAGGCTATCTGCAAGCTGAGGAGTAAGGAGAGCCAGTCCGAGTCCCAAAACTGAAGAACTTGTAGTCCAATGTTCTAGGGCTGGAAGCATCCAGCATGGAAGAAAGATGGTAGGCTGGGAGGCTAGGCCCATCTCTCTTTACATGTTTTTCTGCCTGCTTTATATTATCTGGAAGCTGATTAGATTGTGCCCACCAGATTAAAGGTGGATCTGCCTTCCCCAGCCCACTGACTCAAATGTTAAATTCTTTTGGCAACACCCACACAGACACACCCAGGATTAATACTTTGTATCCCTCAATCCAATCAAGTTGTATCCCTCAATCCAATCAAGTTGATACTCAGTATTAACTGTCACAAATATGATTTTCAGGATCCTAGCTTGAATGGTGAGGTGAATGGTAGAAGCCACTAGATGATAGAGAAATGTAAGAACAAGACTATATTGACTCTTAAAATCACTTGGTTCAATTTAAGACGTGTAGATATTAGCTTGTGGGAAATCCAAGTGGGGATATCTAAAAGTCTTTGGTTAGGATTCAGGAAAGAGATTTAGATTGAAGAGAGAAATTTGGAAGTCATCTACATGTAGATGAATAAAAACAGAGTAATGAAAATTACCTTGGCAATATATTTTCAGGCTAAAAAATGAGATCCTGAAAAAAAGACATATTGGAAACAGACAGCCATCAATATATAAGGAAAACCTTGAGATTAACATCAAGAAACCAAGGAAGGAAGAAGTACTTAAAAGAGCCAGATGCCACAGGGATATTAAGAGATATACAAGAAATCACATTTCTGGGATCTGGCATCTAGTGTATGAATGGTTGTGTTAGTAAGATCTACAGTAGAGTAGTTTTATGATTTACCAAGGTAAGCAAGTGGGGTCAGTTAGTGCAACTTCTCTAATTACTTTCAATTAAAATTTTGTTTTCTTCTACAGAGTCTTTAAACAAAATTGAACCAACATTACCTCCCCAAAACAATCCTGTATCTACTATAAAAGCTATTCTGCATGGTGAGTTGACGACACGTTATTATTGTTTAATCTTTTTTCTTCATTAACTGGATGTCTCTTTTGAAAGTCCTTATCTTATATTTGCTATAACTCCACAGTGAAGAAGAATGAGTCTTGTATTTAGGTTCATAAAACGTCCAGAGTCCTATTTGGATTTATAGTTAGACTTATAAGTAGAGGGAAGAACAAATAAGCTTTAGGTTAGGAAGAAAAGGGTATAAAGCAATGTTTTGTCCTCGTTTATTCCTCTACAAACTTAATATCTAAAATGACTTCTATAGTCAGTGTGGGGCAAAGGGAGAAAACAAAGGTTTTTTTATTTTAAATTCACACTGGCATCTTTTAATTTTCTTATGCTCTAAGGCATCTGGGTAAATACTATGATCCTTCATTATTCCACACGCATGTATTGAATATGTTTAAGTTGACGGACTGGAATAGAAAGTTGCATAAGGAGCTATCAGAGAAGAAAATATCTGCCTCTTGCTGGAGGGTTGGAGAAGGCTTCCTGGAGGTTAGCACTTGGGCTATGGGTCTCACCAACTCCTGATAAGAGAACAGCATTTAGATGCCTGAGCAAATTTGATATGTTTGAGGATTAGTACATGGATTCATACTGTGAGAATGAGAACTAAAACAAGAAGATATAATGAAGAACTTTATGTACTCTCCTAACAAACTTGAAACTTTCCTACTAGAATGTAAGTTCCATGAGGGCCAGTATTTGTATCATCTGTTCTATTCCACCAATAATATATCACCAATGTCTAGAACAGTGCCTAGCAAACGGCAAGCACTAAATAAATTTTGCTAAATGAATAAATAAAATTCTGGGGGCCAGTCCCTAAAATTCTGGCTGCCTAGCATAGTCACCTGGGCAGGCTTCTTAAAATCAGACTTTTCATACAAAAAACTAGCCGGACGAGGTGGCGGGCGCCTGTAGTCTCAGCTACTCGGGAGGCTGAGGCAGGAGAATGGTGTAAACCCGGGAGGCGGAGCTTGCAGTGAGCTGAGATCTGGCCACTGTACTCCAGCCTGGGCGACAGAGCAAGACTCCGTCTCAAAAAAAAAAAAAAATTCAGATTTTTCAGAGGTGAGTTTCGGGAGTCAATATTATTATTAAGCCTATCTGATGTTTGAGACTCACTACTGTTAACTATGGCAAGCTATTGGAGAAATGTGTTCTAAATTACTGCAACCTTATGGGTCACTGATTTCATCTTCTTTACTGTAGATGTCTGTGGCATCCCTCCATTTAGTCCCCAGTGGCTTTCCAGAAGAATCGCAGGAGGGGAAGAAGCCTGCCCCCACTGTTGGCCATGGCAGGTGGGTCTGAGGTTTCTAGGCGATTACCAATGTGGAGGTGCCATCATCAACCCAATGTGGATTCTGACCGCAGCCCACTGTGTGCAATCGTGAGTAAAACTGGTATTTTACCAATGTATTTAGCACATGCATTTATAAGTAATGCCTAGGACACAAGGCTGACTACTAAGATCATCCAAACTAATTCTAAAACGAAAATCTTCTTTTAGTGTGTCTTCTGCATAGCCATCTAGCTTATATTTAAACAATGTCATTGAAGGAAAAGTTGATCAAATCTTGACTGCTCATCCCATTTAAAGAGATCTCTTATTATGTAGAGTTGAAGTCTCCTTCCCAATTGCAGAAATCCATTGGTCTAAATGTACTGTAGTTCCAAAACTAAGTTGGGTTCTTCTTTCACGTGATAGTTCTTTCTATATTTGAAGACTCCTCTCACATTCCCATTTAGCTTAATCTTTAAGCTAAGTGCTCATGGTTCCACTGTTGGTTGTTAGTAATTCCAGATGCCTTACCACACAAGCCACCTTCCACTGGATTGGTTTAGGATTGTTCCTTTGCAAATATGGATCATGTCAGTGGAAAGCACAATAGAATAACCTACCACTTTGATTATTGCACTATTGGGGAACTAAAATTTTGGTTAATTTTTAAATGTTCTTAAATTGTGAAGTCTTCCATTGTATGAAATAATATACATAATATATTTGTAGTTTAAAGAATAGATATTAATGTTAAATGAACATTTGTATTGCCAGCATCCAGTTTAGGAAGAATCTTTATACTTACCTTTCAAGACCCCTTAGAATCCCTCTCAAGAAATACTATGCTAAATTTACAAGGAAAAAAACTAACAACCCTATCAAAAAGTGGGCAAAGGGTATGAACAGACAATTCTTTTTTTTTTTTTTTTTTTTTTTTTTTTTTTTTTTTGAGACGGAGTCTCACGCTGTTGCCCAGGCTGGAGTGCAGTGGCGCGATCTGGGCTCACTGCAAGCTCCGCCTCCCGGGTTCCCGCCATTCTCCTGCCTCAGCCTCCTGAGTAGCTGGGACTACAGGCGCCCGCCACCGCGCCCGGCTAATTTTTGTATTTTTAGTAGAGACGGGGTTTCACTGTGGTCTCGATCTCCTGACGTTGTGATCCGCCCGCCTCGGCCTCCCAAAGTGCTGGGATTACAGGCTTGAGCCACCGCAGACAATTCTTAAAAGACATTTATGTGGCCAACAAATATATGAGAAAAAGCTCAATAACATGGGTCATTAGAGAAATGCAAATCAAAATCACAATGAGATACCATCTCACACCCATCAGAATAACAATTATTAAAAAGTCAGGAAACAACAGTTTCTGGAGAGGATGTGGAGAAATAGGAATGGTTTTACACTGTTGGTGGGAGTGTAAATTAGTTCAACCATTGTGGAAGACAGTGTGGCGATTCCTCAAGGATCTAGAACCAGAAATACCATTTGACCCAGCAATCCCATTACTGGGTATATACACAGAGGATTATAAATCATTCTACTATAAAGACACATACACACATATGTTTATTGCAGCACTATTCACAATAGCAAAGACTTGGAACCAACCCAAATTCCCATCAATGATGCATGGTTAAATAAAATGTGGCACACACATACCATGGAATACTATTCAGCCACGAAAAAGAATAGATCATCTCCTTTGCAGGGACATGGATAAAGCTGGAAGCTATCATTCTTAGCAAACTAACGCAGGAACAGAAAACCAAACAACGCTTGTTCTCACTCATAAGTGGGAGTTGAACAATGAGAACACATGGACACAGGGAGGGGAAAAACACAGGGGGGTGGGAGACAAGGGGAAGGAGAGCATTAGGACAAATACCTAATGCATGTGGGACTTAAAACCTAGATGATGGGTTGATAAGTGCAGCAAACCACCGTGGCACATGTATACCTATATAACAAACCTGCAGATTCTGCACATATATCCCAGAACTTAAAATTTAAAAAAAATCAAAAGAGAAAAAAATGCTATGCTAAATTTCTTAAATGCTGTATTCATAGCTTTGCTTTTGGGGGATTTCAATATATATGTACCCCTAAAACAGTATGTCATTTGGTTTTTCTTGGTTTTGATCTTTATGTAACAGAACTGCCGTTTATATTCTTGTGTCTTACTTCATCTCCATAATACCTTGTATAGATTAAGCCATGTGACTGTGTGTAACTGTAATTTGTTTTCGATCCAGACTAGTTAAAGCCATCCCTTGTTCTGGGCATTGGTATTTTTGAAAAGTTTCCCAAATGACTCTAATGTGCAGAGGGTCAAGAACCACTCCCTGCCTCCCAGACCCTATCTTTTTTTGAGAACAGGTCTCTCTCTCTCTCACAGACTGGGGTGTAGTAGCGTGATCATAGCTCACTCTAGTCTTACCTCTTGGGTTCAAGGGATCCTCCCACCTCAGCCTTCTGAGCAGCTGGGACTACAGACACATGCCAACATGCCCGATTTTTGTTTGTTTGTTTGTTTGTTTTTGTTGCTGTTGTTGTTGTTTTGGGCTTCTTTGTAGACACGGGGTCTTGCTATGTTGTACAGACTGGTCTTGAACTCTTGGGCTCAAGTAATCCTCCCACCTTGGCCTCCCAAAGTGCTGGGATTACAGGCGTTACCCGCTATGTCCCGCTTCCCTGACCCCTTCTTGATCAGTTCCCTGCTTGCTCCCAGTAGGCCAGCCTCATGGGCTTTTCTGTTGCTCAGATATGCTGAGCTTGTTCCTGTCTCAAGATCATTGTAGTTGCTGCTTCAGGACAGCTCATTATGTTTAGTTGTCAAGTCTCCTCAGGCTGTTCTTGGCTGTAAACTTCTAAGACTTTCCTTGGTCATTTTGAGGAGATCTCATCTGTTATTTTTGTAGAACGTCCCATTTTTGTCAAGGTTTTACTAGGGTTATAGATTTGGGGGAGGAAGACCACAGAAGTAGCATACTATTCTTATCATATATCAAGGGTACATACAGTCAACATGACTTATCACTGATGTTAACCATGACCATCTGGCTGAGGTAGTGTTTACCAGGTTTCTCTAACATAAAGTTACATTTGTCCCCCTTTCCATACTTACTCTTGGGAAACAAGTCAGTAAAGGTAGCCCACGTTCAAATTATTCCAGCTTTGGCCATTGCGAGCTCTTTCAGAGGTAGAGACCAGCCTTTGGCTTCTGTCTCTTTGATACTCCCTCATATTTTGTAACACTGCAAGATACTTCAGGTCTGTCGTGTGTATTTCCTTCTCAGTTCCTGCACCAGCCATTTCTCCAAGGGGCCCTGGTTCATTTTATTGGAGAATGGTATGACAAATCATGATCTGATGCTGGGCATACCAGTTGCTAGTAGCACATTGTTGGTTCTAGGCCCTCTCAGCTGACAGAGCTAGAAAATACAGGTATGTATACTAACCCATGTATATAAATATATCTATCTGTATCTATTATCAAGCTAAACATGGGTTCATACAATATTTTCAGCTCTAATTCAGTACCACCTGCTTTTGTCTAGGCCTTCTCTCCCTTACAAAAACCTATTTATTTTTTAAGAATTCTATCAATGTGCATTGAATGTACCATGGAAAAGATGCTTCAAGAGTAGCTGATTAATTTGTTAATGTATTAGAAAATAAAATATTAGTATTGAGTACAGAGACACAGAAAAAGTTTTGGTAGATTCCCTTTTCAAATTACATGGTCTATTCTGAAATTTATGTGATGAGCCATGTTGCCTTGCAGCAAGATAGAGAATGTAACAAACCTATTCTTCCCAAGATAGATATTCCATGTGATGAATCTGAACTTAATCAACAGCTGTAAATGTTTGTGAGCCACTTGTTAGCCACAAAAAGAATTTGTATTTAATTTCATTTGTGACTTCTTAGTTTCTTTAAAAATATGTATTATAATAGTCATGTTTTTGGGGAAAAAGGCAGTTAGAGAAGATTATCAAGTTAGAGCTTAAACTACCCTCTCCATTTATCTAACATACTCTTTTTCTCTAGATGTCATCAATGTTAAGAATGTTTCAATTGTCTGATTTTCTACTAATATTTAAAGATACATGTATATATTTTATAGTATTTGTATATATCACTTTTTTTGCACATAACATTATATCTTACATTTATAGTGGTATGGTAAATGTCTATGTGCCATATTTTTTAATAGTTCACAGTTGCCTAAGTTATTTGACCAGTGAAATGTCTTTTTAAATCTAATCCTTGAAGTCTGTGGATCTTTACACCAGGAGTGTACTAATAATGCTGGTGTAACAAAAACCCTATGTCCTACACGTGCCCTGCCTTTTAGCTTCCCTGGCACTGGTTGACCCTAGTATTAATTCTCAAACTTCAACATACTCCAGAATCACCTGGAGAGCTTCTGATTCTTTAAGTCTGGTGCGAGGCCCGAGCATTTCCTGATGGTGGTGTTCCACACTTAGGAAAATTTGGTGTTCTCATCTTGTTAATTCCACATAGGATTTTGTGCTCACTGGGACTTTTAACTTACTTTTGGAGACCAAGCTCACTTTGCAACTATATATGTGAATCTTTTGTCTAAAATTTAAATCAGCTACTGAAACTTCAGTGACTTACTTTCTGTGATCAAGTCAGGTGGCTCTGTCTTCTTCCATAGCAGTAAGTGACACATGCTCCATTGTTGGGCTGGGGATAAGATCCTAAGACTATAAGAAATGAAATTTTATATGGGAGATGGGGGAAGAAAAGGTGAAGAAATCCATCAATTGATACCTTCAGCTATTTTCCCACTATTGGAAAAATCTCAAGCTTTGTGGTATCATAAAGTGTATGTGGCTTTGGCGTGTTTTTTTTACAGTGTTCTCCATTAAACTGAAGGATATTTGATGCCTGTACATGCAAAACATCACAAGAAACTGTGGTCTACATTATCAACTCTACCATCATTTTTATTATTTCATTGTATTGTATACACTCTATTCTATATAAAGATATGGAGTAGATTTAAGAAGTTTCATCACTACTAAGTACTTATTTAGAGGGTGACTTTGAAAAAGTTTAATCCTTTCATTAGCATGCATGGCAGATAATAAGAATGATAATGGCTATCATTATGGAGTCATTACCATCTACCAGGTACTTGCCAAGTACTTCACTTGAGTTAGCCCCTTAATAAAGGCATATTGAAACACATGAGCAAGTCAAACCCATTATGCAAGGAATTGAAATGAGCATGGTTATGACTGGGGAGAAGATGCCTACATGCATTAAGAATCTCTACCTTTGAATAAGGTATATTGAAAATAATTTCAGTAACTTTACTTTTCCTGAAGAAACAGTGTTTAAAAAAAAAATGGAAGAATTAGTCTCCAAGTAGAAGTGACAGTATATTGGTTCCGGTAGAGGGACTCTTTCCTCAGACACTTTTTAAGCTGGAGATTTTGATATGGTAAGTTAATGGATATCGATTCAAACTTCTTAACATCATTTTGAGGTATATCAGAAGTATGCAGAACTTTTCACCCAATGAACACCCATATAACCAACACCGAGATCGAGAAACAAAATATTACATTAACTAGTACCCAGCAGTCGCCCTTGTGCCTCTTCCAGTCATCATTCCCCTAAAAATAATCAGCATTCTGATTTCTAATGCAATAGTTGAATTTTGCCCATTCTCAAACTGATAAATTCCTTTGAACTTTAGTTTCATAACTCTGATTTAACAGAATATGGAAATCTGAGATACGATCCAGTGAGATCATAATTTGGCAATATTGAAAAGTAAAATATAGACCAAAAGCTACCTTGTCACAGGTGTAATTTTTTAAACATATTCTTAACATCACTGTGAAATAAAGCTTTAATTATTGTCATTTTTCCTCCTCGACCTAAAAAAGGCTTTGGTAATATTTGGCAAGGTTTCCAATGACACTTTATGGTCAAAAGAAAGGGGCAGGATACATGATCAAGAGCTCCTCTTCACATAGATCAGAAGGCACGATATGGCTTCCCCGGGAGGGAGATCGCAGAGGCAATCGGACAGGGGACTGTTGCCTCGCTGAACTGAGCAGTGCATGTTAGTAGGGCCAGATGATGGCAGGGCGGTTTCCCTCATGCTGTTCTCCTGATGGTGAGTTCTCACAAGATCTGATGGTTTAAAAGTGTGTGGCTTCCTTTGCTCTCTCTCTCCTGCTTTGCCGTGATAAGATGAGCTTGCCTCCCCTTTGCCTTCTGCCATGATTGTTAAGTTTCCTGAGGCCTCCCCAGCCATGCAGAACTGTAAGTCAATTAAACCTCTTTTCTTTCATAAACCTCTTTTCTTCAGAAAGTCTTCAAAAGACTTTATAGTCTCAGGTAGTCTTTTATAGCAGTGTGAGAACGAACTGTTACAAATGTGTTTTCATGTCAAACTTTCACTGATCTTCTGTCTCCAGGAAGAATAATCCACTCTCCTGGACCATTATTGCTGGGGACCATGACAGAAACCTGAAGGAATCAACAGAGCAGGTGAAAAAATGTTTTTACAGGTCATTCTGCCTGTACTGTAAATGTTGTCACATGCCAAGGAATACCTTTAGCTAAAATATGTAATTGGTTATTAATCTCCTAGGGCCCTTTTACACTTATCATTTATACCCACATTTAAAAATGTAATTTGAAATTACATTTTCACTTGAGAATTACACGAAGTAGGTCAGAATTGCAAATTTAGGCCCAAGGACACAGGTTTTCAAAGCTTTGTTTCTCCAGCACCACCTTTATCCAGAAGGTGGTTCACAGCCTCCTGCAAATTATAAACCAAGATTGCTCTTTTATATTTAACACAAAGTCTTCTTCATTGCTTAGGTATGTAAGTGCAGGGATTTAAGATTATTTTGGACCTTCAACAAGGAAGTAGCTGGATTCTTTGACTTTCTTACCTTGTAATTTGCTTACTTGCCACTGATACAGGTGAGAAGGGCCAAACACATAATGGCGCATGAAGACTTTAACACACTTAGTTATGACTCTGACATTGCCCTAATACAACTAAGCTCTCCTCTGGAGTACAGCTCGGCAGTGAGGCCGGTATGTCTCCCACACAGCACAGAGCCTCCGTTTTCCTCAGAGATCTGTGCTGTGACTGGATGGGGAAGCATCAGTGGAGGTAAGCATTTTTTGTTTCTTAAACATTAATGCCAGTTGTTATTTTTGAAAATAGGTCGTGTAAATGATATCAAGCAGCATCCGCTTCAGCCCCTCTTCTTTCTAAAAGATAGACACCATGTTTTATTTAGCTGTAATAGATCAGCAAGTAAATAGAGAATTAGCTATTTAAAACTTTTCCTTCAGGGTAACTTAGATTATAAATAGGCTAGATTAGCAGTCAACAAATCTTTACTGTAATGGGCCAGATAATAATCCTTTCAGGCTTTGCAGGTCATCTGGTCTCTATCACAACTATTCAAGTCTACCGTTATAGCATAAAGCAGCCATTGGCAGTATGTAACAGAATGGGTTCCAACAGAACTTAATTTATAAAATTTATATTTCATTTAATGTATATGTGTCATGAAATACTGTTCTTTGGATTTTTTTTAACCACCTAAAAATGTACAAACCATTCTTATCTCATGGATTGTGCCCATGTTTGGGGGTGGCACAGAATTCATCCACTGGCTGTCATGTGCTCACCCCTGGCTACGGTATAGAACTCTTAAAGGCTTAGTAACACAGTGAAAGATTGGAATGGGTTGATATTTGTTTTGTGCTTCTTATACCATAAGATCATTTTCTTTGTATATTTCCTTTCTGTATGTCATTTATTTGGAATCTGTGAGCTTGAAGGAGAAGGGAATTTATATTTGACTGCTTACAGTGTTGATATTCACTGCTTACTGTGCTACCTGAAGCCAAATTGCACTTTCATAAAAACCTTCACACCCAACACATGAGGAGCTTTTACCATCCCCATTTTACAAATAAGGAGGTTGCAACCCGAAGATTTAAGTAACTTGCTAAGATCCCATAACTAATAAATATCAAAGTGAGGATTTAAGATCGGTGTGGCTCAGCTTATAATCATTCCTTAATGGCTTCTCATTACACATACAATCAAATCTGAACTCCTTAGCCTAGCTTGGAAAGCTTTGTGTGATTGGGCCTCTCCACTTATCTCTTCCACATAATTTCCCTCTTTTTTTCTTGTGGTTAACCTTCAGATACCATGGCCTTTCTCCTTTCGCTTAAACACCAAGCTTGCTCTGCTTTCTGAAGTTCCTCATTTTGTGTCCTTCTACTTGGAGCACTCTTATTACAATCTTGTCACATCTGCCTGCTCATTATTGCATTTTCAACCAAAATATCACTTCCTTTCTTGGCTCACATTGCTGCCACAGGACAGGCTTCCAGTCACATTCCGCACTACCTGGTTTTATCCTCTCACTGCACGTTAATGTATTTGGCATGATTTCATGCAGTCATCTTCTACATCTCACCCACTAGACTGAGAACCTCTTGGAGGCAGATCTGTCATTGAGCACTCTCTCCCCAAGGCTAGAAGCCTACATGGTATTCAGTAAATATTTCTTGGCTTACCAGTTTCAAAGCCCTTGAATAAATGTGCCTGCTCTCTAATACCTTTGACCTTTGCCAACTCCATGACTACCAGGCAACTGAGAGGTAGTTAGTTTTATAAAAGGTGAATTCATTCTTTCCAGCTAGGAGAGGAAATGAATCTTGATTCCTGGGATATGGTCAGTAACACTAAGGGAGATGGTCCCCGAGAAGAGGAGTTTTAGTATATTAAGAAGAATGCAAGATTCAGAGTTGAACTTAGGCTTGATTCTAGTTCTGTCCCATAAGAGCTGTGAGATCAAATTTTCAGAGGTCTGGCTTTTTCATATGTGAGATCAGTGTGATTAACCTGATCTCACATATGAAAAATGTTGTTGTATTAAGTTGGAATAAAACTCTTTATAAATATTAAGATACTATATAAATGTAACATATATGCTATTAATATTGCCCCAAAAGGTATAGGGCTATAAAATATTAAACTTAAAAAAATTGGTCATAAATCTAAAATGATAGGATGAGTCATGCAAAATACATGTTAACATAGGCCTGCCTAAGGATCAAATATGAAAATAAATTATTTATGTTTTCTTTAATTGGAGGTGCGATTAGGCTTCAATGACAGTAGATGAAAAACAGGATTATGATTTTTGTTTATATTTGGAAATCATATAAGCATATTATTTGTAAGCAATTATATATTTATATATATAAATATATAACCATATATATTTGTAATTGTATAAGTCATATATGACACGAATTCATATCATGCTGAATTTTTCTTCCTGAATTCTTATGCAGAAATATTTGATACACTAATGTTTAAATTGAAAATAAGCTAGGAAAAAAGTGTTTCTGGTTTTATTCTCCTGCCAGTGGCCTCTCTTTACAAAAATGCCAAATTGGGACATGAAGACATGTCACATGAAACACTTGTATTTTTTAACTTCAGTATTCTACATCAGCTGAGGCCAAACTGAATGACTTCAGCTATGTTGGTACAGAGCTAAGTCTGAACTTAAATACATTTCTAATATCACTTGCTTCTTACTTCATCATCGAGCTCTCTCTGAATGTTTCTTCAATAGATGGTGGCTTAGCAAGTCGCCTACAGCAGATTCAAGTGCATGTGTTAGAAAGAGAGGTCTGTGAACACACTTACTATTCGGCCCATCCAGGAGGGATCACAGAGAAGATGATCTGTGCTGGCTTTGCAGCATCTGGAGAGAAAGATTTCTGTCAGGTGAGAGGATTCTGGTTTTATACAGGAAGGTGGAAAATTGCCATCTGCTGGAGAGTTTCTATAGACAGGAGAAACCACTGCTGAAGCCACCAACTTGTCATGTGGTGACACATCCCTGCATGAAGACCAGTGGGGCAACAGAAGTAATAAGTTAATTAATCTGAATTTGCTGAGATGTCAGAGAGTGACTGGAAGCAGCTGTACAGCGAGAAAGGCCGGTGGGTTCATAGAGGAGCTGGTGAGAAGGTAGGAAATAGCAGAGCCTCTCAGCAGGCCTGAGCAAGGGAAGATGTATTCAGGTATACTTAAAGCTTTCAGAAAAGGAAAAACAAAGGTTCTAAACTTATGTGTCCTATATATGACTTAAAAGTTTCATTGGTTTATATTATCATTAATCTCTGTACTCTCACTTAATTTTTCCACCACAAATTAAAACAATCACAAAGATGTCTACTGTACAAGCTTGATATTGGCAAGTTCATGATTAACTAAGAAAAAGACAGAATGTGAATGAATAGATTGTAGAATGCCAGCTTTAACATTCACAAAGTCAATGGAAGAATGTGACTTTAGATATACATACAACCGAAGAGTTTCTAACACTCCATGTGCCCACCTCCAATCCCTGGTTTGGATTTGAGGCTACCCACGTAAGGGAAAGTTTGGGTCCATAGGGCAGCCCCAGTTCTCCAGACTTATCACTCCTACTGGTCTGGCGTAGAGAGGAAAGAAAGAATGAATCTTGTTTCTGCAGCTCTTTGATAGTTTTCCCCAGCACTCAGTGAAGAAACATGCAGCAATAGATTTCACCTCCATGAGGGAGAAACAACTGGGCATTAATCTAGGTGGACGTCCTTCCGTGTAAAAATGTGAGAGAGGGAATGAAGTCCCCTTTAACACTGAATATAAATTTATTGTCATTAACCCCTTCCTTTTATAGCATCAAGCGGTGGTGCTTAAATTCTGTTTTAATTTTGCATATATTTATTTGCATTTCCCAGAAGCAGACCCTGAGATAAGAATTCAGGTGCAACGGTCTGTTTTAGGAATCATAGATATCACCGGTAGGAAAGGGAGGTGATGGTACAGGGAAGGGAAGGCAGCCAATATAGGATGCATTATTAAGCTGTCTGCCATAGTGAGGGCCTAAAGCTTAATCCTGCAGGAAACTCAGGGCAGTGATGCTAAATACACGTGATAGATTTATCCATCTGAGGGGCGAGGGAGCTGGGATATTTATGTACTACCTTCCCTGGAGCCACACTTTGAGTGCTGCTGTGGGAAAGGGCTGTTAATCCCTCAGCACTTCCCATACTTTAGGGTTGCCTCCTGGGTGGAGTGGAGAGTGGGGAGGACCCCAGACACAGATCCAGGACATGGGCTGGAAGATGTGAGGAAGATGGAAAGTGCACTCCTGCTGTCTGCTAGACTACATAAATGTTATCTGATAAAAATCACAAAAGTACTCTGAATTAGTGTGTTCATTCTTCCCCTCAGTCTATTGCAGGATTTCAGGGATGGCTTTTCTTTCTTCAACAAGAAGATCACAAGTAATTATGTTGTCTTTTACATATTTGACAGCATCTAACATTACAGGGTGAGCTTATTTTGTGTGGAAAGAAAAGAACTAGAGAGGGTCTTAGAAAGGTCCATGTCACGGGTGACCTAAGTATCATGATCTCAGTTGGCACTTATGTTTTCAGTTATATACAACTGTCACTTTGGCTGCAGCATGACCAAATGTACTGCCCATATATGGGAGGAAAACTAGAAGTTGAGGTTCTAATATATATGACTAGCTTTCTATTACAAAGAACACTGAGTTACTAAAAGGGTGACTTTAGAAACTTGCTTTGACAAAATAGTCTCTAATACTTCTATCAGGTAATTGATTTTTATTCTCATGTGTATACTTAGAGGTAATAGACCTGCTAATGTGCTTTCTCATCCAGGAAGGTGGGAATAACAATATTGGAATGCAGAGACATGGGGTTTTCAGGTATGCAATGTAGTATCCTGTTGTTCTTTGCTAACTGGATTTCAGATTTTTTTATTCTAAGTTCTTTTTCAATTTTTAATTTTGTGGTTGTATAGTAGGTGTATGTATTTATGGGGGACATGAGATTTTGATACAGGCATACAAGGAATAATCACATCAGGGTAAATGGGGTATCCATCACTTCAAGCATTTATAATTTGTGTTACAAACAATCCAATCACATTGTTTTAGTGATTTTTAAATGCACAATTAAATTATTATTGACTGTAGTTACCCTGTTGTGCTATCAAATACTATTTGTACCCATTAATTATTCCCACTTCCCCTAGACTCAGTCACTACACTTCCCAGCCTCTGGTAACCATCCTTCTATACTCTATCCCCATGAGTTACATTGTTTTGATTTTTAGCTCCTACAAATAAATGAGAACAGGCCAAGTTTGTCTTTCTGTGCCTGGCTTATTTAACTTCACATAATGACCTCCAGCTCGATTCACGTTGTTGCAAATGGTAGGATCTCATTCTTTTGTATGGCTGAGTAGTACTCCATTGTGAACATGCACCACATTTTCTTTATCCATTCATCTGTTGATGGACACTTAGGCTGCTTCCAAATCTTGGCCCTTGTGAATAGTGTTGCAGTAGACATGGGAGTGCAGATAACTTTTCAATATCTTGATTTCCTTTCTTTTGGGTATATACCTAGGAGTGGGATTGCTAGATCAATGGTATTTCTAATATTTTTTGAGGAATGTCCATACTATTCTGTATAATGGTTGTACTAATTGACGTTCTCATCAATAATGTACATGGGTTCCCTTTTTCTCCACATCCCTGTATTTGTTATTGCCTGTCTTTTGGATAAAAGCCACTTTAACTAGGGTGAGATGATATCTCATTGTAGTTTTGATTTGCATTTCTCTGATCAGTGATGTTGAGCACCTTTTCATATACCTGTTTGCCGTTTGTATGTCTTCTTTTGAGAAATGTCTATTCAGATCTTTTGTCCATTTTTAAAATCAGATTATTAGATTTTTTCTAGAGAGTTATTTGAGCTCCTTAAATATTCTGGTTGTTAATCTCTCGTCAGATGGGTACTTCGCAGAAATTTTCTCCCATTCTGTGAGTTGTGTCTTGGCTTTGTTTTCTTTGCAGTGCAGAAGATTTTTAACATGATGTGATCTTATTTGTCCATTTTTGCTTTGGTTACCTGTGCTTGTGGGGTATTACTAAAGAAATCTTTGTTCAGTCCAGTGTCCTGGAAAGTTTCCTCAGTGTTTTTTAAATTAATTTCATAGTTTGAGGTCTTAGATTTGAGTCTTTAATCCATTTTGATTTGACTTTTGCAAATGGTGAGAAATAAGGATCTACTTTCATTCTTCTGTATAAGGACATCCAATTTTCCCAGCACAATTTATCAAAGCGACTGTCCTTTCCCCAATGTATTTTTTTTTTTTGCACCTTTGTCAAAAATGACTTCAATGTAGATATATGGATTTTTTCTGGGTTTTCTATTCTGTTCCATTGTTCTATGAGTCTGTTTTTATGACAGTACTGTGCTGTTTTGGTTACTATAGCTTTGTAGTATAATTTGAAGTCAGGTAACGTGATCTTTCCAATTCTGTTCTTTTTGCTCAGGATGGCTTGGCTATTCTGAGTCTTTTGTGGTTCCACATACATTTTATGATTATTTTTTCTATTTCTGTGAAGAATGTCATTGGTATTTTTTCTAACTTATTTTCCTCTACAAAGTCACAGATCTCTCTTCACAGAATAATGTATGTCCTCAGCCACATTGATTGCCTTCTAACCTTCCAACTGGCCATGTCTTGCCTTAAAGCCTTAGCCCAGATGTGTCTTTTGCATAAAATGTTGTTCCTCCAGGTTTTTGGAAAGCTGGCTCCTTCTCATCCTTTATGTATCAGCTCAAATGTTATTGAAACTGCATACACATACATGTACATGTAAGCACACATATACCTACCTTTATTCTCTACCATTCACTCTGAGTATTTCTTTTGTAGCTACTATTAGCATCTTATTTGTTTATACTCTGTTTTACTCAGTATGTCTGGCTCACAGTAGGCATTGAATAATTTTTTAATAAAAAAGATTCATTTGTGGCTAGGCACGGTGGCTCATGCCTGTAACCCCAACACTTTGGGAGGCCGAGGCAGGTGGATCACGAGGTCAGGAGATTGAAACCATCCTGGCCAACATGGTGAAACCCTGTCTCTACTAAAAATACAAAAAAATTAGCTGGGCATGAGGGCACGTGCCTGTAGTCCCAGCTACTCGGGAGGTTGAGTCAGGAAAATCGCTTGAACCCAGGAGGCGGAGCTTGCAGTGAGCCAAGACCGCACTACTGCACTCCAGTCTGGGCAACAGAGCAAGACTCCATCTCACCAAAAAAAAAAAAAAAAAAAATCATTTGTTTGTTGAATATTTACTATGGACTAGACCATATGATAGGCACTGGCAAAAATAGATAAATTGGACAGGTTCCCTGTATCGTGGAATGTTTGTGATTGCCTGAAAAATTATGTATTGGCTATGCATTGGTACTGAAAAAAAATCAATGATTTAAAATAAAACACTTGACTGGATACATCACACCATTGTCCAACTGGAAAGGGGTCTTAAGTATAACTGTTACGTGAAAAAATTAGGCCCAGAGGAAAGGCTAATTGCTCTACATTACAGACTAGTGACTATATCTCTTTTTTCCCAAGTTAAGGTTTCTTCTGTTAAATTCTTTATGTAAAATAGATATTTCAAATATGTACCATCAATTTATGTGCCATCAAATATGTGCACAATTTATCTAACAAGAAGACAAATAAATGACTTAATTTGGTCCTAAATACATTTGTGTCCATCCACTTCCTGCAAAAGACTTGATTAAAAATTGGAAAGCGTACCCTAAAAAGATGAAAATCTATGTATTAAGGCTTGCTTTGATACAACTACTTTATAAAATTTCACTGTAAATTAAGCAAACGTTTATTTAGCATGTATTATGTGCTGAGTATTGTGGTAGGTTTCCTAGGATACAAAGTTGAATCAGATGCAGTGCTTACCCTCAAATGGGGCACACATTGTAAATAGAGGGAGACATAAACAAGGACATATATTGGGCACTGCCATTGATTTTCACATTGAACCTCAAGAGACATGTAGAAGAAGATAGTGCTAATTAATAGATAAATGTGTGTGATGTACATATTTTGGTTCCCTTAATAACAGTACCACTGTTGATTTTCTTCAAAATCTCTTTCTGCTTATAATTTATCAATTTAAACAATGCAAATATTGGGAGGAATATTAAAGAGAGACACTTCCATCTACGTGAGCTTCTTAGTGCTTGTGGGTAGTATTTTTGCCTTTTGAAATGTGTTTAATCATGACCTAAGTAGCCATATCTAAGAGAGTGAACAAAATTAACTATAAGTTAAATTTCCATGTGTCTTTCCTTGAATTCAGTAATTCTGTAAGCCCAATACCAGAGCAGTTTAAGGTACTTCCATTAATGAATATTTATCAATTTGGTGGAAGGGAAAGAGCACGGAACTTTGGCAGGTGACATGGGCTCAGATTTTACTGCTGCTACTACCTATGTGTGTGAAATGGGACAGGTCACTTATTTCTCTAATTGTAACTTTTCACATATAATATCTAAGAAAGTTAAATTAGTTTGACCCTTTAAATCTTTGAAATTGTGTAATTTTGGTACCTGCAGGTAAGCCAAAATAAAATTGGAATACTAGAATTAGAATGAATACATTTTAATAGATTTAAGTCAGCCTTTCACTTTTCTTCACCTCACCACCAACACCGTAGTTTCTCTGTGTATGTCGTAACTCTACTCTTTGATCTGAATAGATTGTGTCAAGAGTGACCAGTGATAGGGAAAACACTACATGTAGAGGTAACCACCCAATGACCCTAACCCAATTTCCTTAAAAAAAAAAAGAAGAAGAAGAAGAAGAAAACAAAACAGGCAGCGCATTTCTTATGATGGATCCATTTGAGCCACTCTGCAGTTTTCTAAATAAATTTTTATTTTTAAAGGATGCTTGAAATCTTAAATGTTACAGTTTTACTAATTGATATCATTTAAAGACTATGTCCCTCCAGTGGAGCTGGGAAGACTTAGTAATTGTTTTCTGATTATGTGAACTAAGCTTTCTCTTCACCCTGGAATCAAATTACCATCTGATTGTTCATAAATTTTGTTTCCTTTTGCAAAACAGTGAATATATAGTATGTAAAAATAGAAATTGACAAAGAACAAATCTTATTAAACACATTACAAATACATTATTGGCCATTCTTGTTCTAAAAATTGAAAGCAGGAGCTTCAGATTAAAGCAGTTTTCTAGAACATGTTTTCTTGGTGTTTCAGGGAGACTCTGGTGGGCCACTAGTATGTAGACATGAAAATGGTCCCTTTGTCCTCTATGGCATTGTCAGCTGGGGAGCTGGCTGTGTCCAGCCATGGAAGCCGGGTATATTTGCCAGAGTGATGGTCTTCTTGGACTGGATCCAATCAAAAATCAATGGTAAATTGTTTTCAGATGTTATTAAAACAATACCTCTTTCTTTAGAGTGGGTTTGGGAACAGTGAGTGTAGTATAAATTAGCGTGAAAGAGAAAACCATAGAGTAGAATTTCATTTAGTTACTAAACACACTAAAACGCAAGATTCTGCAAAATAAGTTCTCCCATATGTAGAGTTAGAGTAAAACTGACTTTTTCTGAGACTGCTTTAATCCTGGATTTGTTTCTTTTTTGATAGTGGCTGCTTTGGTGCCGACTATATTTTGTCCTCAGGCTTTCATCTTTATTTTTAACATGTTCTCCCCAAATACAGGTCCTGCTTCACTTCAGACAAATAATACATGCAAAACCTTAAAACAACAGTTGCTACCACCCACACCTTCACCAGGCAGTGCATCTTGGACAGGTAATAAATGTTCACATTGTCCCATTGCATTGTCTGTCTAGGTTTGCTAAATTTTCTGTGGAACACTGTGACCTCTGTGTTTTCCTTCTGGTTGGTAGTTTTAGCTGAAAGTGGGGAGAGTTGTTATTATGATTGCTGGAGATCATTTCTACCCCAAAGCTAGACCTGTTGCAGATTTTTTTTAAAAAATGTTGTGGTTGTGAACAAGTGCTTGAATATTGGAGAATTACATAGAATTATTTTAAGCTCTGAATCTGAACAAAAGTCCTTCTATATGCAAGTATCTTGCTAGGTAAAGACTCTGGGTATGAGACGACCAAGACCAGCATCAGCATTAGTATTTCTCTTCATTCTTCCACAGCTGTCACTGTCTGTTTGATAAAATAGGATTTTGATTTTTAGTCAAAACTAACAGCAACTGGAGGATTAGAAATCTCTAATAGACTTGTAGGAAGATAGAAGTTCTATTTTATTTTATATCACTCTTGGTTTCCAAGTGGTAGTCTTTCTTTTGTTGCCCACATCTTCCCCTTCCCCAATACATTCAACCCCGGTAAACAACTAGGAAGAGTTCAAAGAAAATGTAAGATATAGAAGGTAGAATTGCAAGAATGAAGACTTTGAGTAGAAGAAAGAAGATGAGATCTAGTGTCCAAAAGGAGGGGATGGTCTTAGATAGGAGCAAAATACACATCATCTATAGTTAATGGATGGAAGGCAGGATCTTGAGGCATCAGTGCAGGTATGAGGTGTATGGGTATAGATGGAGATAGAAGCTTGCGGTATTTCTCTTCTGATTGCTTCTTTTTCTTAGCAGGCAAACAAAAAGAAGGGGTTGTTCAAGAAAGTTTGATTTTTTTAAGAGAAAAAAGGATGAAATATCTCTCTAGAAAATAGCATAGTGAATAGAAAGACATAGTAGGACTGCTGGGTAGCATAAAGCCCCCCTGAGATGAACGATCATAATTTGAGAGAGCAAAATGCCCCCAGTTACTTAGTTGTATGTTTTCCTCTGGATACACTGAGGTAGATGCAGAGTAGATAGATTATAGATTTAATCAAAGTGGAGTGTTCCCAAGTATGTGAAGGGTATAAAGGAATTCAGAGTGTATGTGAATAAGTGGTTAAAATGATGGATCATTGGAATTTAGGATGGATAAGGAGTGAAATACAGATGAGAGATTTGTTTGGGACAAAAATAAGCTGGTAGGACACGTAAATTATGAGTCCCAAAAGGTGGAAGGAGTATTAAGGGAGACTGAAAAGATGGAAGGTCGTGGTTGGAGAATATGGTTCCTGAAACTGAGATTACAGAAGGCTTGGAGTTACTGCTATTGATCAAGTGTCTAGGGGCTGACCGTAAGGATAAGTGGCTGAGGTCAGGTGGAAGACAAGATCATTGCAGGAAAGTTGAGGAGCTGGGAAACTTCAGTGCTGGAATCATCCTGTATATAGTGATTGAAATCAGAACTATGACAGGAAAAGTGTTGGAGAAAATGACTGCTAAAATCTTCCAGGAACGAGGAGAGGACCCAGGACCATTTGTCTGGCAACATGAGTCAAAGAGTCAAAGCTGGGGATAGGTAGAGTTAGGTTAAAAGTAAATCTGAACTTGGGATTGAGACAGAGAGCAGACTTGAGTCCAAGATCCTATAAACTATTGATTTCAATGGACTGAGTTGAATGAGTTCAGTGAGTGCCTAAATAGGTTAATCCATGTAAGGCACTTAAAACAGGGAGGACCTGACCCGAGATAAGGGTCCATAAATGGTGGTGACAGTGCCATCTAATGTATTTTTTGAATGACCTTATTCAGGTCATTAGAAAATGAACATTGTTAAAATGTAAAGAAAATGTTTCTCTTTTAAATATGTTCAGAAACAGTTATGCATGCTGAAGAACTTTGAAAGTTTTACATACAGAAAGGTGTTGCTTTGTTTTACTCTATGATTATTTTCAGAGACAAAATGTTAGGACCATGCCATATTTAACACCCACCCACTCCTGCCACTTACTTTTTGCACTAGGGAGTTAATGAATCTTAGCAATAGTTTCTTTCAGTTGTTACTCCCATTTATATAAAGTCTTGACTGATTGGTAATTCATGGCTCTATGTGATTTCCGGTCAGACTTTTCACAGAGGATTCATATAGAGAGGGAGAAAAACTAAAAAGATTAGAAAGACAGGTTGAGGCCAGACTGAAAGATCTTGCAAGCTGAACTACTTTAGTTGCTTTCAGCAGGAAACCAATTTGATTTATTTTTATTTTATACACCATTCCCAGATGGTAGAGCATAGTGAGGAAAGATTATAGACTGAAAGATCATTTAGTTTACTATTAAATCAAAATGGTAAATATCTGATTAGATTCTTGTAGCCATACAGATAAAAAGAGGACTAACAAAGAAATGACAGAGAACCAAACAATGGAGTAGAATCCTAAATTTCTGTAGCACTTCATTTCCCTTATTCCACTTTTCACCTACCTCTACTGTTAATAAAAGCATGTTTACATACCTCCTCCTCAGTAACAGTATTAATTTCTCTAGGGCAGAGTATGTATAATTGTGTATTCACTAACGCATACATTCAAATATGAACATAGAATATTTCATTTTTTAATTGCTCAGAAAGTTTTTGTCAAAGGAATAGACATAAGCAAAGAAGAGAGAGTTAAGGACGAAGCCCTGATGAGGACGTAAGAGAAGCTGATTGCCAAGTCAGTGGGCCAGGGAAAAACTGACATCCAAACTGCAGAAGGTATCCCAAAGTTCCAAGGGTGCCCTTGGACTTAGCAAGCTGAAGAAGTGAGACTTCTCAGTATATCCAGCAAATTATGTTTTTCATGACCTCAGTCACAAGCTCAAATGAATGTAATCATTTGTCCCAGTAAATTCAGCTAATTTAGTGAAGTTTTTAGGAACAGGTCTTCAGCTGCATCTCAAAGAAGGAAAAAAATGAAATCCTGCTGGGAATAGAGAATGCAACCTACTGTCTATTTTCTAAGAAACTTTAAAAATGCATTTAAAATTGATTCAAAATAATTGTGATCTAAATTCTACCTGTATAATATCATTTCAAGAAAATAAGACACATTAAATAGAGTGGTTTTTTAACATAATAATTTGTAACTGACAGTAACAAAGTCTTAATTTTCTTCTTTCAAGCCGAGGTTTTTCAGTCTTGTGATAGAACCTGGTTCTTCTTTGCTTTGTTTATGTTGGTCTCTGGTGTCTGTGTGTTCTGAATTGCAGGCTGTTGCTCTGATGCAGAGCTAGAAAAGCCCAGAGGCTTTTTTCCCACTCCACGATATCCACTGGATTATAGAGGAAGACTGGAATGTTCTTGGGTGCTCAGAGTTTCACCAAGCAGTATGGCAAAATTTACTGTTGAGTATCTGTCACTCCTGGGGTCTCCTGTGTGTCAAGACTCAGTTCTAATTATTTATGAAGAAAGACACAGTAAGAGGAAGATGGCAGGTAATCCTTCCTGGCATATAAACTTTGTGTTAGGAGTCTTGTCCATGTAGGCAGCTTATTATCAGGAATGAGTCTGACCTGGTAATAAGGCTACCAAAATGTTGATCCACGTAATAGGAATGTAATAGGAATGCTTTTCCCCTTGCAAACACCCTTAACATTTTCATTATTATTATTATTATTATTATTATTATTATTATTATTATACTTTAAGTTCTGGGTGACATGTGCAGAACATGTAGGTTTGTTACAAAGGTGTACACATGCCATGGTGGTTTGCTGCACCCATAAACCCGTCATCTACATTAGGTATTTCTCCTAATGCTATTCCTTTCCTACCCCCCAACCCCCAACAGGCCCTGGTGTGTGATGTTCCCCTCCCTGTGTCCATGTGTTCTCATTGTTCAACTCCCACTTATGAGTGAGAACATGCGGTGTTTGGTTTTCTGTTCTTGTGTTAGTTTGCTAAGAATGAAAGTTTCCAGCTTCATCCATGTCCCTGTAAAGAACATAAACTCATCCATTTTTATGGCTGTATAGTATAACATGGTGTATATGTGCCACATTTTCTTTATCCAGTGTATCATTGATGGGCATTTGGGTTGGTTCCAAGTCTTTGCTATTGTGAACAGTGCTGCAATAAACATGCGTGTGCATGTGTCTTTATAGTAGCATGATTTATAATCCTTTGGGTATATACCCAGTAATAGGATCGCTGGGTCAAAAGGTATTTCTGGTTCTAGATCCTTGAGGAATTGCCGCACTGTCTTTCACAATGGTTGAACTAATTTACAGTCCTACCAACAGTGTAAAAGCATTTCTATATCTCCACATCCTCTCTAGCATCTGTTGTTTCCTGATTTTTTAATAATCGCCATTCTATCTGGCATGAGATGGTATCTCATTGTGGTTTTGATTTGCATTTCTCTAATGACCAGTGTTGATGAGCTTTTTTTCATATATTTGTTGGCCACATAAATGTCTTCTTTTGAGAAGTATCTGTTCATATCCTTTGCCCACTTTTTGATGGGATTGTTTGTTTTTTTCTTGTAAATTTGTTTAAAGTCCTTATAGATTCTGGATATTATCCCTTTGTCAGATGGATAGATTGCAAAAATTTTCTCCCATTCTGTAGGTTGCCTGTTCACTCTGATGATAGTTTCTTTTGCTGGGCAGAAGCTCTTTAGTTTAATTAGATCCTATTTGTCAATTTTGACTTTTGTTGCCATTGCTTTTGGTGTTTTAGTCATTAAGTCTTTGCCCATGCCTATGTCCTGAATGGTATTGCCTAGGTTTTCTTCTAGGGTTTTTGTGGGTTTAGGTCTTGTGTTTAAGTCTTTCATCCATCTTGAGTTAATTTTTTGTATAAGGCATAAGGAAGGGGTTCAGTTTCAGTTTTCTGCATATGGCTAGCCAGTTTTCCCAAAGCCATTTATTTTGTAAGGAATCCTTTCCTCATTGCTTGTTTTTGTCAGAGTTGTCAAAGATCAGATGGTTGTAGATGTGTGTCATTATTTCTGAGGCCTCTGTTCTGGTCCATTGATCTATGTATCTGTTTTGGTACCAGTACCATGCTGTTTTGGTTACTGCAGCCTTGCAGTACAGTTTGAAATCAGGTAGTGTGATGCCTCCAGCTTTGTTCTTTTTGCTTAGGATTGTCTTGGCTATACAGGCTCATTTTTCAAAAGCATTTCTATACACCAATGACAGACAAACAGCCAAATCATGAGTGAACTCTCATTCACAACTGCTATAAAGATAATAAAATACCTAGGAATACAACTTACAATGGATGTGAAGGACCTCTTCAAGAAGAACTACAAACCACTGCTCAAGGAAATAAGAGAGGACACAAATGAGTGGAAAAACTTCCATGCTCATGGATGGGAAGAATTAATATCATGAAAATGGCCATACTGCCCAAAGTAATTTGTAGATTCAATGCCATCCCCATCAAGCTACCACTGGCTTTCTTCACAGAATTAGGAAAAAAAAAAAAACCCTTAACATTTTCAAGTACTTTGAATTGAGATAGCAAATATGCTTAAGGTTGAGTGTGTGTGTGTGTGTGTGTGTGTGTGTAGGGAGGAGGAAAAAAGGCAAGAGGGCTCAACTTCTTCAAACATAGTGGAACCATGCCAGAATGCTGGAAGAATATATATTGTAAAAGAGCAAGTCAGAAGATGGTTAAAAATAGAGCAGGAGAGGAAGGTGAATGAAAAAATAAAGCAAAAATACATTAAAGGCTTTTAAAGTGACAGGATTGAAAAGATCTGCTGAAAACATGCCAGCACTCATTTTTCATTTCATGCACAGAGAAACCTGTTTTTGTTCAACGAAACAAACTTGCCTCCTCCTGTTTGCACACGTGTAATGAAAGCTTTTTGGCTCGCAGTAAGGAGGGAGGTGAGAGGTGATTGAAATAATTTGGTTAATGGAGAAATCTGGAAAGAAAATAAATTTGTGTATGTCATTGACCATGTGTGTGGCATGTATTTGTGCTTGATTCCAAAGTGCGTAGAGGCCGGGGAAACTGCTGCGAGTGTGGGATTGTTTTCTTAGGACAAACTCTGAGAGATTAAATCACTGGGTTAGAAAGCAAAAATGTTTGCTTAAAGAATCTTTCTTTATAAGTACAGTCTAATTTAGACTACAGTGACACAATTAATTAGCCTATCTGCTTGGCACGTTTTCCCCCTAGAATCGGATCACCTCCTCCCTCCCCCTTGATTAGAACAGTTCCAGGGCTTCTTGCAGCGAGAATAAAATTCACACTCCCTGGAAGACTCCCTCTCCGTCAGCTCATGGGTTCCCAATACCTCTCATTCTCACCTTGAGACCATTGTCTGTCTATTCCCAGCACTTTAAAGAGCTCCTTCTCATCCTTGTGCCTCATGTCCTTCAATTCTTGATGGAAGGTCACCTTCTTAATGAGACCAACCTTGACTGATGTAAGTTGCATCATGCCCCTGCCTCCAGACTTCTCAGTTCCCTTTTCTTAGAGCACTTATTACCTTCTGACACAAGGGTCTCCAACCCTCCAACCCCCAGGCTGCAGACCAGTACCAACTCGTGGTCTGTTAGGAACTGGGCCACACAGCAGGAGGTGAACAACGGGCAAGCATTACCACCTGAGCTCCGCCTCCTGTTAGATCAGTGGCAGCATTAGATTCTCCTAGGAATGTGAACTGCACATGCAAAGGATCTAGGATGCCTGCTCCTTATGAGAATCTAATGCCCGATGATCTGAGATGGAACAGTTTCATCCCAAAACCATCCCTCCCACTGTTCGTGGAAAAATTGTCTCCCACGAACCTGGTCCCTGGTGCCAAAAAGTTTGAAGTCCGGGGTTAAAAGATTAGAATCTAACACAGTATAATTTTTTTTCATGATTATGGCTTATCTGTGTCTTCCCGATTGAGTATGAGTTTCATGAGAGCTGGAATTTTTGCCTGTTTGGATCAAGAAGCCTCAGTGCCTAGAACAGTGCCTGATATGTAGAAGACACCTCATAAATAAGTGAACAAGAGAATAGTCACCTCCTCAAAGAAGGCCTCTCAGTCTAAAGTAGCATCATGCATTCCTTCCCACAGCCATTGTCTGTTACGTTGGCTTTCGTTTCATCTTTGATCTCTCTATGAAACCATCTTCATTTACCTGACTAAAATGAAAGCTTCGTGAGAGCAGAGACCTTGCTCTCTGTTCCCTTCTGTATACTTCCAATGAGGTCAACACCTACGGCTCGAAACGTTTTCTTTTTCATGAATTTTTGCTGAGTTTGTTTTTTTCATGAAGATTTGTTAAATTACTCTTCAGAAAGGCTAACTTAATTTTCACGGTCATTAGCAGTGCCTAGGATCTTCTTTCACCATGCCCAGAACCTAATATGTCAATTTAATGGGCAATTGTCCTTTAAAAATAATCATTAATGGAGATAATTTCTTTTTTGCTTTTATTTTTCTTTGTTTTAAGACTATGTCTCCCTATTTTGCCCAGGCTGACCTCGAACTCCTGGGCTCAAAAGATCTTCCTAGTTCAGCCTCCCAAATACCTGGCATGTGCTACTGGACCCAGCTTGTTTGTTTAAAAATTAATTGCCATTGTCTTTTGTACATTTTTAAAATTTCAGTATTATTCTTTTTATTGCTTTATGAACTTTATATAAAAGATATTTTTCCTTGGTCATATCTATTCTTAATGCTTATTCTTAATGTTGTCATAAGTTTATTCTTAATGCTTTCCTTTGTCATAATTTATTCTTAATGCTTATTCTTAGTATTGCCATTTGCTTTTGTATTATTTATTATGTTAATGTAAATTTTTTAAAATTTAGTTGTTTATCCATACATGTCTTTGATCTTTGGTTTTTATCTCATTACTTTCATGCTTAAAAATTTATTCCCCATTCTGAGGTCAGAATGTTTAATTTAAAAAAAAACTTTCAAAATCATGCTGAAATATATTTTCTCATATGGTAAAGTGACTCTATAGCCGCTTTCTTTTTAAAAAGTCTTTTTCTTCCGAATTGATAGCACTATTTCTATAATATACTATATTCTTATACAGAGAGACACATTTTCTGGGGAAACTTGCCTTTATCATTATTGCCTATTGAAAACCATGCTTGACTTCATTGTAGATTACCTGAGGAATCCCTATAATTTTCCAACCTAGCATTTCTTTAATTTTTGAAATTGTCAGCTTGAACTTTGTGGAATTGTTCTGTCCCTTCAGATTACATCTAGGAGAATAGCAAGCCTGTAATGGAAATATTATTCTTTACTTAAATTATATAGCATTCTTTACTGTAAAATGCTGTTTCTCCCTGTTAAAGGTAGCAATTCATTTAAAAGTTACATTCACTTCTATTTGCTACAAAGAAATATTAGGTCATTCTTCAAATAGCATTTCACCATTGTATACTTTAAAATGCCAACGAATGTTTTTCTTCTTTTCTCTTTCTTGGCTCTTATCCCCTCCCTCCTTTCATCCTACAAGTATTTGTGAAGCACCTACTATTAGCCAGGGACTGAGTCATCTTGGTTCTGAGGATTCAGTAGTGAAAAAAATAAAATTTTCTGCCCCTATCAAGCTTATATTCTAGCAGGGAGAAAACACATAATAAGATAAAATATAAGGCATCTTAGATGGAAGAACTAAGGAAGAAAAAATAAAGTGGGAAAGGAGAAAAGAAGTATCTGGGATGTAGGTGCCACATAGTTGTATGTAGTACAATCAGCAGATATCTTTCTGAGCAGGTGAATTTAAATAAATGTTACAAAGTGATACTGAATTATTCTTAATGTAGAAGAGTTTGATCCTAAGAAATTCACAGGTTCTTTCCACACATGCTTAATCAGCCCTCTGAATCATTTCAGAATTATGATTATAATTTTCCCTTCTATCTTTGACTTAGGTTCTCAAAGCAATCAATAAAAGACTGACTATAGGGAAATAATACATTTTCAAGTAGAAAATGTTCTCCATCATAGATCTTCATGGTGAGGTATTTTTAATAAGTAGGTTACTTTTCTAGGAGAAAGAGGTCATATCAGTCATTTTAGAGATAAAATAATTTACTACCTACTGTCCTTCAGGAAGCACTGCAACAAGTAGATAATGATGGATATTAAATACATGGACCCAAGTTGAAGATCCTAACTTCCTACCCCACTAGTTTGTGATGCTGAGTGAGTCACTTGTGTTCTGGAATCCTGTTTCCTCGTTTTACAAAATGGAATCAATTCCTACCTCGTGGGTTAAATTAATTGCTCTGCCTAAAATATAGAAACTGCTGTAAAATTGTCATTCTTATTTTTTTACTAGAGTTCACTTTTTAACCTAGGTGGATTACATGGGAGAAGACTTTACTCAATGACTTTCATGAGTCCTGGACCACTGGTGAGGGTGACATTCCAGTCCTTTGTTCAAGGTGCATTTGGCATAAGCTATATAGTCTTGAAAGTCCTAGGTATGTCTGGTTATTTTATAAACTTGTAAAGGCTAAAAAAATCAATATTACTCTATTTAGGAATATTTCAAAACCTACACAGCATTTTGAAAGAAATTATGTTTCTGTGGGGAAATTAGTATATGTTTGAAAGGAAAATCTACTTAAGTCACCTAAGATTTGATCAGGTCCAAAAGGGAAACTGCTCAATAGAGAACTTGATTGAATTGTATATGATTTCTGAAAATGGCTAAGATATGTTGGTTGCAAGATAACTTTTGTCTGTGGCTGCAGTTTTATACCACAAAGAATGGTTTCTGCAGCCGTAATTCTTGTGACTCAGAAGATTTGGTTTCTAAATCTTAGCTGGTTGATTAGCTGTGGACAATTTATTATCTCTGATTAGAATTTTCTTTGTAATGATATAATAAAAAATTAGAATAAGTTTTGAAAACAAACTACACAAATATTATGTTCTAGCATTGTAAGTGTAAACGATGTAATTCAGAGTTGTCAGATTGAACTTTAGAACATGTAATTAGTGAGGTTTTTTTCTTCTTGATATAGACAACTGACAGCTAGCTTCCCCCCTTGGCACCTAAAAGCATTGCTGAGAATATATTTTTCTAGACCTGTGTATACTGCATATTTGGAAAAAGTTAAATGAGTAATAAAGCATTTATATCATATGAAAGTTTTCTCTTGGAAGAATATATTAAGAATACTGCTTTCAGATGGAATTAGGCAGTTAACAGGTATTATCCATAGCTGTGTCCTGTGATCTTCCATAGACCCTAGACTATGTCAGAGATCATTCTGAGAGATGTGCTTGTTTCCTGTACCTTTTGAATATTTAAGATGGAGAAAATTTTCAGTGAAACCAACCACCTCCTAATAATTACTTGTTTTCCCAGGACAATTAGGGAAGAGAGCTGTTTACCTTGATCTGAAAAGGCATATAGGAAGCCTGTTAAACATTGGTTTTATTCTCATTTTCTCTGCTTCCTATTCTTCTAGGTCCAAAGGACAGTAAAATAACCAGACTTTCCCAAAGTTCAAACACAGAGCACTTGGTCCCTTGTGAGGATATTCTTCTGACCAAGCCAGAAGGGATCATGCAGATCCCAAGAAATTCTCACAGAACTACTATGAGGTAAGGAAGGAATGATTATTATAATGGAAGAAGTGTGTGGAAAAAATGGCTTGACTGACATCAACACTTGGTATTTACTTAAAACATTATTCTTCACCTCTTTTCCATAAAGAATATACTCTTAGGTAACCCCTAATCTACGGCCTTTAATATGGAAACAAAACAAAACAATGTAAGAATGTTCTTGTTTATGAATTGTACTTTCTCAACAAAATAGACCATGTATTAGCAAAGTGAAAAGTCAAATCTCTACAAAGAATGTTGGAGGCTGATATAATGTATGTAAACTATTTGGGCACATAGTAGATACTTAACAAATGATGCATGGGAGTTTGGGGCAAATTCTGGCACATGTACGTCCTTCAGATCTTGTAAATTTTCAATCAGAATTTAAAACAATATCCACAATTGGTCAACCATTCACCATAATGTGTGAACTTTACAAATTTTGGCAAATTAGGTATTAGTTAATAAATCTGATATAATTTAAAGTACAAATCTTTCTCTCTCACAACCATAAGGAAACAGACACAATAACTAAGGCTCGCTGGGGGTCAATAACATTGATGCATTAATTTCTGAGCAAAATAACTAACAATATATTCTGTTTAGAAATAATTTCTGACTTTGTTTCATCTGTGCCATAGTTGCCAATGGAGGTTAGTAGCCCCTTTAAATCACATAATTCAGCTTAATATTATCAACTTCCCGATGAAGCCAACAACTTTGGTCTGTCATGGTCATCTGCATGTTTACAAAGGATTTGGACCAGGAAAAAAATTAATAGGTAACTGGTTTCCCATGAATCACTATGCTACTGATTTTCTCTTATGAAACATGTTTAGATTGTTTTATATTCAATATGTGGCTTACATGTGACATACACTAGTCTCCTCTTATAGGATGTTGAAATAGACTTACTGTTAAACTTTTGTCAGATTTAAAATTAAGATATAAAATCTCAGGTTTAGTTAAAAACAAAGTCCAACAACGTTTCTTACATGGATCACACCTGGATTAAATTTGCTCAGAAATACTAAAAGTAAAGAATGAATGAAGTAGTTTTAGACAAAAACACAAGAAAATTAAGACTATAAAATTAATAAGGCAAAATAATCACAGCAAAAGGCATTACATGAGTTTATCAATTGGTAGTAGTTAGAAACCTGGTTACTGTGATTTAAACTCATTATTTTCAAAGAGAAATGCAGGCGCACTGCTAGTTCAACAGTTGAACTCCACCAGCACTAAAGGTACTTCAATTATTTTGGCTTTTCCTGATGGTTGCATAATGGCTATTTCAGTTCTCATCATTACATTGATGAAAGAAGGGACAGGGAGGATTATCCCTATCAGGAAAGCAAACATGTTTCCAAGAATCCTGTAGCAGACTTAAATCTGTGGCCAGAATTGTCACATGGCCATGCCTGACCAGAGGGTGACTAGAGAGAAGGGAAATGGAAAAGCATTTTGGGTGGTCAACCAAGATTTCTGGACACCATGGGATATAGAAGTCCACAGTTCTGAAATCTGATGGTTCTGGGTCCATATCTCTGTTCTACCAGATACTAGTTAAGTGACTTTGGGAATGATCTCAAATCTTTCTAAGACTCAGTTTCCTCATTTGTGAGAGGAGACACCCCACCACCATGCACACTATGGTCTATGAATTCCCAGTTTGCTTAATCAAGAAATAAATGTGTAATGAAGTAAAAGCCCAGCAAAAGAGGATGTATGGCTTTTTGCTGGCTTTTGCCTTCCTAAGGAGGGCCCAGATACAGGTGTCACTCTCCATGCAGGTAGGGTCCTCTCAGAGTGGATAAAAAAGTCAATTGCTAAACCACTGTCTTTTTTATTCTTCAGATTTACAATACTATCCTAGAAGTAAGTGCACTAAGAATATTTCTGTTTCTATTTAGGAGAATGTTGATGAGCACCAAGCTTTCTTGGTTCCTAAGCCAATTCAGCACCAAGAAGACCACAGCTTCTTGTGGGGAGACTGTAGTATCTATGAAAATGATGTATGCTTCTACCATTCTTGCCTTACAGAACACCTGTTACCATTCACTGCCTCATGAGGTTGTTTTGAGAATTAAATAAGAGAAGACATGTTAATCAATACTAGGAAACCAAACTTGTGTTTTGTTTAGATTAGAAATATTTATTCTGATTCCTGTTCTTAAAATTGTGCTGCTTGGAGGAAAAGTTTAGATTGTCTCCCTATTGCCTCTTCTATGGGTGACAGGGCAAAAACAGATTGGAAAAACAAAGAAATAAAGAAGGGGACAGGGAAGGAAGAGTACATTAGCAATGTCAGTTATCACTTGCAATGTTAATCAACTATATATCTGTTCTTTACTTAGAACTAATTCACAAAACATACTATTTTCTATTTCCTTCTCCCCAAAAGTTTTATGACTCTTTTTCAATTTCTCTAAATAGAGTTTACAAGCTCTGTGGTATAGGGAAGGAAAAAAGTATTTATCTTCTACCCATCTATCCAGAGGAACAAATCCTGTGATCAGAAGTTTAGAACTTATAGCCCAACCTCTGGGTAGGGGAGAGGGACTGGAAATTGACTTAATCAGCAATTGTCAATGATGTGATTGATCATTTCTATGTAATGAAGCCCTCATAAAACCCCAAAAGGAGAGGTCAGAAAGTTGAGTTGGTGAACACACGGAGGGTGCTGGGAGGATGGTGTACCCAGAAAGGACAGTGAAGCTCTGTGCCCAGACTCCATATCTTGCCATATACATCTTTCATTTGACTGTTCCTGAACTATATCATTTGTAGTAAGTAGGTAAACACAAGTAAAGTGTTTCCCTGAATTTTGTGAGTTGTTTTAGTAAATTATCAAACCTGAGGAGGGGATCGTGGGAACCTCTGATTTATTGCTGGGCAGTCAGTAGCACATGTGACAACCTGGACTTGCAATTGGCATCTGAACTGGGGAGTGAGGACAGTCTTGTGAAACTGAGCTCTTAACTTGTGCAGTCCATGCTAACCTAAGGTAGATAAGAATGGAATTGAATTGTAAGATACCCAGTTGTTGTGGGGGGAAAAATCCCATACATCTGGTGTGAGAAGTGAAGTACCGAGAGTAGCAGTAGTTGTAGGAGAGATAGAGATTTTTCCTTTAGTTGGTGTAGAGAAGTGTGTTTTTTTTTGTTTTTTGTTTTGTTTCTCAGACTATCTTAGCTTCATTGGCTGGAACTCTAGCAATGATACTGACAAAAGACAAATTAAAAAGAGAAAAACGGAATTTTCTTAACACATATATCATGCATATATGGGAAAATTCGGTGGTGAGTAACTCAAAGAGGTGATTAGAACTTGGGCTTATATAACATTTTAACAAAAGAACAATAAATAAGAGAAGTGACAAAGTAAAGGAAAAGGACTTTGAGCTTCTAAAGGCAAAGAACTTGAGCTTCTAGGGGTGGCATATTGTAGGAAAGTGAATATGTTGGGGACAGTTGTAGAAAACTAAGGTTTCTTTAGAAAGATTTGTTATGTAGATTCTTCTGGTGTCGTCTCTGGGCTGATAAGAGTCTAGATTTGTCTCTTAAGAATCGTTCTGCCTTTCCCAGTGGAGAGAGTGGGAGGGCAGAGAGTTTTTCTTCTGTCTACCTTTTTTTTCAATTGCTTTCTGCTGAAAATAATCCTTGTGCCAGGGTGGTATACTCTCAACCACCTCCGGGTTAAGTCAATGCTTGACCTCAGCAGATTATTTGATGAACATTTGACAGAACCAAATAGGATTTATCCCAAGAACACAAGGAAAATTGAATACTAAAATGTATTGTATATTAAGATTTTCTACTATAAATTAGAAAAAATAGATACAAATTATATAGCAATTGTCATCTTAAAACCAGAGCAGTAAAATGTAGAAGATATAAGGGGAAAATTACTTCAATTACATTTAGCAATAAAAACCATGTGATAACTAGGAATAACCCTAAATTTGAGATTTATTGTTCAAACTATGAAACTTTATTAAGTTGCATGTGTGGGCACACAAATACATACAAACACACAAACATTTGCATAGATAAAAGTACCATGTTCCAAAACTGAAAGACATAACTCATTAACTCAACACAAATTAGTTTAAAAATATATTTTCCAACTAAATCCAATGGAATTTTTTTTCTGGAGGGATGAAGAGGAAATTAAACAACTCCAAAATTTATCCTGTAAAATAAATAGCACTAGCTGAAAATATCTTGGGGAAAGAATGACAAAATGTTTTAAGGTAGAATTGCTCTATCAGATATTTAAAGTATATTTTAAAACAATGGTAATTAAAACTATCAGAAGAAACAAGTGATTGAAAATAGACTAGAAGGGGCCCTAGAAAATTTAAGACCACCGTATGTGGTTTATTTGGAATTACCACTCAGAAAATGTATAAAATTATTCTTCACATCACACAATAGCTGATAAAGGAGTTAGTTTTCATAAGGCATTAAAATTGGAAAATATTGGTAGTTAACCATATGGAGAAGGACTTTCTCATATAGATATAGAAGTAGTAAAATAAAACAAATTAATAAGTTCTTATGTAATTAAAAACTCTTCTGCATCCACAGAAACAAAACTAAAAAGCAAATACATGGGATTTTCAACTATGCTGAGAAAAGTCTGAAGTAATTGATTTAAGAAGTGTTTACAGATCAATAATAGAAAAGCTAAGATCTGTAAAATAAATTTATAGGACCTAGACAACTTTGACTTAGTCTTGATTAAAGTTAAACCACAGATCCTGTGCCTTCTGTTTTCCACTTACTTTTCGAAAGAATGACACACTGTTGACCCAAGTGCTTTTGAGAACACAAAACATAGGATTAACCATTAGCCTCTTCTGATAGATAAGAAAGGTTACTGATATTTACATACCAGTTACTACACAATCTAAATTAAATCTCTTGTTTTTTGTCACAGTGAAATTGGTCCTCTGGCCATCTCTTTACTAAAGAGGGCAGAGTTTTCCTGTAATCATGGAAAGCCTACTAGTTCTTAGGATCCTTGATTTGAAACCTTGAAAACTATGAGTGTTATAGCAAATTGCATTTACTAGACTGTTTGTTTCAGAAAATATTGTGTATGATCAGTTAAACTTAGAGATGGTTTTGAAGTGAATTATCACTCTTATGATAATTAACCCATGACTATGACCATCTTGATCTACCTCTAGTTAAGTATAAAACACTGAAGGATTTTCTTTAGAATTGGAGGATTCATAATATTTAAAAAATTAAGTACAATAAATAAGGGTCTAACCAATTTCAAATGACAATTCAGAATCACTGTTTTCCATGATATACCCTAATTTTAAAAATGACAAATTAAAAGGTGAAGCCAGCTGGGCTTCTGGATCGGGAGGGGACTTGGAGAACTTTTTTTGTCTAGCTAATGGATTGTAAACATGCCAATCAACACTCTGTGTCTAGCTAAAGATTTGTAAGTGCACCAATCAGTACTCTGTAAAAACGAACCAATCAGTGCTCTGTGTCTACATAAAGGTTTGTAAACGCACCAATCAGCACTCTATAAAATGGACCAATCAGTAGGACATGGGCAGGGCCAAATAAGGGAATAAAAGCTGGCCACCCAAGCCAGCAGTGGCAACCCATTGGAGTCCCCTTCCACACTGGAAGCTTTGTTCTTTTGCTCTTCACAATAAATCTTGCTGCTGCTCACTCTTTGGGTCTGCACTAGCTTTATGAGCTGTAACACTCACCACAAGGGTCTGTGGCTTCACTCCTGAAGTCAGCAAGACCACGAACCCACCTGGAGGAAAAAACAACTCTGGATGTGCCATCTTTAAAAGTTGTGACATTCACTATGAAGGTCTGCAGCTTCACTCCTGAAGTCAGCAAGACCACTAACCCACCAGAAGGAAGAAACTCTGGACACATCTGAACATCTGAAGGAACAAACTCCGGACACACCATCTTTAAGAGCTGTAACACTCATCGTGAGCATCTGCGGCTTCATTCTTGAAGTCAGCAAGACCAAGAACCCACTGGAAGGAATAAATTCAGGACACATTTTGGCAACCCAGATGGGACTATCACCAAGTGGTAAGTACCATCAGACCCCTTTCACTTGCTATTCTGTCCTATTTTTCCTTAGAATTCAGGGGCTAAATACTGGGCACCTGTCAGCCAGTTAAAAGCGACTAGTGTGACCACCGGACTAAAGACACAGGTGTCAGGCTTTCTGGGAAAGGGCTCTCTAACAACCTCTGACTCTTCGGAGTTGGGAGCATTGGTTTCCCTGGAACCAGCTTCTGCTTTTCCTGTACTTCTGGGCTGAGCCGAGGGTCAACAGAGAGGAAAGTCATTCAGTTCCAGGGTCCTGACAAGTTGGTTGACCCTGTGGCCATGAGTGGAACTCTCAAAGTCATGTTGCCCAAGTGAGACTCACCCATCTATCCTATCTATGCTGACCCTTGCCTCCTGGGTCCTAATGCCTGTCAGACAAACTTCCTCTCACCTCTCTTCTCCGAGGCTAGTCCCACTTCTAAAAACCACTCCCTGTCTCTGGCGCTTTTCTAGTTTCTCCTATAAGAATGATTTCTAGTATAAACTTCAGTACTCTGTTACCTTCTTGAGGCACCTGGGCTCACCAATCAGAAAGACATAATTTTTGCCCAAAGCCCTGTCGGTGGGAGGGTACTACCTGGAATTTTAGGACCTCTCCTCAGACAAGCAGGCCTAAAAAAAGCTATTCCTGAAGCTAGGATATGGGGAGCCTCAGAAATTGTATCCTTCCTATTCATATAAGTGAGGACAAAAGGCATCACTTTTCAAACTCTGGAGATCCCTCACCTCCATCAGGATATGGCTCTCTACTTCATTTTTGGGGCATAACATCTTTAAGTCCCAATACTAACAGAGAATCCTTAGGACTGTAACATATTTTCAAGAATGTGTCAGTAAGGGCCACTAAATCCGACCTTTCTCAGTCCTCCTTGTGGTCTAGGAGGAAAACTAGTGTTTCTGCTGCTGCGTCGGTGAGTGCAACTCTTCCCATCAGCAGGGTCCAGGGATCTTTACAGGTTCTTGGGCAAGAGGTGTTTCTGCTGCAGCATCGGTGAGCGCAACTATTCCAATCAGCAGGGTCCAGGGACCGTTGTGGGTTCTTGGGCAGGGGGAAAAACAAACAAACCAAAACTGCAGGTGGTTTTGTCTTTCAGATGGGAAACACTCAGGCATCAACAGGCTCACCCTTGAAATGCATCCTAAGCCATTGGAAACAATTTGACCCACAAACCCTGAAAAAGAGGCAGCTCATTTTTTTCTGCACTATGGCCTGGCCCCAATATTCTCTCTCTGATGGGGAAAAATGGCCACCTGAGGGAAGTATGAATTACAATACTATCCTGCAGCTTGACCTTTTCTGTAAGAGGGAAGGCAAATGGAGTGAAATACCTTATGTCCAAGCTTTCTTTTCATTGAAGGAGAATCCACAACTATGCAAAGCTTGCAATTTACATCCCACAGGAGGACGTCTCAGCTTACCCCCATATCCTAGCCTCCCTATAGCTCCCCTTCCTATTAATGATAAGCCTCTAATCTCCCCTGCCCAGAAAGAAACAAGCAAAGAAATCTCCAAAAGAACCACAAAACCCCCTGGGCTATCAGTTATGTCCCCCTCAAGCTGTAGGGGGAGGGGAAATTGGCCTAACCTGGGTACACGTCTCCTTCTCCCTCTCTGATTTAAAGCAGATCAAGGCAGACCCGGGGAAGCTTTCAGATGATCCTGATAGGTATATAGATGTCCTACAGGGTCTAGGGCAAACCTTTGATCTCACTTGGAGAGATGTCATGCTATTGTTAGATCAAACCCTAGGCTTTAATGAAAAGAATGTGGCTTTAACTACAGCCTGAGAGTTTGGAGATACTTGGTATCTCAGTCAAGTAAATGATAGAATGACAGCCAAAGAAAGGGACAAATTCCCTACCAGTCAGCAAGACATCCTCAGTATGGATCCCCACTGGGACCTTGACTTAGATCATGGGGACTGGAGTCATAAACATCTGTTGACCTGTGTTCTAAAAGGACTAAGGAGAATTAGGAAGAAGTCCGTGAATTATTCAATGATGTCCACCATAACTCAGGAAAAGGAAGAAAATCCTTCTGCCTGCCTCGAGCAGCTATGGGAAGCCTTAAAAAAATACACTCACCTTTCACCTGACTCACTCGAGGGTCAGTTGATCCTAAAAGATAAGTTTATTACCCAATCAGCCACAGATATCAGAAGAAAGCTCCAAAAGTGAACCCTGGGTCAGGAACAAAATCTGGAGGCATTATTAAACCTGGAAACCTCAGTGTTCTATAATAGGGACCAAGAGGAACAGGCCCAAAAGGGAAAGTGAGGTCAGAGAAAGGCCACAGCCTTAGTCATGGCCCTCAGACAAACAAACCTTGGTTGTTCCGTGAAGACAGAAAATGGAGCAGGCCAATTGCCCAGTAGGGCTTGTTATCAGTGTGGTTTACAAGGACGCCTTACAAAAGATTGTCCAATGAGAAGCTGCCCCCTCGCGCATGTCCACTATGCCGAGGCAATGAATGGAAGGTGCACTGCCCCAGAGGACAAAAGTTCTCTGGGCCAGAAGCCCCAAACCAGATGATCCAACAACAGAACTGAGGGTGCCTGGGACAAGCTCCAGCTCATGTCATCACCCTCACTGAGCCCTGGGTACATTTAACCATTGAGGGCCAGGAAATTGACTTCCTCCTGGACACTGGTGCAGTCTTCTCAGTGTTAATCTTCTGTCCCAGACGACTGTCCTCAAGGTCCATTACCATCCGGGGAATCCTGGGACAGCCTGTAACCAGGTGTTTCTCCCACCTCCTCAGTTGTATTTGGGAGACTTTGCTCTTTTCACATGCCTTTCTTGTTATGCCTGAAAGTCTCACACCCTTATTAGGGAGGGATATATTAGCCAAAGCTGGAGCTATTATCTACATGAATATGGGGAACAAGTTACCCATTTGTTATCCCCTACTTGAGGAAGGAATCAACCCTGAAGTCTGGGCATTGGAAGGACAATTTGGAAGGGCAAAGAATGCCCACCCAGTCCAAATCAGGCTAAAAGGTCCCACCACTTTTCCTTATCAAAGGCAATATCCCTTAAGGCCTGAAGCTCATAAAGGATTACAGGATATTGTTAAACATTTAAAAGCTCAAGGCTTAGTAAGGAAATGCAGCAGTCCCTGTAACACCCCAATTCTAAGAATACAAAAACCAAACGGTCAATGGCAACTAGTGCAAGATCTTAGACTCATCAATGAGACAGTAATTCCTCTATATCCAGTTGTACCCAACCCCTATGCCCTGCTCTCTCAAATACCAGAGGAAGCAGAATGGTTCACTGTTCTGGACCTCAAGGATGCCTTCTTCTGTATTCCCCTGCACTGTGACTCCCAGTTTCTCTTTGCCTTTGAGGATCCCACTGACCACATGTCCCAACTTACAAGGATGGTCTTGCCCCAAGGGTTTAGGGATAGCCCTCACCTGTTTGGTCAGGCACTGGCCCAAGAGCTAGGCCACTTCTCAAGTCCAGGCACTCTGGTCCTTCAGTGTGTGGATGATTTACTTTTGGCTGCCAGTTTGGAAGCCTCATGCCAGCAGGCTACTCTAGATCTCTTGAACTTTCTAGCTAATCAAGAGTACAGGGCTTCTAGTTCAAAGGTCCAGCTTTGCTATAGCAGGTCAAATATCTAGGCCTAATGTTAGCCAGAGGGAACAGGGCCCTCAGCAAGGAACGAATACAGCCTATATTGGCTTATCCTCACCCTAAGACATTTAAACAGTTGCAGGGATTCCTTGGAATCACTGACTTTTGCCAACTATGGATCCCCAGATACAATGAGATAGCTGGGCCCCTCTATACTCTAATCAAGAAGACCCAGAGGGCAAATACCCATCTAGTAGAATAAGAACCAGAGGCAGAAAGAGCCTTCAAAACCTTAAAGCAGGCCCTAGTACAAGCTCCAGCTTTAAGCCTTCCCACAGGACAAAACTTCTCTTTATATGTCACAGAGAGAGCAGGAATAGCTCTTGGCGTCCTTACTCAGACTGGTGGAACAACCCCACAACCAGTGGCATACCTAAGTAAGGAAACTGATGTAGTATCAAAAGGCTGGCCTCACTGTTTAAGGGTAGTTGCAGTGGTAGCCTTCTTTGTGTCAGAGGCTATCAAAATAACACAAGGAGAGATCTCACTGTCTGGACTACTCATGATGTAAATGGCATACTAGGTGCCAAAAGAAGTTTATGGCTATCAGACAACTGCCTACTTAGATATCAGGCAATACCCTTCAGGGACTGGTGCTTCAAATACATGTGTGTGGCCCTCAACCCTGCCACTTTTCTCCCAGAGGATGGGGAACCAATCAAGCATGACTGCCAACAAATTATAGTCCAGATCTATGCCACCCGAGATGATCTCTTAGAAGTCCCCTTAGCTAATCCTACCTTAACCTATATACCGATGGGAGTTCATTTGTGGAGAATGGGATATGAAGGGCAGGTTATGCCATAGTTAGTGATGTAGCCATACTTTAAAGTAAGTCTCTTCCCCCAGGGACCAACGCCCAGTTAGCAGAACTAATGGCACTTACCCGAGCCTTAGAACTGGGAAAGGGGAGAAGAATAAATGTGTATACAGATAGCAAGTATGCTTATCTAATCCTACATGCTCATGCTGCAAAATGGAAAGAAAGGGAATTCCTAACACCTGGGGGAACCCCCATTAAATACCACAAGGAAATTATGGAGTTATTGCACCCAGTGCAGAAACCCAAGGAGGTGGCAGTCTTACACTGCCAAAGCCATCAGAAAGGTGAGGGAGAAAAGGCAGAAGGAAACCGTTGGGCAGATGCTGAGGTCAAAATTGCTGCCAGGCGAAACCTCCCGTTAGAAATACCTATGGAAGGACCCTTGGTACAGAACAACTCCCTCCAAGAGATTAAGCCCCAGTATTCCCCGACTGAAACAGAATGGGGACTTTCACAGGAGCATAGTTTTCTCCCCTTGGGGTGGTTAACGACAGAAGAAGGAAAGGTACTTATATCCAAAGCCAGCCAGTGGAAAATACTTAAAACTCTCCACCAAACTTCTCATATGGATATTGAAAACACTCATCAAATGGTAAAATCCCTATTTACAGGGCCAGATCTCCTCTGGACCATCTTTAAGAGCTGTAACACTAACCGCGAGCATCCGCGACTTCATTCTTGAAGTCAGCGAGACCAAGAACCCACCCAAAGGAATAAATTCTGAACACAAAATGACCTGAGTGAGAAATTTATAGACAAATACATAAATAAAAAACATAATATTTGGCCTTTTTAAAACAAATCAGAATATTTAACTGGTAAATTGACAACAATTTTGAAGAATGATTATACTTGTCAAATGTTATATAATGTATTTTTATCTCATTGAAGTATAACTTGGAGTATGTTTTCTAGAGAAATATTTTTCAAAACTAAGTTCTAAAGTACTGGGTGTGTCTACTTTTAGCTATACTTATTAAAATATGCTTTATATATGTGCAGAGATGTTAACACACTAGATTCACTCAGCATTTTTATAGTGACCAAAATGGAAAATAATCTAAATCTTAGTTTAAATAATTAAGAAAACTATAGTAAATCCATAGGATAAACTTTGTCCTATGGATTTATTATAAATTTATGCAGTCATTAAATAAAATGTTGTCACATAATTTTTAAAATAAAACACCCTACATGTAATATTGAGTGAGAAAATCAGGATGAACTATATAATTCAAATTTGTATAAAAAGTGAATGAAATACAGGTCTAAAAGAAAAGAGCAATATGTTTAATTGAACATCTTGATTATAAGATTATGAGGAATTTTTTTGAAATTCTCTAAATTTTTCCCAGTGAGTAAATAAACATTTCTAATTTTAAGGTTATAAATAGGGAAAAGAAGGAGGAAAAAATATGTCTTGTTCTACAAGCTGAAATGGATTCACAGCAGAGCAGTTACAGGGAGCTTCATGACAGTATTCAAACCATTTAGCAGCCTGCCTCACAAGAGAAGGACCAGATGAGATTACATCATCTTCTGAAGGGTGCTTTAGAAATCTTAAGGTAGTGGGAGGTTGAACAAAACCGCTACTACCAATGTCAATTTTAAGTTCCAGGAGACCTCCGGGCGCAGTGGCTCACGCCTATAATCCCAGCACTTTGGGAGGCGGAGGCGGGCAGATCACGAGGTCAGGAGATGGCGACCATCCTGGCTAAGACAGTGAAACCCCGTCTCTACTAAAAATACAAAAAATTAGTTAGTCATGGTGGCGGGTGCCTGTAGTCCCAGCTACTCAGGAGGCTGAGGCAGGAGAATGGCGCAAACCCGGGAGATGGAGTTTGCAGTGAGCCGATTTCGGGCCACTGCACTCCAGCCTGAACGACAGAGCGAGACTCCGTCTCAAAAAAAAAAAAAAAAAAAAAAAAAAAGTGCTTTTTAAGAGACAGGTTCTTGCTATGTTGTCTAGGCTCAAGTGTAGTGACTATTCATAAATATGATCATAGTATACTACAACCTTGAACTCCTGGGCTCAAGCAATCCTGTGCCTCAGCCTCCCCAGTAGCTGGGACTGCAGGCTCACACCACGGGTATGGCTCTTCTAAGAAATATTGTCTAAAATGTTTCATTTTGACCAACTAATGGGTTTGATTTCCGTGGCAATTACTGCAACTTGCCTATTATAAATTTGGCCACTGTGGATAAATGAAGGTTATATGTAGCTAAAGCTCAAATATACTCGCTAAAAATATTATATTTCAGTTTGGTGACAGCAATAACTTTTTCATTCCTTGAGGACCCAGTCCTAGACCATGTACCTTTTCTTACAACATACAGTTTTTAAAAGATGTACCTAAGTTATTCCAGACATCATAAGAACTGGGCATTGTGTCCTAGTTGATTTAGAACTACTGCCTTAAAACTTCTTAAGACTCAGCAATAGGGAACACCCAGCTCTCTCTTCTAATTGGTTTTTATTCACTTATTTTTCCCATTTTTATATTGATGTGGCAGAAATTTATAATTTCAAAAATAAGAATTTTTTTCTTTCACATTGCTCAATAATCTTTGTCTTGATGAATAGTAAGATTTTTTTGTTGGGGACAAGGAAAATTATGTGAAGGAGATTCACTTTTATTAAAATATCTTATGATGATTTTCACATATAATGTCATTTTGGCCATGAGTTTTCTTTGAGATATTCTTTTTATATTTCTGGCAAGTCAATTTTTTCCCTATTTGTTAGGTTTTTGTTCAATTTCTTGTGCTTCTTTGTTCAATATATATGTTTTTGTTCAATTTCTTGTGCTTTATTGGGAAAATGTTATTGAATAAGTAAATTAATAGATTGTAATTCTTTGTTTAATTTGTCAGCTTTAGGAAAGGAGAAAAATATAATATTTAAAATTCTGACTTCTGTAATCTGTGGAGGCCTCATGCTAAACCTGTATGAAGTATAAGATTGATCAGATTTTTTTTAACACCTAAGCATACTCTTAATTTTTCTGGATACTTAGAATATTACAACAATATAGTCAGAAATTTTTATCCCTAGCATAAAAGTTTCAAGTAGCTTTTCTCTTTTGGAATTCACTTCCTGAATGTACTAATATCAAAAGTAATTTGTCCGTTTTTTTCTTTACTTGTTTGATTAGTTCACATGTGTTAGTTGTAACCAGATTATTGAAAGATACGCTTTGTCTATCATCCTGTGGTTTGAGCAAAGGCGCTAATAGCATTATGAAAATGGATAACTATTGCAAATTATAGAAATTGGATATCATAGAGAAACATTTGCCATTATATTTAATTCTGAACGTTTATTAGAATTCCCTCAGTACTTAAGATTAATCCATTCACACTGATTTTTTTTTTTAATCAGCCAGCAGGCTTTGCTTTCCTGCCCATTTTACCTTTTGTTTCTTTTTTTTTTTTTTTTTTTTTTGACATGTTAATTGAAATACAATTTGGGAAGCATTTCCATTAAAAACATTTCACTTAATTTTGGTATGATAATGTAAGAAGTGTTGGAAAAAGAAAACTAAGAAGAAATTTGCATCGAATTTAAGTTATATAAGTAAAGCATACTGTAATGGACTAACATAAAATAGAAAAAAAATCTCACATTTAAACCTGTAATTATTCAGACCACCAACAAATTGTTGTAGAAATATGCCAGGCACTGTTCAAAGAAATGAAGATTGAGCAATGAACAAGACAGTCCCTGCCATAGTAGAACTTACAGTCTAGTAATGGACATAGTCAATAATCATATAAGAAATATATAGTTTATTAAGTTAGTGTATTAGTCCATTTTCATACTGCTATGAAGAAATACCCGAGACTGGGTAATTTATAAAGAAAAAGAGGGTTAATGGACTCAAAGTTCCACACAGCTTGAGAGGCCTCATAATCATGGCAGAAGGTAAAAGAGGAGTAAAGGCATGTCTTATGTGGCAGCAGGCAAGAGAACTGTGCTGGGGAACTGCCTTTTATAAAACCATCAGATCTTGTGAGACTTATTCATAATCACGAGAACAACATGGGAAAAACCCATTCCCATGATTCAATTACCTCCTACCGGGTCCCTCCTAAGACACATGAGGATTATGGAAGCTATCATTCAAGGTGAGATTTGGGTGTGGACACAGTCAAACCATATCAGTTATAAAGAAAAAAATGCAGTGTGCAACAAAAATATGTAACAGAGAAAGCTTGTTTACTTTGATGGAGGACAGGGAAGGGAATCAAGGAAAACTTGGATTTCTCTCTTTTTTTTAGCAAGACTCCATGGAAGTTATTTCTACTCACTGTCTCCCCTTTTGCCCTCTCATTTTTCTTGAATCTATCGTCACAGGGCTTTATTTTTTCCTACCATTTCATGGACACTGTTCTTGTTCAAGCTATCAATCTTCCACAAGTCCAGATTTAGTAGTCCCTTCTCAGTCAACACAGAGGAGCTCTCCCTTCTCAAATCTCCCTTGTTTTGGTCTCCAAAAATGGAGAGCTCACTACTCTCCTTCAGAGTCCTGGCTGGTTTTTCCTCATTTTCTGTATCACTGTCAGTTGAGGTGTCCCAGGACCGTCTTTGACTCTCTTCCTTTCTTTACCTATACTCCTTCCTTAGTGATCTCACCCATTCTCCAGCTTTAAATACCGTCTATACAGTGATAACTTCCAAATTTATATCTCCAGTCCCAGCTTCCTTATTGAACACTAGCGCTGTATATCCCAGTGCCTCCCTTTCCATTTGGCTATCCAATAAGCATCTCAAACTTAACATGACCAAAATTGAACACTTTACTTCCTACCTCTGCCTCCAAGTTCTTCTTCCACCAATCTTTTGTGTCTAACAGCCAAAGTGATCGTTTTAAAATGAATAATTGAGATCATGTTTATAATCCAATGTTTTCCTAACTCATTCACAGTAAAAGTCCTTCTAGTGCCTACAAGAGGCTATAGGATCTGGCTCTTGACTATCTCTTTGATGTCTTCCCCTGCCACTTTTCCCAGTGCTCACTTCATACCCAGCCATGCCAACCTTGCTGCTGTTCCTCAGCAAGCACGCCCTCTGCTATATCCCTGAAACCTATAACTACACGTGGTAAACAGTGCTCAAGAATTGTTTATTTGAATAAAGGTAATGACATTTCAGCTACGGCAGAGCAGGAGTGGAAAATAAGGAGGTAGCTCCTTAGCTGATGAATGGGTTAAGAAATATGTCTGTTTTGCTTAGGAGAATCCCCCTGCCTGAGAGATAACATATGAGTGGGGGTTAACTCAGGTAAGAGACTCTTATTACATATATTCATTCTGTTTTTCAGATAAACATAGAAAACCTTTAATGTAGACATGTTTTTAATGACAGAAGAATTATAATAGATTTATATACTCCATGTGTGAGGTTTATTAACGATCTGACTCATTTTGTATTCTTAAGATTGCAGATAAAACATGCTATGAGAAATTATGATATGTCTATGTGAATAAAAAATATAGAGCCATTATAATTTATATGAGGTGGTTAGTAGCATGGAAATATTGTCACAATAAATTAGATCGGGGAAAACGTTATAATGGTATAAAATGGAATGCAATTTTTTAAACATATACAGCATAGAAAGACTGCAAGATTTACATTAAAACATGAATATTAGTTGCTTAAAGGAGGGACTATAGGAGGCTTTTGTTTTTGAGACAGGGTCTCGCTCTGTTCAGGCTGGAGTGCAGTGGTGTGATCATGGTTCACCACAGCCTCAACCTCCCAGGCTCAAATGAACCTCCCACCTCAGCCTCCCAAGTAGCTGGGATCACAGGCACACACTACCATACCTGGCTAACACTTTTTTATTTATTTATTTATTTATTTTGGTAGAGACGAGGTCTTGCTGCTACCCAGGTTGGTCTTGACTTCCTGGGCTCAAGCAATCCTCCTGCCAAGGGACTCCCAAAGTGCTGGAATTACAGGCGTGAACCACCATACCCAACAAAACTTTTTATCTCCTCCTTTGGACGCTTTTTGAAACTTTCTGCAATGAGCATATATGCATTGCTTTTATAATCAAAATAAAGAAATAAGTTATAAACGTTTAATTGAATGTATTGAACCTGAATGTTCTTATTCTATATTCCATGAGAGGAAAAATTCAAGACAATGATAGCCTTGGGAGATTGCTTGATCCCCTAGCAAACAGTTTCTGCCTGTCCTCACAGTGGTACTCTGGGAGGGCAGCCAGAGGTACTGGGAAAAGGCCACATGGAGAAGGAAATCTCCAGCTGAACTTTGTAACAATTTGAACTGATCGAGAAACCTCCTGGCCAGAACTCAGGGGAGGGTGTGAATCTGGTGTGCAGACTCCACAGGCAGGAATAGAAGGAAAGTCATACTTGATTTCACAGCTGGGAGGTGGGTAGCCTGGGACAAATTCTCAGCCCTGCTCATCCACTGCCTGGAAACAGACTCAGTGACATTGGAGGGGGCATGGTGGAAGTGAGACCAGCCCTTTGGATTGTGAGGAGCTGGGTGAGGCCTGTGACTGTCGGCTCTCCCCCATTTTCCCTGAAAACCTGCTTGACACAGCAGAGACAGTCATAATCCTCCAAGGAACATAACTCCATTGACCTAGGAACCTCACCCCAATCTCCCACAGCAGCTGTAGCAAGACCTGCCCAAGGAGAGTCTGAGCTCAGACACACTTAGCCCTGCCCCCACCTAATGGTCCTTCCCTACCCACCCTGGTCACTGCAGACAGAGGGCATATACTCTTGGGAGTTCCAGGGCCCCACCTACCACCTGTTCCTCCCCATTCGACCACAGCTGGTGCTCTCTGGAAAGCACCACCTCCTGGCAGGAGGCCAACCAACACAAAAATAGTGCATTAAACCACCAAAGCTAAGAATCCTCACAGAGTCCATTTCACTCCCCTGTCACCACGACCAGGACAGGTGCTGGGATGCATGACTTAGAGACCCACAGACGGTTCACATCACAGGACTCTTTGCAGACAACCCCCACTACTGGCCTGGAGCCTGGTAGCCTTGCTGAGTGGCTAGATCCCGAAGAGACAACAATCACTTCAGCTCAGCTCTCAGGAAGCCACATCCATAGGAAAAGGGTGAGAATACTACATGAAGGGGACACTCTGTGAGGCAAAAGAATCTGAACAACAGCCTTCAGCCCTAGACCTTCCCTCTGACAGAGCCTTCCCAAATAAGAAACCAGAAAACCAACTCTGGTAATATGAGAAAACGAGGTTACTTAACACCCCCCAAACTCACACTAGCTCACTAGCAATGGACCCAAAACAAGAAGAAATCCCTGATTTACCTGAAAAAGAATTCAGGAGGTTAGTTATTAAGCTACTTAGGCAGGCACCAGAGAAAGGTGAAGCCCAATATAAGGAAAAACAAAAAATGATACAAGAAGTGAAGGGAGAAATATTCAAGGAAGTAGATCACATAAATAAAAAACAATCAAAACTTCAGTAAACAATGGACACACTTATAGAAATGCAAAGTGCTCTGGAAAGTCTCAGCAATAGAATTGAACAAGACAATTGAAGAACTGTCTTCAGAGCTTGAAGACAAGGACTTCAAATTAACCCAATCCAACAAAGACAAAGAAACAAGAATAAGAAAATATGAACAAAGCCTCCAAGATGTCTGGGATTATGTTAAACAACCAAACCTAAGAATAATCTGTGTTCCTGAGGAGGAAGAGAAATCTAAAAGTTTGGAAAACATATTTGGGGGAATAATCGAGGAAAACTTCCCGAACCTTGCTAGAGACCTAGATATCCAAATACAAGAAGCACAAAGAACACTTGGGAAATTCATCACAAAAGATCATCTCATAGGCACATTGTCATCAGATTATCTAAAACTAAGATGAAGGAAAGAATCTTAAGAGTTGTGAGACAAAAGCACCAGGTAAACTATAAAGGAAAACCTATCAGATTAGCAATAGATTTGTCAACAAAAACCCTGCAAGTTAGTAGGGATTGGGTCCCTATATTCGGCCTTCTCAAACAAAACTATCGGCCAAGAATTTTGTATCCAGCAAAACTAAGCCTCATATATGAAAAAAAAATACACTCTTTTTCAGACAAACAAATGCTGAGAGAATTTGCCATTGTCAAGCCTCCACTATAAGAACTGCTAAAAGGAGCTCTAAATCTTGAAACAAATCCTGGAAACACATCAAAACAGAACCTTGTTAAAGTGTAAATCTCATAGTACCCATAAAACAAAAATGCAATTTTAAAAACAAAAAACAAAACAAAACAAAAAACCAAGGTATACGGGCAACAAATAGCATGATAAATGGAATGGTACTTCATATCTCAAGACTAATATTGAATGTGAATGGCCTAAATGCTCCACTTAAAAGATACAGAATTACAGAATATATGAGAACTCACCAACCATCTGCTGCCTTCAAGAGACTCACCTAATGCACAAGGATTTGCACAAACTTAAGGAAAAGGGGTGAAAAAAGACATTTCCTGCAAATTGACAACAAAAGTAAGCAGAAGTAGCTATTCTATCAGACAAAGCAAATTTTAAAGCAACAGCAGTTTAAAAAGGCAAAGAGGGGCATTATATAATGATAAAAGGCCTGTCCAACAGGAAAATATCCTAAACATATATGCACCTAACGCTGGAGCTCCCAAATTTATAAAACAATTACTAATAGACCTAACAAATGAGATAAACAGCAATACAGTAATAGTGGGGGACTTTAATACTATGCTGACAGCACTAGACAGTTCATCAAGACAGAAAGTCAACAACGAAACAATGGATTTAAACTGTACCTTGGAACAAATGGACTTAACAGATATATACAGAAAATTCCATCCAACAACCACAGAATATACATTTTATTCAACAGTGTATGGAACTTTCTCCAAAAGAGACTATATGATAGTCCACAAAACAAGCCTCAATAAATTTAAGAAAATCAAAATTGTATCAAGCACTCTCTCAGACCACATTGGAATAAAACTGGAAATCAACTCCAAAAGGAAACTTCAAAACCATGCAAATACATGGAAATTAAATAACCTGCTCCTGAATTATCATTGAGTCAAAAATGAAATCAAGATGGAAATTAAAAAATTCTTTTAACTGAATGACAATAGTGACAACCTATCAAAACCGCTGGGACACAGCAAAGGTAGTGCTAAGAGAAAAGTTCATAGTCCTAAATGCCTACATCAAAAAGTCTGAAAGAGCACAAACTGACACTTTAAGGTCACACCTCAAAAAACTAGAGAAACAAAAGCAAACCAAACCCAAACCCAGCAGAAGAAAGAAAATAACCAAGACCAGAGCAGAACTAAACGAAATTCAAACCAACAAACACATAATATGAAAGATAAACAAAGGCTGGTTCTTTGAAAAGATAAATAAAATTGATAGACCATTTGTGAGATTAACCAAGAAAAGAGAAAATAAGCTCAATTAGAAATGAAACAGGAGATATTACTACTGTTACCACAGGAATACAAAAGATTATTCAAGGCTGCTATGAACACTTTTATGCACATAAACTAGAAAACCTAGAAGAGATGGATAAATTCCTGGAAAGATACAACCCTACTAGCTTAAATCAGAAAAAATTAGGTACCCTGAACAGACCAGTAACAGGCAGCGAGATTGAAATAATTTAAAAATTACCAACAACAACAAAAAAATCCAGGACCAAATGAATTCACAGCAGAATTCTACCAGACATTCAAAGAAGAATTGTTAACAATCCTTTTGACATTATTCTACCAGAGAGAGAAAGAGGGCACCATCCCTAAATCATTCTATGAATCCAGTGTCACCCTAATGCCAAAACCAGGAAAAGGCAATAAATAAATAAATAAATAAATAAATAAATAAATAAAGACTGATATCCCTGATGAACATAAATGCTAAAATCCTTAACAAAATACTAAATAACCGAATCCAACAACATATCAAAATGATAATCCACCATGATTAAGTGGGTTTCATACCAGGGATGCAGGGATGGTTTAACATGCAAGCTGATAAATGTAATATACCACATAAACAGAATTAAAAACAAAAGTCACATGATCATCTCAACAGATGCAGAAAAAGCATTTGACAAAATCCAGCATCGCTTTATCATTAAAACTCCCAGCAAAATCAGCATACAAGGGACACACCCCAAAGTAATAAAAACCGTCTATGACAAACTGACAGCTAACATAATACTGAATGGGGAAAAGTTGAAAGCATTCCCTTTGATAACTGGGACAAGACAAGGATGCCCACTCCCACCACTCCTCTTCAACATAGTACTGGAAGTCCTAGCCAGAACAATCAAACAAGAGAAAGAAATAAAGGGCATCCAAACGGATAAAGATGAAGACAAACTGTCGCTGTTTGCTAATGATATGATCGTTTACCTAGAAAACCCTAAGGACTCCTCCAGAAAGCTCCTAGAACTGATAAAAGAATTCAGCAAAGTTTCTGGACACAAAATTAATGTACAGAAATCAGTAGCTCTTCTGTACACCAACATCAACCAAGCAGAGAATTAAATAAAGAACTCAATCCCTTTTACAATAACTGAAAAAATAAAATAAAATCCTTAGGAATATACCTAACCAAGGAGGTGAAAGACCGCTACAGATAAAACCAGAAAACACTGCTGAGAGAAATCATAGACAGCACAAACAAGTGGAAACACATCCCATGCTCATGGATGAGTAGAATCAATATTGTGAAAATGACCATACTGCCAAAAGTGATCTACAAATTCAATGCAATCCCCATCAAAATACCACCATCATGCTTCACAGAATTAGAAAAAAAAATTCTAAAATTCAGATTGAACCAAAAAAGAGTAAACATAGCCAAAGCAAGGCTAAGCAAAAAGAACAAATCTGGAGGCATCACATTACCTGATTTCAAACTACACTATAAGGCCATAGTCACCAAAACATCATGGTAGTGGTATAAAAATAGACACACAGACGAAAGGAACAGAATAGAGAACCCAGAAATAAAGCCAAATACTTACAGCCAACTGATCTTCAACAAAGCAAACAAAAACAAAATGGGGAAAGGATACCCTTTTAAACAAATGATGCTGGAATAATTGACTAGCCACATGTAGGAGAATGAAATTGGATTATCACCTTATACAAAAAACAACTCAAGATGGATTAAGGACTTAAACCTTAAACCTGAAGCTCCAAAAATTCTAGAAGATAACATTGGAAAAACCCTTCTAGACATTGGCTTAGGCGAAGATTTCCTGACCAAGAACCCAAAAGCAAATGCAATATAAACAAAGATAAATAGCAGGGACCTAATTAAACTAAAGAGCTTTTGCATGGCAAAAGGAACAGTCAGCAGAGTAAACAGACAACCCACAGAATGGAAGAAAATCTTCACAATCTATACATCTGGCAAAGGACTAATACTCAGAATCTACAAGTAACTCAAACAAATCAGCAAGAAAAAAACAAACAATCCCATCAAAAAGTGGGCTAAGAACATGAATAGCCAATTCTCAAAAGATATACAAATGACCAACAAACATATGAAAAATTGCTCAACATCACTAATGATCAGGGAAATGCAAATCAAAACTACAGTGTGATACCACCTTACTCCTACAAGAATGGCCATAAGCAAAAATTCAAAAAATAGTAGATATTGGTGTGGATATGTTGAACAGGGAACACTTGTACACTGTTGGTGGGAATGTAAACTAGCACAAACTCTATGGAAAACATTGTGGAGATTCCTTAAAGAACCGGAAAGTAGAACTCATTTGACCCTGCAATCTCACTACTGGGTATTTATCCAGAGGAAAAGAAGTCATTATACGAAAAAGATACTTGCACACAGATGTTTATAGCAGCACAATTCACAATTACAAAATTGTGGAACCAACCCAAATTGCCCATCTGTTTTTTGTATATATATATATAATTATATATAATATGTATATATATAAAATATGTATATATGTATATATAATATGTATAATATGTGTGTGTGTATATATATATGATGGAGTACTACTCAGCCATAAAAAGGAATGAGTTAATGGCATTCACAATGACCTGGAAGAGACTGGAGACTATTATTCTAAGTGAAGTAATTCTGGAATATAAAACTAAACATCGTATGTTCTCACTCATAAGTGGGAGCTAAGCTGTGAGGATGCAAAGGCATAAGAATGACACAGTGGATTTTGGGGACTCAAGGGGAAAGGGTGGGTAGTGGGCGAAGGATAAAGGACTACAAATAGGATACAGTGTATACTTCTTGGGTTATGGGTGCACCAGAATCTGACAAATCACCACTAAAGAACTTACTCATGCCACTAAACACCACCTGTTCCCCAATAACCTATTGAAATAAAAAAATAAAAACAATGATGAAGGTAAGATCATAAAGGAGGTAAGGAATCTGTGATACAGGGTTTGACTTGGCTTTGGTTAACTGATATTATGAACACATAGGAATATCCTTGCTGCTAAACATTGTCTGGTAAGTAGTATACTCTAACTTCTGTCATAACATACAGATGTTAATGGTCTGATTCTAGTTGCTTTATACTGATATATGGACTCATATGTCAGGAGCAGGAGAGTAAGATTAGGCAGTTGTGAACAAGGAGGTGGCTCTTTATTCGATGAATGGGTAAAAAAGACACCTGCTTTGCTTATGAGAATCTTTCTAGCTATTTGAAGTCTGTTCATTGTTATTCTTTCTATATATTTTATGCCTTTTAGACAATGTAGATATTTTGTCTTTTTTTCTTTGCTGGATTATTGCATTGTGATTAAGGTGATAAGATTATAGATAAAGTTAATCAGTATTTAGGTGGCCCCAATGTTAGGTTAGATAATACCTACAGCATTTGGAATAGGCCCAAAATGTCACTTAATTGCTCATTTTTCTTTCCTCTTGACCCTGTGAACCTTAATATCCTTGTTTTAACTACTGTGGGTGATCCAAATTTCCTTAACTTATAAGTGTTAGAAATTTGAACTGTATGTACTGTTCAAATTTTAGGAGCTTGTGATCTACCCAGGGATTTAGTCTAACCAAGCACCCAGATCTATATAACCTGCTTGCCTTGTTTTCTACTCACATTTTAAGATATTGAAGTTATATGTTATGCAATTATGGGGGAAGTGAAATATTATTGTGGCATCTGCAAGTTTAGAGAAGTCCTAAAGGTCTCAGGTCACATCTCTTGAATATCAAGTGTCAATTCACACATCTCTAGACTGAAGATGATAATACCTATATCTTATGATTGTGAAGCCTAAATAAGATCATGTAAGAAATAGGAGTGACAAAAATAAATTGAAATGTAGATGTGGTGTGACTTAATGGGTTTACAGTTTGTGATTTAAGGTCAAAGAATTCAGTCTGTTTGCTTTTGAAGTGTTTTTCCAAACAGAAGTCATTTAAACATACATAAGGATCTGTGGATACAAAGAAACAATGATAGGAGTTAATAAAGTATACTACAGTTTAGGTTTTAATGACCTACTTGTAGACATTCCAATTAGATTCAAGTAACTTCTCTTCTTGATTATTGTATTTTTTTTCTCTTTGCCTCAAAGATGTCCAGTATTGGATTTGATTCCGGTGACTTCTGTTGAGATTGCATCTCTCAATTATCCTAACAGTTAACTCAACATGCTGAATTACACTTGGACTTTTTATTCCACATCAGTAAATAAAATGAAGGCCATGATTAAATACTTTATAACAGAAGAATCTTTGAACTGTGATTGGGATTACATAATATTTATGATAGACCATATCAGCAATCAAGATTACTTTGTAAATTGATCTTTCTTAAATGGCCTAAACTAACTGGCACCAAGTATTTATATAATGAATATACATGTAAAACCTACATTGGCCTACATTGGCCTTGGGAACAATAGCATTTGTTGTCAGTGATTTCTCATTAGATCCTTCATCAGAATCCCAGTGCATTATTGAGCACAGTTGGATGAGCATGAGATCACACTCACCGGATCTTGATTCCTTCCCAATCCTGGCTTGTCTTGACTTTTTAGTCCAAAAATTCCTATCTCATTTAACCATTAGTTGGCACTCTTGTTTTTCTCCAGATGCCATATGTTTTAAAGGGTTTTATTTCCTAAATGGCATTTTTAGATGGTAACTTTTTTGAAAATGTATTTACTCAATGTTACCAGTATCAGGTTTTATACTCATAGTAGAAGTGTCCCTTTTTAGACCTCAGATAAATTAAAGTGGGGAAAGGCCCATTAGCCAGAATAACCTTTACTGATGAGTGGTGCTGAGGACTAAGAAATTAATGGTTGGAGGTGCTGGGAGTCAAACCCAGGGCCTTGTACATGGGAGGCACCTGTCTACCACTGAGTTACACTCACTTACCAAGCTTGAATAATCTTTAGAAATATATTGACCACATGGTGTCTGTCATGCTTGAGCATTTGGCAGTATTCCATTATGAGACTGACTCATAGGGGAAACTTTTTGAAAGATTTTGTAATCCAATATTGCATCAACTTCTCTAGTTTCCTCTCAGTTCTGCCACTTAGGACACGATTAAAATCCATGTGTTGCAGAGGTCAAGAGGAGAATTTTGATGCTTTCTTTTTCCAGGGACCTTGACCCCTCCTATGATACTCCCAGATTTATAACACCAATAAGTTCAGAATTTTGCTTTGAAGTTCCAAAGTTGCTTTGGAACTTACTTTTCTATCAGTAAATATGGCTCTTACTAGATTCTAAAGCAACTGGAGTATGGAGGAGGGGAAGATTTGTAAGTTCAAGCTATTGGTTTTCCTTAAGATTAACATGGGTTTCCACAGCACCATACTCCTCAACCCTAATTCCTGCCAATACCCTTTCACCAAAGACCCTAGAAATGTACCTGTAGTTGAACAAATTGCATTTAGCATTCATTGCAGAAAGAGAGAATACACACCATGGAAAACCATGGGGTATCTCAGTAATAAGGTGTTAGAAAAACCTACTATAGAGTTAGAGCTTTGGGTGATTTTGGAGAGGGTCTAAGGAAATGGACTTTGTTCTGAATTGGTTGCTGTCAGGAAGTAGAGCAATTTTATGATGACTATCTCAGTCAAAAGGAGGCCTGACTAGAGTAAGGATAAAACTGTAACTGGTAAAGCAGTTAGTGGTTCCTCATTTTAGCCCAGAGAGAGAGGAGTGTGGTATTTTGGTGGTTGAACACAGCCGTTTTTTTGTCTTACCTTATCATAGACTAGCACTAGCCTGTCTGCTACTGATGTTCTGTGAGATGGTGTATGTCCAACAGGAAAATAACATGGTCCAGCTGTGAGTATCAGACTAGGTTCTCCGAGTGTAGTGTCAAGGACTGCTTTTCTCTTTCTCACTCTTCAATATTCTCCAACCTGGTGACATCATTCCTCTTTAAAAGCTCAGATTAATCAAAATTTCAGAGGTGTCAAATGATTACAAATGAGACAACTTGAATGTCTGTAATGAGCTTGTGTAATTCTATATAACAGAGAAGGGAATTGCATTTGTTTGTGAGCTCACACAATTTTATTTCAATGAATCATGCAATTTCTGTAAAGATTTTGGACCTAATGAATTTAAACCCCTGTTGCTACTCTCCCAGCTTCCCAGTTAGCTAGGCTATTACCCCATTCAAGCTGCTATAACAAATACCATAGACTGAGTGGTTTCCAAACAACAAATATTTATTTTTCACAGTATGGAGGCTGGGAATTCCAGGATCCAGGTGCCAGCAGATTTGGTGCCTGCTGAGGACTCACTTTCTGGTTCTTAGGCACAGCCCATTCTCATTGGGTCCTCACATGGAGGAAGAGGCCTCTAACCAAGCACATTCTGTCTCAAGTTTCACTTCCTCAATCATTCAAATGCTACCTTACCTGAGACTTCCTCTATCATACAATCTAAATAGCCTTCCTTAACCTTTTCTTCTAGGGATTGATCATGGCCTGGTGGTGTTTATCTTTCACTCATTTATAATTTCTCTTCTACCAGAATTAAAATTTCCCGGCAACAGAACTTTGTCTCTTTTGTTCTTGCTGTATCCTCAATGTCCAAAGCACTGCTTGACAGAAAATATTTGATTTTTGAAAGAAAAAGTGGAAAAAATGGCCCCAAATGAGGGAAGAGCTTGGTAACTTAGGGAACTGTCAGAGGTCATAGTGACTGGAGATTGAGCAAGGACAGTCTAGAATAAAGTGGGGTGGTGGTGGAGCAGAGAGGCTTTCTCCAATTGTGCAGCTCAGGCTATGATAGTGAGTTTGGATTTTATTCCAGTTCAATAGGAGGTCATCATAAGTTTTGACAGGGGAGTAATTTGAAGGCTGATCTGGAGTGACAAAGTGAATGGTGTCTACAGTTATGAGGCTCTTTTCTACACCTGCACTGTCCAATTCATGTTGCTATTTAAATGTAAATTAGTTAAAATGAAGTAAAATGTGACAATACCAACATTTCAGGTGCTCAGTAGCTACATGCAGTGAGTGACTTCCATATTGGACAGCAAAGATATAGAAAGCTCCATCATTGCAGAAAGTTCTGTTGTACTGTTTTAGACAATAGGTGATGTTGCTTTAGAGGAGGATAACAATAATGGAACGCAAGTGAAGTAGACAGATCTGGAGATAGAACGGAGAGGATTTCCTGATCGATTAAATAAGGAATTGAATATGCAAATCAAGAATGACTCTTAGGTTTATGATGTGAGACGTTGGAGGAAGCATTTATGGAGATGGAAAATATGACAGGGAGAAAAAAATTTATAGAGAGATATCTGTTTGGGCCATGCTACAAACATTGCTATGATATATCCAGATTGAGTTCTCACTAGGTAGCTAGAGATAGAACTCTTGAGCTAGGGGAGGATTTGGAGTTATAGGTATCAATTTGGGACTTTTCAGTTTCTCACTAATTTGGTCACCCTTTCTCCTACATCGTCTATCTTCTCTATCACTCTCATCAGTTTGAAACATGTTCTAATATTATATATCATTTAAAACAAACTAAAACTAATGTAAGTTAGCAATTATCCCATTTCTCTGCTTCCTTTTATAGCCAAATTTCTCACTTTTTAAAGGGTTGATGGATTTAGAAAGTTTATGGGATCAATGGCTTAGAAGGTCATGGTGAGATCAAATAATTATAGCAAAGAAATATTAATAGACTTAGAGAGGAGGTGGTGATTTAGAAAGTGGGATGTTTGAACTAATTTCAGAGTTGTCAAATGATTACAAATTCAGAGCAGCAATAGTAAAGAATTAAAAGATAAAGGGAATCACAGTACCATAGTCCTAGCTGAGTCTCACAAGTTCTTTACAGCTGGTGTGCAATCTGGTTATTAAATACTTTGAATATCCCCCTTGGTCAAACAACAAATTTAAGGAACACTGGCAAACTGGGGTGCATCCAAAGAGCATAATGAGCCGGATGTAGAAGGGTGTGGACATCCCGGGCATGTTTACCTTGGAGAAGAGAGAAGACAGAAGGATCATAATTACTCTTTTTAAATATATATGGAATTCTCATGGAGAGGCTCTCAGATCGTGTACAAAACTTGTTCTGCTTAACATTATCTAATACCTTATTAAATATTTACCATTATCCAGGCATAGTTCTAATAACATAGAACTAAGACCCGATCTCATGAAGATGAAAACTCTTAATCTTTTAACAATCTTATGTAGATTGGTTACACTATCTTCATTTTAAATATGAGACAACCAAGTCACAAAAGTATTAAATAAATTGCCTCTAGTGACATAGCTACTATGTAGAAAATGTGGGACTCAACTGAAGCAGTCTGTGTTCTTGGCCACTATTCTAACCATGTGGTAGTCATCACATTGATGCATTTTGACACAAGGAGAGGAAGAACAGTCTAGAAATTAATCAGTTTGAAAGGAGAAAATGCTGATAAGTTCCAGGTCATATCTTCAAGACACATAATTATATGTTTTGGATTATTTTAGAGGAAACTCTGTATTAGGTGAAATGTTCAACTTAATAATCTAGGAGTCCGTATTTAAACTAGCCCCTTTTCCAGCCACGTATCTTCAATCCACAGGCTATATAAATGTGTTTTCTGTATTTCTGTCTAAGTCATCAATAAAATACCATACTCAGTGGAACCAAAGATAGAATCATTTCCATACCATTTAGACCTTCCCTCCAGGTTAACATTTCTTGTATGGTTATTTAATCACCTGTGGAACTTCCTAGCCATGTAATTATCTACATACCATTTGCTATCTGTTCACAGGGACATCACAGACACTTTATTAAGTGCTTCACTGAAGTCAAGATTCATTAAGTTCAACCCATTCCCCCTAGCCACTATCTAATTAGCTCTTTTAAAAAATGAAATTAGGTTAATTTAGTGTGGCGTGTTAAGGATCTCATGTTGCCTTCTCATAACCGCTGATTCCTCCTCCAAGTGTTCAAAAACCATCTGTCTAATAATTCGCTATAAAATTTTTGCTGAGGTTTATTTTTGTTTAACAAATATATATAATACTTTGTAAATAACAACTGATTTAATCCTATGCAAATAATGTTTTTATCTACATTTTGCAGATGAGAATACTGAGGCACAGAGAGAGATTGAATAACTGGCCATATAGTTAATATGGCAGGTTATTATGGAGTTTTTAATCTCTATTTTGCAGATGAGATTTTCGAGGCACAGAGAGAGGTTGAGTAGCTTGCCATATAGTTAATAAGAGATAGAGCTGGTTCAAACCAGCAGTTTGGTTTTAGAATCCGTGCCTGTAAGCACTAAGCTATGTCCCTTCACTGACAGGACTTTGGAAACCCATATGCATCTCTGTTTTCTCTGTCTCCTACCCACCACCTTATGCTCCCAAATATCCCTTCTGAAAAACAGAGTAACATTTTCCCATTTCCATTATTTTAAAACTTCCAGAACCCCTTTACTTGACATGAGCGCATCTCCAAAGTTCCCCATCACTTCCATCCCACCAGATTGAGCTGCTTGAGGATAAGAATGATGTAGAGATAAGCTACTCTCCTCCTTTCTTTTTCAGATTTCTGAGATACTGTTATCATGAAGACAAATCAATAGTGTTTCATTGTTTTATTTTAGCAGAACTTAAACGTACAGCAAATGGCCTGTTACTACCAGGAACACCTTTGTGCCAACTTCTGTGTTTCTGAATTTTAAAAGAATCATTATTGTGTTTTGGAGCAGCTTGTCCCATTACTTTTGTGTCTCTGTCCATTTATCTTCACGCAAATGCCCGTTTTTTCTCCCATCCTTAGGATAACAGATTGCCATACAACTGTATACCACTTTTTCTGTCAGGCCTTTCCCTTTGATCTTTTAAAAGCTATATTCTTCTATCATGGCACTCAAATCATGAATTCCATCCTACAAATCTTGATCTTGTATTCCTGATAATCATTCTTTTGTTAATATTAACAGTTTAGAATTTAATGTTACCTCTTTGTTCTCTTTCAGTTATGTCATTGCACAGAAAAAGTACTTTAATTATCGAATATGTCTCTCATTGCAGCTCATTTATGTGGTGCCAAGAAAGAGTTTATCTTGATATCCAGTGTTGCTTACCTGACTGTGCATTTTAAGACTGATGAGTCTGTGGGAGACAGAGGTTTTAAGCTTATTTTAGAAGAGATGATTCAGGAGCAATCACAGAAGAGCAACATTGAGACCCAATATCCTCTCAGTGGTAAGTAATTGCATTAAAATGTTTATTAAAGCAGGTACTGCATAAGCTTTGAAGTAGAACCTGGGAGTCCATTGTGGCTTAATGGTTACTAGTAGTCTCCCTACTGAAAAAAAAAAGAAAGAAAGAAAAAAAAAGGTATCTTCATTTCAAACCATTCCTTAAGGCATAATACTGGTAGTTCCAAATGAATCATCTGAGGTAATAAAGTTAATTTGTGTATGTATATTTATTATTTTTAAGAAATAATGTTAAACACAAAAGTCAGTCAGTTGCTATTTAAATGATCCAGTGGGAACATTCAAGGCAAAACAGAGTTCATTTTATTTCCATGTCTCTATTACCATATCTCTTCTACCAAGTAGCTACCCCTCACCTCATAAAGTTCCCAAAAAAGAATATATTAGCTGAACATATACTAACTTCTCTGAATAAAATAGAAATAAGCTTAACGATGTTCTACATATCCAATCTACTTTTAAGCCATAATTTCATCAGTTGTGCTTAAGATTTAAAAACCTAATTAATTTGTTAATATGAGGTCCTCTTGATTAGAGTGTAATTTGGTTGGAATTCTAAAGACCAACTTTCAGTAAAATGTCCTTCTTGACATCATTTTGTCTTTTTTAAGACAGGGGAATGAATGGGCTCTTTGAAGAGTCCTTGATTTGAGCCATAGACTAGTCCTTGATTTGAGCCTCATCATTCTGTAGGTGAGACTTTGAATAGTTTAAGGGATGCTCATGTAATTGACCTTTCTGTCTCCATTGCTTTTATCCTTCCATATTTCATCTCTAAATTGACCCTTCATTCTCACAGTAAAAATATTTATATTGTCTCATTTGTTTAAGTCTTCCTTTTTTGCAGGTTGGATACTAATAAAATATTGCTGTTACACATGTGTACAAACAGCCCAAAGGGCTAAGACTAACTGCATATAATGTGGGTTAACAATCCACCCTTAAACCTTAATGCAGTGAAAACAGTTTTGAGTAAATAACTTTTTTCCCTAAGATCTTGGATAGTCTTTTGAGGAGTTTGCATGATTTTTGGCACATATATTTAAAAGGAAAAGAGAATTGATGTTTTATACATATCTGAAAAGGAAGCAGAAATGAGTTTTAACATAATATTGAATAAACAACACAAATCCACTGTGCTAGAAACTTTTTGTTTTAAATACATATCCGGTATGAAATAGAAATCTCCAGTAAAGAATTATATAAATAAGGATATATCTTAATTCTCAAATTTTTGTGTATATTTAAGAAAATTCACACTCAAAAACATCTCTTGGTTTTCGGTTACTAAAATTATTTCCTGGAGAATTTCTTTTTAAATTTGAGAATGGCATAAACACAATGCTAGAAATTTTACTTATGCGTCTTCTCTATACATACGTTGTATTTTGAATATGTGTAAAGTGTTTTGATAAGTCTAGATATCTGTTACACTGGAATAACACAAATACCACAGAAGGAACAATGACCAATTATTTCATGATTAGATGCAATATTTTTATTTTAAAAATCAGTTTATGCTTTGAGTATTCTAAAGATGCAAATATTAATACTTTAGTTAACTTTATTGATCTTCTCATTTTAAAAGCAGTGCAAGAAAAGATAAGTCTCATCTCTTGATCAGAATCCTAGTTTTAAACCTATGAAAGAAATGCTTCCATTCTGAAATTTTAATAGACTTTTACAATTACTTTTACGTAATGTTTTGTTATTACTTTTCTAAGGGTTACTTTTCTAAGGGACAACAATAGAAAACGATACAGGAAGTTGGCCAACCCAAGACAAATGTGGCATTCCAGCTGTTGACCAATTTCTAATGGAAAATTTGGACAGAAATACAAACATGCCGCCAGCCATGCTTGGAGAGCCTAGGTTGGTTGGTAGCTGTGCTGCACCTGCAATGTCATGGCCCTGGTTGGTTACTCTGCAGCACCCAGACAACATTATTGTGGAGGCTCCCTGGCCACAAAACAGTGGGTCCTGACAGCAGTGCCTTCTAACTTTGTCTGTGCCTGTGCCTGTCGTGCAGGGTCTCTGAGACTGTTGGTTCAAGGGTTCACAATGCGGGTACCCATCTGCTCTCCCCATGTTACAAGAAACATTAAAGTTTATGCTCCCGCTGATATAGTCTTCATCTTGGAAATGAATGAATGTATGAGGTGAATGAAACTTTCTGTCCTTCAACAATACACATACCACTAATAGTTTTTCATTTTAAAAGCTGCTTTCTCCTTCCAGGTCTTTTTAAAAATAAGTGACTAACAATGCTCCCTTCTCTTTCCTCATCTATAAAATGGAGATAATGATGCCTTAACATGTGTGCATCAGCTTCTGAACATAGCACCTAGAGCCCTGGAGTTGCTGAAGGGTGGGTCTCCTTCCTCCTTGCACTCCTCTACTGATTGATCATCATACCTGCTCACAAAATAAATAAAGAAAGTTTTGAAAAATTTTAAAGAATGCCCTTGGAAAGAAATTTTTTTCTTTGATTTCATCTGAATCTTGTCTCAATGTGATATTGAGACATTATCTGAAAATTCCTTCCTTAGTTTAAAAGTTGCTCAGTATTAAAATTCTGGTATTTCTAATATTGGTCTCCCAGAAATATTGAGATAGTTGAAAACATCGCATAATGTCCCATAGCTAAATGATTAGATATAATGTTTTCAGTGTCTTCGAAGTAGCAGATCTTTCTGTCTGCTCAAATAACTTGGTGAGCAGGACCCTTCAGTGAATCAAAGCCTCATTTTCTTTACCATCCCCCAACTTTACTTTTGAATAAGTAAATCACAAGAAGTCATCCTTATAAGGAAATTTTCAGACTTTTATGTGTTCAAAATTATTTGGGAAGTTTGTAATCAAATTTTAGAATCATAATTTTGAGTTTTGATTTGATGAGTTACATCAGATTCTAAATTTTTAAGGCAATGCCAGACTTAATGCATAGTCCCTAGACACTTCTTTGAAAACCATTGTACAGGGAGTAAATATAACTTTCAGAATATCTTTCAGAGACCATTATGTAAGTATTTAACATCTAGTATTATAATTGTAACAATGCACAGAATCATTATCTTGAGGCACCATAAATCTTAAAAATCATATTTTGCTTAGTATTATGAAGTAAAGAAAATATATACATTAAAATTTTTCTCAGGGATTAAAGTTATTAAGAGAAATCCCTATTTTCCAAGAATTCAAGATAATAAAAAATTTTAATATAGATTAGAAATGTAGGCTTGGCATGGTGGCTCACACCTGTAATCCCAGCACTTTGGGAGGTGAAGACAGGAGGATCACTCGGGGCTGTGAGTTTGAGATCAATCTGGGCAACATAGCAAGACCCCCATCTCCACAAAAAACTAAAAAAAATTAGCTGGGCATAGTGGTGTGGGCTTGTAGTCTCAGCAAATCGGGAGGCTGAAGACAGAATCACTTGAGTCCAGAGTTCAACGTTGCAGTGGGGTATGATCATACCTGTATACTCCAGCCTTGGTGATAGTGCAGTACCATATCTCTAATTTTAAAAAGAACAAAAAGAAATGTAAAAGAATATATTTTTAGTAATTATGAAAAACGACTATGACCTTATTAAAAGAAATGTCTATTTCCTCACTCCCTTACGACAAATACTGTCACAGATGACCTGGTAACAGAAAGAAGTTACCTCTGGAACATGGGAAGCAGTGATTTGATACCAGTGAAACCTGTCTACACTCACCTTGGCTTCTCACAATTTTGTCCTTATGCTGATCTATCTTGTTGCGTCTGGAAAAACCTATTGAATTAGGTCAGTATGGGTAGCTCTTCTGTATTTTGAACCTTTGCCATACAACTTAATATCTATCATCTTGCTGAGAAATGCTACACATACTTCTGAATTAAATAATTATTTCAAAACTTCCTTATATTTATGCCACTTTCTGTAAAAGTTGAAGTATCTGTACAAACATACTTTCATGGGTTTTTAATTGATGGAGGTCTATGGAAGATTTCAAAGAAATTAATTTTTAATTTTGATTCTTTTCCTATGAAGTTACTCCAAATACTTAGGAATTTGAAGCATCAGATGTTCAATTTTCTATACTTTCATGACCTAGTAAAATCCTGTTCTTGCTTAATGGTTACTTAAACTAAAGCTAATGTGAAAACTGGGTGAGGAATTGTTAGTCCGGCTCTGTCATGTAGTAGTCATGAGATCTTGGGCAGGTTATTTAACTTTCCTGTGCCTCAGCTTTATTATTACTAGAAAGGAATAACAGTACAGTACCCTGCCCACCTACTTAGCACAGGTGAACATTCAGTGAGAAAGCGTACTGTGGGAACTGTAACTAAGACTTCTCCACTCTCAAGCCTATGCCTTTCCATGGCCTCACAGGGGTCTGTAACCAGTTTCCACATTCTTCAACTGTTCCTCTGCCAGTAGCCTTGCCTCCCTTTTGCTGTCTTTTCAATGCTTCCATCCTGCAAACTATTAATCATGGCTCAGCCCATCATTTGCTTTCTGTACTTTTATAACCAAATCAGCAAGAACATTTAGAACAGTGCTTCTTAAGCTTGGCTGTACAGTATAATCTCTGGCTTGCTTAAAACGCACACACACACACACACACACACACACACACACATACACACACACTTGTAGGCCAGATTGCATTTTGGACCAGTTAAGTCACAATCTCAGGGATGGAGAGTTGGCATCAGCATTTATCCCCTCCTTATCTTGCTTTATGCATTTGATGTTAATTAAACTTACATTGAAATAATTTTAGATTCACATGCAGTTTAAGAAATAATACAGATACCCAATATATTCTTTACTTAGTTTCTCCACTGGTAACATCTTATAGGATATTGATACAATCAAGATATACAACATTTCTATCACCCCAAGGATTCCTAGTGTTGCCTATTTTTTTTGAAACGGAGTCTTTCCGTCACCCAGGCTGGAGTACAATGGCACAATCTTGGCTCACTGCAACGTCTGCCTCCAGGGTTCAAGCAGTTCTCCTGTCTCAGCCTCCCGAGTAGCTGAGATTACAGGCTCACGCCACCATGCCTGGCTAAGTTTTTAGTGGAGACGGGGTTTCACCATACTGGTCAGATTGGTCTCGAACTTCTGACCTCAGGTGATCCCCCCGCCTCAGCCTCCCAAAATGTTGCCCTTTTATAGCAACTCCCACTTCACTCTTTCCCAGACCCCTGGCAACAACTAATCTATTCTCAATTTCTAGAATTTTGTCATTTCAAGAGTAATATATAAATGGAGCTGCATAGTATGTAACCTTTGAGGATTGACTTTTTCCACTCAGCACAGTCCCCTGGAGATTTATCCAAGTTGTATTGTGCTTGTTCAATAGTTCTTTCCTTTTAATAGTTCATTCCTTTTAATACATGAATAGTATTCCATGGTATGAATGTACCACAGTTTGTTTAATGGTTCTTCTGTCAAAGCATATCTAGGTTGTTTCAAGCTCTGGGCTATTACAAATAGAGCTCCTGTGGAAATTTGTGTACAAGTTTTTGTGCGGACATGTGTTTTCATTTCGGTGGGATAAATGCCCAAGAACGTAATTTCTGGGTTATATGGAAATTGCATCTTTAGTTTTTTAATAAACTAAGCTGTTTTTCCATGGTAGTTTTACCATTTTATATTCCCACCTGTAATGTGTGAGTGACCTGGTTTTTCTGCATCCTCACTGGCATTTGCCATTGTCATTCTTTTAAAAAAAAAAAAAAAAGTTAGCCATTCTGATAGGTGTGTAGTGGTAGTGATATCTTATTGTATTTGCCTAATGGCTAATGGTATCGAACAATGTTTCATTTACTTACTTACCATTTTTTAACCTCTTCAATGACAAGCCTCTTCACATCTTTAGCCTATTTTCTAATTGAATTGTTTTCTTACTGTGTGGAGTTTGAGGATTCTTTATATATTCTAGCCACTAATCCTTTGTCAAATATGTGGTTTGCAAATATTCCTCCCAGTCTTAGCTTGTCTCTTTATCCTCTTAACAGAGTCTTTCGCAAGGCAAAAATTTTAATTTAGATGAAGTCCAATTGCTCTGTTAAAAAAGAAAAAAAAAAAGCTTCTCCTTTTGGTGTCAAGTCTAAGCGTTCTTTGTCTATCCCTAGATTTTTTCCTTTGCTCTTCCTAAAAGTTCTATAGCCTTAGCCTTACACTTTACATTTAACTTCATCATCCTTTTTCAGTTAATTTTTGTATAATGTGTAAGGTTTAGGTTGAGGTTTCTTTCTCTCTCTTTCTCTCTCCCCTTTTCTTTTTTCTTTTTCTTTTTGTTTTGTTTGTGTGTGTGTGTGTGTGTGTGTGTGTGTGTGTGTGTGTGTGGTCTAAGGGATATCCAGTTGCTCTAACACCATCTGTTGAATTACTTTTGTGCCTGCCATAAATACAGTGGGCATATTTGTGTCAGTTTATTTCTGGGATCTTTTTTCTGTTGAGCTACGTGTCTATCCTTTCACATACTACTACATATTACTGTAGGGACATAGTAGACTTTATATGGAAAAGTGATTTCTTCCAATTTATTCTTGGTGAAGATTGTTTTAGACATGCTAAGGTCTGTGCTTTCTCATATAAATTTTAAAATAAGCTTGCTATGTCTGCAACAACCCTTGCTGTGATTTTGGTAGAAATTGCATTATAGCTATAGCTCAGTTTGGGGAGAATTCACATATTTGCTATGTGAGTCTTCCAATCCATGAACAATGTCTCTCCACTTATTTAGATCTTCTTTGATTTCTGTCACCAGAATTTTGCAATTCTCAACATACAGATCTTGTACATGTTTTGCTAAGTGTATACCTAAGTATTACATTGTCTTCATTGTGATTTTAAATGGTATTTTGTTTGGGTTCTACATGAAATGTGATTGACGTTTTTGTGTTGACCTTATATCATAGTCCTTCCTGAACCTAGCGTTGGTATTTTATAAATTTCTCCTGGAAATTTTAATGTGCAGCCAACGTTGAGAAACACTTTTTTAGACAAAGACCAGTGGTGATATTTAGTGCCCTTAAAATCTTGTGGTTTCCAGTTTCAGTACCATTCAGCAATCCTTGGGGGTATGCCTGCATGGTTCTGTCTTCTAATATCCACAATCGTCATTACAAACGTTCCTGCTTCTTTTCAGCCCTTCTTTCCTTACTTTCTTATCTTGATCCTTTTTCCTGTTCTCCTAGGACTTTGCTTCCTACTTAACACCACCTGATACCAAAAGTAACATAAGATTTTGTTTCTCATCCCTCTGAGAATTTAGTAACTTATCTGTATCTGTACCTATTCATTTCTTTTCATTGGGAAGAGTGAGAGATGACTTTTTTCCTATTAAAGACAAGACATTTCCCACCTGCAATTTCCAGCATCATTACCTTTATGTGAATATTCGGGCATATTTCCTTCTTGTATTTCCCATACTATTCATTTGTAATTAAGTAGTTGTAGTAATATACCTATTGTAAGTTTTATATTATTGTACATTTTCATTTATGATAGTCAGCATTGCTTCATATTAAAGACTTTTAAAATATAATTTTAATGGATACATGGTAGCCTTTCCACAATTCATATAAAAATGGATTGTTTCCTTTATAAAAAAAATTTAAATAATGCTGGATTGACTATCCTAGTATATATATATTTTTCCAGGACTAGGATTGCCTTAAAATAAACTTCCCAGAAGTAGAATTGCTGGATTTAGGGTAGGAATATTTTAAAGATTCTTGACATAGTTCTAAATTATAAACATAACTGGGTAGACTGTAAGTTGATACATCCTTTTTTATCTTTTCAAAAATCAGGCAATGTGGCAATAGTTGCTATTTTTTAAAGTACAAGCTTCATGGCTCAGCAATTCTACTTTCCAGGAATAATGGCATAACTGCACAGATTTATTATCTGGAATGCTTGATGCAGCTTTTAAGCAAAAAAGAGAAAATGGTCTAAATGTTCATCAGTGGGATTTAATCAATCATGATACATTCATTAACTGACTGATATGACTTGATGTGATCATAATCTAATAAATGAAAAAAATCAGAATAAGAAAAGCAGTTGGTAGGCCAGACACTCTTACACTTATAATCCCAGCACTTTGGGGGGCTGAGGAGGATGGATCACCTGAGGTCAGGAGTTCAAGATCAGCCTGGCCAACATGGTGAAACACTGTCTCTACTAAAATTACAAAAATTAGCCGGGCATAATGGTGGGCACCTGTAATCCCAGCTACTCGGGAGACTGAGGCAGGAGAATTGCTTGAACCCAGGAGGTGGAGGTGTAGGTTGCAGTGAGCCAAGATCATGCCACTGTACTCCAGCCTGGGTGACAGAGCAAGGCTCCGTCAAAAAAAAAAAAAAAAAGGAAAAGAAAAGAGAAAAGAAAAGCCAGCTGCTGGTTAAAAAACTTATGTTGGCAGAAGGAAAATGGTTTAGCTCAAGAAAATTTGGCAGAAAGTGAAATGATTATCTGCAAAGGCAGCATAACATAAAATTTGGATGTGCATAGGGAAGTGAGTAGGAAAATAATTTATACTTCAAAGAGTTTATATAATTTTATTAAGAACAGTAAAAATAAAGAACAAATCATTGAAATAAATGATCCAGGATGGCAGATAGGCTGAAGCATTAAAGTATGTGAAAGTCTGAATCAAAATATAATAAAACAGCATGGGAAAACAAATGTGTGTGTGTGTTTCTGTTTGTGTAATACACACAGACACATACATAAACCCACATTGTTTATATATAAACACATTTTGGTGATAAGATAAAAATGTGAATTTTTAAATATATAATGTATATATTTTATTATACATCTTGGAAGAATAAATATAAATATATGTATTAGATAAACAAATACTTGAAAAGTTTAAAGTACTACAAATGTGATTCTTACCCATTCCTCACATGATGTAGTCGAAGAAGGAAGAGAGTTATATTTTCTCCACTGTCACTTCAGATTCAACAAGGTGATGTCTTAGAGGCACGTGAAAAAATGGCAGATGTGTTTTTTGATTATGGATGAGAAACTAAGAACCTCACATCTGAGTGTAGGGCATATGTTCCTATTGTCCTGGGAGGATATGGTAATACTTGGAGCAAACTGGTAACATATAAATTGGGCTGATCCCTTTTGAGTAATAGATAGCATTTTCTGGAAGACTTAATTAATCACAGCATTTAAAAGAGTAATGTTGGCCAGGTGCATGGCTCACACGTATAATCTCAACACTTTGGGAGGCTGAGGCAAAAGGATCATTTGAGATCAGGAGTTTGAGACCATCTCAGGCAAAATAGCAAGATCTCATCTTCAAAAAAAAGAAAAAAAAAAAAAGAATTAGCCAGGTGTGATGGTGCATGCCAGTAGTAGTATACTAGCTAGTTAAGAGGCTTAGGAGGAGGCAGGATCATTTGAGCCCAGGAGTTAAAGGCTACAGTGAGCTACGGTGGCACTACTGCACTCTAGCCTGGATGACAGAGTGAGACTTTGTCTCAGAAAGAGTGGGGGTTACTATTAGATCAAAGTAGCTATTTCTAGAGCCGTCACTGAAGAGCAAACAACATAGACAATATTAACATAAATCCTACAGACTAAATTATATTTACTTTTCTCTTCAACATCCTTTTTAATTAGGAGAGTTTTCGTTACTAATCTGGTGCCAGAGGAAGATGATAAAATAAATTTACTTTATATGTATGACTGCTGGATGGGGAACAACTGAATTTCATAATGAGTATATATACCACCTCCTCCAATGTTAGAATTCAAACAAATATATGTGACATCTAAGTGTATTCTGTTTATTCATTTTCAGTTTTTCTCTATTTTTAATATGAATAATGGTGGGAAACGTCTTTTAAAATAATGGATCTAAAGGTGACTTCCTGGGTTTTAGGTCATTATATTCATGAATACCAGTTTATTGATACTTATAAAAACATGTATTGAAGAATATCTAGTGATTTTATTACCCGATGTTTGTAAGTCTCATTTTTATGTGATTACTCTCCAATTGTACTGTAAACATACACAAACTCAGACACACATACACAATTGTTTTATAACAGTGAAAACTCATACTTGAAGGTATCATCCAATTTCTAACTATGTGAGGCATTTTTCTGAAATGACGGATTGGTATGAATAGTACATGGGTGGAAAAGATTACGTGAAAATAACTAGCCTATGTGAAGGTCAACCCATGAGTTTGGTTTCACTTCTACTGTATTGTACAACTGAGTTAACAAGTTACAAATATCCAATAGACTAGAATAAATCAGAATGTAGTTTCCATTGTCAGTCTCTAAACATGATGTTTATTCGGCAAAGTTAAGTCAAAAGAATGAGAGCACAGTGAAACCAAGGGAATCAACTATAGGCTTGACATTTAAAAATGAATTGTATTGATCGCTTCATCAACAACTGATTTGGGTCTAAAGAACTTCTTTTTCCTTCCATGAAGTGATATTATTTTTCTCTCACCCTAGAACTGTACAAAATAGTTTTTGGTGTTTCTGTTGTATAAGCTAAAGTAGAATAATATTAGGTCTTTACAAATCACCTAACAATGTCATTATAGTGCTCAGAGAGAAAACTGGTGGGATTTACCCCTAAGAGTGTGTCTACATAGAGGGCAATCCCTGTTTTAGCCTTTAAAAGCATTTGCCTAGGTTTATATGTATTTTTATTCTTTCTGTGCTAGAGGATGAATTTTCTAACATGGTACAGCAGGCTAAGGTATCTCTCATCATTAGTACCTCTTGGCAAAGCTACCAGGGTATGGATATTTAAAAACACCAATATATTCAGAAAAGCTGCAGGATCATCTTCCTGCATGTTAATTCAAAGATTGCATTGATGAGTCTGGGAGTTTTCTTTTTAGTATGTCTCACAAACTGGCATTTGCTGATTCATAAAGAGGTATAGATGCATGGTAGTTTTAAAAAGAAAGGCAAGAAGAATAAATACATGGCTAAGTTACCTTAAAAACAAATGAACTGTGATTACTAATTTGATAGTTGAAGTGAACTCAGTTCTCAAAAAGAATTATTCATTACTTGGATGAATTATGTGTAATTGCTGGTATTCAATGGTTTTTGACCTACAAACAACATGATCATTTCTTTCTCTTTTTTTTTTTTTTTTTTTTTGAGATGGAGTCTTGCACTGTCTCCCGGGCTGGAGTGCAATGGTGTGATCTCGACTCACTGCAACCTCCACCTCCCGGGTTCACGTGATTCTCCTAACTCAGCCTCCTGAGTAGCTGGAATTACAGGCACACACAATCATGTCCAGCTAATTTTTTGCATTTTTAGTAGAAACGGGGTTTCACTATGTTGGCCAGACTGATCTCGAACTTCTGACTTCGTGATTTGCCTGCCTCAGCCTCCCAAAGTGCTAGGATTACAGGCGTGAGCCACTGCTCCCAGATGATCATTTCTTATGATTCAGCTGCATAGCTGAATTAGGTGGCTTAATGAACTTACTGCTGGTAACACTGAAAACGTAAAGAAGTTTTCATGTAATTGAAAACCATCATCTGGCCATTTATATAGATGCTTGAAACTTTCTTCATGGCAGAGTCTACAGTCAGCATTAAGTGAATTTACACTAACTTATCTTTCAGTCTCTCCTTGAAGGCATAGATTTCAATCCAGTTCAGAGATCTGTCACATCAGCCAACTACCTGAGTGGCCATAGTTTTCTATTAGGTTGTGAGTAGAAATCAGTGAGATAAAGAGAACAACCTGTGCCCTGCGTGACCATCCTCTACAGTTGGGGTTAGTGTCAGCCAGGAACCAGGCATTTGGGAGAACTTCTCTTTTTGCTGGTTGCAGGGAGATTGTGGAAGAACACCGCAATGTGCCCGGCATGGGAAGTCCAAGCTTGTTGACATTGTGAGCTGAGGCAGCAGTCACTGCCATCCCACTGCACCATCTTCACAAGAATTTCTGCCTGCTGGGATTGGATCACATCTGTCACTGGAGGAGAAGTGAAGATCACTGAAAGAGCAGTGTGCTACAATTGTGATTACAAATGGGAAAAGAAATGCATAACAGTACACCAGAAAAACGAGTGTCTTGTCAGTGCTGAAATATTCAGTGTCACTTCCACCCATCATTATCATTGCAGAGGTTGGTGTTAGTGTGTTTGTACATTCAATATTAAACATTGGCCACAGAAAGTTAATGTTGTTTCATGCCTCCTGGGAACTTACAAATTCGAATCGTTCAATTCATATCTTGCCTATCATGTGTATGCTGTATATTTTGAATACCATTATATATAATTGTACTATTTTATTTCTCCTTTGGAAAACACTGGAAGATAAGAAGGGCAATATTATTCAATCCATGTAATTCTTAACTTCACTCACAGGGATACAGGCCAGAAACTGCTCTGAGCACAAATAGATAGGAAAGGTCCCTGCCAGTTTCACAATTGTGATGAGCAGTGGACATTTAAGAGATTATTTATCAGGCACATCAATTGACCTTAAAATTTTTAGATAAAATTGGAGGATATTTCATTTGTTTATAACATATTGAATGGATCTGAAACTCAGGTTGTCTCAGTCCCCTTACCTCTCTAAGCTGTAGCCAAGAATCAGGGAGGAACTAAGGAAGGTCCCTGAGTCAGAAATCTAGATGCCAAAGTCCATCACAGAAATCTGGAATATAAAATGAGTAGGAGCCTGAGACACCTTTTTTTTCTTATTTTACACATTCCACCAAAATGTGTCATTTGGTTTCTAAGAATGCAGCATTCCAAAAGGGCATATGGTTCCGCTCTAGGCAAGCACATTTATAATCAAATGAGACAACAATTCATAAGGAAATAGAAAGCTTACATATATATATATATACTCAAACAACTTCGCAAAGCGTAATATTCAGGACTTCTGTCCTATAGAACTCAATATTGTGATTAAATTATAATAGTTTGAATTATTAAGCTGCCATTTCCGTAGGTTAAAAAAATTGAAAATTAGCTACTTTATATGATTCAGCCCAATAATTGTAGTTACAATAATACATCAAGATGTTAGGTTCAGTATATCCACATTATGAAAATTTTGCTCTTCAAAATTAAAGTCAAAAAGCTTATATGCTTAAATTAGGAATCCTTAACTCTGAAACAAAATGGTATGTTTCCCAAATATTTCTGTCTGTATTTAAGGCTGGAGGTAACTGAGGCTGCATTGAAATTGGTGAATAATCTTTTTCTAAGGAATCTTCATTTTAAAGTCGGAAGTCAAGTATGAGCACAAGATATTTCTGTAATGGTATTAGAAAATAAAACTTCCCTCTTCTCTCACTCTCTTTCTCTTTTAACCTCTCTTCCTTTCCTTGAACCGCTTTTCTCCCTCTTCCCCACCTCCTATTCCCGTTTACATTCCCCTTCCCTGACCCCATCTCTCTGGACTTCTTATACTCTTTCAATTTCTCAATACCTCTCTCCCTTTTCACCTCTGTTAATCACTTTTTCTTTCTCAATCTCTCTACTTTTTTTTTTCCAATCAACAACCTCCCTCTTCTTTCTTTTCTTCCTCTCCCCAATCTCTCATACTCCTTCAACTTCTCATCCTGCTTCCCTCTCTCAACCCTCCTTTCTTTCTCAACGCCCTCCATCTTTCTCTTTCAAACAACCTCCCTTCCCCTTCCCTTTCCTTTTCTTACCAACCTTTTCTGTCTTTCTCTGTTCCCTCTTTCTCTCAACCCCCTGCCCAACTCCTCTCTTTCTCTGTCAACCTTTCCTTTCCTTTGCAAATGCTATGGTGAGAAAGTATTATAAATGTCCTAGTATTTACTGAAAACCCTCTACATGAATATTGGTCTAAAGGTTCTGCTTTCATTAAGTTATACTTTCGGATAGGAAAACTGAGGAAAAACAAAAGATGAGATTTGCAGTAGGGATTCTCTAATTCTCATGTTAATCTGTTTTGTACCATTTTCACTTTGTCTTTTGTGAATCTTTCTCTTCTTTTTATTAGATGATATTAAAGGGGATTAAAGTTGTATTGTATGAAATGTCAGACCTGCCTAAAGCTTTTATTTTTTTATTTTTTTCCCCCCTCACACTTTGATCTGCTGGCCATTAATTTTGGTGCTGACACAATCTCTATTGTGACCTCCCTGGGTGGTGATCTGGGTGAAGTAGGGGCCAAGTCTGAAGGTTTACTGAAAAATGGACCCTTAAAGGCAAATTAATTGCAGAAATGTCATACAAATTTGTTTAACATCTATACACATGAGACTTTAGAATGAAGACCCAAAGATACAGGGGAAATTGTCCATTTTTATGCTTAGTACAGACAACCATGTAGAAATATGATTTGACAAAAAATGTATGATTTAATGCTGGCAGACTGAGTGGGGAAACCCAGTAAGGTTTGTCTGTCTCTATTCTCTTGACTCTCTAGCCATGCATTTTTTCCTACTGGTATGAGGCAGTTCTGTCTCTGAAATGGGGGTCTTATGACCTATAGTCAAACAAGGTAAGTCAGATAATTTCTTTATGGCAAGTTTTTACACAGAAAGGCTGGAGCAGCGGGGAGTTAGAGTACTATTTTTAGGTTTTATGGCTGACTTTGGGGAAAAGGGGTTCTGATTTCTATGACCCACCCTGGGGAAGAGGGATCCTAATTTCTATGGCTATTATGGGGGAGAATGGGACTGAAAAATTGGAGAGCAGGAGAAGGTCAGGAAATGTTTGCTTCTAAGGCCTTCATTTTGGGGCATTGTTTTCTGAACCCTGAGAGGATGATGCTCTCAAGGTGCTTCAGCAAAGGGTGCAAGGTTAGCACTCCCTGTTTGACCTAGAGTAGCCGCCTGATTTCCCTAAGAGGGTCACAAGCTATTTGGTGTTCTGTTTTTGGCTTCTTTTTGGCTATAATTTTAGAGTTCTTCCATGTTTTACTTTTTTTTAGAGCTGTTTTACTTTTCCTCTAGTTGAAAGTCAATTTAATTGATGAGGGGGCATAAACTTTATTTCTTTCTTTGACCTGCTTTCCAAGAACCACTCTCCCTCTTGTATTTTTTTTTCCTTTTCTTTTCTTTCTTTTTTTTTTTTTTTTTTTTTTTGAGACAGAGTCTTGCCCTGTTGCCCAGTCTGGAATGCAGTAGCGCCATCTCGGCTCACTGCAACCTCTGCCTCCTGGATTCAAATGATTCTCCTGCCTCAGCCTCCCAAGTAGCTGGGATTACAGGTGCCCGCCACTCTGCCCAGCTAATTTTGTATTTTTAGTAGAGACAGGGTTTCTTCATGTTGGCCAGGCTGGTCTCGAACTCCTGACCTCGTGATCCATCCACCTCAGCCTCCCAAAGTGAGCCACCACACCTGGCTCCTTTTTGTATTTTAATGTGAAGCTCTATATGTACTAGGTTGCCATTAACTGTGTAAATTGATCTATGATGTAACGGTTACATAGCCAAATTTAAAGTTCTTAGAGAACTCATAACCTGATTTTTATTCATGTATTTTTAAAAATCCTTCTTGAGCACCTGTTGTGTGCCAGATAGAGACACTTAGAAAGAGAAAGCTTTCATCTGTAGAATCTCATCATAGTAGAGAAAAAAAAATATGAAGATAACTACTATTCAACATGCTATAGAAGCAGCAGCTAGGAAGGAACAACTACTATTTTCTGCAGGAATAGGTGAATATAATATTTGAGCTGAGTTTTAAGGTTTAAATAATAGTTGACTTGGTTTTAGTTTAGTATTTATGTTTTATACATCATCTCTTATGTAACAAGCTATTTCCCTATCAACAACTCCACATAGTCTGAGTTTCTCCTGTCACATGGAACATTGGAAAATTTTTTTGTTCATTCTTAAGTCATAAATTACATCACTTCATCTCCTCTAACCCTTCACCTTTTCTTTCTGATATGTGTTTCAATGATATAGTGCCAACATTTCACACTTTCCTTGTCAATTTAACAAATAGTCAACAACTTAAGTCTAGTAAGCATCTTATTCTCACTGAAGATTAACAACGTTGGCCCATCTCCTGATTGCATCTTTGTCTCAACTTTATTATTCACAATTTAGCACTTGTGTTTTTCTATTTCCCACTGGTATGTATAAGAGTAAATTTTAACCAAATTATTAAATAATGGCAACAAAAATAACTCCTGGGTCCAGAGTTACTACGAAACTCTGAAACAGGCAGAAGAAAATAGAAGGATTATAATAAAACAAAGTAAAACTACAGTGATTAAGAAAGGGTGGGGCCGGGCACAGTGGCTCACATCTGTAATCCCAGCACTTTGGGAGGCCGAGACAGGCAGATCACGAGGTCAGGAGATCAAGACCATCCTGGTTAACACGGTGAAACCCCGTCTCTACTAAAAATACAAAAAATTAGCCAGGCGTGGTGGTGGGTGCCTATGGTCCCAGCTACTCAGGAGACTGAGGTGGGAGAATGGTGTGAACCCGGGAGGCAGAGCTTGCAGTGAGCGGAGATCATGCCACTGCACTCCAGCCTGGGTGACAGACAGAGCAAGACTCCATCTCAAGAAAAAAAAAAAAAACAAAACAGGGTGGTATTGCTGCAGAGAAAAATAAACAGACCAATAAAACAATACTGAAGGAGTCAACAATGCCATTTTAATTATTTAACTTGGCAAAAAAATGCATAGGGTGACAATATCAACAGCTAATGAGAATGTGGAGTAAGAGGAACTCTCCTCACTTCTGGTGAGAAAGTATAATTAGGTACTCCAGCTTTGGAAAACTCAGACAACATCAGTAAAGTTGAAGATAACAGTGTCTTCTCAGTCAACAAGTTCGTCTCTAGGTATATACCCTACAGCATTTTCTTCAGTCATGGATAAAATTAAATGTACATATCTGGGGCATGAAGAATAATTTAACAAACTCCTTATGCTATTCTAATGTGCAGCCAGGTTTGAGACCAGTGTCCTGCAGGAAAGTGATATGACCATGGACCATTGGATATGTACAGGCATGTTTATAGGAACATCAACAAAAAGTCAGAATTACAAATGTCTATGACAGGAGATGGGATAAACAAAATAGGATAATGCTTGCATGGCAGTAAAATACAATAGTCCACGGGCTCTTTAGGTGAATCTTAGAAACAATGTTGAGTTTAAAAACTAAGTTTAGAAAATTAGACAGCACATGAACCTCAGAAACAGGTAAAATTAAATCGTTTGTTTAGGCTTAAAAAGGCAAGCCAATGCTATCACACCAGAGCTGTGGGGAGGTAGTGGAATAGGCTGGAAGAGTCACACAGGAGCCATTGCAATGTTACCCATTTCTAGTTATGCTGGATGGTGGTCTCACAGATATTTATTATCTTGTTCTGTAATTTACATATACTTCTGCATATATAAAATACTACACAACATGAAATACTTAAAGCCTCTTTTAACACTAGCTCCTCAGGTTGGAATCTGTTCTCCTCTTGTCCAGGTATTTAGAAGTTCCTCACATGCTCAGAGGATTAAGCCCTTACATTCTCTTGCAGCTTCCTATGCCTAGAAAACCCAAAGTGTCACTGTGACTTGTGGTTACTGATGTCATTTGTAACAATGAGCCTAGTTGTTAACATTAGCAGTTACACTTTCTACCGTCTACTCTCTTGTATGAGAAAAGGGTTTTAAATGTGTTTGTGTATCTTCTAGGAGTGAGATATTACTTGACCTTTCCATTTAGCTCATTTATTCATTAAAACTAATCTCATTCAAATATTTTGAATGTACTGTTAATAACCTTTGGACATAGGGATTATGAGTGTTGGTTCTGAAGTCAGAGTTCTTGGGTTCGGATCCCAGTTCCACCATTAAGTAGTGTTATAACTTTGGGGAAATTAGCCTCATTGTACTTCTGTTTCTTCCTCTATAAAGTGGAGGTAATAAATCTACTCATAGGGATATTCTGAAGGTAAAGGAGTTTCTACATTTAAATCTCATAAATGATAGTTGGCACCTAGTAAACTTCCAATAAATTGTATCTATTATCTTATGTATTTTCCTAAAATGAAGCTTTTAAAGAGGCTCTTCCTCCCATTTGAGTCCTTTAAAATTTTTCTGAACAAAAAAAAAAAAATAGTTAAGGCTGGGCATGGCGGCTCATGCTTATAATCCCAGCACGTTGGGAGGCCGACGTGGGTGGATCACTTGAGGTCAGGAGTTCGAGACCAGCCTGGCTAACATGGTGAAACCCCATCTCTACTAAAAATAAAAAATTAGCCTGGAGTGGTGGTAGGTGCCTGTACTTCCACCTACTCGGGATGCTGAGGCAGGAGAGTGGCTTGAACCTGGGAGGCAGAGGTTGCAGTGAGCCAAGATCATGCCACTGTACTCCAGCCTGGGCAACAGAGTAGAGACTCTGTCTCAATTAAAAAAAAAAAGTTAAAAAATCTTTACAAAATATAAGTGTGCCACAAAATTATGTCAAGTGAAAGAAGGCTACAAATATTGATTCCACTTAAATGTATAAAAAGAGAAATTTACAAAGAAAGCAGAGTAGTAATTACTTAGGGCTTCAGTGAGAGCAGGAAATAAAATGGGGGTGATGGAAATGTTCTGAATTTGAATTATGGTGATTGTATAACTATAAATTTACTAAAAAATCATTGAATTGTAGACTTACAATAGGGGAATCTTATAGGTATGAAATTTATTAATCAGTAAAGGTTTTTAAAGGAATAGGTACAGAACTTTTACTTAGTTTCACTCTAACAGAAGTTTTTATTAACATGGGTAACTTCAGATTAGATTATAATATTTGAAGGTAGTCAAAACCTGGCAATAAACTTGTGTGGGAAGCAGAGGCTGTGTCCATCTTATGTTACTTGGAGAAAGACTTATTTTAATATATTAAGCTTTGCTATACAAGCATATAGTATTTTCAATTCTTTCTTATGTCTCCAATTTTTACCAAATAATTGTTTTCATAATTCCAATTAAGGATTTAATTGGTGAGTGAGGATCTTCCATTTGGCTATCCGATAGCTTTCAATGTGCCGACTACTTTACAAATATTAATTCCAAGCACAATTGTATGAGAAGGTCATTATCATTCCTATTTTACCAATGAGGAGATGGAAGCTTAGAGAGGTTGAGTGACTTATTGATATCAAACAACTGGTTTCAGAGGAGAGTTGGCACATAGGTTTGTTTGACTGATGATGTTAGTCACCATACCACACTGCTGATAAAAGTTCTCAGAGGATGACACAGGAAACACAGTATGGAGTTTTGACTGGGGAGACAGGACTAGAAGCATGGAAAGAATGTAACTGGGTTGGTTTCATTCACACACTTAAACATGTGAATGAAAATGTATGGAGGTAAAAATAAGATGTGTATGTAACAAGGAGATTCTGTTTTCAGAGAGCTTAAAAAAAGTACAGATTTCCTTGACTCCATTAAGAACTGGCTGCTGATGGCTGATTAACTCTTTAACTGACTACAACGGCTTGAAGGATTTAGGAGGTAATTCTCTTACCTAAACTAAGTCTAGTTGCCAGAAATTTAGGGCTGGTGGACAGTTCTACATTATCCTGAGGGCCTAAGGCTTTTTTCTGTCTTTCTCCTCCACCATCTTCAATTTATGAGTTCAATTCTCAAATCATAAAATTGCTACTGAGCTCAAGTCATCATATCGTATTCCAAGCAGGGAGAAGAGGAAGTTCAAGGAGAAAAGGGGACAAATGGCTTTGCCAAGTCTGGGAATCCCAAGTTCTTCATTTGGGTTTAATGTCTAGGATTCTGGTGTTAAAAAAAAAGAGAGAGGAGAGTTTTCATATAGGCAACCAGAAGTCTCTACCACATTTCTAATTATTATACCGTGCTTTTTTTTTTTTTTTCTTTTTAATTTGAAATGGAGTTTCACTCTTCTTACCCAGTCTGGAGTACAATGGTGCCATCTCAGTTCACTGCAATCTCCACATCCTGGGTTCAAGTGATTCTCCTGCCTCAGCCTCCCGAGTAGCTGGGATCACAGGCATCTACCACCATGCCCAGCTAATTTTTGTATTTTTAATAGAGATGGGATTTCGCCATGTTGACCAGGCTGGTCTTGAACTCCTGACCTCAGGTGATCCGCCCGCCTCAGCCTCCCAAGCTGGTGGCTCATGCCTGCTGGGATTACAGGCATGAGCCACCGTGCCTGGCCATACCTTGCTTTTAATTTTACTTTTGTCATCTATTCTAGAAATAAAAGAAGAAATAGTGTTAATTAAAAACAATATCATAGTTGTATAAAGCAAAAAGGATAATTATTTCACTGCTGTCCTTTTTCCATTTCTTCCAGTTAACATTGTATAACAATAGTAGCAGTTTCAATTATGAGATAGGCCTAGAAAGTGGAGGGGAGAAAAGTATCAAGAAAACAAATGAGGACAATTTCCTAGAACCAAAGGACATGAGTTGCTATACCAAGGAGCCATTTGATGCCCAGCACAACAATGAAGACAGACCCATGTCAGAGACATTGTAAAACTTAAGAACACCAGGGACAAAGTTGTACAAAATTCCAGAGGAAAATAAATCTCATCTTATGGGGCAGGAATCTGAGTGATTTTATATTTTGCATCAGGAATGCTTGAAGCAAAAAGATGCATTGCCATGTGGGCCTCTCCGTTGGACTTCTTAAGTGTGCTTATGCTACAACAGCTGGATTTCCCCAAGCGATGACCCAGGGGAAGGCAAGCAGAAGCCACAATGTTATTTATGGCCTTTGCTAGCACTGGCACATTTTAAACTTTACATCTTTTTAATTCTTCCCAAACAGACCACAGTTCAATGGAATTAAGCCTACTTGCTTAGCATACAGACAAAAAGAAAAATGTAGAAAAGGTACTAATTTCCTAGCCTCATAGTTTTCCATATCTTGCCCCAGAATGGAAGATTCTAATGGTTTCCTATGTGTAACTTGAGCACGGACTTGGCTTATGATAGGCATATTAATGGCTTCTCCTGATGAAGGCTCAGCTGTCCTCGCCTACTGTTATGGGAGGGAGAAGGGGGATCACATGTGTTACAGAGTATCACCATTGTAAGACAAATGTGATACCAAAGCTGAAGCTCCAATCTGTGTAAAGGACTGAGATCTTTAATGGGGTTCCCCCAACCTAACTACCCTCCATTAGAGGAAAATCAGTTTCTGACCATATCTGCTCTCCCAAAGCCTAGTTAATGAAAATGTGTACGTAAGGCAAGGGGGAATGTCTGTCTCTCAAGAGCTTCTTTCCCTTCAAGACCCAGACAGACACGGGGGAACTTCATGATTGCTGTCTCAATATTTATCTTTTGCTTCAAAATACAACTTTAGAAAAAAAGAATATGTGTCAAGTTAGGTCCTGTAAATAGTAACAGTACAGTATATATTTATTCATAATTTTTAGTCAAAACTTTTGGCCTCTGAGGGCCCATTATTTATGTTATTTAACTGCTCGTGTATTTTTTACAAGATATAAAAATGGCTTTTGAGACGTATCACATATCTGGGATGGAAATTATTTCACTTTTTTAGTTCAACACTGAAGTTAGATTTTATATCAGGAAATATAAAAATATCTTCTGCTCTGCTCAGTTGAATGTTCATTTTTTTTTCTCATAGCATCATGTTTTTTTCCTTTTCTTTATAATTAAGACAGTTCATCATATACATAAAAGTCACACACATGAAGGCACACACATACTCAAATGTACTTGTCTTAGATATTTTCCTAGGTTCAGTTGGGTTTATTAATATATAAATATTAACAGGTAAAAATAAAGTAGTAATTGTTACAAGAATTGTTATAAGGCCTGTCACTCTGGAAGGCCACATTTGTGTCTCCAGAGTCCAGCACAACATTTTAAAGAAGTATGAATTTGAAAATATTTGGATGAGACAAGTATGCTATCTTCATGACCCCTGAAAACATTTGAGTTTTACAGATGATAAGATGTGTCAGCATTTCTGAGTATTTATTTGTGTCATATTATTGATATTAAAATTTGACCACAGCATGTGAATTAAATAGGTTACCACTTTTTAATGTAATAGAGAACAATAAAGTATTTATATTATGTCTTAGGCACTTATTTTTAAAACCTCATCCACTTTTAGCATGCAATTAATTATGCATTTAAAAGGTTTAAGAAATATAAAAGGAGCTGAAATTACTTAAAATATAGATTATAGAAAATACTAATAAATAGATGAAATAAATATATTTGCGATGCAAAGAAGAACAGATAGTATTGATGAAAGAATATTTGGAAATGGAAAGTAAAACACCAGATTAGAAGGTTGTAATTAATATAAATAACTCTTTGGAATGAAAAATGTATTTCAGCTGAGTACTTTTGCACTGAAAGATATTGGGGCTATAGTACGTTAAATACGTACAGTAATATATTATTAATAATTATTTAGACCATGTACTAACACCTATCAAGATAAATAGCACCAGCCATAGTCATATATTTTTGGGGAGGTTATTTATTATTTATTGGATCCCCTTTTACCCACAATGTAGTACAAATTTCATGAGGGTAAGAGTGTCTGCTTTGTCACTATGACAAAGTACTTGGTACTTAGCACATCATTTGTCATATTAAAGGTGCTCAGTGAATATTTGTTACAAGAGTGGCCAGACTGCAAGTTCAGTTGACAGATCTGTGGTTCATTTGAGCCTATTAATCATATTAAAATATTGCACAAATAATGCTTTATAGATAGAAGTGATTACTTTGCTGAAACGGAGGTATCAGATGGCACAGACTGTGCATGGACTGAAAGTATTTATCCATCAGCTGATTATGAAATCTAAACTTGTCACGTGAAAAAGTGATTTAAGACTTTTAAAGCCGGGCGCCGTGGCTCACTCCCATAATCCCAACACTGTGGGAGGCTGAGGTGAGTGGATTATTTGAGGTTAGGAGTTTGAGACCAGCCTGGACAACATGGTGAAACCCTGCCGCTACTAAAAGTACAAAATTTAGCCTGGCATGGTGGTGGATGCCTGTACTCCCAGCTACTCGGGAGGCTGAGGCAGGAGAATCGCTTGAACCCAGGAGGTGAAGGTGAAGGTTGCAGTGAGCCGAGATTGTGCCACTGCACTCCAGCCTGGGGGATAAAGTGAGACTCTGTCTGAAAAAAAAAAAAGAAAAAAAAAAGAAAAAATAAAAAAGACTTTTAAGTCCCAACTTGGCATATGAAAAATAAAAATGATTTGAAAGAGTAAACTACAATGTTTGAAAATGTAAATTTTAAATCAGACTGTATCATTGACGATCACCTGTGGTTGAAGCAAGTGATAATAAAGGCCTGGTGTATAGCATGAGATTGGGAATAGTCTCATGAATAGAACTGGTGGGTCACTGGGATTGGCAGCTAGAGAAAAGGAGGAGAAGAGACAGAAGATTCTAACCTGGTTAAGTTTGAGGTTAATGGTGCCATTGACTTTTCTAGGCATAGAGGAGAAGAAATATATTTGAGGATAAATTATGAAATCCACTTGGATACTGGGCATGGTGGCTCACACCTATAATCCCAGGACTTCAGGAGGCCATGGTGGGGATGGATCACTTGAGGCCACGAGTTCCAGACCAGCCTGGGCAACATGGTGAAACCCCATGTGAAAATACGGACACACACACACACAGACACACACCATTAACCAGGTGTGGTGGCTCATGCCAGTAGTCCCAGCTACTTAGGAGGCTGAGGCACCAGAATCGCTTGAGGTGGAGGTTGCAATGAGTCGAGATTGTGCCACTGCACTCCAGCCTGGGCAACCGAGTGAGACTCTGTCTCAAAAAAAAAAAAAAAAAAAAAGACAAAAACGAAAAATGTATTTGGGATGTACTGACTTTGAGGTGCTTATGGGCATTCTATTGTCAAAATTATTTATTTATTAGTTTATCCAAATTTTGCTGCTCACTTGCTGAAACTTTTACTCACACTAGAGAAAGAAAAAAATTGCACAAAAGCACCTTTTGATCATCTTTACTAAATGCAGGTTGTTATGGAACAATTCTTAATCTTAGTCTAAAACCTATCTTCTGCAGGTAATACATAATGGACTTTTTAAAGCAAACTGATTTTCAGATGTAACGCCACAGATAACACAAGATTAAGCATCCATTTCTTTTTAAAGTTAATCAGGTTTCAATCTTCAGGGGAAATTAAGTTTCCTCTTCACTGGGTAGATTAGAAAATGGTGAGTTATTTTCTAAATAAGAAGGATCAAATTAGTCAGTTTTGCTGCACCGGGAAATCCAGCTCTCATGGGATAGTTGTGACCCTGAAAGTAGGTTATCCTGGAGACGAGGGATCAGGTGTAACTAAGTGAACAACAGCCAGCCTCCATCCAAGCAAGAGCCCACACTCACAAAGAAGGAACAGTTGCTGATGCCTTTATGGCAAAGGTAAAAAAAAAAAGCATTTTAGATGTATATTAATTTACTTAATCCTCATAACAACTCTGAGATATTATCATGCCCATTTTACAGACGAGCAAATGGAGGCACAAAGAGATGAAATAATGTGGCCAAGGTTACATGCTAGTAAGTTGCTGATCTGGAATTTTAACCCAGAAAGTCCTGTCTCCAGTGTCTATGATTTTACCCACTACACTATACTTCTTAAGCATGTCAAGAAAGTGAGAACTTTAAGTTGATTTAATTAGACTAACTCTGAAAGTCTGAAAATAAAATTGATTCATTGGAAATTTTCATCAGCCCTTATTTTGGGGGATATTCAATTTAGTGAAATTTAATATTTCAGTAAAGGTTAATTCACTACATAAAACAATGTGATTTTTTTCCTTTGAAGCACAGTTTAGTATTGTGATCAAGATTTCCCTGAATCTCCCAGCGGTCTGAATTGGGGTACATCACTTCACTACCCCTTGACTCAAATTCCGTATTTATAAAACAGGTAAATATTGGTATTACCTTTTAAGAGTGTTGTGAGGATACGCAGATTTTTTTTAAAATCAGTTAAAGCCTTTAAACAGTAATTATAAGCATTTGTCATAATTATGCCTTTGTTAGACTTCTAGGTCAATGAATCAGAACATTTAAATCCCAATGTTTGATTACAAAATCTGGTAACAGATGGGTGAAAAGGAACCTAGAATGGGTTTACTCTCCAGGAATTCACATTTAACTATTCTTTCCAAAATCCCCTCTATTAACTCCTGTTCTATGAAGTGATAGGAAAAGATGAGGTATTAATTTTCTTTCTTAAATATTTGAAGGTATAGTTGGTGTTGGTGAAGGGAGATGAGGAAGACAGATGTACTTTCTTATGAGATATTAAAACCTGGAAGACAATAAAAACGCAGATCAAATAATAAAAAGCGTTACCTATGGCGGAAAAGGAAGTTCAAATGTTCTTGTCAGGGGAAAATGAGGACACAAAAACTGAAAGAGGGCACAAAACAATTGCAGGGGTGATATGCATTAGGATTGTTAGGGATAATTTCTGCGCCCAACGCTCTTATTAGTAATGAAATACGGTGTGAGGAGCTGAGATTCGTTCTGCAGTCTCAAAGTGTCAGTCGGAAAGTAATCCCTCCCTTGCCATAGAAACAGAACCGAACTGGCAGCGCGATTACACCTAAGACAAGCTGCAACCTCATTTCCGTGTAGGCACGCCCCTTTTACCTCAACCACGCCTCTTCATTCCCTAAGCACTTCGTAAGCAAAGGGAATATCGCGAGAACCCTATATTGTCTCTCTTCTGACGTTTTCAGCCATGATAGTCGCTTTTGTTCTCGCGGTATTTCCGGGTACGCGGGAGCCCCGGCGACCCGGGCTTCTGTGAAACATGGCGGTAGGCTGGGACCGTAACACAAGGTAAAATACTGAAACCCCGCTGGATGCTGTTCCCTGAGTTGTTCCAGGGCTGCTTAGGGCATAAATGCAGTTGAGGGAACAGGGAGCCTGTCATGGGCTTGGCTTCCTGTCTTCATTGATCTCTGGAGAGCGGGTCGGACGGAGAAGCCTCTCCACCTCCCCCGGGGGCGGTACTGGCAGGACTCTAGGCAAAGATGCTACTGGGAGCTTCCCTTTGCCAGGACCGGGTGCTCGTGTGCTGTCTTGCAACTCGAAGGTGTTCAGGTGCTTCCTCGATAGCCCCTGGTTCTGACCTTTTGCTTCTCACACTGCGCGGTTCCCCGGTGGCTTCTCCAGTCCGCAGGCGGGTAGGATCCCAGTCGGTCGAGTCCCAGTCCTCCCGGATGTCAGACTCCCTACCCCCATTCAGACAAATACCACATTCGTGGCAGCACGTTGCCCTCTGTCTCATTTTTAAGAGTCTTGGCCTCGCCTGAAAGGAGTTTCGCACAGTGCCTCGGAAAATGAGAAAGGGGCAGGAGAGGGCGAGATGCTGAGAGACAGGTACGACTGTCACTACTTTTCCCCCCGCACAGAAAACCCTCCGAAGGCAACGTGTCAACTCGTGGTGAATAGCCTTGGTTATCGGTAGTATATAGAGTTGACAGGTCGTTGTTTGAGAAAACACGTTTAAATAACTTTGATATTTTAGTGCACCCGAGACTTGAAGACAAAGTGACATAATAGCTGTTAAAATGTTGCCAGACTGGTTTTCAGAAGCAATGAAAGTTACAGTTAAAAACAGGATTTATTCATTTGAAGTTGTAATTCAGTATTTCAATTAATTGCCTAGCCTGATACATTGGACTGTAGTATACCGCAATTATAAAGAACGAAAAAAGACTTATGGTTCACAGAAAAAAGACTTATGGTTATTTACCTAATTTGTTTGCTGATATCTTTAAGTTGTAAATATGCCAGTTCTAGTGGAAAACATGAGGGAAAAATTTCTGTTTTTGTGGGAGGGTGGGGGTTGGCGGTGCAGGGATGGATAGAGAGAGGATGTTTTTTTTTTTTTTTTTTTTAATAATAGTGAACTTTAGTGTACAGTTGCGTGTTATAATGGCTTCTTGGTACAAATCATAAAAATATATCAAGTTTGAAAGATCTCTCGAAGGAAATCAGGCCTATTCTGGAACAACAACAGTTGGGGAAACAACAACAACAACCCACACATTTCCTTTCTTTGGGGGTTGATGATTTAAGTGAAAGAAGTGGCTTTTTTTTTTTTCTTTACTAGAAGTTACTTTTAGGCAGTCAGTGCCTGCTAAAAATCCTATTTAACAGTTTCCCAATATTTATTATAATTCTGCCTCTTAATGTCATAGTGGTCAAATTATTTAACCTCTCTGTGCCTTCGTTCCCTCATCGGCCAAATGAAATAATAATACCTAACTTATAGGAAAGTTGTGAGGATTAAATGTGTTGAAACATACGAAGCATTTAGAACAATAACTGGCACACAGTAAGCACTCTATGCATGTTAGCTCTTGTTATTTTTTATTTTCATTTTCTAACATCTGTAGTTACAAATGTTGCCTTGTTACTTAGTCAAAATGTAGACTGAAGAAGATACTGTTTAAAGTAATATCTTTCTGAACCGCAGATTAATTAAATGCTCTGATTGGTGTGGTTAATGTGTCCTTAAATGCCCATCATCCAGTTGCTTGTTTTCTTAAATTATTATCCTCTTTTAATAACAGAAGCGTAAGTTCTTCCTTTCTACTGCTCTGTGTAGTCACATCGTAGTGTGGCTCAGATCTACCCTCTGAGTGCCTTGTTAACCCCATACTCGTTGCTTTTGAGAACATTCATTCTGTTGCAAATATATTTCATGTGTCCCTGACCTTTTCCTTAACACTTTTTAACTTTAATTTTCTATACTTTTATTGAGAGCTACTAATCTAGAACTAGTTCCTCTAGAACTAGAAATAATCTAGTTCTTTGAGGAGGATGGTATTTGTCCTTGCTTCACATTGCTTCTAGGCACTTTAAGAGTATTCTATTATCACTCTATAGTCTCTCTTAACTTTTAGTCTATCAGTTCATGCCATCCTAACTTTAGGAGATTATCAACTAATCTCAGATAACTCTCCCACTTTCCTCAAAGAGTTTAACAACTAAATCTCAAATATCCTACAAATCTTTGCTTTTTTTCAGAGAATTAGAAATAGATATTACATGCCTCATTTTTATCTTGATTAAACACTGTGAGGTAGCCATTATGTCCTGCTCCCCATCTTTTAAAATAAAATTATAGAGAGAGGATTCTGAGAAGTTGAGGATCTTTCCACACTTGTCACACAACTAGTAAGTGCCTAGGTAATCAGGGTTTTCTGATTATAAACTCACATTTATATTGTCTTCCTTGGCTTCCAAGTAAACCTTTTTGTCACTTAGAATGTCATTAGATTTATTTGAATTATGTTGCAGTAAACAAATATAACGTTTAACTCTGTTGTAAAAGGTCCAAATTTTAAGGTAAAAGTAAGTACAATTGAGGGGGGTGGGGGGTTGCTATCTAGTATTTGTAAAGCAAAGCTAAGCTATCTTATAAAATGTTTTTTATTGTAAAGTATTCTAATGCAATGTGATCAAGTAATTTAAAATTACAGATAGGTTTTAGTTTTACCTTTTATTTCTGAAATTCAGCGATAGCCTGAATTATATGGTCTGTATTAGTTTCCTGGGGCTGCTGTAGTAACTTACCATAAACTGGGAGGCTTAAACAAAAGACATTTATTCTCTCACAGTTCCGGAGGCTAGAAGTCTGAAATCAAGGTGTCAGCAAGACTTGAAGACTCTAGGAAAGAATCCTTCTTTGACTCTTCCTGGCTTCTGGGCAGTCCTTACTGTGCCTGGGTTTGTAGACACATCACTGTAGTCTCTGCCTTTGTCTTCACATGGCATTTTCCCTTGTGTTTCTGTATGTCTTCACATGGCCTTCTTAAAAGGACACCAGTCATCAGATTTTGGAGCACCCTGATGCAGTATGATCTCATCTTAATTAGTTATATCTGAAAGACCCAAATATTTCCAAATAAGGCCCATTCATAGATACCAGAGGTTGAGACTTCAACATACCTTGTTCAGCATATCAAGATGTGAGTTAACATAATTCAGACCGCACCTTGGCCATGTGTATTAACCAATTAAATTTTTCTCATATTGCCAAATATATATTAAAAATAGAAGTTAACTCAAAACTTGGGTAGCAGGAAATAACTTTTGTCTTCATTTTTCTTTGGAGAAGTAATTAAACTTAATTGGGAGACTCTAAAAAGTTCATGAATTCTGTATTTTAATTTTGGTAAAGCATCTGATAGTCTCATTATATTCAGATGGATACAATGATGAAGTATAGACTGTGTGACTTTACTTACACTGAGTGTGATAATGTCTGTGTTCCAACATGAAAGGTAGTCTCTTATGTCTTAAGAAGTTTTTCAAAATACAGTCACCCCTCCATATCTGTGGATTCTGCATCTGTGGACTCAACCAATTGCAGACTGAAAATATTCAAAAAGGAAAAATTGCATGCCTACCGAACAAGTATTGTGTCTATACTGAATACTTACAGACTCCTTTCTTTTCATTATTTCCTAAACAGTACAACTATTTACATAGCATTTACATTATATTAGGTTTTATAAGTAGTCTAAAGATGATTTAAAGTGTACAACAGGATGTGCATAGGTTATATGCAAAAACTACACCATTTTATGTAAGGGACTTGAGCATCTGAGAATTTTGATATCCAAGGGAGGTCCTGGAACCAATACCCCATGGTTACTGAGGGACGACTGTCTTGTCTTAGCTCCAGCTGTTTTCAGTGACTTTCTGGAGTTTATTTATGTTTGTTTTGTTTTTTAATATTCAAGGCAGTTTAAGGAGAGACATCAGAGAAAACAGACATAGTACTGGAGATTGTCAAGGTGTGAATAGCGGCACCAACCAGTGGTCAAAGGAATCTGATCTAGAATTACATTTTTTAATTTTGCTGAATAAAGACAGCCAAAAACTAAACAACCTCTGTTATATCTGTTTTATCATTTCATAAAGGAAAGGCTGTTTTGACACAAAAAGGAAGAAAATAATCTCACAATAAAGGACACATTTTAAAATTGAATAAATTTAGCTTTAAAAGTTCTTTTCTACATTATCTGTGACTAGAAAATTTTGTCACAGAACAACAAAGATTTCTGGCAAGGATTGATGATCTGAGGTATTTCCAAACACATTTTTGAAACTGGCTTACCACACTGAGTAGAGAGGCAAATAGAGTGGGAATGGGAGCAATGAAATTGGGTATCTGGTAGGATAAAAAGGATTTGAGAACACCAGTGAAAATGAAGGGCAGATTTATCTTAGGAAAGAGTTTAAAGGATAGTTCCTACTCAGGGAAGTCAGTGTGTTTTGGAGTTTAGAGGTGGAACAGTTTTAAGGGTTGACCTTGCTCATGGGTGGCTTTCCATAGAATTAAGATGGAGATCACAAGAGTAGAAGCGCTTGTGGTAAAAAGGTTTTATTGTGAATGAATGCTATAGGATGAATGCCATCGGAGCATGAATTCCAAAGGATGATAATGGAATGGGGGAGAATCATATTGAATGATCTGGGTGCTGAAGTCATTAAGGAAATTATGAATATATTCCGACGTTAATGGAATATAGCAACAAGTATGGAAGTTAGTCAGTGTGCACTGTGGTTTGGAGCATAGTTTCAAGTTCTACCACCTGCTATGTAACCTGGGAAAATTATTTGACAGTTCTGTGACTCATTTCCTCATCAGAAAGTGGGATTAAAAATAGTATCTGCTTCACGGTTGAGAAATATGGTAAAACATGACACTTCTGTAACCTGTGAGTCTCAGAAATGAGTAAGGATTGGAATGGAACTGCCACCAACAGAAAGTCAGGTTTTATAAAGAGAGCAGATAGAGCAATTTCTTTTAGAAAAGCTAGAAGTTATTGGATACCTTGTTTATGCCAGACAGTGACTTTTACAGTAGGCTGGCAAGTATTCAAAAGGGAATGAATTTCTTGGGGGTGGGTTAGTGCTGAGCTTTCAGGAATGGGACTGGTGGAGTAGCTGAGGGTTAGGGTGCTCCATGCTAGAGTGATATCCACTGGAAAATAGGGATGAACGAAGCTAGAGATGTGTAGGGAGCCACATAATATATTCTAGCTAGACTTTCAAGGGAGGAGTGTTGAATAGGTTGTATGTATTATTAGGAGATTAGTAAAACTAGCTGCTTGTATATCTTCATCCTTATATATAAATTAAAAGAGCATTTAGAAAGCTCATTATACAAATATAGCATTATAGAAACTTTTAGAAATATAATTCACTGTTTTATTCATTTAACAGTGTTATACTGACTATGTGATGGCTACTGTTCTAGGTCCTGGGACAGAGGACAACAGAAAAATCCTTCTTGTGGATCTTATTTTTATTTTTATATATTTGCTTACCTAAGTATGACATACTGCTGTGATTTGAAAGCTGTGCTTCTGTGGTGTTTCTGGGAAATTTTCCTTCCTTCCTTTTCTCATAAATGTTGAATACCTGTTTGCTAGGCATTAGAAATACAAAGATCAAGTTAGACATGGTTCCTGCTCTAACAATCCAGTGGGGGGAACAGAAAAAGAAGCAATTAGAAATAGTGTGATAAAGGTACAACGTTCTAGAAGCAGATAGACTTTGAAGACCATGCAAAGGTTTTTTGTCCCCCTGCTCGCTCAAGGTAGAAATGAGTAGACTGGGCCTTGAAGAGTAAGTAGGAGTTAGTCAAATGTAGAGCTGGGTTAGGGGGAAGAAAAAATATTTCTGGCAGAGAGAATAGCATATTTAAGGAATTGAAAGTGATTTAGTATGGTTGGAACGTAGACTGTGAGGGATTGGATTTGAAGAGAGGTTAGCAGGACCTGGTGTTTGAAGGGCTTTGTAAAACATGTTAGGATAGAATCCAAGCTCTTAAGTGTAGTGGGAAGGGAAGTTTTACAAAGATTTGAAGAGAAATATTACATGATCAGATTTATGTATTAAAAAGATTATTATTATAGTATATAGAGAGAATTGGAAGGTTGAAGATTAGAGGTTGTTGAAGCAATGTAGTGATAGATTGTGGCAGTTGGGACTGGGAATGTACTTGGACATAAGGAATTTCTTAGTGGGCCTGAAGAAGAGAAGACAGGCAGATTTAAGAGAAATTTAGAAATAGCTTAAGTCTAAGGCTGTAACCCATGTTTCTCGCTTGTGTAGTTGAACTTATGGTGTTATCACTAAGATAGGAGATACAGGAGGAATAATTTTGACAGGGTAAAGTATTCATTTTTGGACTTGTTGAGCCTGAATTGTGTTTGGAATGTCCAAATGAAAAGGTAACAGAAGGCAGGGGGTTATACATATCTGCAGAGAGATTTGGTCTGAGAGTCAAGATTTGGGAGAAATCAACATGCAGATTGAAATGGAAGGAACGGGCCATCATTTGGGGAAGGTGTGGAGGTTAAGAGGGGGACCTAGTGCAGAATCTTGAGAGGAAGATGAATCTGCAAAGTAAGCCAAAGAGGGTCTTCCAGGTAGAATGAAAATCAGGAATGTGATATCACTTAAGAGAGTATTTCAAGAAGTAAAAGAAGTGATAAGCAGTGTATTTTATCAGAGGTGTAGTTAGATAAGGACTGAGGAGTGTCTGTCAGTTAGTACTAAGGAAGCTAATTACCTTGCTCAGAGCAAATTTAGTTAAGAGGTGAGAGTTGGGTGAGGAAGTAGTCACAGTAGATGAATGGGGACAACTCATTCTTTTAAGTTGGCTGTAGGTGTGCTGCCAGAGATGTATTGTTGGAGTTGGACTTGTCTTTAAGGGAGAGTTCTGTTTTAAAGAGAAGAGACATACAGATATTTAATATTTTACTCAAATCAGAAAAAGTAGAAATTGAAAGATTGAAGAAGGGTCAGTTTTCGTGGAATTACTACTAAAAAGGTACAGAAAATAAATTTGATTATCAGCTAAACAAGCTTAATGAGCATGGTATATACATAGCAAACATTCAGAAGCTTAATTTATCAGTGGGAATACCAGTTTTATAACTGACATGGGGGTCAGAAACTGTCATCTGTTTTGTCTACATCATCTGTTTTTTTCTTTAGAATACTAAGTGCATGAGAAAAAAATCGTAATTCGAAGGCTGCTTTGTGAGTGTGGAACCAGCAAGGGAAGTTTAGTTGGGTGGCTTTAATGGCAGAGGAAATCAACATATTAATGCTTTCAGCTCCACTTTAGAGTAGTAGCTCCCTGCTGGACTGATAAGTAGAGCTCCTGGTCAGAACTTCGTTCTTTTAGACAGTATTCATGTTTACTGCCGGTTTTTCATTCTCTGGCCCTTCTTTTTCTTTATGAATGTTCTTTCTTTTGCCTGTTCTTTTTATATTAATCCTACCCATTAGATTTCAGATCCAGAGTCTGTCTGCTCTCTTCCAGAGACATTATTTCTCTTACAGTGACTTCTGCAACTGTACAATTTATTGTATTATGTGTTGATTTTATTAATAAAGCCTTGATTACTGGGAATTCTTTATCATATTACCTATAGTATTATTTATAAATCAGTTATAAAAATTATGTAAAGATCTAAGATTTCAGTTATTTGATTGGCTTTATAACAATTTTAGATGTAGATGACATACTGATAAAAAGGGAATAGCAAGCAGCCAATTTTTAAATAATGTTTTGATTATAAAAATAGATAACATGGTAAATCTGAAGTTATATGTAAGCAATTAAAATTCATGATCTACTTTTAACATTTTTGTGTATAGATGTTCAGTTTTGTTTCTTATATATCGTTTCCTGTCTCCCATAAAATTGGAACCCATGTGACCTTGTAGTCTTTTCATGTTGTATCATGACTATTTTCTTATATCATTAATTTTTTTTTTTTTAATAAAAGATTTCAGGCCAGGTGTGGTGGCTCACGCCTGTAATCCCAGCACTTTTTTTGGGAGGCCGAGGTGGGTGGAAGGCTTCAGCCCACGAGTTTGAGACCAGCCTGGGCAACATGGTGAAACTCTGTCTCTACAAAAAATACAAAAATTTGCTGGGGGTGGAGGTGCATGCCTATAGTCCCAGCTATTTGGAAGGCTGAGGCAAGGAGGATTGCTTGAGCCAGGGAGGCTGAGGTTGTGATGAGCTGAGATCACGCCACTGCACTCCAGCCTGGGTGACAGAGCAAGATCCTGTCTCAAAAAAAAAAAGATTTTCAATGGTTACATGAAGATGCATTTCTTCACCTTAATTTGTACATTGGATACCATGGGTTTGTTTCTGTCTTCAGTATTTAAAAATAACACTGTGAGAAATATCCTCATAATCAAATATTGGTTAAAACCCCAGGTTATTGTCATAGGATACATTCCTCAGCGGGCATTTACTTAGAAGAGGAGTGGTAAATATTTTCTTCTTCTTCTTTCTTCTTTCTTCTTTCTTCTTCTTTCTTCTTTCTCCTTCCTCCTTCCTCCTTCCTCCTTCCTCCTTTCTCCTTCCTCCTTCCTTCTTCTTTCTTCTTCTTCTTCTTATTTGAGATGGAGTCTCACTCTGTAACCCAGACTGGAGTGCAGTGGCACAGTCTTGGCTTACTGCAACCTCCGCCTTCAAGTGATTCTCCTGCCTCAACCTCCCAGGTAGCTGGGACTACAGGCACGTGCCACCACACCTGGCTAATTTTTTGTATTTTTAGTAGAGACGGGGTTTTGCCATGTTGACCAGACTGGTCTCTCAAATTCCTGACCTCAGGTAATCCACCTGCCTCCGCCTCCCAAAGTGCTGTAATTACAGGCGTGAGCGACCATGCCCGGCCTATATTCTTGTTAGTAATGTATGAGCAGGCCATTTTACTTCACTGTCATTCATTATTGGAAGTGTATTATTTTTATATAGTTTTTGGTTTAATAGAAAACGTTACCTTAATTTGTGTATTTAGACATTATTAATGTGATTTAATTACTTTTCACTTTTTTCTTGCTATTTAATATGTTTTTGTATTTAAATTGCCTTCCATTAGTAGTTTTTGTCAGGGCATGAATGGGGAAAGGATTAGTGTGGATAAATACTATGTTTTTTTTTAAGGGGGGGATGAGAATGCTAAGTTGTTATAAGGACATTTGTCAGTTATCCTCAATTTAAAGATATTAAAAAAGAGAAATTTTTTCTCTTTAAAGGATTCATTTATTCATTAATTTATTTATTCCTTAGCATGACTATATGAAGGAAGAGGAAGGTTTTCCTGAAGATGAGGCGACTGAATCGGAAAAAAACTTTAAGTTTGGTAAAAGAGTTGGATGCCTTTCCGAAGGTTCCTGAGAGCTATGTAGAGACTTCAGCCAGTGGAGGTACAGGTGAGTATCAGTTCACATTAAAAGTGTTGTAGTAAGTACAACTTCTGAGTGATCCAGTCAACAACATATAGAAATGTAGCCATGAGGTAGAATTTATCAGTGAATTCTGTAGTAACTTCGTAACTTGTCTGTCTTCATGCCACTCTATTGGCTCTCACTTATTCTTATTAATATTCTTTATAGCTTCCAACTCAGTGCCATCTGTGCCTTTGGCAGTGTTTATTAAAACTTAATACATTAAACCAATGTTACTGCTTTGCTGTCCTTTCCTAAATATGTGACCTTGAGGAAGTTATTCAAATCTATCTATCTTAGTTTCTTCTATGAAATAGGAATGATACTAGTATTTACCTCCTAGGGGTTACCGTACTGTTAATATTTTCATAAAATGCTTAGACCCAGTGCTTGGTACAGATAAAAGTATCCATTAAGTAAAATAAATAATGAAATATATAAGAGAAATGTGTAACTATAACAATATTCCGTATAATTTCTTTTCCCATGAAGAGCTAGTAAAATAATGTATTTCAAATTCGGTTGACATTTTATTTTGTAAAATGGGTAATAAGTTGCTTACTATTTCTGATTCACTTGTGATTAAGTTTTGTTAATGAAAATAGTGCAAGTTCTTGCAAAATCTATTTTAAGTATTTTGCTGTACTATATAATGTATTTTCTTTTTGTCAGATCTTTTACTCAGTTCTGTAAATGAGGTGATATATTTAGGAGATTGCAAAGTAGAAGAGAGTTTTGTTAGCTACTTAGAGATGTTATTTGAGTTTCTGGCACACAGATTGTTGTGGTTTCTCAGGATCTGAGAAATTAGGCTAGCTTTTTGTTTTAAATTGGGCTTATAGCCCAATTTACATACATTGATATACAATTTATATTTATAGACATGGATGCATTTTTAATAACGAAGCAACTGTTTCCAAATTTGTACTATAAGGCATGCTTACTTTCATCATTTATCCTATCAGTGACACTGCTGTATATAAGAAAATACAAATTTTGTCAAATCTACTTAGTGAGAGATGCCCTTAAAATTGGAGAAATAAAATGCTTTCTTAGTAGTGCAAATGATTATGTTCATATTTGTGTATATTAAACCTTAACTTTTGAGCTGTATTAGATAAAATGTATAATAAACATTTTGAATAAAAACCTTCTATAGTATTCATTCAAATAGAAATTACATTATTAGGCTTTTTCTTTTGAAAATTTAATCTCACTTAAATTAGTTTCCTGTTCTTTGCTTTTTTTTTTTAATTGTTTTCATTCTGTTTTTCTTTTGTTGTTGGATTTCCCAGTTTCTCTAATAGCATTTACAACTATGGCTTTATTAACCATAATGGAATTCTCAGTATATCAAGATACATGGATGAAGTATGAGTACGAAGTAGACAAGGATTTTTCTAGGTAATCATTTTTTTTCTTCTTGAAATACCTTTAGATTCAAATTGTTTTAAAAAGAGCATACCTTTTAAAAAAGAAAAAGTATAACCTTCTAGATTTGGTTTGTTTTAGTTCTGAAGAGATCATCCTGAAAAATTCTCATTAATTGCATGCATTAAGTGAAACCTTTTAGAATCATTTAAATAGTGGTTGAATTCTAAAACTGAGGTTCTTTGATTTAGCATGCTTTGTTTCAGAAAGTTAGGGGAATATTTTTCCTTAGATATGTATATTGTGGAAATTGTTTAATATTTTAAACTGGTTGAAATACCTAATTGATCTGTGTGAGCTGGAAAATAAATTATCTAAGGATACATTGTATACCCTTATGACTTGATATCTATAAATTATACCTAAGCTAAATGTTTATGCAAATAAGATTACTTTTAAACTTTTGAAAATATAGTACCTTAATCATACACTTTACATCTATTCATTTGTATTATTTGGATTTCTTCAATAGAATGAAGATAATAGGTTTCTAATATTAAGATTGTACCAAATAGGAAGACACATTTAGTTTTCAATTACAATCCAGGTTTGCCGTTTACATACTTTTAGGGAACTTACTAAATCTGTACCTGTGTATGCTTCAGTTTCCTTTTTTGTAAAGTACAGACAGCAATTATAGTATCTTCCTCAAGAGGTTTATGAGAATTAAATTAGTCAACATTTGTAAATTGCTGTGTAACCTTGGGCAGGTCACACCACTGATTTCTTTTGGACTTCAGTTTCTTCATCTCTAATGTATTATTCAGGATAGCATTGGTTTTCAAAGAGTTTGCTATTGTTTTCAGCACCAATGCAATACTTCATTTTATTCCAAATGAAGTCTTATGTATTACATAGTTCGCCACATAAGCATGGTAAGGATATGCGGAAGCTTGTCTACTTGGCCTACTCCTGGTTCCTAATCTCCTGAGCCTAAACTCCTGGGTTATTTGGAGCACAGTTTGAACTCTAGATGACTTTAAGACTTTATGAAGGTCTAAAAATCTGTGATTCCTTTTTTAAAATCAGATGAAAATTATTACACAGAAAAAAGTTTTGATAGAAAGCATGGCACTGAATTTGATCATAGCCAGTCTGTTATTCACTGTGCTTCATTCTGGTATTCGAAAATTGATTTGATCAAATCATTTGAAAATGAAAGACCATGAAAAATTTTAAGCATCAGGTGATTTACTTTTGGTAGTTTGGTTGCATTTATCCTGAGTTACATAGACCTAGTTTCCAGTATAGCACTTTAATGGTGATGTGATCTTAATCCAGGTATTTATACTACCCTGAACACTAGTGGTTTTCTTGAAAATCTGTGAAGCCATCCATTTATAGCTCCATGATATGGAATAAAGAAGATAATATTTGTAGGACATCTAGCATCATGCTTAATATATGGTATTTGATAAACAGAGAAGAAAGACAATTCCTAATTCTTGATTTTGAGAGTTTTACATTCTTAAAGGAACATTCTATCGAAAGTTTATGTAAATAGAGGTTAAGAGGTTAAGACTTTTTTCTGGCTTGCTTAGAGTTATTGATTATAGAGTTGCCATTATTAAAGGATACTGTGTTCAAAACCTGTGAAGTCAGAAAGGCTTTTGGAATAAGGGCAAATAGAACTTGTACTTTAAAGAGCCTTTGTTTTGGCCATGAGAAATGCAATTCAAGTTCTAATCGACATAATTCTACTTGAAATCCAAGTTTTTAATAGGTCAGTTGATTTATATTTCTCATGGTTTGCTGATTAATTGGTAGGTACTAATGTTTAATATTTTGTCTTTCAGTAAATTGAGAATCAATATAGATATTACTGTTGCCATGAAGTGTCAGTGTAAGTACACCTTCAACTTGCTGAATCCACATGTAGGTTATGGTTCAAACAATTGCCAATCAAAAATAAAAACCACTGGTTTTACTTTATTTTTCCTTTATAATATTTTAAAGTTTTACTGTGATATTATTTAATAATGTAAATTGTCTTACTTCTCAGCTTATATTCTTCAAGTGTCTTTTCCATAAAGAGAAGAGATAAAACTTTCACATTAGTATAATTAAAAGAAAGTTGGAGGAAATGTTTATGAATCAGCTTTCTAGTTTATGTACATGCTTTCTGTCTTTTTGTTTGGAGTACTAGCTTTTATACCCATGTTTCACAAGCATATCCTCATGTCACTGTTTCAGTTTACGACCCTTTATGTTTACTCTTGTGTTTAAAAATACAGATCCAGTTTTTTTAAGTTAATGGTGATAGGTTACCCTTTTTTTTTCTTCACTGGACTCACTTGGTTTTACTAGTAGAAGTGGAACAATGCTAATATGCCACATAGTGAATGTTTGAATCAATACTGTTTTCAAAAATAAGGATGCTTTTGCATGAAAAATATTTTATGAGTTACTGCTTAAATATTACAGACCAAGAACTCAGAAAATTTTTACATTTTTAGAAGTATGAAATAATTTTACCCAATTAATTAGAGGTTATTTTCTGTGAGATTTCATCTCAGAATGACCTTGAATCTTTTCTTTTCAATATAGTTTTCCTTATGTTAGTGGTTTTAAGAGATAAAAAAATACTTTATATTTAAACTTGTAGTTAGTGGTAATTCTGAATATATGATATTCTGCCTTATTTTGGATGTTTGCATACTGTTAAATTTTAGCCTTTTCCAAATAAAATTTCCTATTTGTTGATTTGTAGCTTTGCTTTAAGATTTCTTTTAATCTCTAAAAATATTTCTAGGAATTAATATTTTGTTCAGCAGCCACTTAGTACTTGTGATGAAGTTCTTGCCAGTATTTGCAAAGATCTTCAATTCAGTAACGCTTATCCTTTTTAAATGAGATCTTGAATTATCTTTTTTTTTTTACTGGGTAAGAAGTAGAAAAAACATTATTACATTTTGGAATAATCTCCACCAAAGCTATATAAGGCTACTTTTAGCTTTTGGACAAATATATAGGAAGTGATTCTACATACTTGGTGAGTTTTTTTTGTTTTTTTTGGTTTTGTTTTTGGCTTGGTGAGTTTTCTGTTAGTTGTCGTAATTTGTTTATATTGGGGATGGTTTGCCGCCAAGCATAGAATGTAAAACTTCTAATTCTTTTCTGTATGCAGATGTTGGAGCGGATGTATTGGATTTAGCAGAAACAATGGTTGCATCTGCAGATGGTCTAGTTTATGAACCAGTAAGTTTGATTCACATAGTTTTTTGAAATACATGGGTTGAGGAATTGTACCCTCGAAGACAGTTTTGATAGTTGCTTTTTAGTTTTGTCTGAAATAGTTTTTAGTATAATTCTTTTGTTTCAAAAGTAATCCATATTCTTTATTATAAATTTAGGGGGAAAAACAGAAAAGTTAGGTTATATACCAGAATCTTGAGGTGACCATTATTAACATTTTGGATGTAGTTTGGATGTGTCTAAAGTCTGTTTTATAACCTTTTTAAATATTTTTGTTACTACTTTCCAGTAGTTTCCTTTTCACTTTTCTTCTAATATATATAGTGATGAGCTTTTTTCTTTTTCTCTAGTGATTTGGGCACTTTTATGTCCAGTTTGTATTCTACTATTACCAAATTTAAGTATTTAAAATATTTGAACTGTATTTCTCTTACAGTCAGGAATAAAGCAGTATCTTTCTAAGAGGAGAATGGGCATTACTACTCCCTTCCTCCTTTATGCCTCTATTTCCCACAGTGTGTGAAATGCTGACATTTTCTTATTATCTTCAAAGCACAAGTTGAATATAACATCATTGATTTATCAGAAAATATCTTCACATTTCAGTGGCAGATACGGTGATAACAAGTCATGATCAGAACTAGCCCTAAAGAAACTTTTGAGAGTAAGCATGAGGACCTCAGCAACTTTTAGTTGCGGACTGCTCTGTTGGCGTGGTGGTACTTGTATTTACACATGCGTTCTTGAGTTCCTTTTTTTTAAATCATTGACAATTGTGAACCCTTCTTTTAGCAAATTTGCAAAATGAAGAGTGAAGGTGAAGGACGGGGAGTAGAAGTACTGAATGTATGGGGTTAAAGGAAAGAAAATGAAGTCCTTGGCCAGTTTTGATTATTGAATTAATTTTAGTTTACAGCTACAAACTTGATATATGCCTTTTGACATATACATTTTAAATAGAAATTTCTACAGAAGCAGTAACTTGGTTATTGCCACTCTGACTCTACTTTCTGACCCGTTTTGCCACTCAAAAAAACTGATTTTGAAGTAATTTTTTATGAGCTTAGTAACCTTACAGATTCATAGATGACAGCATACTACACTATTATCTGCTTATTTTGATCTAAGTGATTATTATTAGATACTTTAATATTTGTATTGCATTTATACTATCTTAAGAATACTTATTTAACTTTAACTATTTTTTTTTTAATTTTCTGCCATTCTTACCTTATTTTGTTTATCATTTTGAAGAGGTACTGTTTTTCCAATTTTTATTTTAGATTCATGGGGTACATGTGCAGGTTTGTTACCTCGGTATATTGTATAATGCTGAGGTTTTCAGGTGTGACTGATCCCATCACCCAGGTACTGGACATAATAACCAATAGTTTTTCAGCCCTTTCGCTTCTCCCTCCCTCTCCTCTCTAATAGTCCCCACTTTCTGTTATTGCCATTTTTATGTCTATGAGTACCCAAGGTTTAGCTCCCACTTATAAATGAGAACATACAGTATAAATGAGAACATATGGTATATGGTTTTCTGTCCTGCCATTAATTTGCTTAGGTTTATTGCCTCCAGCTGCATTCATGTTGCTGCAAAGGATAAAAGTTTGTTCTTTTTTTATGGCTGCATAGTATTCCCTGGTGCATGTATACCACATTTTCTTTATCCCATTTACCATTGATGGGTACCTAGGTTGATTCCATGTATTTGTTATTGTGAATGGTGCTGCAATAAAGATAGGAGTACATGTGTCTTTTTCATATAATGATTTATTTTCCTTTGAGTATATACCCAGTAATGGGATTGCTGGGTTGAATAATACTCTAAGTTGTTTGAGAACTCTCCAAACTGCTTTCCACATTGGCTGAACTAATTTACATTTTTACCAGCAGCATATAAGTGTTCCTTTTTCTCCACAACCTCTCTAACATCTGTTTTTTGTTTTTTGGTTTTCTTTTTTGACTTGTTAATAATAGCCATTCTGACTGATGTGAGATGGCCTCTCATTGTGGTTTTGATTTGCATTTCTCTTATGATTAGTAACATGGAGCATTTCTTCATGTTTGTTGGCCACTTGTATATCTTTTGAGAAGTGTATGTTCATGCCCTTTGCCCACTTTTTAATGGGGTTATTTGTTTTTTGCTTGTTCAGTTATTTAAGTTCCTTATAGAGTCTGGATATTAGACCTTTATCAGATGCAAAGTTTGTGACTATTTTCTCCCATTCTGTAGGTTGTCTGTTTACTCTGTTGGTAGTTTTTGTTTTGTTTTCTGTGCTCTTTAGTTTAATTAGCTCCCACTTTTCAATTTTTGTTTTTGTTGCAATTGCTTGTGAGGACATAGTCATAAATTATTTTCCAAGACTGATGCCCACAATGGTGTTTCCTGTGTTTTCTTCTAGGATTCTTATAGTTTAAGGTCATTTAAATCTTTACCCATCTTGAGTTAATTTTTGTATATGGTGAAAGATCTGGGCCCAGTTTCATTCTTCTGCGTATGGCTAGCCAGTTCTCCCAGTACCATTGATTGAATAGGGAGTCCTTTCCCCATTGCTTGTTTTTGTTGATTTTGTCAAAGATCAAATGGCTGTAGGTGTGCAGCTTAATTTCTGGATTCTCCATTCTGTTGAGGAGGGACTTTTTGAGATTTATTTTACGGCAAGAATATGTAGGTATGTTTTATGGATTATAGCATGACTGCCTGTATCTTTCTGCTGTTATCTTTTATTACCCATTTTCTCTGTTGCTCTGAACTGGGAAAATCCCTTTCACATGGGTTTTTCTATCCTATGAAATAAACTTGTTTTGGGCTCTTTCTCAATTTGGTTTCGTTTGTATGTGGTCTTGTATAAATTCATGAAAGTTTCCAACATATGAATGTTAATTTTAAATGATTTAAGATGATAATAAAGATTGCATCCTCATTTTTATGTTTCTTTTTGACACTGAGAATTACATGTTTATGTATTATAATCCTGAATGTATCCTCTAAAAGTCACTTACACTGTTAAAGCATTCTGTCCGTATTCTAACTGTTGCGGTCACTCTCTTTTTTTTTTTTTTTTTTGACATTTATGAGATGCCTGATTTTATCTTTTTTTTTCCCCCTACACCTCTTGTCTTTCTAGCTGGATTTTAAGCTTTTGAGAATCATTAATTTCATTCTTTCTTCTTTGTAGTTCTCATAAATGTATTATAAAATGCTTTGCAGGTTTTAGGCAATAGTGATATGTTAGAATTATGCAGTTGGGACAGTATTGTTGACTGTTTTCATTGTAAACAGTTTCTGCCATCTCTTCCAGTAGTTTATGGAGCAGGAAGATTTTATTTAAATTGTTATAATTAAAAGTTGTATATTAATGAGAAAGTTAAGAACTTCTAATTGTTTAATTGTATACTTTTCATCAGTAATATTTAAAGTGTTTAACAATGCTTTTAGGAAACTATTCATTCCTTTGTCCTAATTTATATAAAAGTATTTAAGAATTATTATTTTTAATATAAAATTATTAAAAATGTAATTTTAACTTAAATATTTTTTCATTCATTATTTTAATATGTACTCTGAATATTAAAAACCTAGCCCTGATAACTTTGCTAGTTTACAGGCCATGATCATACAATGTGCTATGATAGTTACTATTCTACTATTTCTATTGCATTTAGTTACTATTTAAAGATAAGAAAAAATTTTTAAAGGTGGGAAAGTAAGGAATCTGATAGAGCTGAATTTGTGTATTGGTTGTTACTTACTCTCTGTGATTTTGGAAAGTTTGTAACTTTTTGAGCTCCTGCTTCCTCCTATGTAAAAAGGGAAGAGGAGTAACAAATTCGCCAGGTTGTTAAGAAGGTTAAGTGAGAAAATGAATTAGCATAGGGCCTAGCAAAGTAGTTTCTTTATACCTTTGTGCTAAGTAAACATTGTACAAAGGTTATAGAATTCAAAGGAAGAATCATAGAGTCCCCACTGGCAATCATTTTATTTATACATTAGCTGGAGAGTAACTGCAAACAGCCTTATTGGTGTGTTTTTTAGATGTTAGCATTTTCCTTGTGTGCTATAATGTGAAAAAGGTTTGGTAGCTTGCTTTAGGCAAATTCATCAGGAGGTATAATCAAAGGAAACATCAGAAAGATTGGGACAATTTAACTTGGAGCATATGGTTGTATAAAACTTAGACATGAGGCTCACAGTTATGGGAGAGGCAGGTTCCAGATTGACAAAATTAAATTTAAAAGTCACAGAAGTAGTGCTGTGAACTAGGACTAGAAAAGTGGATTTTTTTTTTTTGAAACGGAGTTTCACTTTGTTGCCCAGACTGAGTGCATTGGCAGAATCTCTGCTCACTGCAGCCTCCGCCTCCTGGGTTCAAGCGGTTCTTGTGCCTCAGCCTCTTAAGTAGCTGGGATTACAGGAGCCCACCACTTGCTGATTTTTTTTTGTTTTAGTAGAGACAGGGATTCACCTTGTTGCCCCAGCTGGTCTCGAACTCCTGAGCTCAGGCAATCCGCCCATCTTGGCCTCTCAAAGTGCTAGGATTACAGGCGTGAGAGCCACCATGCCCGGCCAAAAGGTGGATTATTGTTGCAAAATTAAATTGTGGATATAGCTACTATGGGAAGTTTGCATATTTTTCTCTGACTCTACAAGTAGCCAAGTCTGACTTTGATCATACCTAGATAAAATTTCTTAAGTAGTTCTTTGTTGATCAATGCATTTGGGAATTACTGTGCTATTTTTGAACTCATTTCAAAAATTGTTGATTTTATTATGGTATTTTACCAGCAAGAATTTGGGCTTTGGATGCTTGAATATAACTCTGTATGTCATTTTCTACCCCAATACTTGTGAATTTCATGCTAGCATCATTTAAATGATTTTAAGCCCTAAGATACCATTTTGTACATGTGATAAATTGTCAACTTGCATATATTCCTGTAAATGTCGATAACTGTAACAGGAAAATATTTGTGATTTGTAAAATTTCTTTATGCTATTTTTCAGTAAAGATAGCACATTTGACTTAGTAGAAGTTGAATGTAAACCATGAATACTTGTTTTTAACAACACTCTAAGTTTATGTTTCTTGCTCAAAGAACAAATTTTAAAATTGTAGTGTAAAAGCCAATATAATTTGACAGTGCTAGTGATTATGTTTTCTTTCATTTCAGGCAGTATTTGATCTTTCACCACAGCAGAAAGAGTGGCAGAGGTAATAAGAGAACAAAGTATTGTGCTCCATGGAAATCTAAGTCATATTTTGTCTATTGTAAACTATTTATGGACTAACACATTTCTCTAGGGATTTCTTTGGATGAATTATTAGCATAATTTAGTATATAATATAATCTTTACAATTTCAAAAACCGTCAGATCTTAAAGTCATGCATAATCTTTTTTCTGGTAAACTTTGATTCATAAGTTTTAGTTTTTATTTAAAATGATATCAACATTTTTTTGATTACAAAAGTAATATATGATTATTTTAAAAATTCAATTTGAATAGAAATGATGTAAAGCAAGATTGTCCAGCCTGCGGCCCTACAGGAAGGCTTTGAATGTAGCTTAACACTAATTTGTAAACTTTTTTTTTTTGAGACAGAGTCTCACTATGTCGCCCAGGCTGGAGTACAGTGGTGCAGTCTTGGCTCACTGCAACCCCCGCGTCACAGGTTGAAGCGATTCTCCTGCCTCAGCCTCGTTAGTAGCTGGCGCACACTACAGGCACACACCACCATGCCCAACTAATTTTTTGTGTTTTTAGGAGAGATACGGTTTCACCATGTTGACTAGGCTGGTCTTGAACTCCTGAACTGAAGTGATCCGCCCACTTCGGCCTCCCAGAGGGCTGGGATTACAGGCATGAGCTACTGTGCCCGGCCACAAATTTGTAAACTTTCGGAAAAATTTACGAGTTTTTTGTGATTTTTTTTTTTTTTTTTTTAACTCATCAGCTATAGTTACAATGTGGCCCAGGGAAGCCAAAAGATTGAGCACCTAGATACAAAGTAAATGTAAAAGCCCCCTTCTCTTTCTGCAAACTAATACCACTGATTAGCAGTAATAACCAGTAATAAGTTTCTTGGGTAGCCTTCTAGACAGACATTTTGTGTGTATGTATATAATATGTATATTATATATATTTCTGTGTATATATACAAAATTATGATAATTCTTACATATAATCTATATAGTATATAATTCTATATAGTTCTGATATATATGAGTATATTATATATTTTATAATATATAAGTTTATATGTTCATTATATATTTTATAATATATTTATATATTTTATAATGTGTTACATATAAAAACATAATTATTTATATATAGAAATATATATACAGAATTAAGTTGCTTTTTTCTACCTAACATGATATTTTGAACTCATTTCTGTATATATAATGGTCTATTTTATGGATAGATTGTAGTTTATTTAATTGGATCCTTATTGATGGGTATTTAGATTGCTTTCAGAATTCTAATATTAAAAACAATACTCAGTGAACATTCTTGAACCTAATTGTGTATATGTTTGTGTTTTTGTGTATTTCTAGAAATAGAATTTCTTTCTCTCAGGATATTTAACATTTTGATAGTGCCTATGTCCTCCCAAATTATTATTTCAGTTATACTCCAAAAGGCTAGAGTACTTGTTTCTGTACAACCTCACCAACAATGGGAATACCTAGAATTTTAAAAAATATATGCCAGATTGATGGGTGAAAATTGGTACTATGCTTTTATTAATTAACATTTCTTTATGAATCAATTGACTGTCTTTGTGGGTTTTTTTTCCTCATTTATATTTTTTTGTGAAAATGTTTGCCTATATGCCTATTTTGCTGGTTAGTTTTTTTGTAAGAATTATTTTTAAATTAAAGAAAATAGTTCTTTGTTATAAGTGCTTCTGTCTCCCACCCCCCATATATTGCTTTTTATTTTCTAGGTTATGTCTTGCACTTATAAAGGCTTTATATAGTTTAAGATTATTCCAAATTTTTTTTCTTTATCCATTTTTTTTTTCTAGTCCCTAAGTATATTCCAAGGGTCTTTCTCTTTTAATTTCCAGTTTTACCACTTGAGGGAGTTTTTATATGAAAGTTGAAATTGAATGTCGGTGAACAAAAGCACTGAATGTTAGCTGTCTCTGGGCTCTTAGAATTTTTAGTAGAAAGCCATCCACAGATGAAATACTTTACTTTGATCCAGAAACATTAAAGTGAGATTTCTCCTTTCATTTAGAATTTTTTTCAATGCTCGAAACTAGTAATAAGTGGGAGAAGAGATTGTATTTCTACTCTTAAGGTGATATAAATTTGCCATCATAGTATTCTCTGCATACCTTCATGTGTGGAATATAGGCTTGGGATATTTATTGACACAGTGAAGGCAGAAATTTTTTTCATAAACACACACATAATACATACATACATATACATGTATGTATAGTTTGTTGTCATCAAACTCCTTGATCACTGCTGTGCTTCAAAAGTTGAACTCTCAATATACAAGACACACAAAAAAATGTGAAGATTTCCATTTCTGCTGGCATTGGATCCAAAGATTTTAAGTCTTCAAATGTCTGAATCTGAGGATGGGATCTGGCTTCTTGAAGCATCCTAGATTATCACATTTTGATTCTAAAATTATTGAATAGCTCTTGAATGGCCTAGAGATCCCCAAGGTTTATATCTTCCTAACTAATGTGCATACCAAAATGTTCTTTACTTCTGGAATTTTCTAAGAGATTTAAATTTTCTCTCAATTGATATTCTATAATACTTTCCTAAAATATTTAGGATCACAGTTAATCTCTCTTTAACTGTAAATTTCAAACCCTGGACAGAACCTTTCTGGTTTCTACTTTTTATGTCTAGATTTCGGATTTATTTTATTCCAAACTATACAGTATAAATATAACTTGTTATTTTAAATAGGCCTGTTTTACTAATTTTCTAGATAGATGATGTGTGAGTTTTTAATCTGCTTGCACATCTGGAAAGTGCTTTTTTTATCATTATGGTGGGATGGTAAAGTATAATGAGATTTACAATTGCTTTCTTTTTGTGAGTACCTATGTTTATAACTTTTTTCCAAGTTATATATATGTATTTTTCTTTTAGAGTAGTTAGACTCACAGCAAAATTGAGCAGAAAGTAGTGTTCTCATATACCCATCCCCCTATGGGTTCCTCCATTATCAACATCTTGCATCAGGTTGGATATACTTGTTATAATCAGTGAACCTGTGTTGACACATCATCACCATAGTTTACATTAGAGTTCACTCTTGGTGTTGAACGTACATTCTGTGAGTTCTGATAAATGTATAATGACATGTATCTACCATACTGCCATACAGAATGATTTCACTGCTATTAGAATTATCTGTGCTCCGCTTGTTTATTCTTCCCTTCCCACTGTGTATAATTTTTGTACTTACCAAGTTTGAACTTTACTACAGATGACTTGGAATATAAGTTATTTAAAGAAATAGAATTAAAAGAGATAAAATAGTACTACATCTAATGACACAAAGTTATTGCTGAAAATTGTAGGAGTTAACACAGCTCAATGGTAGAAGTATTGTAGAGAGAGAAATTCTTGTAATGAAAATGAGATACTTGTGGTATGAGTTTATGCTGAGTAACGTACCACTTCAAGTCCCTCAAGTCTATTGTATAGTCCCTTATTTGTCTTACTCTTTGTATCTATACTATTTCGTTCAGTGTCTGACAAAGAAAAGAATTTTGTAATTGTGCATGTATGCATGAAAGATTAATTTAGATACTTAAGTGAGTAGAAGCCCTACTTTGGTGGTCCTGACTGCACATCCATTACTGATAGGATCAAACAGGCTTATGGAGCTCAGCTATTAGACCTCTAGCCGCCCTGCCTCACTTGCTTTCAAGGAAATGACCAAAGAAAACTTGGTATGTTATTTTAGAATATGAAATCCTGTAATAATAAACGTATGGTTTAGCTAAGTCAGCTAAACATTGTCATTTTTGAATAAGTGTCAGCTCTCTTTGTGTACCTTTCTATAGTTCTAAACTATTGCTTGTTTCTTATTTAGGATGCTGCAGCTGATTCAGAGTAGGCTACAAGAAGAGCATTCACTTCAAGATGTGATATTTAAAAGTGCTTTTAAAAGTGCATCAACAGCTCTTCCACCAAGGTGAGATCTGTATTTTAAATGTGCAACTGTTTATTATGAATTTACTTTGACATAGTTAAAACTAAAGTGTTGGTTTAGTTTTCTGAATCTTATTTTTCTTAAGAAGGGAAAATAGAATCATTCTTTACTATAAAGATACCTTTTGCTCTTAAATTTATAGGCTGTGATTTTGATCAGAATTATCACAAATATTTATTTGCATTTAATTTTCTTTTTTATGCGTGGTATACCTCCATATAAAATTATATTGAGTTTTAAGAAAAATTAGTTTCATTTACTATTTTGAGGACCCATAAGCTTTGGTTAGAAATTTTATTTCACGTTTTTGTATTTTAAAGATTAGAGGCTGGGAACAGTGGCTCACGTTTGTAATCCCAGCACTTTGGGAGGCCAAGACAGGCGGACCATTTGAGGTCAGGAGTTCGAGACCAGCCTGACCAATGTGGTGAAACTCCATCCCTACTAAAAGTACAAAAAAATTAGCCGGGCGTGGTGGGTGCATGTACGTAGTCCCAGCTACTCAGGAGGCTGAGGCAAGAGAATAGCTTGACCCCAGGAGGTGGAGGTTACAGTGAGTCAGATTGTACCACTGCACTCCAGCCTGGGTAACAGAGCAAGACTCTGTCTCAAAAGAAAAAAAAAAAAAAGATTAGTGGATATTTGGAAATGCTATAATCATAAATATAATAAAAATGTGCAAGATTTTACATTTGCTTACGAAGAAAATGTCATTGTCTCTTTGAACTTAGGTGGCATACCTTTCCTTTACCTCAATCATATTTCTGCCCTCCCTCCCTCTCCCTGCTACAGTACCAGAAATAAATGAAGAAAATAGGTCTTTTTGGACTAATTCTTTTGTTTTAGTCTTCTGTCACTGGACTTAGTCCTCTGGTTAGAGTTGAAGAACCATGGAATTTCAAATTTATGTAAATGTAACAGATATTAAATAAGTATTTTTTTCCCATTTTATAGATGTGTAATTTTTATAAATGTCTAGACTTCAGGAAACTGCTATTCTATTTTTAACATTTAGAATATTACCTAAAAAATGATCTTTAGGGATTTTTTTTTTCTATACACATTTTTCTCATCATAAAATGGTAACTATGTTGAATGTGCTTTAAATAATATATCTTATTTTAACAGAGAAGATGACTCATCACCGTCTCCAGATGCATGCAGAATTCATGGCCATCTATATGTCAATAAAGTAGCAGGGAATTTTCACATAACAGTGGGCAAGTATGTTCTTTTCACTTACTGAAAATGCTTTAAACAAAATTGGAGCTTGGTTAAAAGTAAATTCTGGCCAGGCAGGGTGGCTCACGCCTGTAATCCTAGCACTTTGGGAGGCCGAGGTGGGTGGATCACCTGAGGTCAGGAGTTCGAGACCTGCCTTCCCAACATGTCAAAACCTCGTCTGTACTAAAAATACAAAAAATTAACTGGGCGTGATGGTCGGCGCCTGTAATCCCAGATACTTGAGAGGCTAAGGCAGGAGAATTGCTTGAACTCAGGAGGCAGAGGTTGCAATGAGGCGAGATCATGCCACTGCACTACAGCCTGGGCCACGAGCGAAACTCTGTATCAAAAAAAAAAAAAATACTTTGCTAATCAAATAACATATAGCTAACTACTAAAGGATTGCTTAAAATACCATGTATATGTATTTTTAATGTCTTGAGATTGTTGTCTGGGGCTTCAGTCTCAGGATAGAGAAAACTACTAACTTCAAAAACTACTTAAAAACAAAAGTAAAGCAGTCATGTCATGTGTTGTGTATTAAAGTAATTGAACTGTAGGTAAATATCAGTTACAACCTTCTACTTGCCAGGTTTTAGTAGCCAGAGAGCTCTTACCTAGACATTTCATTAATTTGTTCATTTTTTTTTTGATATGGTATTAGGTTTTTGTCTTAACGTTTTGGTGGTCCTCATCAAAATGTAATTCCTGGCTAATCCTAGACAAGTGTTTTGATAAAGTTAGAAATTAGCAGTGTCTAGAATATAAAGTTAAATTAGGTAAAAGTTAAGAAAAAATATGAGCAGCAGCCAGCACAGAAATTGTCATAAACACTTGTTAAATTTTTGAGTGAATAAATAGATCCATTCGTCTTTCCCTCCCATATAGAGAGCTGAACTGAACAATTCTTTATTGTACAAGACATTTTTTGAGTACTTGCTATGTGCAAAGTACCATGCTAGAAACTCAGGATAAACAGTGAAGAAAAAAATAAAAGGTTTTTGCCCTTTTTAATTTATTTTATTCCAAACTGTACAGTATAAATATGACTTGTTATTTTAAATAGGCCTGACATTCTGTAAGAAAATCCACACTTTAAGCAGTGAATACGTTAATAATTATTTAATGATAGTTGTATCGAGGCTGTAAAGGAGAAGTATGGCTGATAAGAGACTGTTTAACAAGGTATTAAACTTACGTTGCAAGTCAGTTGAGCCCTTATTGAGGAAAACCTTTGAACACTAGGAGAAGAGGAGGAATTTAATATATAAAGGAGGGAAGGGCATACAGCAGGAAAGAGCATGGCTGGAAATTTAAAAATATATATAGAGAGATAACATTAGATTTCTATGAAAAAGTATTTCAGTATTTACAATACTCAGATCAAACATTTATTTTTTTCTTCGTTATCTCTTGAAATTTATGTTTTGTTGTTTTGTTACCATTGCCCATCTCCAACCCAGCCTGTTGCTGGGAACCTTGGAATGTCTTGAAATCGTAGCTTAAAGAAATTTAGAAGATTTTATTGCACCTTTGGATACAAACAATATTTTAGTCCAACACCAACTCAAAGAGGGAAATTTTGACAAATATTATATCAGACTCTATATTATGTCCCTTTTTAAAATTTGTTTTTGGTCTTTTCACAATTTTACTTTCCTTCACAGGTGGTAACTCATACTATCAGAGAGGCCAAATGGAAAAGCATTTGGTTTGTATCTTGTCATCTCAGGGATATCCTGTAAACCCACTCCTAATTTTTTAGTATTACATTTGTCAAGTTCAATATTGATCTTTTTCAAGGTCTCATATTACCTCTCAGACCCAATGTCAATCTCAACTGTAATATAAAAGAGTAATAAAAGCATAATTTGTAGCATAATTTGTATTTCAGTATGCTTGAGTGTGAATACACTAGAAGACATAATGAAGTAGGCAGATGCTTACCACTTATATGTAGAATTTTTAAATATATAATAACTACAAATGCAAACTGAAACAGATGTATTAGCTACTCAAATACCATGAGTGACATTTCCATTGATGAGATGATATTCAGAAATAGGAATACCTCTTTGTAATATTAAACAAAACAATATAAGCTTCCCTTAGTTTTCTGGGAGATTTAGTGTATATCAAAATGACAACAGGTACTTTATATAGTTAAATGGAGTTCAGTTCTAGACTCAGATCATTATAATAGACTTTTCATGTAGATGAGTATCTCTTAGAGCATTTGAAACTCAGGTAAAACCTGGGATGATTCTTTTTTGAATGAGACTGTCAATTTCATTGTAGGATGCCTTGTTTCTGTGCCTGTTGTCCAGTAAATCCCAATAGCAACCACTTCCCAATAATTCTGACAACTCAAAATGCCTCTCTTCACCCCCCACCAATTTTCAGAACAACTTTTCCTGCACTGAAAGTCATGCAGGCTAGATTCTTGTCTGATAGGGTAGAAAATATTCCAGAAAAGAAACAGGTAAATTCTGAATATCCATCCTCCCTATGCAGAGTTTTAACAAGTGTCAGATAGCTACAGTCATCTGTACTATGGTGATTTAATTTGATTTAAATTTAATTTTTTGAAGAAGATGCTCACATATGCTGTTATTTCATAAAATGAATACACCTGTCAACAACAACAGCAAAAAAGGAAATATTATTTAAAACAGCTCTCTATTCCTCTCAGAGTAAAATCCTGGGTGGTGAGAGAGGTCATTGAAGTAAAATGTATAGGTTGAGCATCTGTTATCTGAACATCTGAAATTCAGAGTGCTCCAAATTTGAGCATTGTCAACACAATGCTGAAAGAAAATGCTTAAGAGTGTTTCAGATTTCAGATTAGGGAGGCCTTCCTGGCAAATAAAATGTACATATTCTAAAATCTAAAATTTGAAACTTCTGATCCCAAGCATTTTGGATAAGGGATATTCAATGTGTAGTATTGTAATTCGGTTATTCAGAAAAACTCTAAATTTGTTTGTTTGAAAATAATAGTAGGAACACTGTTAGGCTGACAATGTGAGTGGAGCTAGGAATAATTTATGACAGTAGACTTTCTTTTTAGTACTAAGCTTGAGGTAATATTCTTGACTGAACCCAGAAGAATTTACGAGACCAAACTACCAATCATTCCAGTGCATCAGGAAATGCTTTATTGAGCAGGGTTTTAGTATACTTTGTGTTGAATGTCAGTTAATACTTTTCCCTAATCATTGTATTGCCTTTTTTAAAGTGCCTGGTGTTTTGCTAGGTAACACATAGAACAAATTAAACAATGTTTAGACCTACTACGGTGTATTCTGAAACTTGACAATGGTGACAGTTAATTGGTAATAAATAAAGAAGGCTCCTTTATGGAGAGTTTCTGTTTTCAGTTTTTTAGTTAATTGCTAGAATTGGCAACTGGGTAAAGCAGGATTGTGGTAAAGGAGATCTTCAAGGTGATTTTTAAATTTTTTTTTTAACCAGGAACAGGGAAGGATAATACTTATTTGTAGAAGTATAAAGATGTTAAAAGAATAGGTTAAATTTGAAAGATAACAGTGTATGACAGAACAGAGGTTTACTGCAGGGGCAGGCAAACTACAGCTTATATTCCAAATCCAGCCTACTACCTGTTTTTGTATGGTTCATGAGCTGAGAAAGGCTTTCAAATTTTTATTTTTTAAATTTTATTTATTTATTTGTTTGGTTTTTTTTGAGACAGAGTCTCACTGTGTTGCTCAGGCTGGAGTGCAGTGACATGATCTGGGCTCACTGTAATCTCTGCCTCCCAGATTCAAGTGATTCTCCTGCCTCAGCCTCCTGAGTAGCTGGGATTACAGGTAGCCCCCCACCACGCCCATAATTTTAGTATTTTTAGCAGAGACAGGGTTTCACCATGTTGGCCAGGCTGGTCTCAAACTCCTGACCTCAAGTGATCCATTTGCCTTGGCCTTCCAAAGACCTGGGGATTACAGATGTGAGCCACCTTGCCTAGCCATGGTTTTTACATTTTTAAATATTTGAAAATAAATCAGAAGGGGAGTAATATAATACATGAGAAATACATGAAAGTTAAATTTGTGTCCAGAAATAAAGTTTTATTGGCATATAGCCGTGCTCATTTGTTTATATATATGGCTGCTTTTGTATTACAGTAACACAGTTGAGAAATTCTGGCAGAGATTGTATATGACTCTCTCATTACTTTGTACTTTGGTATACTATGAATTGCAGTGATGCAGTTATAATTTGACAGCATTGAAAGTGCTGTGTGTATTCCTGTCCTGCAGCATTTTATTTATTTATTGTATTACTATGTTTAAAAAAAAAGAAATATGACTTCAAATGTTGCATTTTTAAAGCACAGTGGACTTTGGATTATTTGATCAAATTTGGCTGCAGAACATCCTGCGTATTAAGCAATGACACTAATTGTACTAAAAGAATAGAGTATATGTTGATGGTGCCAGACTGATCATTCATCACAGTGTTACCAACCTGTAAAAAAGCAATGGTCAGAAAAATTAGAAAATTAAAAATGGAATATCCAAACACTAGAATTTTATAAAAAGTGAAAATGAAGCTGTAATCTTTAAGTGCCTCATTGTTTAGCAAGTAAGGAAAGTCATCCAACCATTTGATAAGTCTGTGAAGCAATGTTTGACTGCCAAAGCTAAAGAAATGACTCCAGAGAAAATAAATTTGCTTTAGACAATTAGATGACTAGCCTTCTTCAAGAAAAGTGTTCCAGTAGATGAGGACATTGAGAGCAGTATCTAATAGCCAGTTCAAAAACAAACCAGGAGATTTTGAGTAGTTCCTAAATTCTTGATCAGTGGGCAGATGTTACTAGAACTGCTTATTGTTTAATCGAGGAATCAATGCTGAATTTGAAGTGATTGAAGAATTAGTATCTGTGAATCACCTGCTTGCAACAAAAACTATAGGCAAGAATATTTTCATAGAAGTTGAGAGAACACAAATTCAGTACATCCTAAAGTAGAATCTGGTTGGTATGTGTTACAAATGTATTATAACTGATGGTGGTGTGTGGAGCAGAAAAAGGCCTACTTGGATGCCTTTCAAACCTTGTGAAAATGTAGTGTTTAATGCCTGTTGTTATCCATTGTATCATCAGTAGTACTTTGCAGAAAATATTTGAATTGATGATGTATTTTAAACTGGTGTGTCAATGGTAAACTTCATTTGCTCTCCTGGACCTAAATATTGACATTTCCGTGGTTTCTTTTTGGTCAGGTATAAAAACTAAATATTCCATCTCGCCCTACTACGTAGCAGTTTGATGGCTTAGCAGTACATTTTTTGAGCTCAGTGCCAAGATTGGATTTTTTCTGAATGAGAAAACTTCCATCAGTTACAATTACTGAGCAAGGAATATTTTTGGAAATTAAGTTTCATGCAGACTTAATAATGTTTAATGAATTTAGCCTAAAAGTATAAGGCAAAACCAATTTTTGTGAAATTTATATTGTAGTAAAGTTGTTTCAGTGACTAGTGATTTTGAGTGGTTTTTTTTACTTTTCATGCCTTGATAGCGTTTGCTGTCAAAAGTTAAAGCAAGATCTAGACTCATTCTCATACTTGAATATATTTTCTGACTTTTCAAACTGTAGTTCCAGAACTTCAGACATTGATGCAAATACAAAGGAAATTTCCATGTTTCAAATTCATTTAACTGCGCAATTGAGGAAATTATGCTTTAATTTAGATTGGAAGTTATTAATCTGCAATATAATAACATGTTTATAGGTAAATAAGTGTTAGGAGAAAAATCTACTGGCATTCTGTAAATGTCTTTCAAGCAATCAATATGCTCAGCTCATACTCGTGGATTAATTTTTCAAAGATGAAATACTTAAAATGTCATTATAGATCATCATCATCAGATAAAGATTTATGGTCAGTTTTGAAAATAGGAAACATTCCAAACCCCAATTAAACAAAGTGTAATCTCCCTGCAAAACAGTTGTATTACAAAAAAAAAAGGACTCATTGCTATTATATCAATGAAAAGTTTGTGAAAATTTGCTTTTTCTCATTATGTAACTACATAATATACTTGATTTTGCATCTTGGTCCACAAAGCCTGAAGTATTTACTATCTGACTCTTTACCAAAAGTGTTTGCCAACCTCCAGCAGTTTATTGCATTGCTGAGATGAGTAGACTTGTCTGCTCAGTCATAGGCCAAATACATTCTTATGTTATTTTGTACTACGAAAACTTATATAACTTAGGGAAGATCCACTTTCTGATCTTAACAAATTATACATATAAATGGTATTACTTTAATATTGTTTTTTCTCCTTTCAGGGCAATTCCACATCCTCGTGGTCATGCACATTTGGCAGCACTTGTCAACCATGAATGTAAGCAGTTTCTGACTTTTTTTTAGTAAAGACGTACTTGAAAAAAATATTATTTTTTAAAGTGCAGATGCAGTGTAGTTGAAAGTGAGCTGTTTTGAAAACATATTCATCCAAAGGAAAAAATAAATTTTTAAATTGATTTACTTTAATCTGCATTTGTATTTGGTCATGGCTCAGAGTTGCTGAGGTTAGGGAGGAAAGTCTAGTGTACTTTCTATAACTTTGACACATTTCTGCTAATTTTTAGGGATAATGAAAAGAATACGTTTGCAGTTCATTTCAATTTGCAAATTGAAATATGAATATATAGATACGTATAAAGTATTCAGGTTAGTTTGGTATCATGATTGTCATAAGACTTAAGTTTTTAAAGTCTGCTTTAGAAGACAAAACAAGTATTGGATTCCACAAAAAATTAGTTTGGTCACATTAAGCAATAGTCTGTATTAAAAATATATCTGATCAGTTTTATTATATGGCTACATGGACATCATTCCAATTCTAACAATACAGCCCTGTTACTATATGATGATTTGGAAAAGGAAAGATGTATATTTTTGGCTTTCATTATTATAGTAATATTTTCTAGACGTTAAATTTTATATAATTACAAAATTTGAGGTGTAGCATTTTGTCCGAATTTATTTTATACATTTAATTCGCATGTGTTTACATTTATTTTTCTCAAAGTAATGTGGCTTAAAATACTGTATTATTATCCTTGCAGATTTTAAACATTTTCATTTGAGAATAGATAAGGATGTAAACCAGTCTGTAACATGTAATTTCGAATAATATAATTTCTCTGCTAAGTTGTTTTTATTTTTTGCCTTTTAGCTTACAACTTTTCTCATAGAATAGATCATTTGTCTTTTGGAGAGCTTGTTCCAGCAATTATTAATCCTTTAGATGGAACTGAAAAAATTGCTATAGATCGTAAGTATTTAATATTACTGTTGGATTTTTCATGTAGAAAATTTTGCTTATAACCTGAATATTAATACATTTTTAATGTCTTCCTGACTACTGTGTAAAGATAATCTTTAAGTGGTTGGTGAGTGAGATGTGTGTGGAGAGAATTTGTCCTAGTAGTGGATGAAATTTGAATATTCAAATATGAGCCATAGAACAGAATAAAGAAATTCAAGTTAAAAGATGAAGTAGTTAAAAGGCAGAAGGAGTTCAATATAATCAGTAGAAATAGATGAAAAGTTAATACATTAATAGGGCATAACTGCACTTTTTTGTATTCACCAAAGAAAGAATAAGAACGAAAGAAAGGTTCAACATTATGAGAAGAACTTTCTTCGTTGTATAATATAGGTTCAAAGTTTTAAAATGCATATGTATCATTTTAGAAACCTCTCTGGAGAATTTTACAAACACCAGAAACCTAGTTATTCTGGAATGGTTTGGTTATTAACATAGAAGGAGTACATCGTAGCACAGATAACCTTTTTAAAATGTTCTTTTAACCTTCTGCTCCATTTAAAGAATCAAGTCTATCCAAATATGGAAAGATAATTTTCTTAGTTTTTTAGAAAGTTGTCTGTTTTCATGTTTTCTGCAGGTTTTTGATTGCCTCTTTCTAAAATAGTCATGTTATATACCATGTTCCAGCTATTGGACATTTAAAGGACTTCTGAAGCTTATTCAGCTAGTAGGAATTCTGTCCTTTGTAAAATTATAATTAAGGATTTAGTTTTTCATTAAGTAGATTTATTAGTATTCTATTTAGATTTATTCATATTCTTTACTTTTTAGCAGTGTTATAATCATATATTAAAGATATTTAGAATTTAGAATACTGATTTACATTGATGAATATTTTATGTTCATGTGGGAATGTTTCCCTTCAGGAAAGCTGAGTGTACTAAATTTAGAAATGTGTGGATGGAAACATTTTGAGATTTATAAGCTTTAGTCAGTATAATCTAATCTGTAATCTAAGCATATGTTAATTCTCCTCTGAAATGAATTGCATGTTACCTGAGAGATGCTCGTTTGGAAACAAACTGGTCGATGCTTTGTTTCAAGATGTTAAAATGAACTACAAATTTTTGTACAGAAGCTCTTCTAAATATAAACAAGTTAATTTTCAAAATGCTGTTTTTAAGTGCACTTCTTTCTAAATTCAGAGAAACTAAGAGGTATTTAGAGTCATATTCTGAAATGCTGTTAGGTGAGTATCATCAGGTTATTCAAAGCTTTAAAGCAGTTTGTGTACTTTTCTCCTCCGTAATATATGTTTCATTCGGCCTCTTTTTCCAAAAAGAAAAACATCACCATTACATATCTGCTCTGTCAGGTACCTATCCCTTTCCTGATGTTCTCCAGAAGTATTGCAGGGGTTACTTAACAAGTAGCATCTTTAATGCAGTGCAGATTTGGATAAACAAGATAGACGTAGTCCCTGCCCCTCATAGAGCACACATTCATATAGGGAATTAGATCTTTAGGTAATAAGTGTTAGGGCAAATGGCTCTGAACAAAATAAAGGAGATTGCCTATGATACGAGAAAGGGCATGGAAGAGGCTGTGGTATTTGAAAAAAAACTTGAGTGAAGTAAGTAAGTGAGCCAAGTGATGATCTTTTTGAGAGCATTGCAGGCAGTTTTATTATTAACGAAGCTCATAGAAATAAAACAATCTATATATGCTGCCACAAACTAGTTAACCTAACTCCATACTCCTCCTACTCTGCCAACTTCTCAAATGGCAGGGATGGCTCACTTTCCTAATGGTAGAGAGGTGGATATGTATGTCTTAAAGACAGAGCTGTTTAAAAGAGAGAATGCCTATACTATCTAGTTGAGTGGCTTAGCCACACATGATTACTTTCTGCAGATGAATCATTCCTTCCATGAGTGAGAGGGAAGTGGAGAGGAAGGTCAAAGCTTTTACTCTTTTATGTACACAGTGGTACAAGCTTCTATTTAAATCTGGGATAAATTTTTCTGCTTAAATTTAAAACCATGCTCCCCTTGAGTGAAACCGCCTGGATTCAAGTTCTCACTCTGCCACTTAATAACTTGGACTTTGGCCTGTTTCTTAACATCCCTCTACTTGAGTTGCTTCATCTCTAACAAAAGGATAATAAAAACATTTACTTGCTTATCTAGTTGAACCTATGGATAGATGTATCTAATTATAATTTTTCCAGAGAATTCTCTAGACCTAGAGAATTAACGTGTTTTATATTATGTGAATGGGTAATTGTTTACAGTTAATTAGTAATTGGCAATATACTGATATTTAAAACTTGTGTCAAACTTAGAAATGCCTAATGACTACATAAAAATGATCCTTTTGATTACACAGTAACCCCAGGCCATCATTGAGTAGTTTCTTTAGTTTTCTTCCTACTATGATATCAGTTCCTTGTATTTATTCAAAGGCTAGCTAATTTGATTTTAGTGTAGTGTATATCTTAAGATATTAGTAGAAACTGAAAATGTGTCTTGTGGTGGTTATTCTCTTATAATTTTATCTTATTCTTAGTTTCTGTACTGTATAGAAATGCTGGCCAGGTGCAGTGACTCACACCTATAATCCCAGCGCTTTGGGAGGCCAAGGCAGGAGGATCACTTGAGCCCAGGAATTTGAGACCAGCCTGGGCAACATGGCAAAACCGTGTCTCTACTAAAAACGAAAAAAAATTAGTTGGGCTTGGTGGTGTGCATTGTAGTCCCAGCTACGCAGGAGGCTGAGGTGGGAAGATTGCTGGAGCCCAGGAAGTCGAGGCTGCAGTGAGCCATGATTGTGCCACTGCACTCCAGCCTGGATGACGGAGCAAGATCCTATCTCAAAAAAAAAAAAAAGCTACTTTTTCATATTTGATAAAAGGATAATAATGATTATAAGGAATATTTAAGTCACCAGTTCATTTTTCTTAAACATCTGTGTTGCCCATCTTATGCTTACTGAGAATTTGTTTTACTGAGTATAAATATGTTGCTTTCATTGGTTCTTTCTTTAAATTTTTTTTTTGTTAGACACTAAGTTATGTGTAACATTACATTTCAGATTAAATGTTTTTATTTTTTATTTGTTTGAGACAGGTTCTTGCTCTGTTGCCCAGGCTGGAGTGCAGTAGCACAATCATGGCTCACTGCAGCCTTGACTTCCTGGGCTCATATGATCCTCCTACCTCAGCCTCCTGAATAGCTGGGACCCACAGGTGCATACCAGTATGCCCAGCTAATTTTTAAATTTTTTATAGAGACAGGGTCTAGCTATCTTGTCCAGACTGGTCTCGAACTCCCAGACTCAAGCAATCCTCCTTCCTTAGCCTCCCAAAGTGCTGAGATTACAGGTGTGAGCCACCACATCCAGCTAAATTTCAGGTTAAATGTATTTAATAGAAGAATCTATTTGGCAGTAGTTTGTTGCTACTAAATTGATAAAAAGTTTTTTTTTTTTTTTAATATTCTAGACAACCAGATGTTCCAGTATTTTATTACAGTTGTGCCAACAAAACTACATACATATAAAATATCAGCAGACACCCATCAATTTTCTGTGACAGAAAGGGTAAGTTGAATCCAACCGGTAAAATAAGTTGGTGATTTCTTTAAAAAGCATTTTAAAGTTTCCTGGCTACAAAATAAGGTGGCGTTTTACTTGCTGTCTTCCCTCATTTAAAAATCTGTGGAAGTTTGGAAATGAATTAACATTTTATTTTAAATAAGAAATATATCAGAAATGAATATTAGTATATTCTAAAGCAATAAAAGATATTAAAAAATCTGAAATGTTTTCTATTGCATTAAGACTTAAAATTATTAAATTGTGATGGCCTTAATTATTTTATTCTTAATGTCTTAATTTTGTAATGTGTTTTCTCATAAGTTGATATAAGCAGTTCTTGATCTGGCAGCAGATTCTTTGAATTCTATGTTATTTATTTATTAAAAATGTACTGCCTTTTCTGGGCATATGTGGTTATCATGGATTAGATAGCAAATTTAGAGGGTTTGCCTTCTTAAATTAATGCTTTGTATTCATCTGATTGTGATGAAGAACATTCCACTAGCTCAGAGTGGTATGGCCATATAAATAAATACTGACAATGATGAGCAAAGGTTTGGAATTGGACAGTTTAATAGACTTCTCATCTACTTTGGGGTCATGTTTTCTTATTTTTCTGTTTGAATGGTGAGTATTCAAACACTTGTATCCAAAAGAATTCTAAGGCAAAATTTAAGTGCTTTAAAATTTTTGCTTTCCTTTATATAGTGTTTTCTTTTACTAGCCTTATAACTCATGATGACCATGCCCTCAATAATTGTGGAATTTTTTTTTTCTTATGAGCTTAGATATTGAAGTTTTTAGGGGTAAAGTGTCATGTGTCTATAGCTTTTCACTTGGCATGGGGAAAGTACAAGTTCATATAACTGCATATAGGTGTATAGGTATGTGTGTATATACACTCACAAAGAAACTAGGTAAAGTTTATACAAGAACATATTGTGCTTTTCAACATTTATTTAAGGAGTGGGGAGATTCCATTTCTCACCTGTAAGATTGGCAAACACCTGAAAGACAATATATACAGTTGACAAGCCTTTGGGGAAAATAAGCAAACATGCAGTGCTATGGGGATGCAAAGTGGCATAATCTTTGTGGAAGGTAGTTTAGCAGTACCTGCAAAAGGACATATGCATTTACCCTTTGACTCAGCAATCGCACTTCGAGAAATCTATTCCAAAGATACAGTGGGCAAAAATATAAAAATGTGTGTTTCAGGCTATTCATTACATTGTTATCTGTAATAGTAGGTTAGGAACAACCCAAATGGCACATCTACACACTGGAGGAAGATGCAATTGTTAAAAATCAAATGAGAAAGATCTCTGTATACTGTGATACGAAATATCTCCAGGATATATTTTTAAAATAACAAAACCAAAATATATATATATATAATAGAATCCCAGGGCATTTGATTGTTGAAGGATGTGTTTATAGATAGGGCGACAAATAGTTTTTTAACTTAAAAAAGAGTGGAGTAACTGGGTTTGGTAAAGTACACAATACGGGGTGGGAGGGAGAGAGCTGACATTAATTAGTCCTGGAACCCAAAATGAATCATTATTAGTCTTTCATTATGTAGATGCCCTGATCCCTAAAACAGTTTCTACCCTTATAGGTAGTGACAGTATATTTATAACTCAGCATGATATTGAGCATTTTAGAGCTGTAAGACAGTCACTTTATTGGAAACTTGATCAGTTGTCTTATAAGGTTGTATTGTGCTAGTAATAGGGAAAGGGTTTTGTAATGCCCTACATAAAGCTGTTTTAATTTCCCTTGGTAGTAGTTAGCTTCATTATTTGTATTCCTAAAGGTTGCAGTTTAGTTACAGCATGAGGAACATGCCATATATTTGTAAGCTCTTGAGCTCAGTAGAAAACTTGTATCTAAGGTGATCTTTTTGAGGAGAAAAGAATGATTCTGCTCTTTTGATAGTTTCAAAAGCTAATTGCACAAAGAATACAAAATAATTTGTCCCTGAAGAGCTTAGTCTAGTAGGGCAGTACATAAGGAAATGTGGATGTCCTTCTTTTACAATAGGGCTGCAGGGCTTAATATTGAATGTATGTAAGTAACCAGATGACATGAATTCTGTTTCTTTCTTCCTCCTGTTTCTCTGCTTCCTTTTGCGTCCCTTTTAGGAACGTATCATTAACCATGCTGCAGGCAGCCATGGAGTCTCTGGGATATTTATGAAATACGATCTCAGTTCTCTTATGGTGACAGTTACTGAGGAGCACATGCCATTCTGGCAGTTTTTTGTAAGACTCTGTGGTATTGTTGGAGGAATCTTTTCAACAACAGGTTAACAACCATTTCCTTTTTGTCTAATTTCTAAAAGTGTTGCTTACACTTAACTTGCTTCTTCTCAAAGGGGCAAGAAGTATAACAGATTTTCATGTTTCGGTATTTAAGTAGCTTTTTCTTTAATTACAAAACTCCAAAATTATATTGACTAACTAGTAAACGTAACTAATTTCATTGTATTCAATGATGTAAGGTAGATTATATAATGGTGAATTAGAAAGATCCTGGATATTAACATCAGATTGAACTAGAATTGAATGTAAGTTCTGCCATTTACTTGGTAGTAGCCTGGAATAGATCACCTACCTTTTTTGAGGTTTTCTAATCAGTAAAAGTAGCAATAATAATATATAATTTGCAAGTGTGCTGTAGAATTAAATATGAAAATGCCTACAAGGCATTTAAGGCATTTTATACAGTATGTAAAATCATATGTTACAGTACTTTGAATTATGCAATACATGAAACTAGATTTGTAATCAGTGATGTGTTTATGATTTTTATCCTGAATCCTGGAATAATTCGCTAAGATTATTTGTTGAATTGTAATGATGAAAATTGGGAGTTAAGTACAATACAGGAAAAGGAAACAATTCTATTTTCATCTTCAGTCCTTATTCAGTATTAGATGAAGCTGGATAGTTTATTATACTTAGAATCATGTTTTTAAATGAATGAATAGCTTTTCTTTGGAAATTCTTTGTTAGTACTTCATTTCAATCTATTTAAATTTGTGTTGTTGACATCATTTATTTACCAAAATTGTATTGGTTTGGGAAAACTTGAAAAGATTGTGTTTAGGCCAGGTGCAGTGGCTCACACCTATAATCCCAACACTTTGGGAGGCCAAGGCTGGCAGATCAACTTGAGACCAGGAGTTCCAGATCAGCCTGGCCAACATGGCAAAACCTTGTCTCCACTGAAAATACAAAAAATTAGCCGGGCATGGTAGCACATGCCTGTAATCCCAGCTACTTGGGAGGCTGAAGCACAAGAATTGCTTGAGCCAGGAGGTGGAGGTTGCAGTGAGCCAAGATTGTACTACTGCACTCCAGCCTGGGTGATGGAGCGAGACATCTCAAAAAAAATAATAATAAAAGATTGAGATTGATTGTGCTCAGATCATGAATTATGTGGCCTTGTGATTTTGAAAAGAAATCCATTTGTTTTTAAATCTATCTTGATTATTTTTTAACCATGGAAGTGAATAATGCAAACTGCTTTATTTTCTTCCATAATCTATTCCATTATAGTTATTTATTCTTAAATAACAGTTTAGGAAATAATTAAAAGCATAAACTTATTGTTTATTACAGGCATGTTACATGGAATTGGAAAATTTATAGTTGAAATAATTTGCTGTCGTTTCAGACTTGGATCCTATAAACCTGTCAATTCTGTAAGTGGTATAGTATACATGGTGCTGATCTCTAAATCTTAGAATCATTGTTAAGTCTATGGGCCAGTCATGGTGGCTCACACCTGAAATCTCAAGACTTTGGGAGGCCAAGGCGGGAGGATCGCTTGAGTCCAGGAGTTTGAGACCAGTCAAGGCAACATAGTGAGAGCCCCATTTCTACAAAAGATAGAAAAAATTAGCTAGGCAAGGTGCTGCAAGCCTGTAGTCCCAGCTACGTGGGAGGCTGAGGTGGAAGGATCACCTGAGCCCAGGAAGTTGAGGTTGTAGTGAGCTGTGCTCGTACCCCCGCACTCCAGCCTGGGTGACAGAGCAGACCCTGCCTCAAAAAAGATGGAGAGAGAGAGAGAATAGTAGCTTTTGGTTCCTAGAAAGGATTGCCCAAAATAAAACCTTGTGTTTAGAGGAAAGAATGTAAGGAATAAAACTAATTCTTTGGTCTTTTTTTCCCTCCTTTTCTCTTTAGGTTCCTTTTGAGGATGGCCACACAGACAACCACTTACCTCTTTTAGAAAATAATACACATTAACACCTCCCGGGTGAAGGAGAAAAACTTTTTGCCTGAGACATAAAACCTTTTTTTAATAATAAAATATTGTGCAATATATTCAAAGGAAAGGAAACACAAATAAGCAGAAAACATACTTATTTTAAAAAAGAAAAAAAAGGAAAAAAAACCCAAACTGAAATTCTCTATATGTTGTGTCTGTTACAAATGTCCTAGAAGAAATCATGCAGCTAAACAGTGAAGAAGCCCGACTGGAGTATTGCTTTGAAGATGACACCTTCTTATATTTTCACAGCAAATGGGTGGTATCAAAATCAGACATTGCTTCTTGGTGATAAAAAGCCTGAAGGAAATAAGTGAAACTACATCTATGGAAAAAAAACAAAACAAAACATTGAGAAGTGCAAATGTTTGCATCTTTTGTTTTTAAAAGATATGATGTCAGAATAAAATGTGGAAAACATATGGAAAACCAGTCTAGACTTTAAAGAATTGTGATCAGGTCACATTTTTAATAATAAAAAAAAAAGAAAAACAGGGACTAGTTCCTATGTTATAGCCATATTAATGTTAAGCCATATTAACAAGACCAATTATCCAATAATTTGGTCTTAAAAAGTAACTTCTTTGATTATTGACTTATCTAACTGTTGAAGATAGAGTCTTAGAAGACTAAATTCTCACAGGGGCAGGTATGCAGGTGTTATGTAGCAAAGGTATCATTCACAAATAGTATATAGAATCTTATACAGGGGAAAGAAAGCACTTTTTTAAAAAAAGATGCCAAGTTTTTAATCTAATTATATTATTGGTATATTTTGGAGGACATAGGGTGAGTTATAAAAAAATCCACTACTGATGGTGGAAATTATCAGTTTGTAAAACATTAAGAGAAAAATAGGATATTTTATGTATGTGGTGAGTGGAGAACAGGGTAACTTTAAATGACAGTGTAAGGCAAATTTTAAGCACCACAAGATATATCAGATCTGAGAGGTGGCATGTTAAACATTGTCCATTAAACTTAAAACTGGATTATGAAGTATTTGCATTCAGGGTGTCCTGAATATGATTGATTCTGTATTAGATTGTGTTCTAACTTTCTTACTATTTAAGGATTAGTTCTAAATCTTCAGATTATAAAAGATTAAAAATAGTGAGAGGGGGCTGTCACACAGGTACTATTAAAAGCTGTATTTGGAATATGTGTGCCAATATCAGTTTTCCTTTTGTAATACTGAATGACAGTAGAAGAACTATCAACCAATCTCCAAAGTTTTAATCATTTAAGGAAATGGGGAAAGAAAATTCCAGGTAAATAACAAGACTGAAAGATTAGATTTAAAATAGTGGTTTTAGAAAGTAGGATATCACAAGTAACAGTTTTTCAAATGAATTTTTTTCAAGATAAATGTATAAAAACAGGATAACTAAAATGGAGAGAAGGAGAAATAGTGATGGGTCTATTTTGCAGTAAAGTTTGTGCAGAATGATATTTTGCAGAAAATAACAGAAGCATCATTAATATATGTATATATCATTAAGAGCCATGAAGTTAACTGATGAAAATAAGTGATACACTTTGAAAGATTTTTGCATCCAGAAAATTCTAAGTAGTGAATGAGCCTTCTCTAGGTTTTGATTTATTTTTCTGAAGATTATTTCCAACAAAGTTTGGCTGTAAACTAACAGAACATCTATCAACAGGAATCTTCATAGGAAAGAATTAGAATTTAGACTGATCGCTGCTCCTTCAAGTATGCTTGTAAGAAAATTCAATAGTTTCAGGGCTTTTTCTAAATGGGAGGGAAAACAATATTGATTTAGGATTATTTTCTTTAGGATTAGATCATTTTAAGTATTAAAAGATTTTAAAAATTATTTTGATATATATGATTTTTAATTTTCATATTTTCCAAATACCATATTAAAATTTTAATTTATCTCCTATGAAAGGAATTTCTTTAAAGCAAAATTCTGCTTTGCCATTGATTTCCATAGGTTAAAGGCTTCCATCTGAAACTCCTCAAATAGAGTCAGATTTTTGGCAGTGGAAGTATTAAAATTCCAACCAGTCCTTTGGATGATGAAGTTTACCTGCATATTAGGATTTGTTAGGAGTTTTTGGCCTCACCAAGTGTTTCTTTTCTATTGCAGAGAGCACTTTACTCACCTACCTATTATGCAACTTTCCCTATGCCTGGAGGTGCCTCCAGAAAGGATACCCTACTTTATTACCCAATTCCCCTTTTTGTTTTAGTATTCATGGTGTCTATATGTTTATATTCCAGACTACATATTTAAAAGTCTGAGACCTCAAATTATATGAAATGGATTTTTTAATACTATGTTTGCATACATTGACCTATAAAGAAGATTAAATATTTAGGTGAATAATTCCCTGCTGCAGTATTTGTACACTTCAGACTACCTCCTAGGAAAAGCTTAACTTAGTTTTACAAAATTCCTTTTTTTTTTTTTTTTTAAGAGATGGGGTTTTGCACTGCTGCCCAGGCTGAAGTGCAGTGGCACGATCGTAACTCACTGCATCCCCAAACTCCTGGGTTCAAGCAAGCCTCCTCCCTCAATCTGCTGAGTAGGTAGGACTACAGCCATGCACCAACAACCTGGCTAATTCTTTTTCATTTATATAGATAGTGTTTTGCTGTGTTGCTCAGGCTGGACTCCAACTGCCGGACCAAGTAATCTTCCCACCTTAGTCTCCTGCATTGCTGGGATTATAGGCATGAGCCACTGCACCTGGCACCCAAGTTACTTCTAGTTCTCAAGTTAGATGATTAATATCACACTTTTCTCACGTTTTATGATAGCATTGAATTTTTATAATTAATTTACTAATCAAGATTTACAGTCTTTAATACAATCTTAATTTTGGAATTTGTAAAGGAATGACTAAGATCTAATTTTTTTTTTTTTTTTTGAAACTGAGTCTCGCTCTGGTCTAGGCTGGAGTGCAGTGGTGCAATCTCAGCTCACTGCAACCTCCACCTCCTGGGTTCAAGTAATTCTCCTGCCTCAGCCTCTCAGCACCTGTAGCTGGGACTACAGGTGCGTACCACCAAGCCCAGCTAATTTTTTTGTATTTTTAGTAGAGACAGGGATTCACTGTGTTAGCCAGGATGGTCTCGATCTCCTGACCTCATAATCCGCCCGCCTTGGCCTCCCAAAGTGCTGGGATTACAGGCATGAGCCACTGTACCCGGACAGATCTAATTTTTTAATAGTGTAAGAGAAATACACTGTGCATTCCATCTATGTCCTGAGTAATTCAAGTACCAAAAAGTAATTTAATATGAAACTCCTTGAAAATTCAGAGCTTACACTTGAATTCAAGATGCCTATTTTTGGTTGTTTAAAAGTTACTTAAACCTGAGCCTTAGGACCTTTAAAATCTCAGCATGCCTCTTAACCTAGTACTTTTCCTGTTTTGAGCTCTAGCAAACCTTCAGCAAGCCAAGGTGGTAGGTAGCCCTTTTTCAACACTATCAAATAGAGAGGTCACCAGTTGTTTACTACCTTATGGTAAAATGCCCGGATCAAGATCCATGTATCTGCCCATATTGTGATGATGCAATCAAAGCATAGTTTTTTTCTACTTTCTGAAATATTTCTTTGATAAAATCACTTTACATTTAAGAGTAGAAAACAGACTGCCTTGGATTTTTTTTTCAACTATTGAAAATACTGAAAATTTTTTTTCAACTTTTTTTGTGTGTGTGTGTCTTGAGAGAAAAGAGAACATGAAATATTTAGTGTTGCAAGCACAAACGTTTGGACTCAATAAGTGACAAACTATGAAGCATTTTTTTTGTCTTTTTAATACTAGGAGAAAATTAATGTACCCCCAAATAAGCCTCAGTTCCCATATTTAAACTTTTTTTCTCATAGAAAAGCTACAGGAATTTTAAAATATCATGTTTACATTTGCTTTTCTTCCAGATGGAGCTAAATTTCTATATGATCAGGATTTATTTTATATTTCTCATATTAAAGATGAAAAAGTGAAAATCGAGTAGTTGACTCGAATTTACGTGTATAAATATGTGAACAGTTGAATACAAACAAGATTACAAGCAGTGAAACATTTAAGTAGTTTTGACAACTCCAAATAATATTTTGTGTTTCACAAAAGGAGTTAGGTTAACTTTTCCAAATATAATTCGTTTTATACTATTTTAATAAGGAAAAACTATTAAGGATGAGAAGGCATGAGATAAAGTATATATTAGTGAAAGCTATATACTAAAGCAGACCTTCAACAATAGCTCATAACTAATAAATGCTTTGTATTTTGTTTTCAAACAGTTATGTAAATCAATTTGGTGACTTCTTATACTGTACTGACATTTACTTTCTTTAAGGTATTTTTCTGGAATTGACTTAAATTGCCATATCACATCTGCTATTCCTTTTGCAGTTCCAGGTTGGAATCAGTATTTCAAATAAAGTAGGGACACATCTAAAATATTTGTGTATCAGAAAAGGTGTTTCTGGCTATTTAAACTCAAGTTAGGCATCCTTTGCCACAGTAGTATCTCCACTTTGCAGGGCACTACTGTCTCAAACCAGTTCCATTTGAAAACCAGCAATTAGTAGTCTTAGTTAACTAAAAAAAATGTTTTAAGTGATCTAGGCAGTGGGCATTTTTCCACACCTTTATGTGGGATTATGAGAATTGTTACTTCTTACTATAGGCGATTGCTTATGTTCCCAGACATTATTAGAATAGCAGTTCTAGAAGAGTAGCCATGTGGAAATTTACAAGTGATTTTTGTAAGCTTTGAAAATTATTGATGTTTTTGGAAACTAGACCGATCTACTTGAATTGTTTATGTTTATTGTAATATAACATGCTATTTGGGCATTATTAGACCAGTCTCTACCTTCAGATGCTAAGTTAATTAAATGAGGTGTTAAATGGAAGTAATGATGTTAGTTGAAAATTGCAAGAAGTGTTTCTCTGAATTGTGTGCCCATTTGCCTCAACCTTTTCTAGTATTAGTTGCCTCAGGCAGTGACTCTTCAACTCTGTAATACTTGATACTGTATCAGGTATCTTGTGGGTAGAGAATATAGGGATTGCCAGAATTTCTTCTGAAACATAGGTACCTTTTCTTTGTACTTTCCTCCTCTTTTTCCCCCACATAGAAGGTTCTTTCCCATTGCTTTGTTTATATTAGGCATTCAAGTAATTGCGAATTGGTCTTGATGTGAAATAGTTATATGCTAGAGATTGCCCTTCATACAGAGGTGTACCTGCTTTTACTGCCTAATCATCACAAAAGAACTTTGTGTCATTTATCTGATGCCACAAATAGAAGAATACTAATGTCAAAATAACCCTATTAATGGTGTTAGAAAAAGTGAAGCATTATGTACCTATAGGTTAATTTATATTCATCTGATAGTTATTCCTGTGATGTGATTTGTGGAAAGAGTTCTTTGGAAGTTATTTCCTTTTTCTGGGAGTTAGGGGGTGGGGTACAGGGGGTGTAAAGGAGGGAGAAGTGCTGCGGTAGTCAGCAGTTAAAGACAACACTAGAAGAGGGGAAGAATTTTAATTCAAATTTTTATTTAATCAAAAGTCAAAATGTGAATACTTGATTAGTGGAGTTATTGAATTGGTGAAACATACAATCAAAAGTGAATTCTTAGAACTATTACTATGTCTTAATCCAGTCCCACTGAGCTATATCTTGATTTCGTATTTTTACCATATCTATAGCTTGTATCTTAATTGATATAACGCAAAAGTACCATATAGACATCTCAAACTAAAGATCACCAGGTGCTTACTGTCAGAGCTGGGTGGTCTGCTATGGAAAGTCTTTCCCAGAATTTCGATGAGATTGGGGAAGATACTGCCCAGAAGAGTTCCTCCCAAATGCCCTTTATATAGAGCTCAGGAGAATCTGGAATAATACTGGGCTAGATACTGCCCGAAGGCCTTGTACACTTAAACTACCTCAGTGTGCCTTTCTGAATATTACTCAATTATTCCAGGAAGTGAGCATAAATATCACTGCCATTCTTTGTTAACATTTTATGCCTATGTCATTTTCAGCTAGTTATGTGGTGACTAATTTTAGTTGTTTAGGCCCCAAATAGTGTATTTGAGTAATATTCCATGTTTTTAACATGAAGAAATGCTGCAATCCAACGTACTCATCTCTCAAATATGAGGAAAGTTGGCGTAACAGTTACATTATTACTATAGGAATTGGAGAACATATATAGTTTTCACTAGTTTGCATTATACACAAAATATTTTTAAGAAAACAAAACCTATTTCCTAAACTTAAGAGTCCCTTAGTGAAGTCTATTCACTTTTCTGCTGTATGTTGTACAGTTAACATTGTGCAATGGGAATGATCACGATACTAGTAAATCCTCTAGTGATCGCATAAGTGCAATCTTCCCCACTTTATACCAGAAGCTACAGTTGAAAAGTCCATTTGAAGTTTTGTTTTGCTCAGTGGCAAAGATCAAATGGGACCATCCCTCTCCCTGTTAACCACTCTAATTGAGTCCTGAGTGGGAAAAGATTAAATATAAAGGGTTTGGCAACTTTTAGAAGGAGACTTTTGAAAGAAGGTTACCAAGAAATTGAGGATTAAAAAGATTTAGAAGTAATAGCTGTCAAATTCAAATTTGAGAATATCAATTTTGACTTAAAAGCATAATACATGAGTCCCCAATGCAAATATGCTTAATCCCTCACTTTATACATACTTATTTACACTTCTTTTTCCTTTTAAAGAAGTGAATATAGTTAAGAAAAATGTTAAATGTAAACCTACTTTTCTGATTCCCCCAGCTACCAAGACTCCAAGGTATAACATGGAAAGAGACATTTTCAGTGGGGAATTACTTCCGTTACTTCACTTTTGAGGATATTGAGATCATTCTCCTTCTACTCATCTTGATTTAAAATTTTTCTTTTGGGTACCCAGAATGGTTCCAAGGTTAGTACTGCTTGAATTCTTTTCAACTTCTGCCATGCATCTTTCCATATTTACTGAGTTTAAATGAATCCTCTCAGGGAGAAAAGAAAAGCTAAATATAGAAAAGTGGGAGTACTTTCACGTTTAATACGCAAGGACATAAAATAGAATGTTAGGAAACAATTTGAATTTTTTTCCCTAAAATGTAGGTGACTATGGGCTGGCTAGTTTACAACTTTCCTTCTCTCACTGAAATAAAAATATATAGTTAAGGAATAGGGATGAATACATAAAAGGTGACACTGACAGTTTGGGCATATTCCTTGTTACTTTCTAATCTTGAGAATCACAGTTTGCTGTTTTAGAGGTATCTGAGAGGTTCCAGATAAAAAGCTATGGTGAAATGTTCTTAAACTTTGAGCGTGCTGGATGCCCTAAAGTAGGAGAGGAATTTATAACAGAAGCTTACAATGAAGAACCAGACATTCCGAGCCATCTGAGATCTTGCAATGAGAAGACGCCAGACGATTAGGAAGAGGGCAGTATTAAAGAGGTAGTGGATATTTCGGAGCCTAGGGAAGAGACAGACATAACCAAAGTTAAAACTACCAGATACCCAACCACATTATCTGAAGATAAATGTGTGTTTTCTTGGATATGACTGGCAAGTATTAATGTAGTGCTCACAGAGTAGTTGGCATAACTTGGCCTTTCGGTTTTTGCATCTTTCGTTTCCGCAGCATTCTTGCCGAATAGTCAGATTTCTACCATATTTCCCTAACTCATTTCTCTTATACCTCTCTCCATTTGAAACTATTTACAAGCATGACTAGCATAATCTTGTAAATATACTTTGATCATGTTACTGCATCATAAATCTTCACTGGTTCTTGTTCATTAGAAGGTAAATTCTAAAGTTCTTGGCTTGCTATTCAAGGTTCCTCCTTCCTGTTTTGCAAGCTACTTTTCTATCCTTATCATCTCTGCACTGCAGATCCTCTGCTTCTACCAGGATTATACCAGAGTGCTAGAATTTTGACCCTCAGGGATTATGACTGAAAGAAATTTAAGGAAGTTGAAAAAAATTGAGGAGGGACTTTTTTCTAAGTTAAATAGCATAACCAGGTCTCCTGTCTGTTGGGTATTTATATCCCATTATGACAGAGTGTGGTAGAAGAAACAAATTTGGGTTCAAATCTGTCTCTTAGACTTACTGTGCATTACCATGGGCAAGTTATTTGCTGTGTTTAAATCTAAACATCTGTTTCATAAAAATGGAATAACAAAAGTAATACTTTCCTCATGGAGGTGTAGTGAAGTCTAAATGAAACTGTTACAGGGTAGAGTATAGAGTGCAGGACCTGTAATGTAGTAAATGCCCAAGAAATGTTCATTCTTCTCCTTCTCTGCACAAATGTTATGTCTGGTATAAAATCGGATGCACAGTAGGTGCTCAATAAATATTAACTGACTGATTATACTTACCTTTTTAAGTGTTGCTTTGCTTCTGGAATCCCAGCCATATCCTCTTTCAATAAGTATTTTTTAACTCCCAAAACATAATTTTCAATGTATTCCAACCAGTTCAACTGGCGCACATCAAAGTTGAATACCTGAGAGGCAAGAGAGATTATAGGTGGCCTGAATTGCAGTGCTGGACAGTCACTTTGTCCAGTTGAGGTTTCTTCTACATAGATGAGTGACCTTCAATTTGGGAGACATAGGTTGAACCTCTCCAAAGGAGAGATTATTTGAGTCATTATTTCAAAGGTGCTGATAATATGGATTACTATTTACATAGGAATATTTAAACATGGATCGAACACAAACACTTCACATTTCTTGTGAGGGAGATTTAAAGGAAATGGTATTACATAGTCTGGCGAAAGCTTATGGTTGGTTTGGTATATATTTCAGCTAACCGCGGAGTAATTATTTTTAAAAGTGATGGAATAATATGTTAGTGACCAAAACATAAATGATGCAACGTTCCCTTTCCTCTTAAATTCTGGTGTTACCCGCTATCCTACCATCCTTTCCTAGAACATTACCACTTCATTATGCAGATTACACTTTGGTAAGCAAAGCCTTAAGGAATAAGTTACCATAATTTATATTTAAGAAGAGAGTAGTAGTGAAAGTGAAAAGGAGTGATCACAACATGGGGGAGGAGTAGGGAAGAAGGAGAAGGAAGAGATCTGTTTAGGGAGAGAAATTTTGCCACGTAGAAGATAGATATAGAGAGTGACAATAAAGAAAAAGGATTAAAAATTTTAAGGTATCTTTGAGGAAGAGAAAAGACAGACACTTGCATGACCAAAAATATATTCTTTTTTTTGGTTTGTTACGAAAAAGCTGGAGTAAAGATTTGAATTGCATTCCATAGATTTTATTTTTTGTGTACTTTCTTTGAAAATGACGCTGGGCTGACACAGGATCATGAGGTGGCCCAGATTTATATGGTTTACAAATGGAGATAGGATGAGTTCGGAAGAGAAACCTGATAGGTCGTTCTTGAGCCATCCAGGGATCTTTTCAAAATCTCCATATAAAGGGCTTAACTGGAAAAAGAAAGGGAGGAAATGATCTTCAAATATATTAGAAAAAATAGTTTTGATTGAATATGAAGAATTTAGGGCACTAAAACCTGTTAGTAGAAAGACTGTCAAGAAGATTCTGGTATCATCTCTGGAAATATTTCAAGTATTAGGTATTCTTGGAGAGTTTGGTATGACCCTGTTATCAAATAACAGATTGCATCAGTGAGTGGATTTGGTTCAATAGGGTTTTATTTGGTGTATTTGGAGAGAATGGCCTGGAAAAATGGACTTGTGCTAGCCATTTAAAAAGTCTAATATTTATAAATCTTAGCAAGGGGAGGGTTTGTTTAAGGTGCCTTTGTCCTTCCAACTGGGTACTCTTCTCTCTCTTTGGACATACAGCACTCTCAGATCACTTTTTATATTAATCCCTGGAGATTAAAAAAAACAAAAAAAGCCTATCTTTAGTGGAGAGTTTCTCGTTACTCTTAACTTACTGAACTTCTGGTGAGGCCTCACTAGGAAGGATTTTAATAGCTAAAAAGTCTTAATCCAAATAAATGATGTTCCTAGAATAACAAGAATGATGTTCCTTTGAATGGCACAAAGTAGACATTCAATAAATACTTGCTGAATACATTAATGAATTATAGAATTTTGGTCAAATTAATTTAAATATTAATTTTGAAAGCCAAAATTGTTTCTTTTTTGTTATACAACACTTTCTTCTATTTAGTCTGTATATAAGGTTTACATGAGGATGACCAAAGTAAACTCTTAGTTTGATCAGGGCTTAGATGGTACCAAATAAAAGGCATACATTATCAAAACCAAAAAGCCAGTCACCACTAAAGATCAAGTTAGTTAACTTTAAAACGGCTTCACCATTTTCTGAGAATCTCTTGGGTTTAATTCATAAATTGCATCTTTCTTCCAGAGTCTATATTTAGCTCTGTTTCTCTTTAGGAAATATTACATTTCTTAAGAATGTAATTGAATGTGACATCTTAAAGATTTAGTAGTTCTCTAGGGCTTCTTGATTCTTTCTCCTTTATATGCAAATTAAATGTTATATATTAATCACAGAAAACCATCTTAGAACTCGGAGGGAAGTAACTAAATATTATTAACCCTATTTAACATTCTGAGCATTCAGTAAACATTTAATAATGAGCCCTTTGCTGATTCATTGTCCATATTGCTTTTGGTTTATCCTGTCAACTTGCATGGAGAAACATGACAAGAAATAACTTTTTAAAAGTCATAAATGGGCTGGGCGTGGTGGCTCATGCCTGTAATCCCAGCACTTTGGGAGGTCAAGGCAGGCAGATCACCTGAGGTCAGGAGTTCAAGACTGGCCTGACCAATATCTTGAAACCCCATCTGTACTAAAAATACAAAAATCAGCCGGGCATGGTGGCGGGCCCCTGTAGTCCCAGCTACTTGGGAGGTTGAGACAGGAGATGCGCTTGAACCCGGGCGGCGGAGGTTGCAGTGAGCCGAGATCTCGCCACTGCACTCCAACCTGGGCAACAGAGCAAGACACTGTCTCAAAAAAAATAATAATAAATAAAAAGTCATAAATGTATTTACTTTGCTTTGATAACTTTTTTTTTATTTCTCTTCATTCTTCCTTTTGAACAATGAGTCCCAGGAAACTATATTTTCCTTTTCACTTTGCTACCAGAAAGCTCAAGAACAAATTCACTGCTTAAATTAACTACAGCAACTTAATAGGATCTTGTAGATTATGTATGGACATCCTCTTTTTAAATTTTTAGCTGTGACTTCATATTCTGATTCATATTTCCTTGGTTTTGCATTTTTTTATTTCTATTTTGTTCTTTCATTATGTGTATTTTTTGCAAGATACCTCAAACCTTTGTGAGATTTAGAGTATTAACAAAGAGAGCAGATGAGATTAGTGAGTTCCAGAGTGCTTCAAAGACTTATCCAAAAGATGAATTGCTTTTTGAAAGAAATTCCATTATCACTTTGATTGGATATGGTTTTTATAGCATCATTAATATTGCTTAGTCATTCATATAAGCAGAGACTTTTATTTTTATACTGTTTAACATTTCTAAGTTTGATTTCAGAGTGGCCCTGTTCAGAATCTTGATTCCATATGGCAATTCAAACTGAATTTTGAGCCACACCAGAATTTGGTAATTACATTTAGTACTATTACTTTTGCTAAGATATTTTTGAGAGCATATGTTAAATCCACTGAAGCTTTGATTCTTTTTCACAAAATTTTGAAAGGTTAAAATAGTAAAATGTCAGAAATGAACCTAGGCTCATTACCTTTTGAGTTATTTAGGCAGGAAAATTCCATGGAGAAAATACATAAGGATAAGCCTACAGAGAGTTTAAAGCTAAATTTTAAAAGAACTTACAATAGCTTGAATTTATTTGTTTTTGATTTATAAACTGGCTTAATCATCATTCATTTCAAACACTAGTGCTAGAAGAATTTTGTCTATGTGTGGTGTGTAAACATTTCTGAATAACTATTTCATATCACTTTGAGAGGTAGCAATGATTTCAGATAAAATATCCCTCTAAATCTTGCCTTTTTTGGCCTAATATAGTATTTATTATATTTGACATGGATAATGCTTAGGAAATAATTCTAGGGCTTGGATTTGAATCATGCTCAATAAGTTTGATAGGTAGAAGTGAAACCCTTAGCTGGCAAGCAAGGTCAGTTAGCCATCTGATATTTACTCCCCAGTGTGACTTGGTTTCTTCTACATGCTGTCAGGTACAAAATAAAAGATACATTTTAGAAAATTGTTTCTTAGTGGGAAATGTCAATCAATATGGAGTGAAAGCCTTAAAATTGAGTTAAAAACTTTACCAATTGCATACAGAGATGTTCAGGGGATATATGACTGAGAAAAAGGCTAGGAACATGTATAATGTACAAAAGATTTCTCTGTGTGTGAATTTCAGAATATGCAAAGATTTTAGGACTTATCCTTTGTGACTGCCAAGAAATTAAATAAGTGGTGCTAATGCTAACGAATTAAGCTGAAGGCCTGTCTTGAGAAATAAAAGTCTGAACTGTTGTAGAGAAATCCTATAGGGAGGAAGATCAATGATGCAGCACTGCTGGAGGGAGGGCTGAGATGAGGCAGAATGCATAGGTGTAGGGATTCGCTTTAACAAGGTACGGAAGGAACTGTAGCTGGGAGAGGCAGAACAACTTTGATTGGACAAGAATAGTGGATGATAGAGCTTATCAGCAATCAAATCACTTTTTCATTGAAGTCATATGCCGTGGCAGATAAGGGAAGAACACAGTCACCCAGAGGTATTGAGGGTTTGTTGAAATGATAACTACCAACGAGTGACAAAACGATTGAAGTGCAGTAGATAAAACATGTCGGCAGATCAGCAGTTAAAGATTTAACCAAAGTCCAAGAACCTACGTTTCTTACTTACATTAAACTTGTTTCCTATGGTGGTGTTGATAGCATTGACCGATTTTCTTAGATAAACAAAGCAAAACAAAATCTGTGTCTATAACCAAAACGTCTTATTCATTCATTAGCTTTCCAAGTCAAATAATTCTAAATTCCAAGTGAGTAGCATTTTCCTGTTGCTTAAGTCGGTGCTATACTTACTCTCTGGTCTTCAGGACTCAGCTCAGACATCAGCATTTCTGTATTGTATGTGCTCCATTCCCAACTCCGGTTGATGAAATACTCCAACATGGAAGCAGTTCTTAAAATCTGATTCATGACCTTTGTCATCCTGAGATAACCATCAGATAGGAGTAAATATCAGCACACCACAGATAGCTGCTTCCCTGTCAGTCTACAGGGATGTATGAGAAATTATTTTTAAGAAAATACAAAAATTATCCCTGTCTTTTTCTCCCATTCCTTATTAAAATTCTTATTCTTTTTTTCTCCTTCCACATTAACTCGCTGTTCATTCAACAGAAAAAGAAAAGGGCTGAAGCTAAAGGAGCTTGTTCTGTTAGGCATTTAGTACTACCACACTCCTTTTCTAACACCTATTTCTCAAGAATAGCAAACCTATTTTTAAAGTGAGCCAACTATTCAACTTGAATGACATACTGTTTGTTTTTTTGAATTCTGATGTAGACAATTGGAAAACCTTCTCATCTTTCTTTTTGAGGCAGGGTCTTACTCTGTCACCCAGGCTGGAGCGCAGTGGGGCCCAGCTAATTTTTTATATATTTTGTAGATAGGGTTTTGCCATGTTGCCCAGGTTGGTCTTGAACTCCTGAGCTCAAGGGAACCAACTGCCCTGGCCTCCCAAAGTGTTGGGATTACAGGCATGAGCCACGGCGCCTGGCTTTATTTCTCATCTTTATTGTACATTCTTGTATTTTAAAAAATTGATAGAATCTGAGGTCTTAGTATATAACTTTTGGGCAGAAGTGTTTAACTATATCAGTGTTTGGTGAATCAAAAGCAGTTGTCAATCATAGTGGAGATTTAAAAAGAAAAAAAAAAAACTTCTTGTTGATAACCTATTCTGTGTTAGGCATGGTCCCGATACTTTTACAAAGTATCCTCTCTGCTAATTTTGATACCATGTTTGTTAGGTAAGTCTGCAGTTTTACAAATGGGCAACATGAGCTTAAGATAAAGTGTCAACGTCAAATTCCAACCCAGTTTTAACTGACCTCAAAAAACCTGAGCTGTGTAATCTCACTGCCTTGTGTCCCATTACACAAGATGAACCACACTATCCAATCTTGTGGTCAGGACTTGGACCAGATCTTCTTTGTGCACCTCCCAACTTTATAACAATTTTCAAAAAACTTTCATATACAATCTTACTTGATCCTAACAATATGGCTGTGAGATAGTCAGGATTTATATTATGTATCTCCATTTTACAGAAAGATTATGCTCAAGGTCCCATAGCTAATGCCCAACCTAGGTCTTTTAGCTACAAATCACTTTTGGCCTGTAAAGCACTTGATTTTTAGTTAACCCAGTCTTGCTAGTAGTGATTACTATAGTTGGCTCAATAATTATGATGCTATTGTGGGGATTTGCTTTTAATTTTGGTCAAAGTTAATGCCCATGTACTAATGACTCATGAGGTATTTCTCTTACTGTATCATAGGAGATTTCTTAGGCATGAGATAGACATCATTGTGCCTGATATAAGCACCATAATAGGGTTCCACTTTACTATTACTATCGAAATCTTTAGCCATTCTCCAACTCTGATGCAATTGATGTGATTTCAATACACTTATTTTAATTTCTAAAAATAATGGTTGGACATGATATCATTGGATGTACAGAACTATATCAACCTAATGATATATTTTAGAAAAAATACTTGTATTACTCTCAGATAGAGAAGGTCTTTATTGTTTGTATGAGACAGGGTCTCGCTTTGTTGCCCAGGCTGGAGTGCAGTGGCTCAGTCATGACTCACTTTAGCCTTGACCTCCTGGGTTCAAGCAATCTTCTGCCTCAGACTCCTGAGTAGCTGGGACTATAGGCATGTGCCACCATGCCTGGACAACGTTTTTAAATTTTATTCTCGTAGTGATGGGGTCTCGCTGTGTTGCCTAGTCTGGTCTTGAAGTCCTGGGCTTAAGTGATCCTCCTTCCTCAACCTCCCAAATTGCTGGGGTTACAGGTGTGAGCCACCACACCCAGCCAAGAAGGTCTCCTTAATACACAAAATGCAAAAGCTATAAAGGAAAACAATGATTCATTTTACCACATAAAAATTTAAAATATCTTTTAGGGATTATTATATTCTAAGCATTCATATTAAACTCTATAAAATAGATTATGATTACTATGCCCATTTTATAGAAGAGGAAGTTAGGATTTAGAGAGATGAAGTAATTTAGGACTCTTATGGCTAAGTTGGTGAAGCCAGGATTTAAATCCTATAAGTCTGACTCCAAACTTCATGTTCCTAAGCCCTGCATTATGTGTATCTTCACTCATATTACAAAAAGCTTTATAGTCAAAGCTAAAAAGAAACAGACCTGGAAAAAATATATGAAATATGTATTCAGACACACATGTTCCCATATATTAATAAGGACAACCTAATAGGAAAATAGGGAGCAGAAGCAGGCAACCCACAGAGGGGAAAACTTAAATGTCCAATAAACAAATGAAAGTCCAGTCCCTCCAGCAATCAGGAATGCAAATCAAAAAAACAAAAAGATGTCATTGCTTATGAGTTTGACAATTCAGAAGTTGATTTTTACAAAGTATTAATGAGGGTAAGAAATACTGTTTTGTACCCCTCGCCCAGGCACAGTGGCTCATGCCTGTAATCCCGGCACTTTGCGAGGCCGAGGTGGGTGAATTGCTTGAGGTCAGGAGTTCGAGACCAGCCTAGCCAAGATGGTGAAACCCCAACTCTGCTAAAAATACAAAAATTAGCCAGGCACGGTGGCGGGCACCTGTAATCCCAGCTACTCGGGAGGCTGAGGCAGGAGAATCGCTTGAACCCAGGAGGTAGAAGTTGCAGTGAGCCGAGATTGCACCACTGCACTCCAGCCTGAGTGACAGAGCAAGACTCCATCTCAAAAAAAAAAAAAAAAAAAAAAAGCCAGTTTTGTAGCCCTCATACACTGTTGTGGTAGTGCCCACTGACATTCTTCCTTTAGGGAGGGTCATCTGGCACTAGTCACAAAATCCGCATACCCTTTAATCCGGCAATCTCCCTCCTCAGCATCCTCTCCTGGCATAGGCACATTCTAGAAGGCACATTCTAGAAAGAGGCATGCACACTGATATCCATTGCCTCGTTGTTTGCAGTAAAAAAAAAAAAAAAAAAAAAAAAGGCAACACTGGGCAGGATGACTTAGATTTTCATGGAAAATTAGTGGAAAAAGTCGTAAAATACATACAATTGATTTATATACACACATACCCCCCTACTGCAAAGCAAACCATATATGTCCATATATGGATGTAAAAGCGTAGAAGAGTATACACAAGCACACCTGGAGAAGGAAAGGGTCTAGAAGGATTTCAACTTTTTCTGCCATGAAGATTATTGCTAAAATACATACCACACAACAAACCAACCCATTTCCCACAAATATTACTGTTTGACTTCTCACAAGATACATACAGATTTTTATTGTGTCTCTTCCTTCTGTGTTTCTCTTTTTTCCTAACTGAACTTTGTTCTTTATGCAGGCTCTCTTCCAATCCTGACATATTTTAAAACCTTTAGCATTTCTGCTTACAATATTTGGGTTTTCTTCTTTTCCTAGCTTTATTGAACGAGCCCCATACAAATATTTTCCCCATAATCACAATGTTTCCTTTTCACCTTGCTCAAGAACTGAGTTCTGAGCTCCAAATGAGGTCTCTAACAATTTACATTCACTCTACATTGGCTAAGTTTTAGCCATTTGCACTGCTAATAAAGAAGACACACACGCTGAAGAAGACTTCCTCCCTTACAAAGGGGCTAGCACAGAAGGCAGTACTGTTCATGCTTCTGATTCTTGATCACAAGAATTGCCTTAGGCAATTATAATAATGATGACTCTGACACAATAGTGTCTGAGCGAGACAGATAGAGGCTATGTCCTATGTCACACAGCTAGGTGGTGACAGCTGCCTTAGCATCAGCACACTGTGTTCCCTCTAATTTCTTCACTCATCTCTAGGTGGCAGTAAATCTGGTTCCGAATACTGACTTTGAGACTCAGCTTTCTCCACATCCTTCCTGTCACTTTCTTTGAGACTAATTCAGATTCTTTCCTTAGCTTCTGTTTCCCCTTTTGTAAAATTGGGATGATGAGGATCTCTTCTTGGGTAACTGTGACAATTAAAGTGGGATCATCATACATCAGCCTTAGTCCCACGAGTGCCACAGTAAACTCTAAGTGAGGTTGTCATCATTATTGTAGATTTAAGATGATCTACCTATTCAGAAAACCCTAGTGACAGAGTCTCAGTTGCTTTTCTTTTTGCATGAATGATTACTTGCTGAATTCATCAAGCTCTTTAACATTTACCTTCCTTTATTGTGCTGGAACAATTTTAATGTCTTTTGTGACTTCTCTCTATGACTGCTTTGTTTGTTGAAAACTTATACAGGTCGAGTATCCTGTATCTGAAATGCTTGGGCCAGAAGTGTTTTGGGTTTTGATTGTTTTCAGATTTTGGGATATTTGCATATATGTAATGAGATATCTTGGGGATGGGACCCATGTCTAAACACAAAATTCATTTCTGTTTCATACATACTTAGCCATATACACATAGCCTGAAGGTAATCTTATGTAATATTTTAAATAATTTATGCATGAAACAGTTTTGAACATTTTTTTGACTGTGACCCATCACATGAGGTACAGTGTGTGGAATTTTCCACTTGTGGCATCATATCAGCACTCAAAACATTTTTGGATTTTGGAGAATTTCAGATTTCAGATGTTCAGATTAGGTGTGTTCAATCTGTATATATGGGTAAGATTCAGTTGTCTCCTTTAATCCTCTGCTGAAGGAAGCACTGAAGATTTTGGGGCAGTGACACTTTCAAAGCCATTGACTCAGCTTCTCACCTGGGCTTCCTTCCCGTGAGCCGCAGATAACAGTCATAGATGATGGCAGGGGCCCGGTGGCTGACCGCATTCCAGTACTGGGATGTGAAGTTGTTGCTGGTAAAATTAGCATATGGTCTCCTGAAAGCTCTCTCTAATGGGATTTTTTCAAAGGTTGCCAAGACTTGGACTCCTGGGGAAAAAAGAAAGTAAGTGCTAGAGGAGAAGAGGAGAATATAAGTCCATCACAGTGGAAAGCATTTGTAATGGGGTCAAAACAATAAAGACGAAGGATTTGTTGTGTAGAGTCAAGAATCAATTTCTGAGAACAATATAAAGATTTTTATGCTGGGCAAGTGGTTATCTGCAAACTGAAACAGTGTGAATAGGTTAATAATTGGGTTCTTTATCTGAAACATTTACTGTAAAACAAATTATTGGGGAAACACTTGTCAATACAAGGAGATACTGTTCAGAAAAACGTGAATCTGCATTTAATTCTAAGGTTATCTAGTCTATTCTGAAAGCCCCACGACAGAGGCTAGAGACCTTATTTCCCTGGCTGGACCATTACTTTCAGAACCATTTAGAAAGTTTCTTAACATTTTATTTCACTCTTTAGTAAAGGTTTAAGTAAAAGATTCTAAAGATTTTCAAGGCAAGATTTCTTTGTGTTAGTTTACTTCAAATACTTCCCTGGGAATATGTTAGACTCAATTGTCCACTCTGGTATCCAGGGTTTTATTCATAATAGTATTTTTCTTTTTATATGATTACTTAGATTAAGCTTAAGAACTTTTTATGCACATTTGTGAATTCAGTAGTTCTTTCCAAAAGATATTCATTTGAATTCAATTTTATTTAATGTATGTAGGTGTTTTTTCAAAGCGTATGCCTAAGCTCATTATTCAATTATGATGACATCAGTTATTATGGTAATATGACTGTTGCCCTCCTTAAAAAAATACCAGCTGAAATCTATCTGAAAATATAAATCCTATACAAAGAAGAGTCTCCAGAATCAATTGGTTCATAGGCATTTGTTAAAACATATGTGGCATTATTAAAGCATTTGGTTCTGTGCATAACGGAAACTTATGCACAAGTTGATAGCATAAGAGATTCTGATCTCAACACTGACATTCTGATGTATATATCCATATACCTGGTCAACATTTCCATCTGGATGTGTAATAGACATTCACATCTAACAGCTCTAAAATTGGCCTCCTGATACTCCGACTACCAACCACCCCCTTCCCAATACATACACAAACTTGCTTCTTCTTCACTAATCTACTTCTAACCAAATGGTAATTCAATTTTTTTAGTAGTTCAGCCAAAAACTTTGGGGTCATCCTTGATTCTTTAACAACCCACACACAATTTAACAAAATCTATCAGCTCTCTGTTTGAAAAATACCCAGAATCATAATTTCCACCTGCTGTGTCTCTGATCCAAACCACTACTGTAGCCTGGAGTGTTGCAGTACTGTCCTAAGTGGTCTCTGCCACTACCCTTGTACTCCTAAAGTCTGACCTCCATGGCGCAGCCAGAGTGATTCTCGTAAAATGTAACTCAGAGTATATTACAGATAGTTCTCCATTCAGAGCCCTTCAGTGGAATCTCATCTCATTTAGAGTCACAGCCATGGTCTGGAAGGCCTTGCACTCTCTACATCTTCACTCTCTCTGCCCACCACTCTGACTTTATCTCCTACCATTCTCCCTCTCAGTGCTTCTGCTGCAGCCATACTGGCCTGCTTGCTGTCCTTGAATATGATTAAAGAGCTGGAGCACTTATTGGTTCTTCAACTTGGGTATTTCCTCCACATGTCCCTCCGATTTGCCCCCTCACTTCTTTCAGGTCTCTGCTAAGATGACACGTTATCAGACAGACTTTCCTTGGCCATCACATATAAAACAGCAGCCTTCACACATCACTATTTACTTCTTTAGTCGGTTTTATTTTTCTGCAATCTCTCAACCATATCTGATGTATATTTCTCTTTTCTAAGATTTAAGTACAATAACAAAATTTTGTCTATTTTGTTTCAACCTATATAGTACCTTGAAAGTGGTTGGCAGGTAATCGGTGCCCAATAAATATTTTTTGACTAAATGAATGAATAAATATCTCAGCAACATACAATTACTTTCCATTTCCTAAATCTATACCAATCCTTCCTTTAGTCATTACAAACACATTTATTTGGCATTTAACACTTGCCAGGCATTGTGGTAGGTGCTGAGGTAAAAAAAAAAAAAAATAGTAATACTTATGATATATTCCCTGTCTTTAAGGAATTGGCAATCTAGTGGGAGATGTAGACAATTTATGATTACAATATTTTGCCTGAGTATTCTGCTAGAGATCAGTACAATAGGCTCTGGTGGAAGACAAAAGAAGCTTCTAGCTCTGTCTGTGTGCCAGGAAGGGGAGGGGTGAGGCTGGGTTAGGAATGGCTTTCTGAGAAAGCTGTCCAAATGGTAATAGCAAGCATTTACTGAAATGTTCATCGTTCTAATCACTGTGGTAAGCACTTTATCTCATTAAATCCTCCCAAGAGCTCCCTGGAATAGAATGATTATTATTCTCATTGACAGATTAAAAAAAAAAAAAAAAAAAAAAAAGATCTACGAGGAGAAACTGACTGACTTTTTCAAGTTCACACAACTAGTAAGTAGCGGAGTCTACTAAATGGTAGGCACCATACCAGCATATAACATCTATGTGGGCATGGATTTCTGTTTAGTGATATATCCTTAGCCCAAGAATAGTGCCTATTTAATGAGTACTGGAATGAATGAATGAGCTATGATTTGAATCCAAGAATATTAGATCTTAGAGCCCAAGACTTTTAACCATTAAGCTACTGTCTTTCTGATCTGAAGTACAAGTAGAAACTCATGCACATGTAGAAAGTTTAATTTGGTAATTGAAAACTGCACTTCTGCATCCTCATAGGTCAAAGAAGAATTTAAATGAAAAATGCTTAATGCTTAGAGAGTAATGATAACATCAACACCATACAACTACACGTGTGGGATACAGCCAAAGTGGCATTTGAGCGACATATAAAGCCATAAATGCATGTATTAGAAAAGCTGAATATTCGTGAGCTGTATTTCTAAATTAAAGAGAAGAGGCCGGGCGCGGTGGCTCACGCCTGTAATCCCAGCACTTTGGGAGGCCGAGGCGGGCATATCACGAGGTCAGATCAAGACCATCCTGGTTAACACAGTGAAACCCCGTCTCTATGAAAAATACAAAAAAAAACTAGCCGGGCTTGGTGGCGGGCGCCTGTAGTCCTAGCTACTTGCGAGGCTGAGGCAGGAGAATGGCGTGAACCCGGTAGGCGGAGCTTGCAGTGAGCCGAGATCGCGCCACTGCACTCCAGCCTGGGCGACAGAGAGAGACTCCGTCTCAAAAAAAAAAAAGAAGAAAGAAATAATCAAAGAAAACAGGAGGAAGGGGAAAATAGAGATAAGGCAACATATCAATATGTATCAATGCAGTAGAAAACGAAGCAACATAATAAAGAATCAATAAAGCCAGAAGAAGTTGGTTCTTTGAAAAAAGAAGTAATAAACCCTTTGGAGAAGACACATAAATATTATGAATTAAAAGAGAAACATAATTACAGATACAGTTTAGGACAAAAAAATTGATATAATATGAAAAATTTTATGGGAATACGTTTTAAAACAGACAAATTCTTAGAAAAAGAGCCAAATATAATTTACTCAAACTGATTCCAGTAGAAACTGAAAGCCTGCAAAATTCTTTAACTATTGAGGCAATAAAAAATCCTCTCACAACAAAATTACAAATCCAGATAATTTATAGGTAATTTTACCAAGTTTCCAAGGAATAGATTGCTCCAATATTTACACAAACACTTTCAGAGAATAGAAAACAACAAGGGAAATATATTATCAGCAAACTGAATTAAACAGAATATATAAAAGATAACATGCTGTGACCCACTTGGGTTTATCCTAAAAATGGCAGGATAGTTTAAAATTTGAAGAGTCTCAAGAATCACCGGTTCCTAGACATTTATTAAAAGATATGTGGCATTATTAAAACATTTGGTTCTATGCATAACCAAAAGTTATGCACAGGTTGACAGCATAAGAGATTCTGATATCCCATGTTCACCGACCCAGCTGTCTATCACTCGTTGTAATGTCACCTGAGGCTATGTATGTTGAACCTCCTGTGGCATGGCTACTGCTCCTAGTAGGAAGCATTTTGATCCCTCCTAAGAACCCTGATAGGAAACACAAATGAATTTAATATGAATGCAACATCAAATTAATTAGTAATAGCTTTCAGAAATGCTGTATTAGATGGGAATCTAGAATAGAGCCTTGGCACAGGGAGAAACAATGTTGTATCAGCCAACAATGTTTGCTATAGGTTTAAGAGGAGTAGAGAAAAATACATGCATGCCAGGCATTTTTCATTCTTGGAAAAGCATTTTTCAATTCAAAGCCTATTACAAAATGAGCCACAGTGTCTAGCTGCCCTACAATAGAACTCTCAGTGCAGCACCATGGCTTACCACTGGAATGTGTAGAGGTAGTGTTACCTATGTAACAGGGAAAGAAAGTGTGCATTAGTAGGCACTAGGAAATCCTACAGAATAGCCAAACTCCCTACTTTTAACTTTCTACCATCATTAGATGTTTAAGTTGTACTCAACTCTATTTCCATGGTTTTATACATTGAACAGATCCAGTCCTTTACATTCAGACAAATCAATTATTTGTATAGTACAGGGTTTATCCATTTCACCAAGCATGAAGAATCATCTAGATGCTTATTAAAAATATAGTCTCCTCAGCACCACCCAAGACCGTGGTCCCAAGGGTTCAAGGAATCTGGGTGTCGTTTTTATTTCTCCCATAGTGATTCCCATTCACTTTTACAAATCGCTAGTGGAGTGGTTATTGCACACCTGAGAGGCAAGCTGCATAAATTAATGATCAGTATGATGGCTCAATAACAAAGGAATAACATCACCTGACTTTTCTAAATCTCATTGGTCATTGATCACGTCGCATTCTCAGTGACATATCAAGAAGGGAAGGGGTGTGTGTAGGAGCCACTGCTCCAGCAGGGAGGAGTATTTCAGTATTTTATCACTGACATTCTTTGTAACTGCCAACTTTTGCTTTGTTTCATCGTTTTTAAAATCTTTATAGCCAGTGGACCCCTTACTGCTTACAATCATGCACACGTTGCCACTGACTCCTTTCTTTGGTAACCACAGTACATTCTAGTTAACTACCACACATTTACAATATCTCATTATTTTGTGTCTTTACTTACTTTTTGTCTTTCTCCCCGTATAGGCTCTAAGCTCCATGACACACTTTGTCAATTTTTTCTCTATGCCAGATGCTAGTAATTATAGACTTACATGGCTAAAGCACTTACCCATTTTGTGCCAATTGCAGGGATTGAGGTTACCAGATGTACTGTGGTAGACTAATGTTGACTTAGGTCTGGAAAATGAAATAAAAATTAGATAAGTACAACAAAATGGAAAGCTAATGAAAGAAAAAATAAGGAAAAATAATATTTAGACAGATTGGTTTCAGTAACTCATCTGATTAAGGCAACCTATGAAAGGCTTCCATTGTTCATTCTTTCTCTGGGTTAACAAGCAAAATGGAAGAAGACTAGGAAAAGCGTGTGTGTGTGTGTGTGTGTGTGTGTGTGTGAAAGAGATGTTAAATAGGAGTGACATAGTATGGAGCACATATGTGTGAATTCACATAAGAAAAATTTAATTCTGTTTACCATTCACTAACAGACCCAAATATATGAATAACCTATTTTTTTTTCCTTTGTACCAGGAAGCTTCCCCACACACCGTGACTGAACTTTTGGCATTTACCAGAGTTCAATTAAAAAATATATTCTCTCATTTCATCAATTTCTATCTCCTTTGCCCTAAAAGAGAAAGCTGAATTTTAGACTACTGAATAGAAAGAAAAGCCTTTTGGTTATCAAGAATTTTATAGTTAAGTGATTTAAAGGTTTTATTACTTTATGGGTAGCCAAGTTCTAAACTGTATTTATAAAACAACGAAATGCATATATGATGGCATATTAGGAACTCCATAAAATATTGAAATACACACTTTCACACATTTGGGGTCTTGTACAATGAAATGTCTATATTTGGAAAAAGGGCCTAATATATTCACTCTGCCCCTCTCGAAACCTTTGAAAGCCCACTTGAGCATCCACACCTGTGAACTGCAGTATACCATCCTACAGCTAGCATGAGATTGACGACTGTATCAACTGGAATTAAGTCTGCCACTGCCTTTGGAGTAGCTTTTAAGGCCCGAAGAAACCCTTTCCCAGCCTGCATAGGAAAAAGAACATAAAATGTTAATCCAGGTCTTAAATAATAGCTGGGGCTAAAGTATGTATCATCAAACTGATTATACTAGTGCAGTACGTGAAAACAGCTAACATTGATCCACTGCTTACCAGGTTCTTATGCTAAGTCTGACTTCCTCAGTCTATCCTACCTTCCCAGCCAAGCGCATCTCCAGCATTTCCATGAACTACTAGTGTTCCTCACGTTCCTTCAGGAAATAAAATTCCTCGAATTTGTGAGAGGTTAATAAACTCAATTAACAAACACCAAGAATAAACTTTTACATCTTAAAAATTCATAAAACATGTTAAGAATTAAGGTTATACAAATTTCCCATTAACTTTCCCATTAATATTTGTTTACCATTTCCTTGATGATTTTGTTTTCTGCTAGGGTTTATTAGCTTACAAGCAATAGTAGGCACTAAAAGTTTAAGAAACATTTATTTGAAAAACATTAATTGGTGAAATTCCACCATTAATAAAATAAAACTTTTTTTTTGGCTTGGAAAAATTGCCTTATTATTTACTTTTTATTCAGCATCTTAGTTCACCTCACAGATCACTGATGTTACATAGATGCAAGAATTAGGAATTATTCATGTCAATAATTTGTTGAGTTTATGAAATTGATTCTTTGCGCTTTGCATGTTTCCAACATTGATTTGCAATGATTAGCACTTTCTTACGTTACTCAGTTCTGTTGTCTTATAACTAGCTCCCCTTCTTTCAAACATAAGAAACCAATCTAGAACATTTTAGAAAATGTAAATAAATATGCAGCTTTGCATATAATGAAACCCGCTTTGGGATCATGTTAAAATAATGATGTTCTAAGTCACTAAACGTTCACCCCAACTGAACTTTTGTAGAAGAAAGAGTTGAAGGCAGATGGGAAACAGAAAGAAAAGGGCTGCTTGAAAAATCAGACATCGGAAGGAAGATCTTTGTCACTGTTATAATTCACTGTCTCATATTCATAAGGGGGAAATACCCCCATCTTGTGGTAACTAAAGAAAAGTCCTGATGCTCAAAGACTTCAAAAATAAAACTCCTAAATAGTAACTGATAGCACATTACCTCTGTTTTTCTGATAAAAAATTCTCAAAGAATAAAATAATTTCATCCTGCCTCTATATTACAATTAGAACAATTAAAATAATGTGCCTCAATTGTTAGTAAAGTAGCATTTATATTTTTGGATCAATGAAGCTAAGTCAGCACTAAGAATTTTGTTACTCTTCCTCTACTACATTTCAGGGAGTTATTTCTTCATTGTTATACATACCGCAATAATTAGTCCATTAGGTCCATTTATATTATCAACCCAACCCTAAAAGAAAGAAGATTTCTGTTGGTTACACATTTCAGAAAATTGTTTTATCTCTGGAACATCTGCAGTCTAATCTTAATAAATTTCAAACAAGAGCACTGAGATCCCAGCCAATAGAACTATCTAATTCAGTATTATTTAGATCTCAAAAGATAAAGGCAAATCACTGGCCATTTTCTGTACTTTATTTGACTGTGCAAAAATTAGAATTTTGCCAGGATTGTTTTTCTTAGCAGGAGCCATGAATGCTTTTCTGGTGTTTTATGACCTCTTATGGACCTTGTCCTTATATCATGATCTGCTAAGCAATTCACCAACCATCCTTCTCCACCTTAGTCCTGATTTCAGCCTCCTTAGGAGAACGTTGAAAACATGATTTGTGTTAATGGCCCATTTCTTGACATTTTTTACCAACTATAGAGTCCATGACAGATATATATATGTGTGTGTGTGTGTGTGTGTTTCTGTATGTGTATTGACTTGCTTAAAGATGTTACAGAAAGATTATGTTTAAGAGCAGCTAGAGGGAAATGTGTTTTTAAGTTTGTTTCTTAAGACCTAAGCCATTCAGCTGACCTTATTATGTCTCTTTACATTACAGTATAAAAGTCAAATGTGTGTGTATAATGGGAGAGGAGAGAGATGAGAGGAGAAGATGAAGGGATTAATATTTGTTGAGCCTTTTAGTAGGGACCAGGTTTTACTTGAGACTGAGCACTCCTCATACATTGTCTCATTAAATCAACTCTCCAAAGTAGTATCTGTCCTGTTTTATGGAAGGGACAACTCAAAAACATTGCATTACCAGTAAGTAGTGGAGCTGGAATTTACCCCAAAGCTTCACAGATTTGCTTTGAAGAAGATGATGTAATTTAAAGTACTTTCAAAAGGTCATGGCAGTATGCTGAGGTTTAAAAAAATTAGTATTCCTAAACTGAGATCCTTCTGTGAGCTTTGAAACTCTTGTTTACCCTGGCAGTTATAATACTACCAATTTGGCCACTAAGGACATTCTGGTATGCTTAAACTATAGTAAGAAAGCCAAGATATGAAACCATCACCCATGGGAATTTTGAGACTAGAGTAATTAGAAGCTAATTTAAGCTCTCCATCCAACTCTAGGACAGTCAAGGTAACTGCCAGAGGAGCCACATGCTGGAAACCAAAGTGGAATTTTGCCCTAGTTCATATTCGATCGGCTGCACTTAGCTATAAATCCTGAGGAGGAGAAGAAGAAAGACATCAGAAAGTAATTGGGCTAGAAGAACCTTAGTTTGGAAGCAAAACACAGAATCCAGGTGAGTGGGCTTACTGGGAAAGGCTCCTGCCAAGTTGCTCCCACAATGGAGGGCCTTATGATGGCAATGTTCAGGTTCCTGCTCTCTTGCTGCACCACCATTTCTCCCAAGGCCTTGGTGTAGGTGTAAATATTGGGCCAATCTCTGATCAGCTTGGGTGCAATCTCTTCAATAATAGCATCGTCTAACCACCTAAAAGGTAGTCAGAATAAAGAGAATTCTAGTAACGTATGTTAGACAATAAACCAAAAGGAAAATGTGAGACACAATCAAACAAAACTTCCACCTTTTGGCCTCGGTTCTGGAATTCAGAACAGTCACATGATACCAAGGTTGAGTGTGTACCTGTTCAAAGCATGCACGAGCCCTTTGCTCTCCACTGCTAAGCCCAATCTTATCCTATGCCCTCCCATCCAAACAGATAGGTAGGTAGGTAGGTAGGCAGGCAGGCAGGTAGGTAGATAGACTGATAGATTCAATAGCAATACTACTTTATTACGAATAATAGTATAGGGCTATTAGTACTACTTTATTAGTACTACTTTAGCTCTACTGCTACTTTATCAGTATTGATTACTACTTTATTGTAGTAGTACTAAAATAGAGGTTTAGTAGTACTATATTAGAGGTTATTTTTACTTCTTCTCCAGCAAGCTCATAAGTACATTCATTGAACACATATTTGAGTCCCAGTCATTCTTCCAGTAGTGTGCTGAATGCTGTGTTCAGGGCGTTAGAGGCTCTCATCCAAGGTGCTTCAGTGGCAGCCCTACTCAGTGTTGTCCAATAAAAATCCGATGTAGTAATCCTGAAGCCTTTAGCTTTAAATTTTAAAAATTTCACTGAATGCAAATCAAATCAAAGCGACTACTTTTGGCAGACTTACAATCTGTTTTAGCAAACCTATGTAATGCATTTTTGAAGATCTGTTTAAAGTCTATGCTAATAATTTGATAATTATCTCCAGAGATTTCCAGTAAATTCTGAAGTCTGTCAAGTGGGGTGATTATAGTGCTCTGAAATAGCTTCAAAATCATGATTATTGACTACTCCTATTTACAAGATAATGTGTATCATGAATAACAAAGTTACATAGCATCAGCCTAATCTTTCTTAAAAATATGTCAGAACCACTTGATAACCCCAAAGTCTATCTACACCTCTCTAAGAAAGCAACAAAAGTATTGTCAATTATATATGTAACATTCTTCTAGTTAACAGATCTATGTGGTTAAATTATTGATATAATATAGCTTTTTAAAAATTAAGCTGCCGAAATATGCTAGTGTGATTTTTCTAATCAATGTGGTACATCTATTTCCACAGAACTATACTATTTTGATTGTAGAAAATCTTCAGTTACCACTTGGCTGACATGACAAATTTTTGAGCCACTAAGATGTACATGATGTTAAGACGTATTCAGAATCACAACTTTCAATTTTAATGCCTCATTTGATCCTGAGTTAGAACATGGGCCTTGACTATAATGTTTCCATTTTTTTTTTTTTTTTTTTTTTTGAGACGGAGTCTCGCTCTGTCGCCCAGGCTGGAGTGCAGTGGCCGGATCTCAGCTCACTGCAAGCCCCGCCTCCCGGGTTCACGCCATTCTCCTGCCTCAGCCTCCCGAGTAGCTGGGAGTACAGGCGCCCGCCACCTCGCCCGGCTAATTTTTTTTGTATTTTAGTAGAGACGGGGTTTCACCGTGTTAGCCAGGATGGTCTCGATCTCCTGAACTCGTGATCTGCCCATCTCGGCCTCCCAAAGTGCTGGGATTACAGGCTTGAGCCACCGCGCCCGGCCAATGTTTCCATTTTTCTTGCTTTGCTTCTATTAGTGCTGAGTGTGTTCTGGATACTCAAATAGCTTTTCATTTAAATTGAATAGAGAAAGATTGAGGGGTTCTAGAATTAAAAACAACTTCCACTACATAGAAATATCTAGGGTATTTTAATTATATGGTCACCTGGGGGCTGGGAAAGAATACAGGATGATGCGGACACCTCGCCATCTTAACAATAATCCTACCACTATCTCATTTCATACAGTGGATTGACTGACCTGAGACCATTTTTCTCTCACCTGCAAAAATATGTAGTTTAAGAAAACCAGGTCTTGAGGGAATAGAGCTTAATTTCAATAAGGCTATGAAGAAAAAAATCCTAGAAAACATCAGAGCCCAAAAATGTGCTGGGCATGTATGTCACATGGCCAGTACTAGTTGCTGTAATTAATGCTGGGGTACACGGAAAGGATAATACTTGGGGGATAGGGGCCTTATAAAGCTTGGTGAGTTTGCTTGTCTTAGAAAATTTTGGTTTTGTAGATTTCTGACAGCATGCATGCAAGAAATTTTAATATTCTATAGATGACTTGCCTCTGCTACTCTCAGCTACACCTGTCCTCCACTGTTTTATCTTCTCATTCCAATTGTACTTGTGAAAATGGCAATAATTATACTCATTCTAAATTCTCATGAGGATAAACAAGAATATAAATTATCTCGTTCCAACTGTACTTGTGAAAATGGCAATAATTATACTCATTCTAAATTATCATGATGGTAAACAGGAATATTCAAAACTGCATTTAAGCTCTTTGATAAAACAAAATGAGCCAATAAACCTAAGGCATTGTTATTTTTTAATAAAACAACCAGTGAGCATACATCTTTGTCGGTAATAGTTTTAAAATGTCATTTCTGGCCCAGTGCGGTGACTCAAACCTGTAATCCCAGCACTTTGGGAGGCTGAGGAAGAAGGATCATTCGAGTCCAGAAGTTTGAGACCAGCCTGGGCAACATAATAACACCCGGCCTCTACAAAAAAGTTTTAAAAAATTAGTGGGGCATGATGGCGTCCACCTGTAGTTCCAGCTACTCAGGAGGCTGAGGGAAAAGGATTGCTTGAGCTTGGGAGTTGGAGGCTCCAATGAGCCATAATTGTGCCACCATACTCCAGCCTGGGTGACAGAGACCCTGTCTGAAAATAAATAAATAAATAAAACAAATAAAAATAAAATATCATTTATAATACATCTAGACCATCTGCAGCTCATCCAGCCACTTCCTAGGTTCAGAGGAGATTAGTGTAATAAACATGCACATCCACTGGTTGGGCCAAGCCATTCTTAGGACTTAAACAGTCAATTCAGGGTTGCTGCTGTTGTTTGTTCTCAATTTGTTTTTAAAACAGTAAATAAGTTAGCATAGATAAAAAACACTACATAAACCAAAATGCATGTCTGAAATTAATCTAAATGTCCTCCAGTATACTCAAGAAGATGTTTTGAACCCATGGGTCTCAAATTCTAACCTTGAATTGCTTCAGAAGAAGCATAAAGTCATTTAAAATTTCAGAAAGCAGTATGTATATGTCTATGTGTGTTCACATATACACACATACACAATTTCTTCTAAAGATTACTATCAATTTTGGATTCAAACTTATTGAAGCAACATGATTATATCATTAATAGTTTAATTATTTGTGTATTTACTGAATGAAATACCAAGAGGCATATGTATTTCCCCTCCCCTGATCCCCTCAATTTTCTTATGCAAGAAGTGGGCAAGCCTTGTAGTTTATCAGGAAATCTGTTAGAGAGTAAGTAGTGGACACACTGCCTTATGATAACGTTTGCTCTCTCTTTCTCCAGGCTAGATTATGTCATTCTCTTGATTGTTGTAGTTATCAAGTTGTATTTGCTTATGTGTCTTACTCCCCACTGGACAGTGAGTCCAGAAGAACAGGGATGATAATTTTTATCGCAGGTCTAATCACCTTTCTGCCCCCAGGAGCCAGCTGCCTTATTCAGTAAATGGATGCTCTTCTGCATGATAATCTTGATGGGCCAATTTCTGTACTATATGAAGTTTTAGGAAGCAGAGATAGACAATGATAAGGGAGAGCAGATGAACTCAAAAGAAGACAAGGTTGTAGAGAGAATGTGGGAAAGGAAGGAAGGGGATATCTTTGTAGAGCAGGAAACAAAATTGGAAGTAAAGTGTCCAGTGGCAGTGGTGAAAAGTGTTGACCAACCTTGGTTTGGTGAAGGTGGCTTCAAGGTCAACTTAAACTTTCCAGTGGGAAGCAGGGTATTTCTGAGCATAATGCTTATGGAGAATTGGCCTCTTTATTTCCCTCAAGACTTTTACAGAGCACCTAGCCTGGCTCAAACATGAGCCAGATGCTGAATGTCCTGACAATGGCCTGCCATTGTGAAAATTACTCAGTTTGGTTAAGAAACAATTTAATCTTATTCTGGTTTGTAATTTAAAGCCTGCTAATATAAAAGTACGCAGAATTTTCATTTTTATTTAGCTACTTAAATATTTTGAAGCTGTGCCGTCCTGAAATTAAAAGCACAAGTGCTAGAATCGGCTTTCACCATTCCCCTAGAAGAGATCAGCTTTTTTAGTGTTAACAACGTGTTCTATAGCACGAAGGCAAAAAAGACTACTTTCCAACATCTGACCTCCTTTCATATCTCCCAGAGGGCTGTGATAAGGGCCACTGCTGCTGGCTGTGGGGGCCTCCATTCCCCTGCCTCTCACACCTGCACCCTCAGTGCACATGCCGCCTCTCCTTTTTCACATGGCAGATTAGCTGTGTCTTCTGGTGACCGTGTAGCCTCAGAAGTGTGGTTTTTAGTAGGTACAGATCTACTAGGAACTTTTAATTAAAACTTCTAAGAACTGAAAGACAACAGGAGGCAAGGAGAGCAGGAGAAAGAGGGAGCATAGAGATAAAGAAGATAAATGGTCCTAATTTCAAATGAAGACTGCTCAGTGAAAAAGTTCCTTAAGGCCCTCTTTCCCAAACTTGCCTGCTCATAAATATGAATTACACAGGGCCCCTGGGAAAAATCCAGATTCCTGGGTGCCATTTGAGAATCACTAAATACATCTGCAGAGTTAAGAGTCTGATAATCTGTATTTTCAACATGCCCTGGAAATTCCAACAGTCAGGCAAATCAGGGAATCACTAATTTAAAAGAAGTTCACTCCATAAACCGAAGTCATTGAGATTTGAATATATCAGGATTAGCTCTCAAAAACGCATTGCTTCTTGGAGTAAAATTTCAACAGAATTGAATTTTAAAAGAATTAAATCCCTGGTACGAGAAATGCAAAACATGACAAGTATGCATGTTCTAATTGGAGTTAATTTGATAGGTGCAACCCCATATGCAAAGCAGTAGCCATGTCCTACTGTTTTTTTATTTCCCAAAACATGGAGGTGTTTTTTATATCTGTTGCCATGCCCTGGTTCTTGTCTTCCATACCACTCCTCTCTGGTAATGAGTCTCGCCTCCTCTGTCTACTCCCTATGCTAATCCACTGCCTCCCCCGACCTCTGGCCATATTAATATTCCTGAAGCCCACTTTCATTGGCACTTTTCCATGATGAAAACAAATGAACAAACAACCCAAAATTACACACAAAAATGCATGCACACACATGGCCCTCCTTCAATAGATCTCCACTGCCTAGAGAATTAAATACAATTCCTCTGCATAGTATGCAAAATCTCCACAGTATGGCCCAGCCTACCTCTCCGGTTTGATCTCTAACTGCTTCCCTACACGTAACACGTGTGCTGCCAAGATGGACTTCTGGCTGTGTCCCAAACACGCGTGGCTTTCCCAGCTGCAGCTGCCCTGCCGGGCACGTGTGCACATCTCACCTATCCACTCTCTATCCACTCTTCCAAGTCTTCTCATACGCCTCCCTCCACTCCACCAGTTTCCCCACCACCGCACGTGTATAATTCTGCCCTGTTCTGTTTGTCTTGGATATGAACTCTTTGGAACATAGTCTGTATCTTAAGAAAGCACGTGTGGTGCTCTTTTTTTTTTTTTTTTTTTTTTGAGACGGAGTCTCGCTCTGTCGCCCAGGCTGGAGTGCAGTGGCGCGATCTCGGCTCACCGCAAGCTCCGCCTGCCGGGTTTATGCCATTCTCCTGCCTCAGCCTCCCGAGTAGCTGGGACTACGCCGGCTAATTTTTTGTATTTTTAGTAGAGATGAGGTTTCACTGCGTTAGCCAGGATGATCTCGATCTCCTGACCTCGTGATCTGCCCGCCTCGGCCTCCCAAAGTGCTGGGATTACAGGTGTGAGCCACCGCGCCCGGCCAGAAAGCACCTTTTAATCTCTACCACTGCCAAGTTTGTGAGTAGACTGGAAAGACCGTGGGCTTCAGAATCAAGTGGCCATGGATAAAAATTGTGTCTGAGAGACTTTCAAGGAGTTACTTAGCCTTTCTGAGCTTTTTGCTCCGTGATGAGTATAGCAGTGATAATAACATCAACCCTACAATATTACGTTATGGAATTAAATGTCAGTGAAAGTGTCTTGCTCGTTGCTCAGTAATGATTCATGTCCCCCCCTTCCCTTCTTAATTCAGATTTATTTACATATGTTCAATAGAGCCATAAATATTTGTGATTCTGTTTTTCTAGTACCTGGTTCTAGTTATTCCAGGTTTTTATACAGGCACAAAAGCCCTTTTCTTCTACAGTGGTTTCCCTAAGAGGAGTTACCTTGACCTAAAAAATAAGGAAAGCACCAACCATAAAACCCTGCTTTTCTTGGTCAGTGAGGTGCATTTTAAAAAATAAACATTCTACATAAGCTGTTATTCTGGAAAACTGGAATTTCACTGGCAATCCCTGATCCATTTATGCACACCAGCTAGGCAGAAGCTGGTAATATGAAGGTAGAGCTGAGTCAGAATCAGAATTGGTGACTGGGATGAGGGGCGGAAGACAACTACAGATATAAGAACCGGGAAAATGAGTTGCTTAACACTGATTAACGGCCATGCTTGTCATACTCATTAAAAGCATTAACTCCTGATTTAAGTTATTTTAAAAATATATTTATGCTAATGTGCTAAAGTTTTTGTACTAACAAAATCAAATTTCATCTTTCTGGAATATTTCAGGGCCAAGGTAATGCTAAAAGTTTTTAGATAGGGGCTAAAGAAAGGGAGCTCAGGCCTGACAGTCTCGGGATACAGGATGAATAGAAAATGGGGGGAGCTGAACGAGCAGAGACTGCAAAGGTTGGGACCAGGGTGTAAGCATGGGGTTCACGTTCACAGTCCCATTATTAACAACCCTGAGCAGTACCACTGCTGCCCAAGCAATCAGGAAAGCTCCGGGCCAAAAATGCAAATCCTTCTTTATTTCCCAGACCTGGAATTCCCATTCAACTGATTTTCTGGAAAAATAAAGTTTCATTTTACATCGTCACAGTGATTTTCTTAAGAATATAATGCCAAGAGTACAGTTTCAAGATCATCTTGTTGTCTAACTCCTGGTTCCTTATAAATAAATAAGTAAGAACTGCTGAACTACTAAGAGCAAAGGCAGCCACTAGACTCCTGGAAGTTACCGTTAACAACAACAACAACAGAAACAAAAAACTGTCCCCCAGGCATTTCTCTGTTGCACTGAAAGAAAGAAAAACTCCCAAGGGAAATAGAAACCTAAAAACCTTGGAAAATAATTCTATTTTAACACAGATCAATGACTAAATAGAGAATTAATCAAAGGAACAAAGTATTTTCCTAAAACAAAGAAACAAAACCTGGATTTAGGTGAATTGGTATTTATTCAGAATGATTTTTAATGTTTTTATTCTAAAACTTCCAAAAATTCCCTCTGGTATAGGAGTCATTGAAATAGTTGTAGATCATGGTATAGTTGGTGAGGGGTTGCTGGGTTTTATTTAAAGTGCTATTCAAAACTTAACATATAGGTTTCATTCAAAGTTTAAGAAGAAAAAAATGAACAACCAGAAACAAGGGTAAGATGTGGGGATATGGATAGATATTTTATACTTAAGACTTCTGCATCCCAAAATATCAGCTTGTGATGGAATTCTGTCATCTATTCTTGCTTCAGTCAAAACAAACAAACAAACACAGTCAAAACAGTATCAACAATAATCATGTAGTGCCACCAAAAGCTTTTCATTCATTCAGCGAGCATTGAGTCCCTAGCTGGAGATGCAAAGAGGAGCAAGAAATATCCTCTTCCACTGAGAAGCTCATTGTCTAATGTAGAATGTAGATAAGCAACCAGACATTCAGAATGACCTGTGTTACGAGCAATAATAAAGCTGGACACTGGGTACTATGGGGGCACTTGGGAAGGGTGCCTAAGCTAGAGAGCTTCACTGGGGAGCCTTGATGTCTGAGTAAGAATTAACCAGGTGAAGCAGAAGGGGAAATAAACTCTAGGAACAAACAGAGAGTTTCAAGTGCACAGGCAGGCAGAGTGTGAGGAGGGAAGGCCTTACTTCTTTGTGACTGCAGCATGAAAGTAAGGGGAGGGCTGGATGTCCTAATTAATCTTGAATTAGCAAATAATAAGTATTACTTTTCTCTATTTTTTAAAAAAACTTAGTTCCTTAATTGCACCCAAAATTTATCTGTTGAGATAAAGTAACTTCATTCCTAGTTCTAATTAGTTGCTTAAATAATTGTTATCCTTGGAGAGCAGTAAATGACAAATGGACATTAAAAATTTTGTACAAATGTCAGTTGCAGTTTGTTCATAAATCATGTAGCAATTACCTGCCTTGTCTGATTAACATATACTTGAGGGAGGATGGAAAGTGCTGAATGTCTGAAGGTAAATCAACTCTTCCTCTGGGAGGTGAGTTTATTCTTTTTTGAAACCTAGGGGTATTTTGTGTCTGGACACAGTTTGGGAGGAAGTGGTATGGAGTACCTAGAGAAGCCCTTCTCTATGGGTGAACTCTTACTTCTTTTCTTTTCTTTTCTTTTCTTTTTTTTTTTGAGACAAAGTTTTGCTCTTGTTGCCCAGGCTGGGGTGCAATGGTGCAATCTCAGTTCACTGCAACCTCCACCTCCTGGATTCAAGTGATTCCACTGCCTCAGCCTCCCAAGTAGCTGAGATTACAGGCATGTGCCACCACACCTAGCTAATTTTTTGTATTTAGTAGAGACGGGGTTTCATCATGTTGGTCAGGCTGGTGTCGAACTCCTGACCTCAGGTGATCCACACACCTTGGCCTCCCAAAGTGCTGGGATTACAGGTGTAAGCCACCACACCTGGCCTCTTACTTCTTTTCTCTGATGTACTCTCGGGCTCTTTTGCTACCTCAAACTGCACTATGACCTGTCAGGTGTTAGAGAGATCAGCAGTGGAGAAGGTCCAGGAAACAGTCTGGAATCAAAAGGGGTCTGCCTCTCTCCTGGACATATCAAATATGAAAGCATCACATTTACCAAGAGACAACACCATAAGAGGGTAACTGACAGAAACCAATTCCATCCTGAAAATGCTCTGAGGCTTTAAACATACTTTATTGTCTAGACTTTGGGCCTCAGAGTACACCTGCTTTTTCTCCCACTATCCTGATGAACTCTGCACTCTAAAATTTTTCTCTGTACCAATTTAGCAAACCTCCATTTATTAGCAACTTTAACCTCCAGATCCTTTAGATGACTTTCATTCTTCTTTGTCCTGGATATTTTTACATGACAGACAAAAATATCTATTCTCAGAGCTGGAGGAGATAAAAATATTTGCCCTGAAGGGAACAAACTCTTGATTTAGCTAAAACTTTTTAAAGAGTTTATATTAAATATAAATACAGTATTATATAAAATTATAATGTGACAAATTCATTGTGAAATAGTCCATCTTTCTGTTGTAATACTTTTTATGTAGTTTTTTTGTTTTTTGTTTTTTTTTAAAGGTAAGCTTAGTAAAATGGAGCAGTAGAATAAGCAGAAAACAAACTTAGAATAAGACCTGAGCTGTGTCCTAAGATGAAAGTGGTTTCTGCTGGTTGGCAAGAAGAGAAAAATCCTAGACATTATTTCTCTTGCATCATAGGACAGTAAGGAAAGTGTGTCTCAGTCAAATAAGTCAAGAGACTGTCACCTTCTGCTAGATATTGGAGCAATTCTTATTCTTCATCAGTTCTTCCCCCCACCCCCTTTTTTTTTTTTGAGACAGAGTTTCACTCTTGTTGCCCAGGTTGGAGTGCAATGGCACAATCTCGGCTCATTGCAACCTTTGCCTCCCAGGTTCAAGCGATTCTCCCCAGGTTCAAGTGATTCTCCTGCCTCAGCCTCCCAAGTAGCTGGCACCTGTTACCATACCCAGCTAATCTTTGTATTTTTAGTAGAGATGGGGTTTCGCCATGTTGGCCAGGCTGGTCTCGAACTCCTGGCCTCAGGTGATCCACTAGCCTCAGCTTCCCAAAGTCCTGGGATTACAGGCGTGAGCCACCGCGCCCAGCCACTAGTTCTTTTTTAAGAATCATTTGATTAAGTGATGTTAAACACTCCCTAATACTGCAATAAGTGTTTTATATAACTATTCAACTTCACAACTATAAAATGGGCCCAGTTTACAAATGAAGGACCTGGGGCTCAGAGAGGAAAAGGAAGTTGCTCAAAGTCACACAGGTAGTTACTGGTGGAGCTACACCAGACTCATGTCAGTCTGAACTGAAAATTTTTCTTCTGAACTTTTATTCTATACATTCTACTTGCTTTATCTAGTGACAATGCTACGTTCATTAAGATCTGAGAAACCACTTCCATGTATAGTATTCCCAAGTACCTCACAATCCTACACAATTCCACAAAATGTTTAAGAATTTTCTATCCCCTTTCTCTTTTAGCAATATATTCCCCACCAGAACTAGCAGACAAGGTAGCTAAAGCTAGCACCATTTCAAAACATTTGCTTCAAAAGTGTTTCACTTCATCATCTCATTAATAGCTACAAAGAATCAAAGAGAACAACATTCTACCCGCCCCTTGATCCCTTTATTAGACCAACTTACTCAAGGGAATCAATGATTTTTTTTGGCTCCACAGGGCACGGATAGATAACTTCATCGATGTGCTTCAGGTTACAATTTGAATAGGCAGTAGAGATATGTATAAAGGCTTCCAGCTTTGGCATCTGACTAGCCATAAGCAAGAGTTGCCGGGTGGCAGTGACGTTAAGTTGCACAGCATGTCTAGAGAAGATTAAGTAGAAGGAAATACAATGAGGTAAGTCAGCATCATGCCTTGCTATAACTGTACCTACTCCAATAACTGGCATACCTATCAGATTTTGGTGGCTGCACCAAACACTAGGGAGAGAAGGATGGGTCATGGCTACACAGTTATGTGATACTCGGAATGTTTTATGTAGTGATGATGTGTTTTGTGCACATAAATCCTATTCACTGACACACTGTACATATATCTAGAGGACAGTTGGTTCTAATCAACTGAAAAAAGAATTACAATCCTCTGAATTTGTAAAGGTGCTTCTATAGGCAGCCATTAAAAGAACAAAAACATGTAAATTAAGCATCTAACTGAAGAAGTTGGAAAATATAAATAAACTTGAGGGGAGCAACAGTAGAATTTTTAAATGAGCAATGTAAGTTGGTAAAGGTCCAGGCCAGACATGAAAATTGGTGTCAAAATCTAAAATTGCAGCTAGTAGAATACAAAGCTATATAAACAGTATGTGATAACAATGAAATAGTTCATTCCAGGAATACATGGTTTATCCAATACCAGGAAACTTACTAATTTAATTTAACTCAAAAGAGAAAAACTATATAAGAATATATATGTATTTTGAAAAGTTTAAAACGATGTTTGATTTCCATTTCCAATTTAATTAAACAAATTCACTAGAATAGGAATAAAATGATTAAGCAACATATATTTAAATTTGCTAGCCAATATCATTCTTAATGGTGAAAAGCTAGGAGCACTGCTTGTAACATCTGTGGTGGGAATAATGCCTACAATCACACTGCTACTTAACATTGTTCTGAAGTCCTAGTCCTGTGATTAATTAGAAAGAAAAATAAAATTGAAGAACAGATACAGATACTAAAAAGACAGCCACAAAAATTACTGTCGGATTATATAATTGCATACCTGGAAAATAGAAGCAGCTTTTAAAAAAGCTGAAATGTACTATAATTCAGTTAGGTGTCCACTGATAAAAATTATGTAAAAAATCACTAGCTTGCCTGTATATAAATAAAAATTAGAGAATAAAAGGGAAGAAATGTTCAAAGTTGAACATTTAAAATATATGAAATTCATCATAAATGAATATATAATGACAAAAAACAAATAACAAAAAATTGAATAAATGGGAAAACATATATTGTTTTTGGATAGGAAGAATCAATATTTTAAATATGCTAAATGTTTTTAAAGTATTCTACATATACAAGGTAATTCTAATCAAACTCCGAAGATTTTTAAAAACTTGGCAAAATTATCTTAAATTTAATCAAGAAGTATATGCAAAGAGAACAGTTACGAAAATTCTATAAAAATGAAAGTGCGGCTGGGTGCGGAAACTCACGCCTATAATCCCAGCACTTTAGGAGGCTGAGGCAGGTGGATCACCTGAGGTCAGGAGTTCGAGACCAGCCTGGCCATGATTGTGAAACCCTGTCTCTACCAAAAATACAAAAATTATCTGGGCATGGTGGTGCATGCCTGTAGTTCCAGCTACACGGGAGGCTGAGGCAAGAGAATCACTTGAACCCAGGAGGTGAAGGTTAAAGTGAGCCGAGATCATGCCACTGCACTCCACCTGGGCAACAGAGCGAGACTCCGTCTAAAAAAAAAAACAAAAAACAAAAAAATAGAGTGCTGTGAGTATACTTGCTGTAATATAATAAAAATTACAGTAATTAAAATGATACAGTACTGGAAGTGAAAGCCTGATTTAATGTAACAAAATACTTTAAAAACTGAAATTTAGTTTAAGAGCTTTATATCAGATAAAGAGTAAAAATATTTAACAAATATTGTTTAAAAGTAACCATATGGCACACAAAAAAAATAAAGCTGCTTTACTTTCACATCTGCATCACTCTCCTTACAGAATTTTCCTGTACTCCTCTTTCTAGGTAAATACTTTATAAATGGATCAAATATCTAAATGTGAAAATGAAACCATAAAAATACTAGGGGAAATTATAAATAACTGCATACATAATAGACTTGAAAGACATTTGATAAATTGTTAAAATAGTTTGAGCATTATAAAAGATGAAGAGTTTAATGGCCGGGTGCAGTGGCTCACGCCTGTAATACCAGCACTTGGGAGGCCAAAGCGGGTGGATTACCTGAGGTCAGGAGTTCGAGACCAGCCTGGCCAACATGATGAAACCCCGTCTCTACTAAAAATACAAAAGTATTAGCCGGGCGTGGTGGCGGGCACCCATAATCCCAACTACTCAGGAGGCTCAGGCAGGAGAATCGCTTGAACCCAGGAGGCAGAGGTTGTAGTGAGCCAAGATCCTGCCATTGCACTCCAACCTGGGCAACAAGAGCGAAACTCTGTCTCAAAAAAAAAAAAAAAAAAAAAAAAAAAAAAAAAAAAAAAAAAAAAAATTACAATGCTGAAACTTTCAAGAAGTCTTAATATTAATAAGAAAAAAATGTTTCAATAGAAAAATAGGTGGGCCGGGCCCAGTAGGCTCAGGGCCGGGCGCGGTGGCTCACGCCTGTAATCCCAGCACTTTGGGAGGCCGAGGCTGGCGGATCGCGAGGTCAGGAGATCGAGACCATCCTGGCTACCATGGTGAAACACTGTCTCTACTAAAAATACAAAAAATTAGCTGGCCGTGGCGGCGGGCACCTGTAGTCCCAGCTACGCAGGAGGCTGAGGGAAGAGAGTGGTGTGAACCTGGGAGGTGGAGCTTGCAGTGAGCCGAGATCGCGCCACTGCACTCCAGCCTGGGCGACAGAGCGAGACTCCGTCTCAAAAAAAAAAAAAAAAGAAAAAGAAAAAGAAAAAAAAAGAAAAGAAAAATAGGCAAAGAAAGCAAAGAACATGAATAGGCATTTCACAAAGAACAAAATGCCTATAAGCATTTAAATATCATTAGCGTTTGTAATCATCAAAGAAATACAAATCAGAACATGTGCTACCATTTCCATTATCCTATTAGCAACATTAAAAATAATTTTAAAATTATAGTATTATTTTGTGACTGTAAAAATGAGCATTCATGTGCACAGAGACAGTGTAAGCAAACACCACATTTTTGGAGAGCAATTTAGCATTATGTGTGAAAATGCAAACTGTTCATAACCTGGGTACATCTGATATGTATCTGATAATTGTATTTCTAGGAATTTATCTCAAGAAGAGCACACAAAGGGGTGAAAAATATACATGCATACAGATGTTCACTGCAGTGTTGTTTATAATAGTGAAAAATTAAAACAATCCAAATGTTCACCAACATAGAACTGGTTTAATATATTATACATATGTTCAATGGAATGTCATGTAATCATTACAAATTATAATAGAATATTTATTGACAATGATAGATATCAAAAAATATAACTGAGCAGGTTGCAAAAGATCATCCTCGCTAGGATGCCATTTTCTTCCAGTAAAATTGAACATACACCTATGTAATCATAGATACATAAAGAAAAATTGGAGTGAATGTTCTCCACAATAGTAAATGGTTGTTTCTAGATGGTGGGATTTGGGAGGAGTTTTGCTTCTTTGTATGTTTTTTTGTTGTTGTTGAGAGTGTATTTCTTTTTTTTTTTTCTTTACAGAAACTATGAAGAAATTTACATGCACACAAATGTATACAAACCATGAGAGGGAAATGGGAATGTACCTGAGAGTGTCATCAAAGCGTACAGTGGCTGCACAGTGAAAGATTATGTTTGTACAGGAGAGAAGCTCCTGCATGTCCTCTTTGCTGATGGCAAAGTCATTCTGACTGAGATCTGCATAAATAGCTCTGATCTTCTCATGCACATTTGGACAAACTTCTTTGACTTTCTCAAATAGCTGAAACATAAATATAGATCAATATACAAAAAATAGCATCATCATTATCACATTGTTCTTGTTTACAACAACCTGTTTAATTATACTCAAAAACTGGTTTTAGTTGTAATAATATTACTTAAAGAAGACATCTGGCTGGGTGTGGTGGCTCATGCCTATAATCTCAACACTCTGGGAAGCCAAAGTAGGAAGATCACTTGAGCCCAGGAGTTTGACACCAGCCTAGGCCACATGGTAAAAACCTGTCTCTACTAAGAATACAAAAAATTAGCCAGGCATGGTGGTGTGTGCCTGTAGTCCCAGCTACTTGGGAGGCTGAGGTGGGAGGATCCCTTGATCCCAAGTGGTGGAGGCTGGAGTGAGCCTTGATTGCAACACTGCATTCCAGCCTGGGTGACAGACCAAGACCCTGTCTCAAAAAAAAAAAAAAAAAAAAAAAAAAATTTTACTCAAGAACCATCTACTTTATTTCATACAATTCAGCCAGTTTAGTGTAATTCCTGCTACATTTCATGTGAGAAACGTTTGAAAAATCAGTTCCAATAATCAGTAAGGTGCGCATTTTGAACTTTTCCTGCAGGGTGAAAAAGTGAGAGTAAGTCATCCACATCCTGCCTTTATACTCTTTTCCCCTTTAAGCCAGCTTTATATTTACATATGGTAATAGTTTCCATTTTTGACTGAGAATAAGTGTTTCCAGTAAAAAATTACCAGCCTCTACAAAGCCTTTACAAATTACAAGCAAAATTACCAACAGCTTGGTTAACTGAACCAAATTAACAAAATCTTAGCAGCACAAACATAATTAGAAAATAACAAATAACAAATGAAGCAAATTTGTAATAGGTGAAACATATAAAAATGTTATGTAATCTCATTCTAATATAAATGGCAATTATTGTCGAGTAAGTACACGAGCTCATGTATTTTTTATGGGATATTAATTGATTTTTAAAATATTCTAATTTATTCATAATGGAGAAAAGGAAGAGCAGTGGCCATTTTAGCTCTAGTTACACTTACTCAGATAGAATAGATTCAGTACTTTCCCCTCCACACAGAAATTCTTAGATTAAATTGGCATTTCCCATGTTTTCAAGAAATATGATTTTAATAAAATGATCTTGGTTCCAACCTATTTTGATTAAATGGAATTTTACTTAGTGTTGGTGCGGCATATTAACAGTGAGAAAACAAAAAGTAAAGCTAAATGTTTAGAAAATTTAAGAGCAGAGAAAATTAGCCTGTGGTTTTAATCATAATATAGTAAAAGAGACAGTCCTCTTCTCTCCCTTAACCCCCAAACAGTATTTTTACCTATTCCTTGATCCTTAGTCACAGGATTAAGAGAGATCTATCCATTAGAGATGTACCCCAGGCTGTTTTTATTGGGTAATAAAAAGTTGATCTCAGGTAGTCAGAGAAACCATATCTCATTTGTATCAGACAAGAGCATGTTCAGAAGCCATTCTGAGGATTTAATGAAGATGTCTAGTAAAGGGATGAAATCCACATATTGATCTGTCACGTTAACATACTTCAATTCTGTCTACTATTTTTCTGCACTGTAGGGGAAGCCTTTTCAGTGGTGTGTTACTGCAATTCTGAAAATAATTTGTAAGTTAGGTCAGTCCTCAGTGCTTTTGACATCTGGGATTGATAAGGTTGATAAAGTGTCCTGGGCACATTCTCAACAAAGAGGTCATTCTGACTCTTCCAGAAAGATCTTTAATAGTTTTTTTTTTAATATTAATCAATCAAAAACATGCTAAATGTTTTTTTCTAGAGTCAGATGTTTTCCCTCTTGATAGTTAACGTTAATTGTACGACAAACATGTTGAATAGTTTTGGATAAGCTTATCTAAAATTTGTATAATTTTCTCTCTTTTGATAACTAATTTGGAGAAGACTCTTTTTGAGTCTACATGATATATTTTATGTATTCACATGATATTCACTAGAAATTTACTTGGAGTTCTGTGGATTCTTTCACTTTGGCCTGTGAAGACTTCTGACTACCGGAGAGCAAGAAGTAGGAGATGCTTTCAGCATCCACCCTTCTCACAATGGAGTTCCTTACATAGGATGTAAGTTGTCATATTTAGATTTCCTTTTGCCTTTGGTTTTTACGACTTTAAAAGACAGAATAGGCCGGGCGCGGTGGCTCAAGCCTGTAATCCCAGCACTTTGGGAGGCCGAGGCGGGCGGATCACAAGGTCAGGAGATAGAGACCACAGTGAAACCCCGTCTCTACTAAAAATACAAAAAATTAGCCGGGCGCGGTGGCGGGCGCCTGTAGTCCCAGCTACTCAGGAGGCTGAGGCAGGAGAATGGCGGGAACCCGGGAGGCGGAGCTTGCAGTGAGCCGAGATCGCGCCACTGCACTCCAGCCTGGGCAACAGCGTGAGACTCCGTCTCAAAAAAAAAAAAAAGACAGAATATACTGCTATTCCACATTATACTTTCAGACAACCTGTGCAATGTTGAACAGCACCAAGATCTCATATTTGCATTACTTTTCATGAGATCATTACAGTTTTAGGAAATAATGTTCCAATCTGTGTTGTATCTATTGAATTGTATTTTCAATCAAGAATGCATATCTGAATGAACATAGTGCAGGTTTTTAAAAGTCTGAGTTTTCTGATTTAGATAGTAGTTGATAATGTTCCATTGAAATAAATCAATGAATTGGCTGCATCAATTCAAACCACAGTGCTGAATGAGGATTCCATTTTACTACATTAGCCTTGCTTAATAATAGGACTTGCCCTGTCAGGAATCTCACCATACCGCTATAGCTCCTGAAATAATACTCTTTAATAGTGCCACATCCTGAATAGAGTGACAGAGATGGCAGCCAACTGCAATCCAACAGGTCAGTGGTTTTGGTCTTTTCATAACGCTATCCACAAAGTGAACTGCATTGGAATCACTAGTAGCATAATTAAAATGTATATTCCTGGGTCCTATCCCATACCCACTAAATAAGAAATTACTAGGGCACAACCAGGAATCTATATTTCAGGCCAAGTCCCCCAGTTGATTTTAAGACATACAAATGATGAGAATTTCTCCATTTAGAGTGCTAACACGGACAACGGCAGATGAATAACTGCATATGACTCATTTTCCTTTATAACTGCCCAGAGCAATCTTCACATCAGTAGCTTGCAAACTGTAGGCATGAAGATTCAAGGAACCTGGTTAAAAATTATTTCTTTATTCCATCCTCAGAGATCCTGGCTCGGTAGTTTTGTGTGTAACCCAGGAAACTATATTTCTTAACCACCTCCGCAGGTGGATCTGATGGTCCAGGTACCATAATTGGGAAACACTGACTCTGAAAAATTCATGTCTGTTCTTAAATTCAGGGCTTATATTTCCCCCTCTAGTTTGTAAACTCCTTGATTCTTTTTTTTCTTTTGTAGGGAAACTCTTTCTAATTTTTTAAAATGTTTGTGGGTACATAGTAGGTATATATATATATATGGGGTACATGAGATATTTTTATACAGGTACACAATATGAAATAAGCACATCATGGAGAAGGGGGTATCTATCCCTTCAAGCATTTATCTTTGAATTACAAGCAATCCAATTATACTCTTTACATTATTTTAAAATGTACCATTATTATTGACTATAGTCACCCGATTGTGCTATCAAATAGTAGGTCTTATTAATTCTTCTATTTTTTGTCACCCTTTACCATTCTCATCTCTCCCCTCCCACTTGCCTTCCCAGCCTCTGGTAATCATCCTTCTACTTTTTATGTCCATGAGTTCAATTGTTATGATTTTTGTATCTGACAAATAAGTGAAAACATGCAATGGTTGTCTTTCTGTGCCTGGTTCATTTCACTTAGCCTAATGACCTCCAGTTCCATCCATGTTGTTGAATCCCATTCTTTTTGATAGCTGAGTAATACTCCATTGTGTATATGTACCACATTTTCTTTATCCATTCATCTGTTGATGGACACTTAGGTGGCTTCCAAATCTTAGCTATTGTGAGCAGTACTGTAACAAACATGGGAGTGCAGATATCTCTTTGATATACTGATTGCCTTTCTTTAGGGTATATACCTCGCAGTGGGACTGCTGGATCATACAGTATTTCTTTGTTTTTGTTTTTTGTTTTTTTTCAGAGTCTCACCCAGGCTGGAGGGCAGTGGCATGATCTTGGTTCACTCCAACCTTCACCTCCCAAGTTCAAGTGATTCTCTTGCCTCAGCCTCCTGAGTAGCTGGGATTACAAGCATGTACCAACATGCCTGGCTAATTTGTGTATTTTTAGTAGAGACAGGATTTCGCTACATTGGCCAGGCTGATCTTGAACTCCTGACCTCCAGTGATCCACCCACCTCAGCCTCCCAAAGTGCTGGGATTACAGGTGTGAGCCACGGCCCCTGGCCCATCTGGTATTTCTACTGTTTTTTGAGGAACATGCAAAGTGTTCTCCATAGTGGTTGTTCTAATTTACATTCCCACCAACAGCATATGAGGGTTCCTTTTTCTCCACATCATTGACAGCATTTGTTATTGCCTATCTTTTGGATATAGGCCATTTTAACTGGGGTGAAATAATATTTCATTGTAGTTTTGATTTGCATATCTCTGATGATCAGTGATGTTGAGCACCTTTTTATATGCCTGTTTGTCATTTGTATGTCTTCTTTTGAGATATGGTTATTCAAATATTTTGCTCATTTTTTGACCGGATTTTTATACTTTTTACTATATAGTTGTTTGAGCTCCTTATATATTCTGGTTACTAATCCTTTATCAGATAGGTTGTTTGCAAATATTTCCCCCATTCTGGGGCTTGTCTCTTCACTTTTTAAATTGTATCCTCTGCTGTGTAGCAGCTTTTTAACTTGATGTGATCCCATTTGTCCATTCTTGCTTTGGTAGCCTGTGCTTGTGGGGTATTGCTCAATAAATTTTTGCCCAGACCAATGTCCTGGAGATTTTCCTAAATGTTTTCTTTTAGTAGTTTCATAGTTTGAAGTCTTAGATTTAAGTCTTTGATCCACTTTGATTTGATTTTTGTATATGGCGAGAGATAGGGGTCTAGTTTCATTCTACTGTATATGGATATCCAGTTTTCCCAACACCATTTACTGATGAGGCTGTCTTTACGCCAGTATATGTTCTTGGCACCTTTGTCAAAAGAGTTCACTGTAGGAGTGTGGATTTGTTTCTGAGTTCTCTATTCTGTTCTATTGGTCTCTGTGTCTGTTTTTATGCCAGTAGCACATTATTTTGGTTACCATAGCTTTGTAGTAAAATTTGAAGTCAAGTAATGTGATTCCTCCAGTTTTATTCTTTTTTGCTCAGGTTAGCTTTGGCTATTCTCAGTCTTTTGTGGTTCCATATAAATTTTAGGATTGTTTTTTTCTATTTCTATGAATAATGTTATTGATATTTTGATAAGGATTACATTGAATCTGTATATTGCTTTGGGTGGTAGTATGGACATTTTAACAATATCGATTCTTGTAATCCATGAACATGGATTACTTTTCTAGTTTTTGGTGTCCTCTTCAATTTCATTCATCAGTGTTTTATAGTTTTCATTATAGAGATCTTTCACTTCTCTGGTCAAGTTAATTCCTAAGTATTTAATTTTATGTGTGGCTATTTTAAAGGGTATTACTTTTTTAAAAAATTCCTTTGTAAACTCCTTGATTCTTATTCATCTCTTTATGCTTGACAGTATGCCATTCATTGAAAAGACTCAAATTTTGCTTATTGAATTAAAATTAATTCCTGTAAGATCAGTAACAGAACTATTACTACAATAGAATGGAAGCCTGATTCCTGAAGTTTGTATGACTGTGATGAGAGATAGCAGATAGCGACTCCTAAACGAGGACACAAAGTGTTTCCTGAGTCCTCTATATTAACTGCCAATGGGAGTTTGAAGTAATATGATTTCTCCAGTTTTTATCGCAGACCCTCTATTTTTATAATAATGACAAGACTGAAGGGACAAGATGAAATGGTGCAAATGGATCCTGGATAAGCACCAGCTCTTCTAAAAAAATTTTTTTTGGTGTGTTTGTTGCTAATGTAAGATATTAAAGTAAGAAAAATAGATAAAATCAAAATGAGCAAAGAAAAAACATAGTGTCAGAAATTTCATTGAAAGCCACCAATAAAGAACAATACAATTATTTTAAATTCTAAGAGCTTATCCTGTTTCTTCTCATTGCACAAACTCATATTCTCTACTTGATGGCACAAGACCGAGGGGTAGATAGTTGAAAAGCTGCTCACCATCATCAAGCAGAGGGATTGCTGTTTATCCATTTTAGGAAACCTTGTTCTTTACAAGAGTAGGACACATTTCTGTGGTCACTGAAAGATACAGCTGAAAGGCGATCTAAGCATTTCAAACTGGAAACTTTGGGAGTGTTTCATTGATTTAACATTACACAGGCAAGTATTTCTCTCCTTAATTTGTTTTTAAATATGAGACACTATTCTAATTATATGAATAGTTACTTGTAGCCCAGAGGCAAGAGAGAAACTGCAAACTCTAAGTAAGAAAATTCAGCTGAAAGAGAAAACCAGAAAAAATAATTCTCTGGTTTAAATAAACTCCTTGGGTATGACTTCTGTAGTCAAGACACCAAGACTGCATTTTTGTTAGAAGTAGGAATTGGGATGGGGGCATTAAATTTATATAATGCTTTTGAAACAATTCAGAGGCCTTTAACATGGTGTCTCACAATCAACTAGTTAGCCACATGACCTCATTTTGGAAGTATCCACAGGAGATTTGACCTCTACTTCCCAGGGCTCATTAAAGGAAATCAAATATTTTCTAATAATGAGAATCTTTGATCTTTATTCATTTTACTGTCTTTCTCTTCAAAAATAACTATATTATTTAGTCCCAATAACCCACCAATATTTGCTTAATTTTTTTTGGAAAATAAATGAGTAAGTTTGCTTAAACTAAGGGGCAATCTCTATGGAATATTTGGTGTCCCAAGTGAAAGAGACACTAACATTTTTAGAGAATTTTTACAGTGCTGAGTAAAAACAAATAAATGAATTCTGCAAATTAGCTCTAAGTTGAAAACAAACACAAATAAGTACCTTAATTTAAGCAAAAACCGTTATATCCAATGTACAGATTAACAAAAATTCACAAAATGTTAAAATTGTTGCTAGTTCACTAGTAACTCTCATAAGATGTGAAGGATTAATCCAGAAGTTTCTAATGCTTTAGCAAGGACATTTCTATAACTCCATAAGGCAGCATGGTGTAGTAGTATGGCTGTTAGGATTGCCCAGGAAGTTGCTCAAACAAACCAACCTATGTCCTGACCCTGAAGATTCTCATTCAACAGTTATTACTCCAAGCTTGGGCATCTATCTTTTCTTTGAAATGCTCTCTAGTAATTCTGATATACTCTGAAGTTGAGAACCATTGGTGTATTGGAAAGAGCTCAGGCCCTTAGGAGTCATGAAGGACTGTATTTGAATTCTGATTCTGCCATTGATTTGCTATGTGACTGGGGCAAATTACTTACCTCTCTGCGTCATCGTGTTTTTGCATATTTATCTAAAATGCCAGCCACCTGACTATCGTATTCTGTGATCTTAGAGAACTAAGCATATATTATGCTGTTCTTAAAGACAATTTTGCATTTAACAAAATTTTAGTGCACTTTACATAATATTCTATAATAAATGCTAAAGGCAACACAGTGTTTGATTCATCATCTTGTTATGCTTTTTTTTTCCCCCACACCAAAGGTCAATTTCACAATTCTTTGAGAATTCTTTCTTGCATCTGGACAGGAAAAGAGCTAGGGTGGCTAGGAAGATGGAGACCAAACTTAAGATTATTTCTACTCAACAACAGAATTGGTGGCATCTCTGCATTATCCATGCTGGCGGATGGAAAAAACGCTGATACTAAGAAGTGGCAAGCAATAGTTTCACTTTCCTTATGATATTGTCATCGAGGAAGAAATTTCCTAGGGGAGGCAATGCAGTATAGGAGGGAAACTATGGACTTAGAGATTAGAGAACTGCATTCCAATTTTGCTGTATCACTTGGCACAAATTACATAACCTTGGATAGATGACAACCATAGTGAATTAATATCTCATCTGTGCTGTAGGAACAGGCATACTGCAGAGATTTCTGAGGATTTGTGTAATGAAAGTCAGATGTTTGTGTTAGTGCCTACCATTTTGTAGGTACCTAATAATAGGAAAATCCCCTTTCCACTTCCACAGCAATATTCCATTTCCAAAAACTGCTGATCAGAAAGCTGTGTTTTTTTGTTTGTTTTGTGTGTGTGTGTGTGTGTGTGTGTGTGTGTGTGTATGTGTGTTGGGTCATGCCAACGTTTCTGATTCTATCCTGTGATTCAGATGCTTCTAAAAACAGAATGTATGCCAAAATCCTGTTGAACCTCATGGCTTGGTATCTTTTTGATCTCGGCTGACTCCAACCTCCGCCTCCCAGGTTCAAGTGATTCTGCTGCCTCAGCCTCCCCAGTAGCTGGGACTACAGGTGCATGCCACCACACCTAGCTAACTTTTGTATTTTTGGTAGATACAGAGTTTCACCATGTTGTCCAGGAGGGTCTCGATCTCCTGACCTTGTGATCCGCCCACCTCAGCCTCCCAAAGTGCTGGGATTACAGGTGTGAACCACCAAGCCTGGCTAATTTGAAGCTTTTAAGAAAAAGACTTGATGTGATTGGAGGAGATTTTTACCTTCCTTCCTCCCTTCCTCTCTTTCTTCTTGAAAGTAAATGGCCTGCAGGGGAGAGGTTGAATATCCTTTAGCTGATCTGACTTGAGTAACAGGAAAACTGGAAACTACTTACACTAGAGGCCTCTTGCATTTTGTGGGATAGTTTCTTAATTCTTAGGGGGAAAACAAATGAACAAACAAACAATAACAGTAATGGAACACAACTGGCTTTGGAAGTTTAAATGCAAGTATTTCCAATTTTGGCAGTTTTAATGCAAATGTTTCCAATTGCCTTTGCTTTATATAGAGATTTAACAGAATCATTAATGTCAATCAGAAATTCATTTTTGGAAGTTGAGAACAAGCAGCTTTTATACAGTGAAGCCTGGGGCAAGCATGAACTCATCTTTTTTTTTCCCTACAAAAGAGTCTGAAAATTAACAAGAAACTTATAAAATAAAATTGACACTTCTACTGTGTGCTTCTTTAATTCTTGGGCTTTTCTTTGCAGATGTTTCCTAATTCAAAGTTTGTTGTTTTGTTGTTGTTTTCTTAGTTCAAAGTTAATTTGTTTACCTCTTAAAGATTAATTTATCTAACCCTTCTAGGAACTGCCACACAGTGATAGTCTCAAAAGGATTCAATAAACTAGTTCATAAAATGTCCCTATCTTCTATTGTCTTAAATCTAATCATGTTCTGTGAACTGTGGACCCAGTGTGTAACCCTGCATGATTTATCCCCCAGAGTTCTCTACTGTATTCCCAAGTTGATTTACCTCAGTGGCAACTGAGGGTTTATTGAGTAATCGACATTTTTCCAGAGAAACTGGTTTGAAGGATCCAGTGCAACCTGCCAAGCTCTGTCTTTGTTTATAAACCCACTTGCTGGTGATATCATTCAGGATAATCCCTCTCTAAAAACCTTGAATTTTGTCTGGTCTTCTTGGATGAGGAATTCTGAACCTGGTACAATCTCATTCTAACATTTCTCTAATATACTAAGTACTCGTAATATACTTTACTATAACTTCACAGGAAAAGGTTGACCATTTTTGGTATTATCTCAATGATACATATTTCAGTGTCTGAGCTTGCACTCATTCTTAAGTAGCTACATCAGTTTTAATAGTTTCTACTACTTCGGGTTTTATTCCCTTGGTATAGATATTGTCCTTTTAATGTTTTCTTAAGGAATTATTCAGAGTAGATTATTAGCAACTTAAGATCCTAAACAGATATACATGGGACATGGTTGTTGTAAAAAGAAACATATTGGTAAGACAGTAGGAAACTCAAAATGCTTTCAAGGTTTCTTTGAACTTTACTACTGAATTATTTATTTGCAACTCATTCTCTGGTATAGTGGGGAAAAGTCATCCATGATTTTTTAAGCCCAGATATATTTAAGACAACAATAAAGCTAAAATATCAATTTCACTATCTACATTTGCTTTTCACACAATGAAAAGCTGATTGGTTCATAATTACATGAGCATATTTTCCATAAGTAAGAGATGAAACAGCAGCTTGGAAACCCTTGGTCTGTGGTGAGCATGTTCACATTTCAACACATGAAATTTGGTGTGCAAAATTTCCCGAGCAGCTCCTCAGATTTTATGAAAAACTAGAAGATAATTTTTTAAAAAGCAATGTTAAATACTTAAAATCACATTTCTAATAAAAATAAGTCAAACTATTTAATTTTGATAAATAATTTCAAAACTAAAAATGAACTGAACTTATACTTGATGACATAATTTTGTAAATTCATGATTGATGTCTGCCTCATTCTGATTTATTTACTACTTTACAAGATAGGAGTTTCTTTTCTTCCACTGTAAAAGTATAATGTGTTCATTGTATTTGGAAAACGTGGAAGATAGAAGATTACGGTTCTTATTTTTTCACTATTATAGAGGGTAATTTTTCCTCACTATAGAAGTAGCATAATCACAATTCTCATTCGAAAATTTGAAAATGCAAAAAAAAGTAATCCAAGATCACATCAACATTTAGGGCTAATAGTTGAGATTATACTGAATATAGTTTTTCATCTGTTTTTGCACCAATATATTACAAGCCTTTTCATGTCATTTACTGTTTTATAAAACATGATTTTTAATGCCTGAATACTTGTCTAACACTTGTATGTATTGTTGTTATTAGTCATTCCTCTATTGTAGAACATTGAAATTGGATCCAAGTTTACTATAAGTAATACTATAATAAAAATATATATTATTTGTCGTGTCTCTGGTTGTTTCCTTAGAGTGACACCTTAATTATCTTTGTGAGAAAGTCCTCAAGAATCTTGCCATTAATTCATATACTTTTCCCCCTATTGATATGTCCCTTTAAGTGCTCTGAAAATAAGAAACAGTAATAAGAAAGAAAATTAATCTTCTCTTCCGATTCTTCAGTTCTAGTTCTCTGTGGCCAATGGATTTTTTAAAATCCCTTTGTCCACAGCATCTCCCATTTAATTGTTTCTTTCTGACAGCAGGGAAACTGGTAGTCAGATGTGACAGTTATACATACCATAAAAGGAAAAGAATGAAGCAGATGTCTGAATTTTGATACATAGAACAGATGTCCTTTTGATCATATTTCCTGGGGGATATAGCAGTAATCAAAGGCAAACTGGTAACATTTTTGGGTACTATGTTTTAAAGAAAAATTTCCAAGCCTCACATAGCTGACATGGTTTATTTACCTTCAGGAACACTGTAGTACTTGCAGTGAGTTAGAATTCATTCATAATTATGTGTGACTGGAGAGATGTATTGCTTAAAAGCTATATCAGGCCCTACTTAGGAATAAGTTACAACTGCATTTAAATCACTCTCTTTATGTCAAACTCGTTAAAGTTAAATGGCAACATCTAGAGGGGGTCTTGATTAACATGAGATAAATATTTGCAGAATCTGATGCCTACTGGAAGAAACTCTGACCCAGACAGGAAAGTTCTTCAGAGTAAAAACCAAGAAGGGTAAGAGTAGCTATGCAATAGAAGTAAGCCTTGGCCTGGACCCAGACAAGATCATTGCATAAGAGGTTGGTTTTAGAAGTAGAGTTGGCTGAAATTAAAAGTCCCGAGTGACATGAAGACAGTGTTAAAATAAATCCAAACTCTTCTTTATTGCTTGACACTTTTCCAATCGCATTGACTTCATTCCTGGTAAGCTGATGTAACATGCTGAGTTCTGCCTTATTTTATACTTTATTTGGCTAGAATTTGGGGGAGGGGGTAAAGGTGCAGGTTGATTATTTAAAATGCGCAGGCCACCTCCACCAACTTTCTAATATAGGGCTATTACTTAAGGGAACACACCCATAAAACTTTGATTTTCTAGTAATTCTGCTTTTGTGCATTCCTAATTTAAGACTCAGTGAGGGTGAAAGAGTTTTAGATTTGGCAAACACTGCACTATTTTCTCGAATTTTTTGGATTTGCTAAAACCAATAACAAATTTATTACCCAATTTTGTTTTTCCTTTAACTTTTTTTCTGTGTGTTGCCACTGTATCCTCCACATCTAGCCCAGTGCTTGACACTTAGTAGGCACTCAGCCAATACGTACTGAATGAACAAGTTTAATGTATTCCAGTGTTTCTTTAGTTGTTAAATGATGTTGTGCCTAATGCATACTTCTTCCTTCTTTCACTTCTTCATTAATCCTTTTGTTCATGTATTTTACTTATGTCAAGCTGTCACATTGTGTGCATGAACCAAAGGATTTATTTTTTCTTCCACAGCTCCAGAGTCAGCAAATGACTGACCTTAAACCTGAAAGACCCATTGGTTTCCGCCTTTACTCTTGCAGAATGAGTTATGAAGCCAAAGACCGCAAGAAGAGCACACTTCTTAACAGCCACTTCAGAGGTGACAGCCAGGGAGTAAGAAATAAGGAAGAACCTTCCAGAGGATGGAGTCACCACAAATAATGATGGAAAAGAGAGTAGATTTAGAGGCTACTTAAGGAATTTCCCCATTCCCAGTGTAGGAAGCTTCTCAATACTTGCTAATCAGGATTTCCTTATGGTTATACTCTAGGGACTGCTGCTTGCCAGCCTGTCTTCTCTTTTTTGAATAGAAGGTGTCTTCGTTTGATTTTATTTTTTCTTCAACTTCGCTGTTCTACAATGACAAGAGGTAGAATAGAAACATTTCTACCTCAACATGGGAGGCAGAAAATTCGCCTTTTTATCCAAGAATACCAAACCAGAGGCTGAACTATCTGGATCTGATAGAGGCGATAGTCTATTCCCCCCTGGACTTTGGACTGGATGCAATAATGGTATGAGACCCTGGGGTAGGAATGAGTGTCTTCTATGTGTAGGAAACACAGGAAAGCAGATATTTGGCGACGTAAAAAGAAGGCCATGGCAGAACCTCATTAGTTGTTCAACAATCCTATTTTCCTTTTCTCTTGGCCACACAGCTATGCATTTTCCAGCCATCCTTGTAGTTAGATGCCCAGTCACAGTTCTGAGAATGGAATAAGGACAGATGTGATGGGCACTTCTGGGCCTGGGCCGTAAAAACCTTCCACATGATGTCCAGTGCCTCTTTTTCCCCATTGACAGTTGGATATTGTCATTCAGAGAGACCTCAGATGGTTTAGAAACCATGTGCAGAAGATGGTAACCTTCCCTCAGCATGGATCCTTATATGACCGTAGAGTGCAATGCCTTCTACCAATTACACCTACTGTGTTTGAGAATCAAATTTCATTTGCATTAAGCTACTGATTGGGGGGGAGGTTATCTCCTTCAGCACCCACATTAGTACAACTCATGCAGAATGGAGAGTTAATGTGAACACATATGGCACAGACTGGTGAAACCTAGGTCTTTACGATTATAGGTGAATTTCTGATTATACTTTCCTTTCCTTCAAAAAGTTTTTTTCAAATTAAATGTTGTAATATAAATGTGAATTCTTAAATATCTTTCTTTTCTTTTTTTTTTTTTTTTTTTTTTTTTGAGACAGAGTCCCGTTCTGTCACCCAGGCTGGAGTGCAGTGGCGGGATCTCAGCTCAGGCAAGCTCCGCCTCCCGAGTTTACGGCCATTCTCCTGCCTCAGCCTCCCGAGTAGCTGGGACTACAGGCGCCCGCCACCGCGCCTGGCTAATTTTTTGTATTTTTAGTAGAGATGGGGTTTCACCGTGTTAGCCAGGATGGCCTCTATCTCCTGACCTTGTGATGCGCCCGCCTTGGCCTCCCAAAGTGCTGGGATTACAGGCATGAGCCACCGCGCCCGGCCGGAATTCTTAAATATCTTTCTAATGAAATTATGACTAACTATAGAAAAGAGAATGCAGGAACATATACATCCTTGATAAGAGTGTGAAACTGATGCAGGCAATCTAGAGGGTCTTGCCTAGGGATAATGAACAACAGAACATACCCGGGTAAAAGAAATGAGAGGTTACTGATAAAAAAGTAACATTTAGCCAGGAGTGGTGGCTCATGCCTATAATCCCAGCACTTTGGGAGGCCGAGGCAGGCAGATCGCCTGAGGTCAGGAGTTCGAAACAAGCCTGGCCAAAGTACTGAAACCCCATCTCTACTAGAAATACAAAATTAGCCAGGCATGGTGGTGGGCGCCTGTAATCACAGCTACTTGGGAGGTTGAGGCAGGAGAATCGCTTGAACCTGGGAGGCGGAGGTTGCAGTGAGCTGAGATCATGCCACTGCACTCCAGCCTGGGTGCCTGGGTGACAGAACTAGACTTCATCTCAAAAAAAAAACAACAACAACAACAACAAAAAAAACAACAACTAATATTTATATGGCACAATATAAAACATTATACTTAGGATCACATTCAATCTTTGCAAATCCCTGTGAAATAACTATTATTATCAGATCCAGTTTATGCACAATAAAAACAAGACTCATATAGGTTAGGTAACTAGGCCGTGGTCTCTCTACCAAGCTCTATCTTTCTGATTGAGGAGAGAGTACCTAGAGCTTTAGTGTTCTTTTTACTGCCCTATGCTACCTCCCAGTACAGATATAACAACTAAACCAACAAATAACCTGTAATTGAGGATTTAGACTTTTAGCAGCTTTAACCATCCAAAACATAGCTGTGAGACCAAAACGAGAAAAACAGTTTACAAAAGCCCATATTTATTGCACCAAGAAAAAGCCAGGTCTGTGAAATATTGCTTAGAATTTGTGTACTAAACTCAGCATAATGAATTAACAAATTCAGTGACCTCATTTTCTCCTAGATTACAATAAATGGAAGACTTAAAATGATGAGAAAAATAAGCACAGCAAACTTCAGTTAACAGGGTAGAGGATGACCCATTGAAAGACTGGGCATTCATGCGTGGGAGGTAAAGGCAAGTCCTATGAGTGGTAGGCAGTCTGAGGCAAGTGCTCTCTCTTTTTGTTGTTTGATTCTAAATTTAGGACAACTGAAGAAAGGGCCTTGGCCTGGTCTGGATCAAGTTGGTATGGAGCCCATGAGAAATGGAAGATGATTCATAAACATACCCAGTTCATGCCAGGCAACAGCAGAGATGACCATGAAAAATGAGCCACCTGAGAATTCTCAACTATTCTTGGGGAATGTCATTAATTACATTTTTATTAAAAGGCAGGAATACCCAAGCTGACATATGAGTTACAAAGGCAAAGTAGAATTTCCCTCTATGGATTTTGTTAATCTAAAATATAAATTAATAAGCTTTTACTAATACAAAACATACCCATCAATTCATCGTCTTCAATTCAGAAAGAACTAAACTAGAGTTCGATGGTATCTTAAATCCAAAAAATCAAAATAAAAACCCAACCAACAGCCATTTGCCAAATTCCTGAGTGCTTAGGACTCTCCATTTCTAGTCTAGCAAATGTGTTCCAGTTGCAATTTTAAACATTTTTTCCCAGATCTTTCAAGAAACCTGTAATAGTATCAAGTGCAGCACACAAGGCTAGCTTTCTGTAAGCACTCAGTCTCATCTACCCACCTTTACTTTATACAGGCTCCTAAATTCAACCCTAGAATAAAAAGCACTTTTCGTTTGTTGTTAAAAGTCCTTTCTCTAGTCAGGTGTGGTGGCGGCTCATGCTTGTAATCCCAGCACTTCGGGAAGCTGAGACCAGAAGATTGCTTGAAACCAAGAGTTTGAGACCAGCCAGTACAATGTAGTGAGACCACCATGTCTAAATAAATAAATAAATAAAGCTGGGCATGGTGTCACATATTTGTGGTCCCACCTACTTGGGAGACTGAGGTGGGTGGATCACATGAGCCCAGGAGGTTGAGGCTGCAGTGAACAATGATCATGCAATGCCCTCCAGCCTTGGTGATAAGAGTGAGACCATGTCTCAGTAATTTAAAAAGTCTATCCTCTGCCTCAAAGGGACTTTGTTGTTATAAAACTATTGAAAATGTGTAGAAACATATTTTATGTTTATTAAAACTATTGAAAATATGTATAAACCAGGTGTGGTGGCTCACACTTCTAATCCTAGCACTTTGGGAGGCTGAAGCAGGAGGACTGTTTGAGGCCACAAGTTCGAGACCAGCCTAAGCAACATAGTGAGATCCCGTCTGTACAAAAATTTGAAAATTAGCAAGCTTTGGCAGTGTGTGCCTGTATTCGCAGCTACTCAGGAGGTTGAGGCAAGAGAATCCTTTGAACCCAGGAGTTTGAGGTTACAGTAAGCTGATTGTGAACTGTACTCCAACCTGGGCAACAGAAAAAAAAAGAAAAGAAAACAAAAAGAAAAAAGAAAGAAAGGAAGAAGAAAATATGTACAAATGAATGTTTTACATTGAAACAATTACTATAGCATCAAAATGCTCATTCGATAAGATGGAAATTTCTTCTTGTCTATCTATTTCTCGTTTTGCAGCAAAGGCATGATTATATTTCTATAAATTTTTGCCTTATATAGTCAGATAGAAACATGCAAAGTAGGCAGAGCCTAGGCATCTACCTGAAAGAAATACCCTCCTGCATTTTCTTGAACATATTAACTCTTCCTGATCTCCAGTGGGGCTATCTCTGGAGTCCTTTTCTGGACGCATAATTTTAAAGCAGGTGTCACTTGTTAGGGTGGCTTGTCCTTTTTCTTCACAGTACTTTTCAAAATACTTAAATATACATTTATTTCTTATGAAACTTGTTTACCTCACTGGACTTTAAGATCCATAAGGTCAATCCCATATGTGTTTTGTCTTCTACCTTATTGCCCCTGTTCCCCAGGCACAAAGCAATATGTGCCTGACATATATTTGGCTCTCAATAAATACTTGTCATATTTGTGTGCTTGTTCAACTTTTCTCACTCTTTTTGTGTGTAGGTGTGTACTTTCTTGTTATTTCTGGACATTTACAGATTTCTTTATTTTGCCTGAAGTTCAGCTATGCATTAAAACTATTTTATGGCCGGGCGTGGTGGCTCATGTCTGTAATCTCAGCACTTTGGGAGGCCGAGGCGGGTGGATCACGAGGTCAGGAGTTCAAGACCAGCCTGGCCACGATGGTGAAACCCCGTCTCTACTAAAACTACAAAAATTAGCCAGGTGCGGTGGCAGATGCCTGTAATCCCAGCTACTCGGGAGGCTGAGGCAGGAGAATCGCTTGAACTCAGGTGGCAGAGGTTGCAGTGAGCTGAGATAGAGCTACTGCACTCCAGCAGCTGGGTGACAGAGTGAGACTCTGTCTCAAAATAAATAAATAACTATTTTATAAAAAGTCTTTTATCTATTATTATTATTATTATTTTTTGAGACAGAGTTTCACTGCGTTGCCCAGGCTGGAGTGCAGTGGTGCAATCTCAGCTCACTGTAGCCTCTGCCTCCTGGGTTCAAGCCATTCTCCTGCCTCAGCCTCCCGAGTAGCTGGGATTACAGGAGACTGCTACCATGCCCAGCTAATTTTTGTTTTTTGAGTAGAGATGGGCTTTCACCATACTGGCCAGGCTGGTCTCGAACTCCTGACCTCAGATGATCTGTCCATTTCGGCCTCCCAAAGTGCTAGGATTACAGAAGTGAGCCGCCATGCCCAGCCTTGACATGATTAGGTGTTTTATATTAGAAGACATTTTTCTGGTCCTCTAAGGAGTTGGCAAACTTCTGTAAAGGGAAGATAATATTCTCAGCTTTGCGGGCCATGTGATTTCTGTCCCAACTACTCAACTAATTCACATTTATCTTTCCTGTTGTCATCAGCATCAATTGAGTAAAATTTTTTATTATTATTTAAATAGTAGGAAATCATATAGCTGTCAAGATAACAAAGACCTTCACTGGGAGTGTCAGGCTCTAAAAGATAAAGCTCCAACTCCCTCCCATATTTGAGTACGAATTTAAAGCTAATATTTGCTGAGTGTTTACTGTGGTTCAGGCAGTATTCTAAATGCCTTTCCTATGTTAACTCATTTACATCTCACAACAGTACAAAAGATAATAATCATTATCATCTCCATTTGGACACTGAGGCTTGTTATGTAAAGTCACACCACCCAGTGGTGGAGAGAGGACACCAGCTCGGGTCTGTCTGACTCCAGAAACCATGCTCCACTCAGGATGCTAAGACCCTAATACCCATGAGTATCTGAATTATCAAGCAGGTATTCACCCTTCTCCAGTAGCCACCTTGCCTCAGGAACAGATAATCTCACCGCAGCTCCAGGGAAAAGCTTATTGATCTCCATGCACTCTTACCCTCTAGACAGTGATTGGCTTAGTTCTGAGGTTTCTGAACAAATCAGTACATGGCATACCTCAGGCCATAGGGGCTGGTCAGAAATGGACATGTAACCTCAACTAGGCTGATAAGATGGGAGGGAAATTTGCTGAGGGTTTTTAGAAAACACGTTTCATCAATCTTGAAATTGGGGAGAAAATCTTGGAGAGGGCCAGCCTCTCTTCATCTGAAGATTGCCATATATGTGTGTGAAGCTTGAAGCTACAGCAAACATCTTACTGATCATGAGGATAAAACCAGAACAAAGTGGCAGAGTTGAGAGACTCAAAGACCAAGGCAGCCAGAGCTCTAGTTAAATCACAACTGCTCACCACTCTAGTGCTGGATTTTTTCCATTGTATAATCAATACATCACCTTTGTGTTTTAAACCAGTTTCAATTGGGTTTTCTTTCAATGGAATGTAACTTGACTGATGCAATTATATGAAGTCTTTCAAAATCTGGCCTCAGCATACCTTTCTAGTCCTTTTTTTTTACTTGTTTAGGGTCTAATAAATTACCCAGAGTTTCCCAAACACACCACACCATTCATGCATTTGCAAGCATGATTCTTTCTGCTTTCATTACCCTTTGCTCTTCTCTCCCTTGAGAACTCATGTTGGGTTGCAATCATGTTCCAAATGTCTGTCTCCAGCACTTCATGTGGCTACATCATTTTTGTCTTTATATTCTTTGCCATTCTCATGCACTTAACACATAATAGGCACTCCAATAAGTGTCTTTAGGATTAATAAAAATGATGGGCAACATGGAAATCTGAATCACAATAGTCTTTCTCTACGAGATACTTAACCATCTACATCAATGCTGTCTGGTAAAACTTTCTGTGATAATGGAAATGTTCTATACTTGCCCTGTCCAGTAAAAATAAGCCGCTAACCACATGTGGCTATTGAGCACTTGAAGTGTAGCTAGTATGACTGAAGAACTGAATTTTAAATTTCATTTAATTATAATGGATTCAAATTTAGCCATATATGGCTAGTGGCTACTATACTGAATAGCACAGATGTAGACAACAAATTTAAAGAATTTTCCAAACACGGAAATGGGTCACCTAAATGATTTTAGATACCAAGCTAAATAAAAACATCTAGAGATAGTACTATTTTGACTCTAACAATTTTTTTAATTGAAAGTAATATATATATACACACACACATATATATACACAAACACACACATATACACACATATACATATATACACACATACACGTGTGTCTATGTGTGTGTGTCTATATGTATATACACACATACATATATACACATATATATGCATACACATATATGTATGTGTGTGTGTATATATATACACATACATATATATATAATCTAGAGGTTTCTTTCACCTTTCAAAAATAGCTCATCCCCATAACTTAAAGAATATAATTGTATCTGTCTTGTCTTTATTTTGAATTTCCAATTTCAAGGAATACAAGCGATAATATCTTGAATCTCATAGATGGCCAGTAACTACTTCTTGCGTAAGTCCTTATTTGCACAGAGCTTTATCCACAGCCAATCAGCAATAGCATTCTTATATTCTGAAACATATACAATTTGTGTAGCAAAAACTTTTCAGTTTTGGGATACACAGCAATAAAATCAAGCAGATAATTTTTTCCATGGAACATCTCTTTACAGTTATCAGATTCCATATAGTGATAATAAAGTAGACACTTGCATAGCTAATGGCTTGTGTTTTAAGAATCAAGTGATAGAATCTGTTCTTGTTACCCACAGAATGGCCATGTCAACATGGTTTGTGATCTACCACAGATGCATTTTTCAACTATATTATACACATCAGATTCCCTTCCTCCCACAACTCTTTGAGGGAAAAATTTATGGGGGAAAAAAACACTTTTTTTTTTTTTTGGGCATAACTTAGTGTACAGCCCTACTTAGTAAACTTAGTAAACTTAGTAAAAAGTGAGGCCCTAGGAAATAGTGGTGAAAGCCATACCTTAAATCCAGAAAGCCTTGAGGGCAAGAGAGAAAAAAAGACGCAGAGACTCTCTGGGTAAGCAAGGTATTATTACAGCATTTTAAACATAAAGAAACCAAGGCTCAGCAAAGTATGTATCTAGTCCACTATCACACAACTCATAATTGGTCGTATGGAGATTCACAACCAAGTCTGTCTGCCTCTGAAGCCCAGGCCGTTAAGTACCATCTGATCACAACAGATAGTTCTCAGGTGATATTGAATGCTGCTGCTATTGGGACCACACTTTGAGAACCACTGTTCATAAAAGTCAACAGCTGACAATAAATAGCCCAATAGTGAAAACAGGTGCTGAGATTTGCAAGGCAGTTTTACAGATAAGTTACCTAGAGTATAATCACGATTTCCAGAACAAAATCAATGCTGCTGTGTTATAAAAAACACTGCATTGAAAGAAGCGGTAGGTAAAGATTGGGTTGACCACAAGACTCTCTGCCACAATATTTATCTAGAAGCCCATAGTTGGCAACAAAGGTACCAGGCTAACATGAAACGTCTGCTATGTGATAAAAACGAAGTCCAGAGGTGGGGCCAAGATGGCCTACTAGAAGCAGCGGTGATTGGAGGCTCCCATCGAAAAACAAACATAATAAGCATGTGAATCCTTCGCCAGGAACCGAGGTATCCAGGTTCTCTCATCAAAATTGACTAGAAGGCTAGCATGACTCACAGAGAGAAGGAAGAGCAGTATGGTGCGGTGGCCCACCTGAGAGCCACACGAGGAAGGGGGATGCCCTCCCCTTAGGCAAGGGAGGTGGTGAGTGAGCGTGCTGCCCAGCCAGGGAAACTGCTTTTTCCATGGAACGGTGCAACCTACGGGTCGGAAGAGCCCACTGGGGAACCCACGCCACCAGGGCCTACCGTCCCAACTCGAGAAAGCGTAGATTCTTGCAGCCTCTCAGCTAAAATCTGCTGAAGCCTACTGAACTCCTGGGGGCAGAAGGGCTACCAGCACTGGCCGCCACCTCCTGCTGTCTAAGCCACTTGAGCTCCTTGGGGGAGGGTCAGCAGCCAGCACTGGGACTGGCAACTGCCTAACAGGCTAAGCTCCCTGGGCGGGGGAAGGGCGGCACCCGTTTCTATAGCTCCAGGCTGTGCTTTTCCCCTGCTGGTGCCAGGGAGGCTGGATGGCTTGGTCCCAAGACTTGTCCCCACAGCCCTACACACAGTGGCAGCCACACACACACTGTGGCAGTCTGTGGCCAGAGTGCCTCTTCAGGCCTAATCCCCACCCATCCTTCCTCAGTGGTGGGGGAAGGGCTTCCCTGCAGGATCTCCAATAACTCTAGCCAGAGGCTTAGGAACAGAATTCTGATCTCCCTGGGCCTGAGCCCCTAGGGGGAGGGGTGGCTGCAGTCTCTGTGGACCAGCAGACTTAGTCTCTCCTCCTGGTAGTTCTGAGGAATCAGGGCAACCCAGACAAGTGGGTTTCCCCGCAGTGAAACACACCCTCTCCACCAAGGGACAAAGTGGTTCATTAAAGGGTCCTGCTCCCGTTGCCACAACAGGGTGAGACCTTCCAACAGGGGTTGTCAGACACCCTCTACAGGAACAATCCTACTGGCATCAGGCTGGTGCCCCTTGAGGTCAGAGGTCCCAGGAGAAGGAGCAGGCACCCATCTTTGCTGCTCTCCAGCCTCTTTGAGTGACATCTCCAGGCACAGCAGCAAATCAGATGAATAAGGCCTGAAGCAAACCCCCTACAGAAGAGGTACCTGACTATTGAAAGAAAAACAAGCAGAAAGTGTCAATAGTGTCAACAACAACAACAAAAAGGCCCCCACAGAAACCCCATCCAAGGGTCAGCAGCCACAAAGACTGAAACTAGACAAACTTACAAAGATGAGAAAGAATCAATGGAAAAAATGCTGAAAACCCAAAAGGCCAGAGTGCCTCTTCTCCTCCACATGATCGCAACATCTCTCCATCAAGGGTACAAAACTGGACGGAGGATCAGATGGACAAATTGACAGAAATAGGCTTCAGAAGATGAGTAATAAAAAACTATGATGAGCTAAAGGAGCATGTTCTAACTCAATGCAAAGAAGCTAAGAATCTTGATAAAAGGTTAGAGAAAATTGCTAACTAGAATAACCAGTTTAGAGAGGAACATAAAGGACCAGATGGTGCTGAAAAACACAACACGACAATGTCGTGAGGCATACACAGCTATCAGCCGCTGAATCAACCGAGTGGAAGAAAGGATATCAGAGTCTGAAGACCACCTTACTGAAATAAGACATGCTGACAAGAATAGAGAAAAAAGAATGAAAAGGAATGAACACAGCCTCCAAGAAATATGGGACTTCATAAGAAGCCCGAACCTACAATTGATTGGAGTACCAGAAGGAGACGGGGAGAATGGAAGCAAGCTGGAAAACACACTTTAGGATATTATCCAGGAGAACCTCCCCAACCTAGCAAGATAGGCCAACACGCAAATTCGGGAAACACAGAGAACACCATTAAGATACTCCATGAGAAGATCAACCCCAAGAAAACAAAGTCCATTAGGGGTAGATAACTGAGAAAAGCTGTCTGAAGAGGGATCTGGGAATTTATTCTAGGTTTTGGTTCTATGTCATATCAGCCTTTTAAGAACCATTAATTATCCCAAAGGCAGTGTGGGGCAGAAGCAAGTGTGCTGGCCTTAGAGTCAGGCTGTAGGGTTGGAAATCTGATTTTTCCTCTACTAGGTAGAAGACCTTTGGTAAGTTAACGCTTCAGGCCTCAGTTTCCCCATCTATAAAATGAGAATAGTAATGGTTCTTACTTCACAGGGTTATCACAAAGATACATGAAGTAAGGTGTGAAAAGACCTTAGGATAGTAGGTGCCATGTACTAAGTATCCAGTAAAAGTTAGCTGTTAGGATTATTTTGTCCCACTGCTGAGTGAAGTCATGATGTGAGGCTTTTCCAATTTGCTTGATGATGGTTTGTACCAAAATCGTATTCTGTTGCAAGCAGATAAATTTGATCATCTGTTTCTGGGCAGTCTACAATGTGCTGTGCCATCAGATACATGTGCATCATAGATGTTAGCATTCCTACACACTGGAAAGGAGATTGTAAAAAAAGAAACTTCGAATTTTCTTTTTGCCAGTCTTATGTCACCCCCTATATTCCAAAGTGCCTTATGAACAACATATGTACATTTTCTCATTTAGTCCCTATGAAGGTAGTTGTTGTTTCTATTTAAAACATCAGAAAGTTCGAAAATCTAAACTCTGAAGGTTAAGAGGTAATATGACAACAAATTCATAAGCAAGAATTTGAACCGAGATATATTTGAGACCCAAGGTTACACTGCCTTGAAATTTATAAATTAAAACGAGAGAATATGCATAATGTCTTTTTTTTTGAGAGGAGAGAGGGTTTGATATCCAAATGCTCATTCACAGATATAATATTTTATTTCCAATATTTTTACCTTAGAAGAACTTATGGGATAATAGAAATATCAAAAGTTTCCATAAATAAAATTTATAACAGCTAAACCTTGTAAAGTTTAGACAACGGAAAGTATTACTGCATGGGTATTTAGTAGTCACATCTGCTCCCTAAGCAATAGAATAGAACATAGAAGAATATCCAAAAAATTGGGGGAAGAAAAACAATCTTAAATTTAAAAGAAAATTAGTGAAGAGTTCAGATGAACTTGCAGCAGATATTAAGCCTGAAGCATCCACTCAGGGAGTCTGAGTATTTTGATACTTAGTAGTTTCCAGAACATAGGCGATCTCACCTGCCCTGGAGTGAAACTAAGCCCTCTTTTCCCTCTTTTGGGAAAACACCGATTTCCACCAGCAGCTGGTTGCTGTCTTGTTTTGTCTGCCTTCCTCTACCTGTGCAGGTAGCCTGGTCCCCACTTGCAATACGGGGCTATGAGAGAACATTGTAGTGAATCATCTTGCCCTAAGGCATTGCCCATGACACACGCTTTCCTATAAGGCATACCTTACTGTTTAGGATCTGGAAAACCCTCTGCTGCAGTGTCTGGCCAGCCTTGGGCCTCACAAGGATGTAAATGACTTTCAGGTCCGGGCTGGTGCGAAACAGCTTCTCCATCAGCACTTTGCCCAGGAAGCCTGTGGCCCCCGTGATGAGAATGGACTTGCCGCCATAGAAAGCTGCAATCATGGACATGATTCCTCCCTTTCTTTTATAGATCCTGAAAGACGTTCCTGAAAAGGAAGAGAAATAACAAAAGATTACATTTTTAGAAGTTCTAATATTCCAAGTCACTTAACATGTTTCTGTTGCTTCCAGGAGTTTTGAATGCAGAAAAAAGTAGATCAGACAGTGAGAGCATGATGGCTTTTAGGCAATACGACTCATTCCAATCAATATTTATTGAGTTCTCTCTACATGCTAGACTTTATGCCAGGAACTGTGAGCAAGAAATGAAAAGACATAGTTCCTGCTTTCAAGGAATTGCTCGCAGTCTAGTGGAGGAGGCAGATGATAAAGAGACTGTTAAATACAATATAGTAAGTGCTAAAACAAAGGGAGACATGAAAGGGGTACATAGCAGCATCTGGAAATTTCAAAGTGTCTGTGGGTGATGACATCTGAGCTGAAACTTGGAAGGCAGAGAAGGGCTGGGGTCAGGGTGTCCCAGGCCAAGGAAAGAGCAAGGGCAAAAGTGCAGTGGTGTGGCACAGCGAGCTTAGGGGAAATAAAAGGATGCAGTGTTACATGACATAAATGAGAAGGTTAGGACTGGCCCTGCAGCTTGTGAAACCAAACTTAGAACAGCTATCAAGTTTTTAAAAATTATGATATGAGACCATCCTGGCTAACACAGTGAAACCCCGTCTCTACTAAAAAATACAAAAAAACTAGCCGGGCGAGGTGGCGGGCGCCTGTAGTTCCAGCTACTCGGGAGGCTGAGGCAGGAGAATGGTGTGAACCCGGGAGGCGGAGCTTGCAGTGCGTGGAGATCCGGCCACTGCACTACAGCCTGGGCCACAGAGCGAGACTCCATCTCAAAAAAAAAAAAAAAAAAAAAAAAATTGGAACAAATAATATACTTTTGTTAATCTCTTCCTCGAGTTGAAAATGGGTCTAGGTCGAGTGCCACCTTTTTCCCCCTCATATGCTGCTCATAGGGTGGAGACACTGAAAAGCAAAGGTGGAGGAGGCTGAAAAGGGAGGCCACAGCCCACTTGCCTTGGTGTGCCCTGAAATAGCATGGGTTGCGATGCAGGGCTTGGTTTGTCCACATAAGTCCTGTGTTTGCAGAAGTGCTGAGAAAAAACGAATCTGGTAGCGGGAAGCCAGATGCAACTCTTGCTGCAGAAATGCAACATGAAGTGTTTTGTCTTTCAGTTCAGGTTGGAGATGATTGGAGACAGTAGGAGAGAATTTTGAACTAAACAGTGCTGGAGGTGTGGGGAAGATCTTCCTTTCTGTCCACTCACTTTGTCAGCTGTGGGAAGGCTCAACTGCCTCTTTGGACGGGGTTTGGGTGGATCCTGCAGAACAGCTCCAGGGACAGGCCCTGACATCAGGGCTTATAAAGAAGAAAAAAACAACTAAAAGAGTCAATACCCTGCTCTTCAACTCTAGTCCTGAATGCTCTGCTAGTCCTTAAGCAACAATGACTCTTCTTAGTCATAATTTATATTTTGAAGATCTTGAGGCCATGTTCTTAGATGGAATTCTTTGCCTTTGGGGGATTATTTACTAAAAAAAAAATTTTTGAGTACCTACCATTCCAGACTCTATGCTAAGTTCTAAAGACATGCAGATGAACAAACAGACTGGTCCGTACTGTCACTCTAGCAGGGGAGGCCAGCAATGCAAAGTCAAATAAACATATAAACAAGATCATCACAGACTGCTGCACATGCTATGAAGTAACTAAAACAGGGATCAATGACAGAAATTACACCCAATCATCAATGCTATTCATTTTAGGAAATCTGGATTTCAAATCACATTAGCTGTGTTCACTGAGTTACTATTTGAGCTCCCTTTGTTGAGGGTGGATGAGAGAAATATTATGAACAACACTTTTGGATCTTGTTTTTGTCATATTACATAATGTTACATGAGTATATTACAATTCACCCAGGGACTTTCTCAAGAATTTAGCACTCGGAAACAGTATTGAATATTCTTGCCTTGCCTGCTTTGAAGCTCAGAATAGTGTCCCCGAGTTAGGAAAGCAGAATAGCACCCAAGATTAGCATTCAATTCTAAGCAAGGCTGTCTGAAGTAAAATCCCAGTTCTACCGCTTATTAGCTGTGTGATCTCAGGAAATTACTAACCTCTCTTCAGTCACTCATCAGAAAAATATGGGAAATGAAAGTATCCACTTAATAGTGCTGTGGTAAGGATGGAATGAGTGAATACATGCAAAACCCTTAGCAATATATGTTGCCTATAGCGTAGACTCAAATATTGGCTATTAGCATAGTCACTGATTTTATATTTTTTCTTCTTAATGGTTTCCAGCTTTTCTTTTTGGCATTTATTTTAAATGTCCTGTCTCATACATTGTGTATACCCATTTTCTTTTGCAAATAAAAGGAGTCAATTTAAAACTTAATCAATCATAACAGCCAAGTATTTTCACCAAATATAACTAAACTTCATGATAAATTTTGCCTATTTCTTTAAAAATGTTGAGGTATCCTACTTCTTTAATAGAATATTAGGCATAAATAAATGTGGTTGGCACAAAAATAGAAGGAAAATTGAGTTTGGAGAGGGTGACTTCCCAACCTCATTTGTTCTGAAGATATCACATGCTTCTCTTATCATATACTCTAGTAAAGTCATATTTACTAGAAATGGAAATATACTGTTAGGATATTTTGACCCCAGACACAGTTTTGCATTGTATGATCTAAAATTTTAGAGATTTCTATCTAAAGTAAGATATATCTAATGAGCCTATAGTGTTTACCTTTAGGTACATAGTAGGTATATATATTTATAAGGCACATGAGATGTTTTGATGTAGGCATGCAATGTATAATAATCACATCAGAGTAAGGGGGGTACCTATCACCTCAAACATTTATCCTTTCTTTTTGTTAAAACAACCCAATTATATTATTTTGGTTATTTTTAAATTTGCAATAAATTATTGTTGACTTAGTCACCCTGTTTTGATATCAAATACTAGGTCCTATTCATTCTGCTTAACTGTATTTTTGTTCCCATTACCCACTCTCTTCAACACTATCCCTCTTAGCCACTGATAACCATCCTTTTATTCTCTTTGTCCATGAGTTCAATTGTTTTCATTTTTATTTCCCACAAATAAGTGAGAATATGTCAAGTTTGTCTTTCTGTACCTGATTTACTTCACTTAACGTAATGTCCTCCATCCATGTTGTTGCAAATGACAGGATCTCATTCTTTTTATGGCTGAATAGTACTCCATTGTGTATATTTACCACATTTTCTTTATCCATTCATCTATGGATGGACACTTGGATTGTTTCCAAATCTTGGCTATTGTGAATAACACTGCAATAAATATGGGAGTGGAGATATCTCTTTGATATACTGATTTCCTTTTGTTGGGGTATATACCTAGCAGTGGGATTGCTGGATCATATGGTACATTTCTTGTTTTTTGAGGAACCTCCAATCTGTTCTCCATAGTGATTATACTAATGTACATTCCTATCAACAGTATATGATGCTTCAATTTTCTCCACATCCTCATCAGCATTTGTTATTGTCTGTCTTTGGATAAAAGCCATTTTAACCAGAGTGAGATGATATCTCACTGTAGTTTTGATTCGCATTTCTCTGATGATCAGTGATGTCGCACACCTTTTCATATACCTGTTGTCCATTTGTATGTTTTCTTTTGGGAAATGTCTATTTTGATTTTTACCCATTTTTAAGTAGGATTATTAGATTTTGTTCTGTAGACTTGTTTGAATTCTTTATATATCTGGTTCTTAATCCCCTGTCAGATGGATACTTTACAAATATTTTCTCTCATTCTGTGGGTTGCTTCTTTACCTTGTTGTTTGTTTCCTTTGCTGTACAGAAGCATTTAAACTTGTAATCCCATTTGTCCATGTTTTGCTTTTGTTGCCTACATTTGTGGGTATTACTCAAGAAATCTTTGCCCAGACCAATGTACTGGAGACTTTCCCTGATGTTTTCTTGCAGCAGTTTCATAGTTAGAGGTCTTATATTTAAATCTTTAATCCAATTTGTTTTGATTTTTGCAAATGTCAAGAGATAGGGGTCTAGTTTCATTCTTCTGCATATAGATATCCAGTTTTCCCAGAACCATTTATTGAAGAGACTGTCCTTTCCCCAGTGTATGTTCTCAGCACCTTTGTCAAAAATGAATTTACTCTAGGTGTGTGGATTTGTTTCTAGATTATCTGTTCTGTTCCATTGGTCTATGTGTCTGTTTTTATGCCAGTAGCACGTTGTATTGCTTACAATAGCTCTGTAGTATAATTTGAAGTCAGGCAGTGTGATTCTTCCAGTTTTATTCCTTTTGCCCAGGATAGCTTCGGCTGTTCTGGGTCTTTTGTGGTTCCATGTAAATTTTAAGATTACTTTTTCTATTTCTGTGAGAAATGTCATTGGTATTTTGATAAGGATGGCATTGAATCTGTAGATTGCTTTGTGTAGTATAGACATTTTAACACTATTAATTCTTCCAACACATAAACATGGAATATCTTTCCATTTTTGTGTGCGTCCTTGTCAATTTCTTCCATCAATGTTTTGTAGGTTTTATTGTAGATATCTTTTATTTCATCAGTTAATTTGTAGGTATTTAATTTTTTGTTTGTAGGTATTGTAAATGGGATTACCTTCCTTTTCGGAGTGTTCACTGTGGGCATATAGAAATGCTACTGATTTTTGTATGTTGATTTTGTATTCTGCAACTTTACTGAATTTGTTTATCAGTTCTAACAGTTTATTGGTGGAGTGTTTAGCTTTTCAAGATATAAGATCATATAATGTGCAAACAAGGCTGATTTAACTTCTTCTCTCCAATTTAGATGCCTTTTCTCTCTTTCTCCTTCTCCCTCTCCTTTCTCTCTTTTTTTTTTTTTTTAATTTTTTGAGACAGGATCCCACTATGTTGCCCACACTGCACAGTGGTCTCAAACTGTTGAGCTCAAGCAATGCTCCCACCTTGACCTCCCAAAGTGCTGGGATTACAGGCATGAGCCACTGCACCTAGCCTATTTCTCTTGTCTGATTACTCTAGTTAGGACTTTCACTATGTTGAATAACATTGGTGACAGTGGTCATCCTTGTTGTGTTCCAGATCTTAGAGGAAAGGCTTTTAGTTTTCCCCATTCAGTATGATACTAGCTGTGGGTCTGTCATATACAGTCTTTATTGTGTTAAGGTATGTTCCTTCTATACCCGATTTTTTGAGTGTTTTTATAATAAAGGGATGTTGAATTTTATCAAATGCTTTTTTCAGCATTAATTGAAATGATCATATGGTTTTTGTCCTTCATTCTGTTGGTATGATGCATCATATTGACTAATTTGCACATGTTGAACCATCCTTGCCTCTCTTGGATAAATTCCATGTGATCATGGTGAATGATCTTTTAATGCGTTCTTGAATTCAGTTTGCTAGTATTTTCTTGGGGATTTTTGCCTCAATGTTCATCAGGGATATTGGCCTATAGCTTTCTTTCTTTCCTTTTTTTCCTTTGATGTGTCTTTATCTGGTTTTGGTATCAGTGTAATACTGGTATTATAAAATGAGTTTGGAAGTGTTCCTCCCTCCTCTGTTTTCTGGAATACTTTGATTAGGATTAGTATTTGTTCTTCTTTAGATGTCTGGCAAAATTCAGCAGTGAAGCCATCAGGTAATGAGCTGCAAGAGTTTGTATTATGGCTTCAGTCTCATCACTTGTTATCGTTCTATGCAGGTTTTGAATTTGTTAATGGTTCAATCTTGTACATGTTTAGGAATGTACATGTTTAGGAATGTACAACCTACCAAGAATAAACTTATCTCAGTCCAGCTTTCACTGTATCCCATAGGTTTTGGTATGCTGTGTTTCCATTATCATTTTTTTCATGTAAATTTTCAATTTCTTCATTGACCCACTAGTCATTCAGGAGCATATTGTTTAATTTCTATGTGTTTGTATAGTTTCCAAAATTGGTCTTGTTGTTGATTTCTGGTTTTACTCCATTTTGGCCAGAGAAGATGCTTGATATTATTTCCATTTTTTTTAATGTTTTAAGACTTGTTTTGTGACCTGATATATGGTCTATCCTTGAGAATGATCCATGTTCTGAGGAGAAGAATGTGTATTCTGTAGCTGTTGGATGAAGTGTTCTGTAAATATCTATTAGGTCCATTTGATCTATAGTGCAGATTAAGTCCAATGTTTCTTTATTGAGTTTCTGTCTGAGAGGTCTGTCCAATGCTGAAAGTGGGGTGTTGAAGCGTCTGCTGTTATTGTATTGAGGTCTATATTTCTCTTTAGTTCTAATAATATTTGCTTTATATATCTGGGGGCTCCAGTGTTGGGTGCATATATATTTACAATCATTATATCCTGTTGCTGGTTTGATATCTTTATCATTATATAATGACATTCTTTGTCCCTTCTTAAAGTTTTTGTCTGAAATCTATTTTGTCTGATAAAAATATAGCTATTAGTGTTCTTTTTTGGTTTTCATTAGCATGAAATATCATTTTCCATCCCTTTATTTTCAGTATATGTGTATCTTTATAGGTGAACTGTGTTTATTGTAGGCAACAGATCATGAGGTCTTATGTTTTCATCCATTCAGTCACTCTATAACTTTTGATTAGTGAGCATAGTCCATTTACATTCAATGTTATTATTGATAAGTAACGACTTCCTCCTGCCATTTTGTTACTTAGTTTCTGGTTGTTTTGTGGTCTTCTCTTCCTTCTTTCCTTCCTGTCTTCCTTTTAGTGAAGGTGGTTTTCTCTGGTGGTATGATTTAATTTCTTGCTGTATTTATTTATGTATTTATTGGAGATGGAGTTTCGCTCTTGTTGCCCAGGCTGGAGTGCAGTGGTGTGATCTTGGCTCAGCACAACCTCTGCTTCTGGGGTTCAAGTGATTCTCTTGCCTCAGCCTCCTGAGTAGCTGGGATTACAGGCATGCGCCACCACGTCCGACTAATTTTGTATTTTTAGTAGAAATGGAGTTTATCCATGTTGGTCAGGCTGGTCTCAATCTCCTGATCTCAGCTGATCTGCCCGCCTGGGTCTCCCAAAGTGCTGGGATTACAGGCATGAGCCACCAAGCCAAGTCTTAATTTCTTGCTTTTTATTTTAAGGTATGCCTGGTATGTTTTTCAATTTGAGGTTAATGTGAGGCTTGCAAATGCTGTCTTATAACCCATTATTTTAAACCCATGACAACTTAACACTGATTGCATAAACAAAGAAAACACACACACAAAAAGAAAACTAATAAAAACTCTACACTTTAACTTCATCTCCCCACTTTTTTTTTTTTTTTTTTTTTGAGATGGAGTCTCGCTCTGTTGCCCAGGCTGGGGTGCAGTGGCCGGATCTCAGCTCACTGCAAGCTCTGCCTCCCGGGTTTACGCCATTCTCCTGCCTCAGCCTCCCGAGTAGCTGGGACTATAGGTGCCCGCCACCTCACCCGGCTAGTTTTTTGTATTTTTTAGTAGACATGGGGTTTCACCGTGCTAGCCAGGATGGTCTCAATCTCCTGATCTTGTGATCTGCCCGTCTCGGCCTCCCAAAGTACTGGGATTACAGGCTTAAGCCACCGTGCCCGGCCCATCTCCCCATTTTTTAACTTTTTCTTTTTGTGTATTATTGTACTGGCTATGTCTTGAAAACTTGTTGGAGTTATTATTTGTGATTGGTTCATCATTTAGTCTTTCTGCTTAAGTGTAGTTTACTCACTACAGTTACAGTGTTATAATATTCTGTGTTTATGTACTTATTATTACCAGTGAGCTTTCAGTACCTTCAGATGATTTTTTCTTGCTCCTTAACATCCTTTTCTCTCAGATTGAAGAACTGCTTTTAGCAGTTTTACAGGACAGGTCTGGCGTTGATGAAATCCCTCAGCTTTTGTTTGTTTGGGAAGGTCTTTAATTCTCCTTCATGCTTGAAGAATATTTTTGCCAGATATTCTATTCTAGGGTAAAAGATTTTTTTCTTCCGCACTTTAAATATGTCATGCCCCTCTTTCCTGGTCTGTAAGGTTTTCACTGAAAAGTCTGCTACAAGATGTGTTGGAACTCCATTGCATGTTGTTTGTTTCTTTTCTCTTGCTACTTTTAGGATCCTTTATCTTTGACCTTTCGAAGTTTGATTATTATATGTCTTGAGATAATCATCTTTGGGTTAAATCTACTTGGTGTTCTATAACCTCCTTATACTTGGATATTGGTATCTTTCTTTAGGTTTTGGAATTTCTTTGTTCTTATCCCTTTGAGTAAACTTTCTACCTGATCTCTCTCTCTCTACCTCCTCTTTAAGGCCAATGACTCTTAGATTTGATTCTTTAATTATTTCAATCTCTTTGTTAAATTTATCTGATAGTATTCTAAATTCCTTCTCTGTGTTATCTTGGATTGGTCATTGGTGCCTTATTTAGTTCATTTGGTGAGGTCATGTTTTCCTGGGTGGTCTTGATGCTTGTGGATGTTCTTTGGTATCTGGATGTTTAAGCATCAGGTATTTATTGTAATCATTGCAATTTGGGCTCATTTGTGTCCATCCTTCTTGGGAAGGCTTTCCAAGTATTCAAAAGGACCTAGGTGTTGTGATCTATGTCTTTTGTCACTGCAGCCTTACTGCATTAGGGAATACCCCAAATCCAGCAACACTGTGGCTGTTGCATACTCATGAAAGTATTGCCTTGGTGGCCTTGGGTAAGATCCAAGAGAATTCCCTGTATTACCAGGCAGAGACTCTTGTTTTCTTCTCTTAATTTCCCCCAAACAAACTGAGCTTGTCTCCCTTCAGGGTGGTAAGCTTTCCCGGGACCAGGCAGGTGCAGAGACGCCTTCCTGGAGCCAGGGCCTGGAGTCAGGTACCTTTGGAATTTACTTGATGCTCTTGTCTACATTGGCTGAGTTGGCACCCAAGCCACAAGACAAAGTCCTTCCTACTATTCCCTCCCCTGTCTTCAAGCAGAAGGAGTCTGTCCCCATAGCCAACACAGCCAGAAATGCATTGGGTCACACCTGAAGCCAGCACAGCTCTGAATCTCACCTAATGCCCTTGGCAAGTACTGCCTGGCTATCACTGTTGATTATTCAGGGACAAGGGCTCTTTATTTAGCAGGTGACTAATCCTGCCAGGACTGGTTCTTTTCCTTACAGGCAGCAGGTGTCCTTCTGGCTCAGGGTGTGTCTAGAATTGTCATCTAACAGCTAGGTCCTGGAATGGGGGACCTCAGGACTCTGCCTGGTGTCTTATCCCACTGTGGCTGAGCTGAGTTCCAAGTTGCGAGACAAAGTCCTCTTCACTCTTTCCACTCCTGTCCTCAAGCAGAAGGAAAGAGTCTCTACCAGATCTGTGAACTGCACTGCCTGTGGTTAGGGGAGGGATGGTGAAGGACTCCTTTGGCTGCCCTTGCTGGTTTCTCACTTGGTCACATGCACACCAAGTCCACTGGCTCCAAACCCAGCCCAGCACTGCACCAAGACTTGCCCAGGAATTGTACTCCTTCAAGCCTACACTATCTTTCAAGTTTAAGACCCCAGAGCACTTTAGCCCATGGTGGTGTGGCTTGCTCACCTCAGGTTCTGACCACTGGGATGGACAATTTGTCTCTGATTAAGGCTGGTCTAAATGTTCTCTCTGTGGGCGCTGGCTGAGTTCTGTCCTGTGTTGCTTTACTCTCTGACAGGGCAGCACTAAGTTCTAATGCAAAGTCCCACAATCACTGAGCACTCTTTCCCCCAATTGCACAGATTATCTCTCTGCTCCACATGGCTGCTGCCTGGGGGGTATAGAGGAGAGGCTGCATAGGGAATTTAAGACTATCTTTCCTAGCTTCTTCAGTGCTTCTTTCCTTATATGATATTAAAACCAGGTACTGTGATTGCTCACCTGATTTTTGATTCTTGTGAAGGTGATATTTCATGAGGATAGTTGTTCAATTTGGTGTTTCTGCAGGGGGTACAATCACTGGAGGCTCCTATTTAGCCATTTTGCTCTGTTTCCTCTTGTTACTCTGAATCTATTTCTTGTGGAACAAAGGAACACTCAATGTGTCCCCAAAGAAGGGAATTTCCTGGCTCTGTCCAGAGTCCAGATATTTCCCAAACACAATAAATCCTGTGGCAGAGGACACTGAGTACTTTCACAGGAAAACAAAACATAAGCCAGTATCTTCTGGCTCTCGTTACCCAACTGTCATGAGGAGGTGGCACAGGAGTTGTGTCCTGATTTTAATCAATTTAAGTGATTCTGAAAAATGTCAAAAGGAATTCCTCCCCTCAGGACAAAGCTGCATCAGAGATGTTTCTTCTACCTCTTGCTTCCACATTCAAGATATGGCTTGATGCCTCATTGCAGAAATGCCTATAAATCAGGTTGGTGCAAAAATAATTGTGGTTTTTGCCATTACTTTCGATGGCAAAAACCACAATTACTTTTGCAGCAACCTATCAAATTTGGCTCCCTGTAATCCAATTTCATATGTTACAACTTTGTTAAGTTTAGGAATTGTTAACCCATAATATAACTCAATAAAATAATTAATTTAATTATTTTTAAACTAAAACAGTTTTACAATCAATAATAGCATATCTGCAACTCCAGAAGGTCCTCCTTCTACTTTAGAACAGCTCACTGGGTCATGGCCTCCTTTCACATTTTCTCAGACTACTAATGCAGAGAGCAGAGGATAATTTCCTACCCCTCATGCTCACGATATGGCATGTGAGATGTCTAAGTCACTTTGGCAATCTCCAGAATACTAACCCTCTCAAGCATCCTATATAATGTACAATATTGGATGACTGAATGAAAAAAAGAAAAAAGAGAGTCAGTCTATGTATTTTTACTGAATGCCTACATGTGTCAGGCACTGTCTAGGCACTGGGGTTAGCAATGAACAGGCTTTATGAAGGTTACATTTTTCATTTCTCTTCTGGAGTAAAGATCACGAATTTTTCATAGTTATGAGTAGAGAGAGTTTTCTGTCTTTTTGGTGATAAAATGAGTCTGTTCTAATTCCTAGAGAACTGACGTTAAAAAATTAAATCATTATAGGTGTGTTAAGTTATACATTTGTTGCAGGTTTCAGCATATGGGAACTTTATTCTTTAGGTGGTTCTTATGGAATATAAAAAAATTAAGATTCAAACACGTAAGAAAGACAAATTTATCCAAGTGTCTTGGTTGTCCACTAGAGAGAAACATTTTTGAAAAGAAACAAGATGGTTTTCCTCTCAGGAATGTTACTCTTGACCAAGGATTTTTTATCTTGGCACTATTGACATTTTGGGCCAGATCATTCTCTGTTGTGAAAGTTATCCAGTGCAATGTAGGATGTTTAGCAGCATCCCTGGCCTCCCTTCATTAGATGGGAAAAGCTACTGCTCCCACCCGACCCTATCTGCCAGGGGTGATGACAAAAATGTCTCCAGACTTTGCTAAAGGTGCTCCAGCGGGAAAAGTTCCTTCTGCCAAAGAACCATTTTCCTAGAACCTTCTTTAATTTTCATTTCATACCAGCACATTCTTTAAAAAGTCAAAATTCAAGACTTAAATTTCTGCCCATGAAGCTAAGTACAAACATGACCTACTAATCTTTACTTTATAATAAATCATTCATAACTAATTACATTGACCCAAGCAAATTACATGTATGGAAAATCTTGATAATATTCAAAGTGGAGATGAAGGAAGATTTTTCAAGAGAAAGATTTCCCACTTCTCATTTTCACCAAGTTTCTTTCAGTGTCTGTGCTATCAATGAGTCCATAATCCCAGCTCTCACAAAACTTGAGCTTCTCAATTTCATTCAACCAAATCTATTATGGGCAAACTCAACAAAGAGTGATGATTGACCCAGCACAGGGTCAGCTGAGAGAAAAGTCATTTAGTATTGGTTGCTGTATATGGATAATTCTATAGATAATCAAGTCAATTTCATTTTCAGATAATTCTGTTGGCTTTTTTGAAGGCTCAAAGAAAATGCTGTGTGTTGAGAGACATCTCATGTAGAAAAATAGAGTTTTGGCTGGCAAAAGGCATGATAATATGAGCTGATTATATCAAAGAAAGTCATTGCTTTTTCGTAAAAATCAGTAAATGGAAGTTTTTCTGCTTCATCAAAATTAAACATTGCAATTCTTTCAATAATTATGTTAGGAAAAGCATTTACAAAATAATATTCAAAATAATGTCAATGAAAAAAGTTTACACATAAACTTATGTCATGTCTATTACAAATCCTTGTGATTTTTTGTTTTGTTTTTTGAGGCAGAGCCTCGCTCTGTCACCCCGGCTGGAGTGCAGTGGTGTGATCTCGGCTCACTGCAACCTCTGTCTTCCGGGTTCAAGCAATTCTCCTGTCTCAGCCTCCCGAGTAGCTGGGACTACAGGCATCTGCCACTATGCCTGGCTAATTTTTGTATTTTTGTATTTATTTTATTTTTTTAGTAGAGACAGGGTTTCACCTTGTTGGTCAGGCTGGTCTGGAACTCCTGACCTCAGGTGATCCACCCGCCTCAGCCTCCCAAAGTGCTGGCATTATAGGCATGAGCCACTGCTCCCGACACCCTGTGATTTTTATCAGTGGAAAAGATTGGAGAGGAGTGAAATAAATGAGAGTAATTGTATAATAGTGTAGTAGGATTAAGGCTATAGAACTTTGTTTCCTGTCTGTACTATGTTTTCATGACTTTCAAAAGGCAATTTAGGTAGGGTGTGATGGCTCCTGTCTGTAATCCTAGCACTTTGGGAGGCTGAGGCACAACGATCGCTTGATGCCAGGAGTTTGAGACCAGGCTAGGCATTATAGTGAGACCCCATCTCTACTAAAAATAAAAAACTAAAAAAATAAAAAACTACTAAAAAATAAAGTAGGGCATGGTGGCACATGCCTGTAATCCCAGCTGCTAGGAAGACTGAGGCAGGAGGATCCCTTGGGCCCAGGAGTTCAAGGCTGCAGTGAGCTATGATGGCACCACTGCACTCTAGCCTGGGTGACAAAGCGGGACCCTGTGTTTTAAAAAAACAATAATAATTAAAAAAATAGTAAGGCCGGGCATGGTGGCTCATGCTTGTAATCCCAGCACTCTGGGAGGCTGAGGTGGGTGGATCACCTGAGATCAGGAGTTCATGACCAGCTTGGCTAACTTGGTGAAACCCTGTCTCTACTAAAAAATACAAAAAATTAGCCAGGCATGGTGGTGGGCGCCTGTAATCCCAGCAACTCAGGAGGCTGAGGCAGTAGAATTGCTTGAACCCGGGAGGCAGAGGTTGAAATGAGCTGAGATTGCGCCTGCACTCAAGCCTGGGTGATAGAGTGAGACTCCATCTCAAGGATAAATAAATAAATAAAATAAAAATAACAAGATAAACTAAAAAGGCAATTTAATAATACCTACTTTAAAAAGAAGTTCTTAGAAAGTAGTAAAATTAGCCAGGCATGGTGGTGCATGCCTGTAATCTGAGCTACTTGGGAGGCTGAGACAGGAGAATCCCTTGTACCTGGGAGGCAGAAGTTGTAGTGAGCCAAGATTGTGCTATTGCACTCCAGCCTGGGCAACAAGAATGAAACTCCATCTCAAAAAAGAAAAAGAAAAAAGAAAAAAGAAAGTAGTGATAGCCAGTATTTTATCATCTCTACTTTTGCTGTGGGCACTAGTAGTATAAAAAAATGTGCAAAACATACTTTCTTAGTTTAAGACATATTTCAGTTATTTTTAAAAGTGTGGCCCAACTGACATTAATAAACATTGTCATGGGCCTAACTGTGTCCCCCTAAAATTCATATGTTGAAGCCCTAGCCTACAATGTGATAGTATTTGGAGACAGGAACTTTAAAAGGTTATTAAGGTTAAATGAGGTCACCAGGGCAGGGCCCTAATCTGACAGGACTGATGTCTTCATAAGCAGAGGGAGGGACACCAGAGAGCTCTCTAGGCAGACACAGAGAAAGGCTATGTGAGGACACAGAGAGAATAATAGGCAATAGTCTGCAAGCCAGGAAGAAAGGCCTTTCCAGAAACTAATTTTATCACCACCTTGATCTTGAACTTCTAGCCCCTAGAACTGTGAGAATATAAGTGTCTGTTGTTTAAGCAACCCATTCTGGTATAGTCTGGTATTCTGTTATGGAAGTCCAAGCAAACTAATACACACACAAATGCATCTGAATAGAGATGTAAATTTTTTTGACTAGTGAGTCAAATAGTGCATAATAATTGATATCAACCTTTTAACTTCTGGAGTAATTTTATTTATTTATTTATTTTTTGAGACAGAATCTCGCTCTGTCACCCAGGCTGGAGTGCAGTGGCACAATCTCTATCCACTACAGCCTCTGCCTTCTGGGTTCAAGCGATTCTCATGCCTCAGCCTCCCAAGTAGCTGGGATTACAGGTGCCCACCACTACGCCTGGCTAACATTTTGTATTTTTAGTAGAGATGGGGTTTCACCATGTTGGCCAGGCTGGTCTTGAACTCCTGACCTCAAGTAATCCGCCTACCTCGGCCTCCCAAAGTGTTGGGTTTACAGGCATGAGCCACTGTGCCCGGCCTGGAGTAAACTTTTATAATAAAGCAAATGTAGCTGTTTCATATTCCCATTTTGTAGCAGAATAGTATGATCTTAGTTCTTGGTTTTCACACATTTGTGACAATACAGCCAGGTATTTTTATGATGAATTACAAAGATCTAATTGATCCAAGCCTTGAAAATGTATATATCAGGCTGGGCACAATGGCACACACCTGAATCCCAGCTACTCAAGAGACTGAAGCATGAGGATTGTGAGCTCAGGAGTTTGGGACCACCCTAAAATAGCAAGATCCCATTGCTTAAAGCAAACAAAAACAATTGTATATCAGTCACATATCTGTTTGTCAAACACTTAATGAAAAAAAGTTTTCATCTAGATTTCTTTCTTTTTATTGCCTTAATTTCCTGAGTATACCCCAAATTGTTCAATTCATCAATGAACTTAGGTACTTTTCACTATGGGCTTGTGATATGAGTTTTTCCCGGAGAATTTTTAAGTTCTTGGTAGAGGAATATTAACTCCCAGGGGAATTGTGGACAGCTGTTGCGAACAGGCCTCACTAATTGGATTAGCAATACTCCATAGTCAAGAAAAACCAATTTGTAAACGGTCCCAGCTGGGGAGAGATAGTCAAAGCTGGTCTTAAGAACACCAAATTTAGCAATCACCTCAATACATTCTTCTTAGATTGCTCCTGCTTAGCACATTAGTAAGTCTTTTTAAAAAATATCAAGTTTAACAGAAACGAAGAAGGAAAGGATATGACCTAAATCCACCATTTCAATATAATAGATTAAACACATGTATTGAATGTCTACTATGTGCTACACACTATGTTAAGTGCCGCCAATGAATGTGTAAACATCCTTGCTAAATGCAAAGCATTATAAAAATGCAACCTGTTGTTAATATTGTAAGTTATAAGTTATAAGTCAAACAGCATCAGCCTATGAAGATGATGAAATAGAGAGGCACAATTAAATGTAAATTGTGATGCTTTTTATTTGCTCTTGGTGATTTATAAATCGGATCAGCTTACAAATAAAAGAATGGTTGATCTATTAAAACCCAATAAGAACAGGAGTTCAACTGAATGGATAGTAAACCAACACATTTTTTTATGCTTTGCTTAGAATTAAAGGCTTTTTAAAATAGATTATCATTGTATTAGTTTAGAGTTCTCCAGAGAAATGACCAACAGGATATCTATCAATCAATCATCTATCTATCTTCTCTACCCAATCTCTACAGAGAGATATCTATTTATAGATATTTAGATATCTTTCTATCTCCAGTCTCTGTGCTATAAATTAGCCCATAACCTCAGCTATCAAATAGCTTGTGTCTCTCAATTTCATTCAGTCAAACCTATTATGGGTAAACTCAAGAAAGAATGGCAATTGAGCTAGCATGGAGTAAGCATAGAAAAAAGCTGCTTAGGCCGGGCGCGGTGGCTCAAGCCTGTAATCCCAGCACTTTGGGAGGCCGAGACGGGCGGATCACGAGGTCAGAAGATCGAGACCATCCTGGTTAACACGGTGAAACCTCGTCTCTACTAAAAAAAAATACAAAAAACTAGCCGGGCGAGGTGGCGGGCGCCTGTAGTCCCAGCTACTCGGGAGGCTGAGGCAGGAGAATGGCGTAAACCCGGGAGGCGGAGCTTGCAGTGAGCTGAGATCCGGCCACTGCACTCCAGCCTGGGCGACAGAGCGAGACTCCGTCTCAAAAAAGAAAAAAGAAAAAAGAAAAAAGCTGTTTAGTATTGGTTGCTATATGCAGATGATTCTATGAATAATCAAGTCAATCTCATCTTTAGGTAATTCCATTGCCTTTTTTGAAGATTCAAAGAATTCTGTGTGTTGAGAGGGATCTCTCTCTCTCCATTTCTCTCTCTATAGAGTTATCTAGATAACATCATTTCCTAAATATTAATCATTATCTAGATATATCTTTCTATATATGTATAGATACATACTACATCTGTATATATCTGTGTATATACATATATCTCTCTATATATGTGTATATATGTATCTACACATACATATATAGATATATATGTGTCTATATAGAGGAATGTGTGTATATACATACATATATGTATGTATCTCTGTATAGAGATACATATATATACATATATACATATATAGAGAGATACACACACATATACATATATCTAGAGAGATATACAAACGTATCTATATGTGTGTCTGTGTGTATATATATATTTATAGATTATATATATATATAGAGAGAGAGAGAGAGAGAGAATCATTTACTTTAAGGAGTTGTCTCACGTAATTTGTGGAGGCTTGGAAAATTTAAAATCTGCAGGTTAGGCTAGCAAGGTGGAGACCCAGGGAAGAGTTGCAGTTTGAATCCAAAGGCCATCTGTTGGTATAATTTCTTTTGGCTCTGGGAAGAGTTCCATAAGGCTTTCAACAGATTGGAGGAGGCCCACCCACATAATGAAGGGTAACCTACTTCACTCAAAGTTCACCAGTGTAAATGTTAATCTCATCCAAAAGCACCTTCACAGAAATATCCAGAATAACTTTGACCAAATACCTGGGCACTGTGGCCCAGCCAAGTTGACACGTAAAATTAACCATCACGAGTCCACCCGTGTCAACTTGGTGCCTATATGCATCTCTTTAAACCATACTTAATGTCAATAAGAAGGTTATAATTCCATTTAACATAAATACAACTATCCTGCGTACAACCAAAAACACACTAACCCTTTCCCCAGAAGAGGATGCAAAGCTCTTGGTTGATGTTTACTTTTTTTTCGTGATATCTGTAACTTAAATTTTATGATGGAAAGTTAACAATTCTCAAATACTACAATAAAAAGTCAACACATCTTATGTTACATGATAAAGGGACAAGAGAGGGAAGAAAGAAATATTTGCTACACACACACATTCATAGCAAAGTAAGGAAGAGATATTCATGATTATGACAGTCCTCATTTCTATAGCTGGTCACATGGTCATAGCTGGTATTTGCTATATATTAGCTGGTATTTGCTAAGCTGGTCATAGCATGGTCATAGCCTTGCACAATCCATGATGGTGGTATTGGTCTCTGTAATCTTTCCAAGAATGTGGTATTGCTTTTGGTTTACTACTTTTCTAGATAGAAGCAGTTCTAGTTGTTTCTTCTTAGCCTTTCCCACCATAATTCCCTCACTCCACAAGTCAGGGAACTAATGTATGGATTCTGCCAGTTGCTGAGGATATCTCTTCCAGTTATGCATTCTGGAACTAGGGAAATCACCACAGGATGGATTTGGGGTCTCACTGGGTCTACTGTGAGACAGACCTAAACTAAAACTGACCTCCAATTCTGAGTGGAGAGCCACAGTGATGTTTAGGGTTTCCTGGAATTAGTGTCAGTTCAGACCAGTCTCCAGTTACCCCTCAAAAGTCTGGTTATTTCCTTTTTTCCCAACTCACAGCCTCCTTAGTAAAGGGCCAAGGGTGCCTTTGGGAAAGGCTGGGAGAAAGATTAAGTTTAAATTTTTGGCAGTGTATCAGGGTCCTTCCTCAGGGGACCTGACCCCAAGGTCATTCAAAAGGTTCTGGGTCTGTAAACTGGTCACGTCTGGGAATTGATCAGTGGGGCCATGACTCTCTGTCTTGATGAGTCAAGTTACACCTTTTGTTCAGTTGACCTAAAGCTTTTCTGTTTATACAGGTCAAGTAAGATTAATAGACTTCTCCATCCACTTCACTTCTAGGAATATTCTAATCAACTAGCCAATGCCGCAGGTCTCTTCCAGTCAGACTCTTCTGATTGCTGTTTCGACTCTGCTGTTCATTACAGTAACCATGCCCACCTTGTCTTTGAAAATTGAGTGCCACTACTTGGTCCCTGCCACCCTAGGATCCGATTACTCCCATTGCAGTTAGGTTTTCCAATTCAGTGACAGGAGTTTCCACTGTAAATTCTGTTTTTCAGGAAGGGCGATCACAGAGCTCTTCTAGGATGCTGGGGCTCCCCTCACAAATTTATTTCTGTGGCCCAGCCAAGTTTACACAAAATTAATCCATTATATTTTCTCCTAACACATTCACTATATGTAGGACTTCCCTCACATTTTTAATGAACAGAATTCTTGCTTGATGGGTTGGCAGTTAAATGTAAAATATTTATTGACAGAAAGGGAGTTGTATTGATTTGATTTGAAATTATTTCTTTTGTCTGTTTTTCAACTAAACTGTTCATTACTGAAATAATGTCATCTTTTAAAAATTCTTCTATTTCTAGACCATCTCAGCTTAAGTAACAAGATAAATAATATGAGGTATAAGATGGGTGAAATGATAAGAATACTGGGCTAGAAACCAGAAAACTTGGACAGTAAATCTGATCTATTGCTAACTGTTCATGTAAATCTGAATCTGGAATCTCTACAGATCTGAGATTCAGTTTTCTCTTCTATTAAATAATATTCTACCTATCCCACAGAGCTGCCTTAATAATCAAATAAAGCAGGAGAGATTGGCTGGACCAATGGATCCCAGTGATCTGACCAGGACAGAATGATGTCTCTCTTGTTCAGGATGTTACATGTTAAGGCTGTTAATGCTATTTTGCCCGTGGATCTAACTACCTAGTGGTTATGTATTAATAAATAGTGAGGACACATCTTGTTACCCTGACTGACTAAACACTTGAAACAGAGACTGTATTTTGTGTCATATTAGTCCTCACACACGAACTAGCACAGAACAATGCAAAGTAACTCAATAAATATTGTTGAATCAATGAATGAATGAATCAAGACTGAAAGTACAAAAAGGGGCTGGTGCACAAATGCTAGTGAGCGTTTGAGTCACTTGGAAAGCTTTCTAAAGATCATTCTTTACTAGATCTCATTTTCTGAGATTTTAATTTAGAAAGGCTGAGATAAGGCCCAGGTAGAGGCATTTTAATGAGCATTCCCATTGATTCAGATGTGAGAGGTAAGAGAAATTGGTGTAGGGAATTTGATTGAGGCTGTTCTCATTCCAGATAATGTCTTGCACCTTAGAATATATCCTTAATGTAAGCCTATTTTGCCCCTATGATTTGGGATTTTTTACCCTTAAAAGTAATAATAATAAAATAATCTGCTTACTTGATATTTACATTTCTAATGATAGTAGCAAATGGATAGTATCAGAAGCAGCAGAGCTTGACTCCAGTTCAGCCACATTCTAAGTCTAAGCTTCTAGTTACACCAAAGTAATTGTGATGCCAAGAAATTTCTACCTATTTACTATGAACATCAAAGATCACAGATGTCACACATAAAAATACACGTATTAGAAGAGGTGGAATATAGAGATATCCTTTCAAATAAATAACTCAAAGTTTTAAAAAGTATTTTTCCTTTGAGTTCTTACTTCCTGATGTAAAAAGTTGAAACAAATGGCTATTTAATGATGTTGAAAAATATAGTGTAAATGCATGCACAGATAATAGAATAGCATACCAACGATTAATAAACTTATTGTACTACCATGGCATGAAAAACATCTTAATTTCTTCTCACAAGATAGTTATTTCCTCTGCCACTCATATGGGTTAAGACACTTACACAGGTTCATTCATGCAGAGTTTAGAAATAGAGTTGAAAACTTCTATTTCCCAGTTCTTACAACTGTATCTCAATGTGTTATTCAACAAAGGAAATGAAGTGGAAACAAAATAGTTTAAATGTCTGAAGACCTTTAACAAGGCCTTGCTTAAAAGGAGATTGATTCAGCATCATAAACTAAGCCCACGAAGAAGACTATTGATTCATGGAATTACACTGAAAAACTGCTACAACATCATTGTACAACTTACTGTTTGCAACAAAAAGATGATCGATATAAAAACACATTGTTCTTTTGCAGATATGTGGATTAGGAGAATTTGTTAATGTCAATGATTAGACATAGTATTTATTAACTGTATCTGTCAGAAGAAAAGACACAGCATTAGTTGCTTCATACAGTGAGACTCCAGGAGCTTAGTCACTGCCACACATCAAGTAATTATTATTGAACCATGTGGAAAGTTACGTTTCCTAAAAAAGTTAATGTGAGGGTTAATTATGTGCAAATCAATATAATATAGTAAACTGGAAATCCTTATTTCCTAATGGAAGTTACTGATCATAACCTGTGCCAATAAATTGACAGTCCCTTAGGAAATACATGAATAAATGTAAATATATGGTTTGTAAATATGCAGTTAGTTCTTTATGTCAGTTATTAATTACTATGAAATATTAGTTCTTTATGAAGAACTAATGATAAATTAAAGCTAATAATTTCCCCACCAAAATTGTCTCCATAGGAACTTGTTCCATGTCAGAAGAACAATAAACTTCAAAGATATACTTATTTTTCTCTGGTAATATACAATTCTATTTAAAAATCAGCAAAGGTTTTAGGCATTTGTCTTTAAGAGAAGGTACTCACAGATCTGCAAAAATTACTTGATATCAGTGTTAAACTGTGAGTAGTAGCTATAGCACATAAGAATAAAAACACAAGAATTTAATTTTTTCATATTATTAAGGCTGCTGTTTTATGGTCTAAACTCTGCCATATAGTTCTTAATTTGTTATTGACCTGTTTTATATCCAGGGCAAATACCTATGTTTATTTTGTTTATTTATCAATCTAAAGTGAATTTTGATTTCCTTTTGATTTCTGCATATCTCACTCTAAGCTATTGTAAAGGTGTGGAGCTAAGGGAAAGACAGAAGAATTCTAAGTCTAAATTCCTGCCTATTTTCTAAGGGCCTGCCTCCAGTCAGAAAGAGGTGGAATTAGAAGAGGTGAAATGTTGAGATATCTTTTCAAATCAATAACTAAAAGTTTTTTAAACTTTATCTTTTTCTCTGAGTTCTTGCTTTCCAATGTTAAAAGTTGAAACAAATGGCTTTTTAAATGTTTAAAAATATAGTGCAAATGCATGCACAGATAATAGAATAGCATACCAATGATTAATAAACTTACTGTATTAGCCTGACATGAAAGGGTTAGATCTCAAAGCATCCTAATTTCTGTGTACCATGATAGTAAAAAGGAAAATCTGATGTGTATATATATATAATATATATAAAACTGTAATTATATATATCTAGCTATACTTATATAATTATATATAGCATATTATGTATAACAATATTATATAATATTAAAATAGTAAGGTGACTACAGGAAGGAGTTTTGGCCCCTTTTGGTGATGAACAGTAAATCATTTGTGTACTGTGAAGCTAGTTTTGAATGAGAAGTATTATTGAAGATGCGGGAACGCAAGAAGGTATTTGGGGTAGGGATGTTAGGAAAGCAAGGGGAGATGAGAAAGTCCGATGTATATTCTAAGTGCAAAGTATGGCTGTAGAAATTAGTTCCTGGGAGGAAAGCAAAGAATCCCAAGCTAGAAGAATAGATGACAACAGAAGATGGAAATCCAGTGCCGACATAAAGAGGTAGATTTTTATAGGGACTGGATATTTCTGAGCACTAAAATTATAATGACCAGAAGAGGCTGAGAATGAGACAAGAAACACACATCTGAAGTCCATGTCAATGGTCTAGGTCAGAGGTATGGAGGAGTTGAACCAGGGCAAGGCAGTAGTGGTTCTCATACTTTAATGCAAATCAGAAAGAACCATCTGGGGAGTTTACCTATTAAACTTGCAGATTTGGAGACCGCCAAGCCCAACCCCATTCTGATTCAGGGGATGACTAATATGATGAGTACTGAAACATAAATAAGGCAGATGTGGGTTTGAATTTTATCTCTACCATTTACTAGCCATGATCTTAGGCAAATGGCAGCCCATACCAGTTGCTATTTCCTCATTTGTAAAGTAAGAACAATATTATTGGGAAGATTTACTTTAAAAGGGCAGACAGGGCCAGGCACGGTAGCTCATGCCTGTAATCCAAGCATTTGGAAGGCCAAAGCAGGTGGATCACGAGGCCAAGAGATCGAGACCATCCCGGCCTACGTGGTGAAACCCCGTCTCTACTAAAAATACAAAAATTAGCTGGGCATGGTGGCATGCACCTGTAGTCCCAGCTACTCAGGAGGCTGAGGCAGGAGAATTGCTTGAACCCTGGAGGCAGAGGTTGCAGTGAGCCAAGATCGTGCCACTGCACTTCAACCTGGCCATAGAGCGAGATTCCATCTCAAAAACAAACAAACAAAAAGCGTGGACAGAAACTGGCCCGTTTTACAGTTGAGTCAATGAGGCTGCAATGGAAGGGATGGGTAGTAGAAACACTGGAAGGACAATTTCCTTTTTCTCTTTAACTCTTATCATATTTGATCTTGTATATTTGTGTCCATGATTTTCTGCTATACAGGTTCTTTAAGGGCAGAGACTTTAGTTATCGCTGTATAGCCTAGATAGTGGAATTGAATGAATAAGTTCTGTCAGATCTTATCTCTAGCTGCATTTGTGTTCATCATCGATTTCATATCATATGCTTGGGTTCTTTAGGGCAGGAACAATAGATTCACTTTACATCTCTAGTGCCTGGGAAGCTCTCAGTGTCCAATCAATGCTGTTTAAGAGAATGAATACATGAGCAAATGGATGGATAAATGGATGTTTGGAAGATGAAGTGCACACTAGTAATGGCTGAATGCTAGGCCAGTTCTCTTTTTTGTGAAATCCTGGTCTCCAGGGTCTCTGCCATGCAAAATGCGAGAAGCTCTCCCTGTCACTTTGAGATATACAGTCCCTAAGAGGTTGTGTGAACCAACTGGCTTGGAACATATTTCTGTTAAATCATTGGAATAAGTTTAGCATTTAAAGTTCAAAGTTGGCACCACTTCACACTGACACTAATAAGAAGCTACTTTATGTCACTATGTCACCTTTCTTTCCTATTCACTGAACAAGGCTATAAAACTGTATTTAATGTGTTCATTGGCACATTCTTTCCTGAATTCAGCATTTTTGGAGCATGAAGTGACCAAAATAGTCATTTTTGACTTTGTATAAGTTATATGATGAATCATTTGATTATTTTTAACTCAACCAGATATTGGGAGCACTGATGATAAAAGAACATACAGGAATATCCAAATGACGCAGCAGATAATAGGAAAGGTAACGTCTACTATCACCACGATAGCTATTTGATATAAGTTGGGAAATTCATTCATTCATTCCTTCCTTCATTCATTCATTCAACTGCTGATTAATGTGCACTACATTCCAGGGATTGTACTAAATGCTGGGGATACTATAATGAATGAGACACCTACCTGTTCAGTATGAGGTGCTTTGTCTCTCATCTTTTAGAGGTTCTTCTTATTGAGTTTTTAACAACTCAGATGCCTTTAAACTCATTGATATTCCAAGAAGAATACACCCTAAACTCAACATGATGTTAAAGACTTATTAAGGCCCTGGAGTTTCTTTTGGACTTTAAGAGTTTCTAGAAGTGAAATGAATAGGACAGCAGTTTCAGACTTTCCTAAGGAGAATTCAGAGGTATTAGGCCTGTAACTGCTACACCATTCCAACGCTGGCATAATTCCACAGAAAATGACCAGGATATATCAGCATAATCTGAGCTTCTCCACATCTGCCCATTTCTAATCCAAAACTCCAACACTGAGATCAAGAAAAACACACCAGATAGCAGTACTTTCAAACACTTGATGACATTATATTATTTACTGGGCATCTGCTACATGACTGCTCTCTGATGAATGCTTCATTGAAACTGAATTTACAAATGAGGAATAAAAATGAAAATAACAAAATAGAACTTTGACCCACAACCTGTAGCAACTTGCCCAGGAAACCAACCCCTTATCTATAATAAACAATTCAGGAAGCCAGTCTGCTATGAGTCAGACTTACAGGAAACCAGATTGCTATCTCCAGTGACAATCCAGGAAGATAAATGATAATTTCCGTAACAACTGGCCCCAAACTGACAAGACTTAATTACTGACAGCTTCCCTAATTTTTGGCCCCACTTCTAATTAACACCAACCACGGAAAGTCAAAAATACATCCTCTAACCAATCACACAGGGCGCCCCACCTCTAACTGGCCTGCTTATAGCTTCCGCATGCCACAGCCTCCAATCAGGGCACAGCTGAAGACTTCCTGTTTTCCACTCTAATGCTTTCCCACTCTCCTGTGTGCCTTTGAGTCTCTGCTAAAATATAAGCGATGGTGGCTGACTCCGTTGCTGTAGCAAGCTTGGAACAATTAGCCTTCCTTTTTCTCATTTGACAGGTTTTCATTTAGTTCCACACAACTGTTATACCCATTTTTACAGATAAGTGGATTTATAAAGATTAACTTTTAAATGGACCACACAAGAAGCAGAGCAAGAGTTGGAACCTGATCTCCCTCATTCCAAAGTTATCCTATTAACTAGTACCCAAATATAGAAAAGAGAAGAGGTTTTTCCTTTACTGTCCTCTGCTATACCTACTGTGTCATTTTGAGTACTTTCCTCTTTCCTTAAAAGAAAGTAATTCCATGTATAATATTAGCCTACAGTCCTACTGGTTTTGCAGACAAATGCAATTCAGATGCACTGGTAAGAGTTTAAAGTGATACCGAGGATGATAACGGCAACCCTACTTCTGTGTTTCTTTACCATAGGTTGAATTACAGCTGGGAGCCCATTAGGTGGTAAGACTTGAGGTGCTCCTCGGGAAACAGTTCTCTGTACTGTCACTGTGTCACAGGACCACAGTGCTGCTCACTTCTGCTGCCTCCCAGTGACTCGATTAGGGAATTGCACTTAATAAGTGTGGGCGTCTACATAACTTGAAAGCATTTAAACGTTAACATGAGAACTTGAGGACACAGGATTTTAGCACAAGCTTATTCACTGAGAAGACTGGGTAAACTCCCTAGTATAATGCTGTTCAGAGGTCAAAAAGATACGTTGATTAATAATAACACTTTTTTAAAAGAAGCTTTCTGTTTTCATTACTACACCTTATTTGTCATTTTGAGTCACCCAGTTGTAAATGGAGTGAAGCCAAGGGAAAGGACTGAAATACATAAGCTTCCTTTCTAGTTCCTCAGAAGTCCTGAAGTCTTGTGGCCACGCTGGTGTGGCTCCCTCGGTGGAAAGTGGCGTGCTGAGTATTAACATGGATGTTCGCAAACATGTGAGGCAAGACCTGTGCTCGGCGTTCAGACTTAGCACCAGGAGAAGCCCACGTTGCCCCCACATTTGCCATCCTCAGCTGTCACAGAATACACGGGCTGAGGTGATTTCTCTGTAGAGACTCTAGTGAGGAAAGGGGGGGATTTGCTCACAACTTCGATGCACGCACCCAGGGTGTGCTACACCCATCAGCAATTCTCTCTGGAATCAACCATTCCCTGGAGCATCCGAGGTGCTCCTGCCTCCTCAGAAATGAAAGCAGGAAAAACAGCAAGGAACCCAAGTCCTGCTGCTGCAACAGGCAACAGAAAACAGGAGGCTCTTCGTTTTGACGGTGTTTGCCCTGCTTTTCATTTCAAATATTGATCTGGGAAAGGAAGGAAGATTTTACATTTCATACATCTTTTAAAAAGAACTCAGCATCAAAGGAAACATTGAGAACATTGTCAGGTTGTGGTAAAGTCTGCAAAAAACACCTCAGTGTGAGAGAATAAAAAATAAATAACAGAATTAGCTGGAGAGACAAGAGGAAGGAGAGGGAGGACAAAGTCATTTTTATTTTTTTCTGAAGAGAAGGGAAAAATACTGAGTAGTATATACACACTAAGACAGAAACCAAGATGTACAGAATAACTAGGTAAGATCCATCTAAAATTTACAGAAATTTCTCTTTCACTTTCTTGAGAAAGTCTTTCTAGATTTCCATCAGATACAAAATAGAAAGCCACAGCAATATTAGAAGAAGAAAAAAGATGAAGTGGAGACATGTATACATATGCATTTTAGCATATGTGTACATACAAAAGCATCCATATGTTATATTTGTACACACACACATTATATGTATATGCATAGCATGTACATAGCTTAATCTTTCTTTAGTACACATTCAGAGTGGCACTTTCAGTACTAGCCTTTAAACACACATGAGGCCGTGTGCGGTGGCTCACGCCTGTAATCCCAGCACTTTGGGAGACTGAGGCCGGTCAATCAATTGAGGTCAGAAGTTTGAGACCAGCCTGGTCAACATGGTGAAACCCCGTCTCTACTAAAAATGCAAAAACTAGCTGGACGTGGTGGCGCATGTCTGTAATCCCAGATACTCGGGAGGCTGAGACAGGAGAATCACTTGAACCCGGGAGGTGGAGGCTGCAGTGAGCTGAAATCACACCACTGCACTCCAGCCTGGGTGATGGAGTGAGATTCAGTCTAAAAACAAACAAACAAACAAACAAACAAAAATACACACACACACACACACACATATACACGCGCACACGCACACACACATGACGTTCCTAGTGCTTTAGAGAAACGTACATATATTTTTAAGATGTACATCTTGTGTCTGTGATTAATTATAAAGTTCAGTTACTTTTTTCAATGACATCATCTCTGGATATACTTACTAAACACTGCCTGACTACATTCCAGAGAGGAGCAAGAGAGCTTGAGTGCCTGGTGGGAGAGGGAAGGCCCGTGAAGCAACCTGGGCTGTGGATGATGAGACAAGGCAGTGAATTCACGTTTTCAAATGAAAAAGAAAATCCCATGTTGTGCTATGATCTCTCTGTGACACCCCACCCCTTCTGGAAGTGTTTGCTACACAGTTATATTGGTGGTGTTATTGGAAAGTGGAGCAGCGTCGGCCGTTGGGAGTCATACGGAAGGAGGATCGTGACAGGTAGTGAGCCAATTAGCAGGGAGAGGAAGAATTGCATGGAAGCAGGCCTTCAGAGTGAGAGTTGATGGTGAAAGGACAAGTTGGCCAGGAATCCCTGGAAATGCAGGTGAAAGCTCTGACTTCCGGAATGTTTGGAATCTGGCATGAGTTATGTTATTTGCTTACTAAAGGGAAGGTTGACTCCAACCTGGCATTAAAATATCTGAAATTATACTATTGTGTATAAACGGCGGTAAGTGAATCTCAAGAGTCACGCTGTCCACAGCTGGAGTCAGGAGAATATAAACATTGGTCTTTTTGATAGCGAAAGAGATTTTGGAAGCTCTTGGAACAATGGAGGAGGTGAAGGCTAGAAAATTGGGGCAGCAGATACCATCTCAAACATGGGATAAAAGTAATATGAGAAGTAAGAGCCAGATGACTGGATAGTGGTTCTCTGAAAAGGACAAATATGGGGGCAAAGAATACCTAAATCATCTTTCAGTTTTAAAACATGGAAAGCTATCTGGCCTTCTTGTGTAGCAACAATAAATAAAATGCAACAATAAGATTTCTGTCATTAATAAAGTCAGAGGATATATATTAACCATCTACTTAGAAGAATTTTCAAAACCTGAGTTCATATGTATAAAGGATTTGCCAGATTTTAAATTATTATTACATTGTTGAAGGATAATATTTCTCTGCCTTTGCACTTTGAAAAAATATAAAATCTTTGGTTATGATGACTTTGGGGGACATTTGTTTTGTGACTTTCCAGCATCTTCCTGGACTGGTCATCACCTCACATCATCTCTTCTCACGTGGTTAGTCTTCTGGGGGCTGTTACTCAAGATGCTCTGCCCCTGTTAGCCAAGGGATAAAATTTTTAATTTTGAGTAAAAGGACACAAAGTTTTACACACACAGACACACACACACACACACACACACACACACACACACACACACTGGATTCATGTAGCTGTGGCACATTGGCCAGATAATCTAGTCAGTTAATACTTTTCTAGGTACAAAAATCAAGACTTTGATAGTTCTTAGGAAATGGAAAGGGTTTCCTGCCCTTTCTCATGCTAGTTCTCTAGCCATTCCATTGATTGAGTGGCTATCCCCTTTACGTCCAGTAAATTCCCTATTTGTTTAGTTTGCTAAGGAAGGTAGAATTTTAAGATGACCCCTAGTGACTCACCCGCTGTGTAATCCCCTCTCCTTGTGAACAGGCAGGTCCTGTAACTTGCTTCTAACAACAATACAGCAAAGCTGATGGACCGTACTTTCATGAGTGTTACCTATTATGTCAAAAGTGAAGAGATTTCACAGTTGCATTTAAGGTCCTTAACTGCCTTTAAGTAATTTGAAGGGGAGATAGTCCTTGGCTGACCTGACCTTATCAGGTGACCCCTTCAAAGTAAGTGACTGGCTTTCTGAAGAAAGAGATTATTTTACCGGCTTTGAAGAAGCAAGTTTCCATGACTTCTACAACTCACGGAAGCATGGAAACTGTGAGATCATAATTACATGTTGTTTTAAGCCACTAAACTTTGGGCCATTTGTTATAAAACAATAGAAAACTAATACAGTTTCCTTAGTTGGCTTATTTCGCTTTCAATCAAAGAACTCTGATAAAATGCTGGATCTCTGGAAAATTTCCTTGGTGGAAATATATAAAGCATATTTTGATCAATAAACAATAAAATCAGTTATCTTTCTCTTGGGATTAAATGCCACAAATGTTGGTTTTTACTTATGTACAGTTCAGCATAAGTAAAATAGCCCTTCCCTCACTATGATCAGCTAAACTAGCTGTTTCCAAACATTTTTGTCTCAGGATTTCTCTATACTCTCAAAATGTATTAAGTACCCTCAAAGAGCTTTTATGTAGTTCCAGCCACCAATATTTAGCAAATGCTTTTCAGATATTTGAGATATTTAAAATTTTTTTTTATTATTTAAAACATTGATAAACGTATTGAATGTTAAAAGAAATAACATATTTTCCAAAATAAAAAATATATATAGAGAGAAAATGGGCACTGTTTTACATATTTGTAAATACCGTTAATTGGGTATCTTAGTGTTAAATTAATTTAACATCTTAGTTGAAACAATTAGATTTCCATATCTGTTTCTGTATTCAGTGTGTTGCTCTATATTGTTTGGGTTGAATGCATGAAAAACATTTGGCCTCACGCATATATGTAGTGGGAAAAGGGAGGAGTATTTTAAAAAGCCTTTCTTAGATAACCGTGGATATTCTCCTTTGATATTATACCCAAAACTTGGCAAATTGTGATTTCTTAAAGTGTAGTGCAATGTAGAATCTAAAACCGTATCAGTGAACTTTTCATATTCTGTTACATTAAAATCCACTGGCCTATCTTGCTCATTGGATGAATATTTTACCCATGCATAATTTTTTAACATCGTGCATTGGTCACTTGGAAAATAATGGTTCCCTGAGTTATGCAGATTTTCCAAATATTGACACATTTCGTTACGTAATATAAAAAAATGATATTTTTAAATACCATCACGAATCTCATCTTTTCAATGTCAGAAAGATGTCACAATCACAGTGACTGACTGAAAACTCCAAAACTCTAATTTTCATTTGAAAACTCAAAGTTTATCATTGGAAAAAATGCTGTCAGTGATTTTCCTAAGTGACAGATTCACATACTTTATTTTGAGAAAATGTCTGCCAAATACCCAGATCTGAACAACAATAGTTTGTTTACCAGTCATTCTGTCAGATAAAAAATGATATTCCATGAAAAGGTTCACCTAGTTCAGCTGACAGCTCAATCACACAAGTGCTTTTCTTTGAGACAACCATCCTACTTAGGAAGGCAGCAGCGGTTCTTAATATATACTTTCTATTTCATCACACAAAATATTAAAGACATGTGCACAAGGGCTGAAATCTAACTATTTTCAAATACTCCTTCGATGACATCTTATGTAAAAACCAGCAATTTTGCTTTTTAAACTCTGAGTGCCTGATACAATTACTGCTGTCCCAGTTGATGGCATTTTGACCCACCATTGCTTTTGCACCAGTAGTGAAAACATCAACACAGTAAAGAAGGCAAATAACATCCTGACATTTTTATGAAAATGGTTTTGATCCTGTAGACCCTTGAAAGTGCCTTAGGTACCTCCAAAAGTCCGTGGACCACGCTTCAAGAACTGCTGATCTGAACTATCACTTGAGGGCAGTATTCCAATCACTTTGCATTTAACTCAAGGGGAATCTAATAATGCTTTCAGTTTGGGTGTAGATCTTGTTAGATATCTTCAAGCTGAAAAAACTTGCTGCTTCTGTTTATAAGCATGAAAGTCCTTATCTTTACCTGATTACATAAATTTGCAAAAATAAGGCAGGAAAAAATTTCTTTGTATTTTAGGTTGGGCTAGTGATGATCAAGAATTAGAAATACCTTCTATAATAACCAAGCCATCTTGCTTTAACTAGCTAGTTAACGATGATAACACAGCTTCACTTTAATGAGGCTGATACTTTGTTGCTCTGGTTTTCTTATATTTCAAAATTTTAGGCATTTTCAATTTCCTGTCCCACGAACAAGATACTAAGGCCCATAGTTACCAAAGGAACTGATACCATTTGGCTCTGTGTCCCCAGCCAAATCTCATCTCAAATTGTAATCCCCAGGTGTTGAGGGAAGGACCTGTAATCCCCATGCCAAGGGAGGGAAGTGATTGGATTATAGGGTAGTTTCCCTCAGGCTGTTCTCGTGATAGTGTGTGAATTCTCATGAGATCTGATGGTTTTAGAAACAGTAGTTTTTCCTGCACTATCACTGTCTTTCTCTCCCACCTGCTGCCAGGTAAGATGTGCCTGCTTCCCCTTCCACCATGATTGTAAGTGCCCTCAGGCCTCCCCAGCTATGCGGAACCATGAGTCAATCAAACCTCTTTCCTTTATAAATTACCTAGTCTTGGGTATTTCTTTATAGCAGTGTGAAAATGGACTAATAAGGGAACCAGGATCCTTCCTTTTCTCAGCCATGTCCTGGTTCCCCTTCTTTGGTTTAGGATATAATTTGCTGCTTCAAAAGGTTGAGGGTAATTCTTGCCGAACATTAAAGTTTAGTAACAAAAAAGTTGTAGTAACATCTGTTTCTACAAGCCATGTCTCTTAACTGGCAGATTTATTCTACAAAAGAAGATTTCCTATTATTTTGTTTTGTTTTTATTGACACATAATTGTTCATTTTTATAGGGTACAGTGTGATAGTTCTATATACGCATGCAATGTATAATGATCAAATCAGGGTTTTTAGCATTTCCATCACCTCTTACATTTATCATTTCTTTGCAGTGAGAACATTCAAAGTACTCTCTTCTAGCTATTTTGGAATATGCAATACAATATTGTTAATCGTACTCACCCTACTGTGCAATAGAACACCAGAACTCATTCCTCGTAAGTGTAACTTTGTACCTGTTGACCAGTCTCTCCCTATTTCTTCCTCCCTCCTTCCCTAGGTTTTGTATTTTTTAATTCAACCTAGAGTTTACTGAAATTTTTGGAAAAGCAATATGGTAGTGACCAGCAGCACCTTATTTTCTGACAAAAGTCTAACTCTTATCTCATTTGCTCGCATCACTCATTACGTTGTTTTCCCCAGAGCTGGGCACAGCCTCAAATAAAGCACAATGTCTGTGCACTGTAGGTGATCAATAATGTTGGTGGAACTGACTACATGGGCCAGGGCACACTTTAAAAAAGATAACGTGCAGTGAAAAGTTCTTTCATGGCTTACAGGTTTACCACAAGAGAAAAAAGCCCAAACATTGGTACATCTGTATTTGCTATAGATTTATCTTCTTGCCATGGCTTGGAATCCTCAATGTGTGTCTTTATTGTCCATTCACTTCAGGACTTATTACAGGAAGTGCTCACTAATAGCCAATTTTCAAGTGAATGAAATTGTGGAGAAATACCAAGAGATACATAAGAGAATTTTTCCACAACACACAACGCTGCTAAAATTGCATCCCCAGCATGGACTGCAGTGAAAATATGATGGGATTTTCTAATTGACACTTAACAAATCCCAGCTATTGTTTGGAATGTCATTCTGCCTAGAAACAGGGTCTTTATTTTCATTCTAGTACATTAATCATACCCAGTTTTTCTATGAACATCTTTCCCACTGCTAAACACTATAGAATGACTCATTCAGGCCTTCATTCAACAAGTATTTATTAAGTACCCATTACGTAGCCAGCATGGGGTGATAGTGAATAAGAAGGATGCGATTTCTGCTTTAAGGTAAAATGGAAATAACGGTTGCTATGAGGACTATATGAGTCAATACAAGTACAACACTTAGATCAAACTTGGCACATAGTAAACAAACACAAGTGTTGTTTTTATTGTTCCATTAACATTCAATGGGAGAAAAATACACTCTCCAAGATATTGCAATAAAATGTGATATATGCGTGATGACTAATTACAATTGCTAAGGTGAGTAATTGAAATAAACAATAAAATACATAAGCTATGAGGACACCTTGGATAGGCATTTAACAGATGTTGAAGGCAGAATCATGAAACGGTTTTCTGAGGAGAGAGTATCTGAACTGCATTTGACAGGATAAGTAGGCAATACCGTAGTCAGGAGAAGAGTGAAGGGAGGTGTTCTAGGCAGAGATAATAGCTGTAATCATGAGCTATAGCATAAAGGGATGAGTTTTATCCTTAAGGTTAAGAGTACCACTGAAGAACTTTGAGGAGGGAAGTGACATGAACAGATCTGCAATTTAGAAAGTTGATCCAGTTGCAGTGTGGAGAGTGAATTAGGCAAATAGCAACTCGAAGCAGGGGAACTGGATAACAGACTATGTGTAGTAATTTAACAGAGAAATATAGAGAGCCTGAATGAAAATATAGCTGTGAAAAGGGTGAAAGAAGGGACAGAAATTTAATATGAAGAAGTCAAAAACATTCAGGACTTCATGACTACTGGATGTAGAAGGTGAGGCCGAATAGGGATGACGTCCTGGTTTCTGGTTAAGATAACTACACAGGTGCTGATGATATTGACTAGGAAAGGGGAAAAAAGAGAACTATTTGGTCTGCTGAAAAAGATTATGAGAGAAGCTTTATGCAAAATTTCTATTGCTTTTGCGTATCTAATAAAGCAACTAGATATTCCAACAAGCTTGGGTTGGAAATTCTAGTTTAGAGGGTCAGCACATCAGTGGTAACTCCAACCATGGGACTATATGAGTTCATCCAGTGGTGTCATACCAATATTTAAGGGACAGACCAAACAGGAAGAGCCTACAAGGAGCATGAGAACGAGTGAATATAGAGGAGAAAACAAGGACACTGAAGACAAATGAGATTTCTCATCAGTGTCAAATGGGGCAGAAGCATTAAGTAAAATAAGAATAGGGCAATGTCCATCAGTTTCAACAACTGGAACTAATTAGCAGTCATTGAAGGAGGAGCTTCATTGAACTGGGGATGGCAGAAATTAGGCTGCAGTCAGTAAGAGTGAAAGTAAGTGAAGCTGTGGAAGCTCTATAACAGAGCTTCTCGTTCCAGAAGCCTAGCTCTGGAGGAAAGAAGGAGCTAGAATGGCCAGAGGAGGTTTGTTTATATTTATTGTTTTGAATTATGGAAAGCCTTAAATGTGTTTTACATTGATCTAAAAACAAAATTAATAATGACGAATAGGCTCTTATACAGTAAAGAGTGAGAAGCATTGATTAGCAAGAAGAGAAACATGCAAATACAATCCAGAGCCAAGTTCAAGCATTAACCTCTGACATGAGGAGGTTATATACAAATAAATGCACGCAGGCAAGGGAGAAAAAAAAAAGAAGTTGACATATGGTACAATTTATCCCTGGGAGCTCTTGATAGATTTCTTGTATTAAGGCTCCTATTTTCTTTTGAGATAGCAAGGGAAGTCATGTGCTGAAAATGGTATGAAAATTGTGGGTGAGAAGGATAGTGAAGAGTGAAGGAGTGAGGACTGTGAGAAGGAGATGACCAGGGCAGGCAGAAGTATTTCTGAGCAAGATTCAGAGTCTATCTAAAAATTGGAGATCATTATTGGCATCAATCTGCATGAGCATGTAATTTTCCACAGCTGTGCCTGGTGTGCATAATCAGGTGTAGAGAAGCTGGACATTGGAGTTCTTCCAGAGTTTTGATTCTGGAGGTAAAATAGGGAAGGCAGCAAGATAATTGAGTGTATAGTTTAAGAAAATGGTTTAGGAGAATAATTAAAAATTATGTCACTTGGGTCAGTTAGAAATGGAACTGAAGCCAGGAGGGGACTGATAGATTGAGAGAAAATGAACAGGGGCAAGAGACTGGAGCACTGAATAAGGTCAGAGAATAAATATGGTGATCACAACACAGAAAGTTCTTTCCAGAAGCAGATTGTTGTTTGAGAATGAGATACTGAAATTCAGGATTTGAGAGTTGAAGCAACTCTGGGTGACAAGGTCCATGGTGTGGCCAAGAGAATAATTTTCCAATGAAGAGTGGACCTGAAGATCAATGGAACTGAGCAAGCCAAAGGGCAGTGTGTGTGTGTGTGTGTGTGTGTGTGTGTGTGTGTGTGTGTATGTGTGTGTGTGTTTGTTGGGTCACCTAAATAAATGTGGCAGGATTTGCAATGAAGAGGAAGACAGGGTCTCAGGTGCCAAAACTGAAAGACTATACGGAGAAATAACCATGATGTTGATGGATGATAGTGATGCTAAGTAGACTAATAATCAGATGGCCTGATCAAAAAAGATGGCTGGAGGACAATGTTCAGGATGCAAGAAAATGCTGAACACCCCCTCGGCAATGAAAAAGAATGAATAACCTCTATCTGAGATAGCTATAGTGGGAAGTCATGTCCTAACGGCTAGTCAATTTTCAGTTAAGGCAAGGAGATAAAAGATCTAAGGGACTTCCAAAAGCATGATGGAAAGATTAGAAGGAAGGGAGGCAATCGGGGTGAGTATAACATGAGGAAGGGAAGAAAACTAAAAAAGGATGTGAAGATGTGAGTGGGGGAAGGACAGATGACTAAAGAGGTTTGTAATTTGGATATTGGCCAAGGGCGCAAAGGATGTGAGACAGGAAAGAACCAGGATAAAGCTCTTTCAGGGTCAGTGCAGACCTCAGGAGGTGTTAGATGTTGACGATATGCACAGGCTGAGGCCTTTGCTCTAGTTTTCAAGGGGAAAGTTGGTGAGAAAATGTCTCTGAAGAAATGTTAGTCTAGGATTGCTACCAAGTAGTTCAATCTTGGGACCCTCATCTTATGTTGGAAACTGCACTTGTCCTCTCCCAGGGATCAATTGCACAATCCAAATTCTGTCCTTGAGAGACTCCCAACCCCTTTGAGATATGCTTTTTTTCAATTTCATAGGCCATAATATCATGCTTATCTATTCTCCAAACATTTGAAAATCTACATTGCAAAAGTTTCAGGATGTGCATCTAACTGTGCCTAGCATTCCCACAACTCTCAAGAATAGTGTCCTGTCGCAATCTCTCTTATATGACAGTGAGATTCTTGATGGTGAGGACTGTTTCTTTTTTGTTTCTGTATTTCCAGAACTTCAGGATGTCCACAGTGCATGGTAGCTGTACATTATGTTTGTCAAATGAATGAAGCATACAAATCAATATACTAGTATCTGCATGCATCCTTTTCAACAGAGGTAAAAGCTGTTCCTCTTCGTATAGAAGGCTTATGCCCCCACTCGCATTTGAATTCCATTCTCTCCAGTCTTGTCAGAGAGCTACATGATTGTACTCTCTGAGAAGTACAATCTCTACTATCCTTTCCCTCTTGCATGTATCAATCTTCCCTTCTAAAAACTATGCTTTCTTTAAGTTTCAGAATGTCTCTCACAAATTAATGTCTCCTGCCTTGACTAGCCATTGGGACATGACTTCCCACTATAGCTATCTCAAATAGAGGTTATTCATTCTTTTTTATTGTCAAGAGGGTGATCAGCATTTTCTTGCATCCTGAACATCATACCTCCAGCCATCTTTTTTGGTCAGGCCATCTGATTATTAGTCTACTTGGCATTACTATCAACCATCAACATCATGGTTATTTCTCCGTATAGTCTTTCATAGTTTTGGCACCTGAGACCCTGTCTTCCTCTTCATTGCAAATCCTGCATTTCAGACCATGATGGGTGCACAATTGCTTACTGACATTTCTACTTGTATCTTACATAGGCATCTTAATCTTATGACCTTTCCCCTGGTCCTATTCCAGTTTTTCCTATCTCTATGAATGAAATCACTGCCCATCTTGTTGTACAAGCCAGAAAGCTGGGTCACCTTTGACACTTCCCTCTCTTTCACCTCCATATTGACCCATTATGCAGTCCTGGCATTTGCCTCCTGAATATCTTCTAATCTTCTGCCTGGCCACGTCTACCACCACCACATGACCTAAGCCACCACAATGTCTTGTCTGGACTGTTGTATTTCCTAACAAGTTTTCCTGCATCCACTCTTACTCCTGCCCCAACTCCAATCTCTTTGCCAGACTGCAGCCAGTCCCAGTTTGGAACTCTTAATCTGATACCCCAAACTCATGGCTTCCTGTTGTTTTTAGGATGAGGACTGAAATCTCCAAAGTGGTCCCCACGGCCAGTGTAGTCTGGCCCTGTCTCTCCAGCACATTGGACAGCATGGTCTCCTATACTTGCTTTGGTCAGATAGTGACTTCTATAAGTTCATCAAATATGACAAACTCTACCCACCACAGTAGTTGGGATATCCAAAAGGCATCTCTGATTTACCTGACTCAAAACAAACTCCTGAACTACCCCTCACAGTCTCTTCCCTTTATCATTCTCCGTATCTCATTGAATGAAAGCTCTATTCTATGAGTTGCTTAATCTAAAGATGTTGAGGCCACCCTTGACTCTCTTTTTTTCACAATCAATTTCCATTCCTTTGGCAAATCCCATCAGTTCTACCTTCAAAGTATATCCAACCACATCTCTGATCACATCTCGCCATCTCTGCTTGTACCAAACTGGTCCAAACAATTATTGTAAAAGCCTGTAAGTGCTTCTCGCTGCCCTCACCTTTGCAGCACTGTCTATTTTTCATATGTCAGACCCAGTGGTCCACTTCTTTGCTAGAACTCTCCAAGGGTTGCCTGGCTTACATGCAAGGCACTGGACCATTTGGCCCCATGACCTGTCTGATTGCATTTCCTATCACTGCTCCTTTTGCCCCTCCCATCACAACACATACTCAGACACAGTGCTGTACATTCCCAGAACCTGCCCAAGGATGCTCTACTGCAGCTCTCAGCTCTCACTCCTCCCACTACCCAGAGACCTCCCTCACTCACAGTTGCATGACCTACCTGCTGCCTGAGCTGAAAGGTTGATCCCTATAATACCCACCTCACCTCCACACTCTGGACTCCTGTTCAGCTCATCCTTTCCATTTCTTCACAGCACTTAACACCACCTGACATAGTTTATGTCATCTGTCTCTAGTCATCTGTTTATAGTTTATCTGTCATCTGTTTATTCAGATGACATTTGTTTATGCCATCTGTTTATTCAGTCATGTTTATAGTATGTTTTTCCTGCAACTAAAACGTAAGCTCTCTGTGGGTAAGGAATTTGTTTTGTTCACTGCTGTATCCTCAGCACCAGCACAGTGCCTGAAGGTGTTGAAAGGCTACAGGAAGAATGAATGCCGTTCCCTTTACCTAGGATGTTCCCCAGCTCTTCTGTGTCTTATCAGCTCCCATTCATCCTTCAGACGTCAGTCTGAGTCACTTCCACAGAGAAGCTTTACCCGACCTTCAATATTCTGTCTAATCTGTCATTTAAACCCTTTCCATATACTCTTTTTTTTGTGACCACTTACCACAGTTGTAATTTTATGCTTATATGTATGATACAATTGATTATGATTATTCTCTTACTGGACTTTAAACTCCATGAGGGCAGGAGTTTTGATTCATCTATCTGCTTTTGCTCACCATGGTTTCCTCTGAAAGTAGTGCAGGGCCCAGCATTTGGTAGACAATAAAGATTCCTTGAGTAAATGAATAAATGGAGTGAATTAATAAATAAATGAGTTAATCAAGTAACAAATAGATTTGGTCTTTTTTCAGTTTCTTTTTTTAAAAACAGACCTAAAGCTTACAATTCTTTGAGTTTCTGACACATTCATTTCGCCAACCAATTTATTTTTGTTCCTTAACATCACTTAACATTTCATTTTATTGTCTTTAAATTGAGAGATGAAGTTGTCAGCAGGTAGGTCATGAATTTAAAGCAGGAGTGCTAGAATAATGATTTCCATCTCAGTCACCTGCAGAGCTTGTTTAACAATCAGACTTCCAAGCCTCACGCCTCAGTTTTTCGTAAGGATTTATTTAAAAAGACCAGATAACTTTTAGGAGACTCATACCTTATCTTACGTTGTCTCTTTATCCTTAGAAGAATTAAAAGGAGACCATAACTCTGAAATATATCAATTATCAAACAACAGGTGAACTGCAAATTGAAGCTCAGCTTGCCATACTCAGCGGGAAGACGGGCTTTAGAATACACGCTTTCTTGCATTAAAATGCTTTTAAAAACAACCGTTGTTGACCTAACTGCAAAGAATGTCAAGACCGAGTAACTACGGGAAGAACATTGCTGGGTTTCTGCACATGAAGAAAACGAAAAACAAAAACAACCCCAAACCTTAAGTCTCCATGTTTTCCTTCTGCTCAAGATAAAGACATTTTTGGCTGGGCACGGTGACTCACGCCTGTAATCCCAGCACTTTGGGAGGATTGAGGCCAGCGGATCACTTGAGGTCAGGAGTTCGAGACCAGCCTGGCTAACATGGCGAAACCTTTTCTCTACTAAAAACACAAAAATTAGTCAGGCATGGTGGTGGGTGCCTGTGGTCCCAGCTACTCAGGAGTATGAGGTGGGAGAATGGCTTGAACCCAGGAGGCAGACACTGCAGTGAGCCGAGACTGCGCCACTGTACTACAACCTGGCTGATAGAGCCAGACTCGACTGTAAAAACAAACAAACAAAGAAACAAAAAAGACACGCTTTCCTGAATTTCACCTAATATACAGAAGGTCAGCAAGGGACAACTGTACTTCAGAGATGATTAAGATCTGCCAGAATATGATGACAACACATTTGAATGAATCATTACAAAAATAATGAATCTTATGACAAGTTTTCTAAATGAAGTTTTAAAAATAATAAAATACCTAAAAATAATAACTTGTTTAAAATTTAAATCTTTAAAGTGACTTTAATTGTAAGAGAGAGAGTATCATTTTCCAGATGAAAAAACAGAGGTATTACCCCAATATTATAAAATAAAAAATCCTGACTTATTTGTTATTGTTGTTGTTCATTTGTTTCATTTGTAAACAAAGCAACCAACATCAAAGGCTGCAATGCAGGACTATTAGAACATTTTGCCGAGGAGAAGGAAAATTGATTAATAAAGATAATGAAGTTTGAAGAATCTACTTCTTAAAAGGAGAAAAATGGAAGCCAATTTTTTTTTTGGACCTTAGCAAAGTATACCAATGAAATGTGCAGTTTTTGGTAATTATTTTGGTTCTAGCGTTAAGTCTAAAACAAGGAAGGCTTTAACTACCCTAAGAAACTAAATGCAATAAAAACATTCTTAGGAGAAAAAGTTTTTCCTGCAGTCAAGAGAATGCTGCTTTTACAGACATTTTCTTGTCTCCTATTTCAGTATTCTTGAAAAATTGATTGATTAATAAGGCAATTCTGTCTAGATAAAACTGCCTGGAAACAATCAGTTGTTATATTCCTGTGTACAGGGCAAAATGACAAAAAGGATAATGCAGGAAACCTTGGGGCAAGTACTGTAAATTACAGAGTATCTGGTCGATGGTGAAGCAATTACGAAAGAAAAGGGACCTACTTCTTCCTCATAACTGAAATCACCCATTCATTGTTATTAACCCTAAGAAAGATGAAAGGGAGAAATGCCTGTTGTTAGGAGTCAAAGAGATAATAACAAACCATTGAATCAGGAATGGGGATGAACCATTATTTATTTAGATTGACAATGTTTTGTTTCAGATATGTTGATTGTAATGTTTCTATTTTCTCTCATTTAAATTCCTTCTTACAATGTTCTAATAACTTCTTTTAAAATTGCTAATCAAAATGCCTTAAATAAAATGTTTTACCAGCTCTCAGCACCAAAGGAGTCAAATCTGGTGACAAACACCAGAATCATAAATATAACAATTATAGGAACATAAGGTGCCCTGCAGAAAACGGAGCAACTCCACACTCTAAGAAATCTCTCATTTTTCCCAAAGATAGAAAAAATAATCCCCTTAAAAAGGGGGAGAGTGACATTTGTTTTACATTTTATTTTCTAATCCCATTACTTTTTAAAAGAACTAAGTAAAGTAAGTCTTCGAAAAGTATGATATTCCACCTTCTTCCTTCTCATTGTGTTTTATATAATGCTCCACCAGGTGATGCTTACCATCTTACAAATGGCTCTACATTTTGCTCTGAAAGACTTCAGTGGTGAATTCTTTTTGTGTAATACTATTACACAAAAAAAGTTTAATACGTTGGTAAACATTGTGTAATACCAATTCTTTTTGCGTAATACCATTACACAAAAAAACATGCTTAGAGGAATTTAGAGACACATAAGCTCCAAACCAGAATGGGACTAGGACTAAAATGATTTCAAGATAGAATGAAAAAAGTACAAAAATTAAGTATCTAAACTCTCTGATAAGATGGGCAGAAGGTTATAAAATATATGACCACCTCACAAGACTCAATCAAATGGATTAGAATTTCATTTTGGAAGCAATTCACCATCATAAAAAAAGTTGGTGTTTCTTATAGTTTGAAAGAAACTCTTATAATTTACACCTTTTTTTTCTCCCCAGAGCAAATCTGCATGTGAATTTTTGCTGTTCAACTGCTTAGAGGTACTTTATCAACAAAGATCTTGTCCCAGCGCTTTGTGAGCCTTCACTATTAAACGAAAAGTACAAGAGTTTAAATCTGAAGACAATTCTCACATCCTATGTTATTAATAAATAAAGCAAGAACATAGGCTGGGCCATAGGTGTGAAGAAGAAAGCCTTCTAATTCTCCTTGCTCACAATTTTTTCACTCTGAGTTAAATACAATCATAAACTAAACTATATAATAAAACTGGAATGATATCTAACTTTTCAGTGCAAATATCATCCAACAAAATACGTAAGAATCACTAGCATTTATTGAGCACTTACTATGTTGCAGACAATGTCCCACACATCATGCAATTATGTTCTCATATAATCTTTACGATAACTCCATGAGGTAACATACGAAAATGCTCAGGGCAGAGAGCTTAAGTAATTTGTGCAAGTCTGATTGCTATCTGATTGCTGGGAGAAACAGCAAGAACTGTCACCCAGGATCTTTATCTCCAGAGATATGTAGTCTCCTTTCCTGTGTGAAACTAGTAAGATATTTCTGGCTGAGTATTATCTAGGGTAAAGAGCGTGCACTTTCACCTTCACACGTATGTTATTTCCAAACCATAGTACTTTGTTTGGAAATAAGGAAAGCTGCAGTCATTTTTGAAATTGAAAAAAGGTGAGGCTTTGTGAAGGTGCATTAATGTGATAAGCAAAACTGTGGCAGCTCCAGTGGAGAGAGAAAATCATTCCCTTCATTAACCTTTGCTGCTTGTTTATTTTGGAATTTCCACATAATCACTTGCCCCATTGTCTTAGGGCAGCCCGAAAAGCTAGGATTCTGTATGAGTTCTGATCCTTCCTGGAGATGTACTCTGACTAGAAATAGTATTGCGGAGCTTTTTCCAGAGCACCTTCATCCAAGTTTCCCATTGGAAAAAAATATGCGAATTTTTTAGAGCATTATGTAATTGGTACTGTCTTGCAACTGTAAGCTTTGATCAACGACAACAACAACAAAAATATAGTAATAGTAACAACAATAGCTAACACTTTTTGTGCCAGGCCTTCTGCTAGTGGCTTCACATGTATTATCCCATTTAACCTTTACAATAATCTTAAAAGGCAGACCTCATTATTACAGATAAGACAACTGAGGCTCAACGAAGTTAAACAAATTGTCTCAACATTCTTTATTTACAAAGTTAACTAACTGCTTTTCATATTATTTATTTATTTACTGAGACGAGGTCTCACTCTGCCACCCAGATTGGAGTACAGTGGCACCATTACAGCTCACTGGAGCCTCAACCTCCCAGGCTCAAGTGATCCTCCCACCTCAGTCTCCCAAGTAGCTTGGACTATGGGAGTGCACCACCACACCTGGCTAATTCTTTTACTTTTTGCAGAGACAGCATCTTGCTATGTTGCCAAGACTGGTCTCGAACTCGTGGCCTCAAGCGAACTCATGGCCCCAAGCAATCCACCTGTCTTGGCCTCCTAAAGTGTTAGGATTACAGGTCTGAGTCACCACACTCGGCTCTAATTACTTGTGAATTCATGTTATTTTTATATCCCTTTGCCTCAAAGAAGGACACAAGGCAATTAATATTCACTTGGGAACTCTTCAGCTGTTCCATATAATCATACATATTTCATATTATTGCAGTAATTCCATTTGCAATTTAAATACACTATTATCTTTTTAAAACATTACATATGTCTAGTAAGTCACTGCTTTGGTATGTATAGAATTTGAACATGTCCCATAGAGAAGCCAGAGCAAGCAAAAGAAACAGGTAAAATGTTTATGGAATGAAGGCCCTGTTCAAATTCTCCCACACCCAGCAGAATAGAACCACCGGCCTTCTGAGTACTTCGAAGTTGATTAATGAAAAACAAAACGCAAAAATCTATAGTCAGGCACAAGCTAGAATGTATAATCTCTGCTGTAAGTACGAAAATTAAGTTTTGTGTTTTAATTGATTTTCCTAGGCAAATTCAATAAAATGATCAAATGCAATCAAAGTATCATATTCTTCCCTGGAGCTCTCAAGTTCCCTGCTACTTTAATCTAAGTTTGAATCCTATATGAAAACCCTTAGACTATAAATATGCACTAGGTGTGCCAAAGTGACACTTGGTGACACATAAACTTACTGCAGAATTGAATTTCAGAGGCTAGAAGCAACTATCTTCCTCTATTCATCCTTCCAACCCCCTCAAACTCAAAAAGTTCGGCATTTCATTTCATGCAGTCATAGCGAACTTTGTCAGTTTTTCTTCACTCAAATGCTTAAATAACTTGCAACAATTATTTGGCTTGAACTTCACAGCATAAGGTGAACCAAGTACTTATTTTTAACCAATGTAGAACATTGCAGATTTCGTTATTCTACTTCACAGAAAATTAGTCATCGATTTCCCAGGATAAATGAGTTCTGCTGAGCTATGGTGCAGACCAAGGAAAAGTGTAAATGAGGTAAAAAGACCAGTCTCTCACCCTAAGATTCATTCAGTTTGTCACTCCTATGAATAACGTTAGCAATAGCTGAGACTGCATTTGTTGCTTGGTTTTCTCTTACCTTTTTTTTGGTCTAATTTCTCTGGCTTCAGGTTTCTCTATGACCAGAAGGTAGGAATACGAGCTGAGCAGACAATGTAGCAGAAAAATTTAAATTACTTCTAAAGAGCAATGACAGGGGCTCTCACAGTATCCCAAGACCTGTAGCTTTTCAGAAGAACCTTCAGAAGAATGATTAATCACACTATTATATCCCCATGCCTGACGTCCAGCTCACCCCAAGCTGAATTGAAAAGCTCTGTGGGCTGAGCTTACCATGGACAGCTGCAATCATCTTTGTATTGTGAAATGCAAGTAATGCCTTCTAGTCCTAAAATGTTGTCACTGCAGTCCTCAGTATGCCAGAGTTTGAGAAACATAATTTGGTTATCTCTTTGGTGATCAGAAATGGAGTATCGAGTCCTTTTGTTAATTCATTTGATCAGCCATTTATCCAACAACAAAAATTAGTGATGACCTGCTAAACACTGCACTATGTTTTAGAGATGAAAAGTTCTGAAGATGAAGAATATGACACAGTATATGGACTTCCACAAATGAATGTCATCCCACTTCTCCTACCTACCTCCTAGTTTTATATGTTTGCTCAGACAAAGGAAGGAGAAGAGATTTACAGAAGTAGGAATGCACTGTAGTAAACTCATCATCTCAAAAGTTACAGTGCTAGGTTCCAATCACAAACCTGACATATTATAATTGAGTAACTTCAAATAAGCTTTGAAACTGGTATGTGCCTCCATTTCTCTGTCTGTAATCCTGGGATGGTGCTAGTAATAGTACTTTCCTATTGACTGTTAGTAGTACCCCTCCCAATAGACTGTTGGGAGGACTAAAAGGACTAAACTATGTAAATGATTCAGGACAGTACCTAGCAAATATTAAGCACAATATAAACAGTACAAATATTTTCATTACCCTCTGAGTTTAACCAGATTTCCTAGAATTCATTTGGACCAAATTGTCAGTGTGTGTGCAATTCTGCTAGATAATTTTGTTCTTATGAAGACAGCTGGCGTCAGTTACCTATAATATCATTATGAGCAATGATGGAGCTTATTTTCCAGGTCTAGAAAAAAACTTGTGAAGTACATATAGCATTCTAAATTGGTCCTTATTAGAGGGTGAATTCAAATTTGAAAGATTAAGAAAGACAAAGACTTCCTCTCTGACCCAATTTTAGTCAGGCTCCTCTTCTGAACTAAGCCTTGACATTGACCTCCTGAGTCCCGCTTTAGCGAAGTATCCTATTAAGCCAGTTTATTGAGAATTCTCCTCACTCTTGATATCTAGAGTGATATCAAGGTGTCCCATGAAGAATCCAGATGAAGAAAAAGAAACAGGTAAAATATCACTTTAGATATCAAGAGTGAGGAGAATTCCTCTCCTTCCACCCCGTTCCTTGATACCTTAAGCAAGTTTCTCTTAGTAACTGTCCATCTTCTCTCCTACTCTAAATCCCCACTTGTCCCTATTTGTATTTGGAGTTGAATTCACTCTCTCTCCCCTAGTGCAATAGTTTTGACCCCTATTGCAATAGTCTTGAATAAAGTCTTTCCTGACATTGAAAAAATGTGTGTGAATAATTTCTCTTTAACAATCAAAACAATGAAATATCACTATGATTGAAACATGAGTAAGTCTCTACATAAGGCAATGGGGACAAGTTCAAATAAACTGGAAGAGTATGTAATACTCAGAGACAGATTTTCTTACAACAGCGAGTGATGAATGTGAAGAGTGGTCAATCATAAAAGAAAATTTGGGCCAGTCACAGTGGCTTATGCCTGTAATCCTAGCACTTTGGGAGGCCGAGGCAGGCGGATCACTTGAGGTCAAGAGTTCGAAACCAGCCTGCCCAACATGGTGAAACCCATCTCTACTAAAAATACAAAAAATTAGCTGGGCGTGGTAGTGGGCACCTGTAATCCCAGCTACTTGGGAGGCTAAGATGAGACAACTGCTTGAACCCAGGAGGCGGAGGTTGCAGTGAGCCAAGATCATGCCACTGCACTCCAGTCTGGGCGACAGAGTGAGACTCCGTCTTGAAAAAAAAGCAAGTTTGGAAAATTTGAAGCAATTCTCTGAGCAGCATCTGTAATTGCATTTCCCATCAAAAATAAAAGGTTTAAAGTCAACTCAGGATGACCCTAAAGCAAGCTCATTTTCTAAAATTGGTGGTAATAATAATGATATGTCATTATTAGGCATATAACATCATGTCTGGCTGCAGGATTAAATTGGGGGAGCAAACTGGCTTTGAGATAGACCATTTAGCAGGAAATAAAGTGTCTAAAATAATTTGGCAAACTGAAAAGACAAAAAAGAAATCGAATAGATGGGATATTTAAAGTAGTTAAATTTCATTCAGTTTGAATATGTATGTACTAGAAGAAGGAATTAATAGTTATGATATTTGCATTTTCCAATTGAAAACAATCCTTTAGTTTTCCGAATATATCAGTCAGATTCCAGAAACCCTAACTGGGAGACAGGGAAGAGGTTATGTTACAGTAGGTAGCTAGTCAGGTATGAGCAGGGCAGAAGGTTCCCCGCCCCCACCAGGAATGTCAGGCAACCATCAGATGATGGTCAGATGGTTATTACACTTCCTCTAAAATAATAATTGGATGTAGTCGGAGTCAGGGAGAGGCAGTCTCCCAATAGGTAGAAAAACCTGAAACTGGTGATTAGCTTCCAGATAAGGTCTCTGGAGTTGGGCGAGTGGGCTCGAGCATGCGCAGTAAGAGGCAAAGTGGCAGAGTTCACTGGTATATAACCTCAGAGGAACACGCCGCTGGTAAGGGAGTGTTACCAGTTTCTGGAGTTGTACGCGTGCTCACTTCATGCCTCAAGTGAGCATGCGCACAAATCCAGTAAACACACTGCGCTGTGGCCCCTCCCAAGCGCTGGCAGCGCAATGTGGATAGGCACAGGCTGCCCCAAGGGAAGAATCAGCGAGAGGGGACACAAGACCCCAGAAGTATGTCAACATGGAAAACCCTAAGTCGAAGGTCAAACCATGCACTTGATCTCTCACGTCGGCTGCTTGACCCTCTTCCAAGTGTACTTCCTTTGGTTCCTGTTCTAAAGCTTTTTAAACAAAGGTTTACTCTTGCCTCGGTCTCTCACTCTGCCTTGGTCGAATTCTTTCTTCTGAGGAGCCAAGAATTGAGCTTGCTACAGAATCGTATAGATATCCCACTGGTAACATACTTTGGTGCCGTGTGACTGGGATGTTACACTGCTAACAATGAGAGAAAATGTTGATGAATGGAGGAAAAAATGGGCATTTACACTAAATATCATAAATAATTTTTTGTCATTTACTTTTTAAATAGGTAAGCACCATATTTTCTTGAAGTATAAATAGTAAAAAGGCCTTGATTTTAAAGCTCAAATTGAAGATTTCTGCATATTCATCCATTAAATTAATAGAGAAATGTAGCAAGTCATTTAAGAGCACAAATTCCACCTCTCTTAAGGATTACTGCAAATTAAAGTCTTTCCTATATGCTCAAAGACATTAACCCATAGGATTAGTATACCTTTTGATTTATGGAAAGAAACTAGTCTAAGTCTTGCACTGTACTCCGAGAAAGAGCTTTGAGTGGGTGATGCTCTAAATCTATATCTGACATTCATCATCAGGGAAAATGTAACCAAGAAAGGGTCTGCATGGAGGAAGTGAAAGAGGTCTTAACGAAAGATTGACAAAGCCAGAGTCCATTAAAAATTCACCGTGAACGTCAAAGCAAAGCCCTGGGTTCTAGTGCCAGCTCTGTTTCTAATCAGTACCGTGACTACCGCCAGGGCTCGACTGGATCATTTGTAATGTGCAGGGATGATAATATCTAAGTACCCTACTAGCTCTAAAATTGCTGGATTTGTAATGGGCAATGAAATACAAAATAAAATCATTGATTTTAAGAACTATAATAAAAGATTGGCTTCAAAACACTTCAGATTCTGGGTTTCTAAATCTGGCTTGACTGCTTCTCTTTTTCATTCAATTTTTCAACCCCAAAAAGGAAAAGGAAAATTTTCTTTATTTGAGTTATAAAAAAACGCTATAACTTTTAGGATAAAGGAAAACGATGCTATCACTTTCCTCCTTTGGAGGTCTTCTGGAAATGAAAGAGCTGCTGTCTGTATCACAGATAGGGGCACTGGCAGAATGACTTAATATGTATGTAACCAAGCCAGTTTCCGTGTTTAAGGATTTAAACATATCTAAATTTCAATTGTTCCTTCTTTTTTCTTGTCTACTCAGAGTTAAAACACATTTACTATAAATTATTATCAGCAGGTTTTCTCATATCCAATGATGCAGATTCCCCAGGTACTCGTCTAGGTGCTGATGTACAGCAGCGAATGAAACAAAGTCCCTGTTCTCATGGAGCGTGTCCTCTGTCAGACCTGTCCTGCTTTAATAATATTGAAAGTTCCTGTTTGTGTAAACGTGTGAGGAAAATAAATACCACCTATGTTATATTATGATATTGTTCCATTTGCTTCAGGTATTCTTTTCCCCAAGAGAGATATAGCAATTTACGATCCCGGCAGCAGAGTAGTTTTTTTTTGTTTTGTTTTTTTGTTTTTTTGTTTTTTTTTTTTTATGTATTGAACATTAGTGTTTACTGTGAGCCAGGCTGTTTGATCCTCATATAAATAAACCCTGTGAAACAGGTAATAATAGTACCCATCTGGGGTATAGATTTCTAACGTGGGCTGGGCACAGTGGCTCATGCTTTGTAATCCCAGCACTTTGGGAGGCTAAGGTGGATCACTTAAGCCCAGGAGTTCGAGACCAGCCTGGGCAACATGGTGAAACCCTGTCTCCACCAAAAATGCAAAAATTAGCCAGGCGTGGTGGCATGTGCTTGTAGTCCCAGGTACTCAAGAGGCTGAGGAAAGAGGATTGCTTGACCCCAGGCAGAGGTTGCAGTGAGTTGAGATGGCACCACTGCACTCCAGCCTGGGCGACAGAGCAAGACCCTGTCTCTAAATAAATAAATAAATAAATAAAATTCTCACATGGAAGGTTTCTATTTTCAGCATTTAAAATATATCATTCCATTACCTTCTAATTTTCATGGTTTCTAAGAAGTTAGCCATTATGCTCACTGTGCTTTTTCTAAATATAACTTTTCCCCCTTCTAGCTGATTTTAAGATTTTTCTCTGTATTTTTGTTTTACAGTCATTTTCTAAGCTTTATTTTCTTTGTGTTCATCCCACCTGGCATAACCTAAGATTTTTTACCATGTGAGTTCACATTTACAAATCAATTTGGTAAAACTCTTAGTGATTCTTTTCAAATATTTCTTCTGCCCTATTCTTTTTCCTCTCTTTCTGGAACTTCGATTACACATATATTTGACTATTTGAGATTGTCCATATGCTTTTTCATTTCCTGTTGAGTTTTAGCTTTCATTCCTTTCTTTTCTCCTTGCTTCAGTTGGGATCATTTCTATTAATATGACTTCGAGTTCACAGATTCTTTTCCTCTTCTGTGAATATTATATAATCAAGTCCACCTTAATTTTGGATATTTATCATTCAGTTCTACAGTATCATTTTCTTTATTATTTATTCTTCCTCCTCCTCCTCCTCCTCCTCTTCTTTATCTTCTTCTTCAGGATTCCATTTCTTTTTTGGAATTCTACATTTCTTAGTTCATTTTATGTTTCTTTTCCATTAATTTCTTTAACATGTTTGCAATAGTTATTTTAAAGAACTTGCCTGTGAATTCCAACATTTGTGTCCTCTATGTGCTATTTCTATTGACTAGTTTTTTTCTCTTGACTGTGGGTCACAGTTTCCTGTCATAATTATTTATTTTATGCTGGAACCTTGTATTTTAAAAAGCCATAAAAAGGGGAGTAAATACAGTTTTTTCCAGAGAGCCATACTGTTTCCTCTGTTAGACAGCTAGGGAGAGTTTAATTACTTCAATCCAATCAGGAACTGAGTTGGGTTGAAGCTGAATTTAAATTTTGGTAAGTTCCAGCTCACATCTGGTTTTGCATATCTTTAGGATGAGATGTGTCCTGTGTGTATTACAGTCTTTTTCTTCTAGCTTGACTTTCGATGTTAAGCACCATGAGTTAATGGAAATCTCTCTCTGCCTTTCTAACCCTACCTCCAACTTCCTCTACTGCTTCTTCTGGGAACTTAGCAAAAGTCCCATGGGGACAATCAGCAGCTAGGAAGAATCAGCTCTATGTTTTGGGTTCCGTTTTTACTGTTGCAATCTGTCATGCCAGCTAAGATTCCTAGTTAATGTAATACTTGTTTCTCTTTTCTTCAGAAAGGTCTCAAGCCAGATTCTCCACTTTCCCATGCCCAGACTGAGCAGATGCCTCCAGGAAAGTGACCTCTAGCATTCACCCATCTAGAAAGGACTTCTCTACATTTTCATTCCTTTAGACCATTTTTATTTGTAGTTTTTTGAAATTTTTTAAAAAGTGTATGATAATGTACCTATTTTTCCTACATTCTAGTCAGAATCCTACATTTTAACCATGTGCCTGGTAGGGGTAAGTTACACTAAACAGCCAAAATATTTTTTAAATGTGTCATTTTCTTTTAGTCTTTAAATGCCAGCGATTGGAGAGCCTTGCCTTGTGATGGATAGTTCTGGTGTTGTGTTATTGTTATTTGTTTAGTTTCTTTGGCAAAGTACTGTGAATATCTGAGTGCATATCTACCATTGTACACCAAAGTGCTTTGTGGCCCTTTTGATAAAATCTAGTTTCTCCTACATGACATGAAAAGTTTAATAATTTGACATTATGGAAGCAAAATGCTGGACTTATATTTTGGTATATTTTTGGAAGTCTAAAATATTGAAATGCCTGAAATTAACTCAAAATGCTATATGTTCTGGGCTGTCAGAAGGAAAAATAAAACTCCTGAAAAGACTAACAGCAGCCTTTTTGTTTCAGCTGTTTCTTATTAGCTGCAGGTTGTTATGATGTGAAGGCATAAAGTGCAGGTGATGGGGTTAGGAGATTTGAAATTGGTGGGAGCTTACCGATGGGGTTAGGAGACCTATAATCGGTGGGAGCTTACATGTAAAATTTTGTAAAAGTTTCCCTTTCTGAATCAGGCTTAAAATGACATAGATCCTTATCTCATTGCAGCATCTGCTGTGCACATGACAGCAATAAGAGATTCCCAGAGTCAAGGAACCCAAGATCCCCAATCCCCATCAACTCCATGAACTGTGTGTGACCAAAGCCCTAAAGGGCAACAACCAAAGGGTAGGAAATTCTTGGTAACATAAAAACATAACAATATTGGGCAGTATCATTGAAGATACCAGTGAAACAGAGCAGTCATTGGGTGGAATGTTGTAAATAAGACTGCTGAAGGACAGGGCTTTCTAAAAAGGCTTTCCTGAAGAAAATTACCATGGAGGAGCCTGGAGGTTGATAGTGTCAGATGAGAACTGTTTCTACATTAATTAATTTAAGGTAGCTCCTAACACTCTGGAAATTGTCACAGTCCCGTGAGGTTTCAGAGACCAGCTGAAGATCTGGGTAATATCTTGCTTAATCAGAAGGGCAAGGGATTCAGTTAGGGATGTAAGTTTACATCAGCCTGTGGTACAGTTTGGGGCCCCACAACTCAGCCCAGAGAGCTGAGGTAGAGTTATCTTGACCATGAGGATGCAGAAGGGTGAACCCTAGGAGGAAGAGAAGGATTAATAGGGCCGTGGCTATATATTTAAAACTCTCCTTGTAGCTCAAACTCCAAGAGAGTAAGGGAAATCATTCTTATTCTCTTTTTAAAACAATTTGTGCATGTCACATATTCATTCCATTTAATGACTTTTTGTTTACATATTGATATATTAATTTTATTTATAAACTATAACCACAGTGTGTCTAAGCTAGGCCTTGGTGACAGTGGAAACAAAATAGAATTTGTGGTTTGTATTCTAAAATATTTAATGATTATTACCTCAAAGTTAAAGATTTTGTTAATATGAAGCCATTACAAACATCCTCAAAGTTAAGACACTGAATTTACCTAAAAGTACACATTGATAACACATTTGATTTTTTCCTAACGTCTAAATTACTGTTTCCAAGAAAGTGAGATTTTTCTTTCTTTAACAGATACGTTTCTTAATTATTTGATCAGTTTCCATGTCAAAAATAATGTACAAATGAAAGAGGCCTGTGACTATGGGAGCTTAACCAAAACAACAGACCAAACATAACATCAATATACAGCTTAAGCTCATTCACTCATCTTCCTACAAACATTTCTACGTCTTTTATTTTTCTTTCCCTTTTTTTGTTTCTACCTCTTTGTTGGACACACAAAAGTATGAGGTTTCTTGTTTTCTTAATTTAATAAAGCTTTATGTACTGTGGTCTTCATATTTAGCTTGGAAGGATGTATCTATTTTTATTAATGAAATAAAAACTCCTCATTATGCGTCAAGATCCTACATGAGCTGTCTCTCATTATATATCCATTTCTCTTCCATGATTACACTCTAGGTCCTTTAATAATTTTTCTGATTCTTGAACATGCCATACTCATTTCCGCCTCAGAGATTTTGCCTTCGCTCTTCTTTGAATGTTATACTCTTGCACTAGATCTTAGCATGACTGCTTCTTTTATTACATTCAGATCTCACTTTACAATTTCAATTTCTCAAGAGTGACTTTCTTTAGCCACCCACTAATCTAATTCTGTCTTTCCCTGTCATCGTCAGTCATATCACCTATGTTCACGTTCTTTATTTTTTTTAATTGTTATTATTATTAGTTTATTTTCAGATGGAGTTGTGCTCTGTCGCCCAGGCTGGAATGCAATGGTGCAATCTTGGCTCACTGCAACTTCCACCTCCCTGGTTCAAGACATTCTCCTGCCTCAGCCTCCTGAGTAGCTGGGATTACAGGCACCCACCCCCATGCCTAGCTAATTTTTGTATTTTTAGTAGAGACGGGTTTTACCGTGTTGGTCAGTCTGGTCTCGAACTCCTGACCTCAGGTGATTCACCCACCTGAGCCTCCCAAAGTGCTAGGATTACAGGCATGAGCCACCGTGCCTGGTCCCATGTTCATGTTCTTATTCATGTTCATGTTCTTGTGTTCTAGGTTCATGTTCTCATTTATTTATTTGCTAAACCATCTTTCCCTAAATAATGTAAGTTCCATGAGGGCAAAAACATCATTACTTCTGTTTCACCAGCAATTAGAACACTTTCTGGCACATGATAGGCAACAAACATGAAGAAATGAGTGAAAAATTTTTTTCCTTTCATTTAGAGTGTGTAATGTGCTCCTAGTAAGGCCTACTTTATATGCCTGAAGTCTGGTTAGGAAAAATATTGCATCAACATTTAATCAGCAAGTGGTATTCTCAAGTACCATGCATAAAATCACCAAGCAAATCAGAAGAGCAATATTCTCTCAGTATTACTAGAATAAGCCTCTTGAAAGCTAAAAGCTTCTTGAAAGACAGGTTGACAAATTTAATGAAAATTGATGACTTACATGAAGAAATGTGCTTAAATTTGCAAGCGTGTTCAAATGTGACGGCATTTCTGAAGGCAAAATAAGAAACTTTGGGGTGTGGATTTGGGGTAACTCTGGAGCAGAACTTCGGATTATATTTATTATTACTCCAAAGCTCTCTGGTGTTTTCTTATACAAATTATTGGTTCTAATCAGGCTCCTTCTATTAACTGCCATAAAGTTTGCCACCTTGGGGTTGAATGGAGCTGGGTAATTCATTTGAAGGGAAGTTTACTTAAAGGAGGTCAAAGCTTGAAGGATGGAGATGGTTTAGGTTGACTGCAGCACACATTTTGTAGAAGGCAACAAAGGGGATAGGGCAAGAAGAATAAGTTGGAAACCAATTACTGATAGACTTAATCTTTTTTTTTTCTTCTTCTTCTTCTTTTTTTTTTTTTTTGAGACAGAGTCTTCTGTCACCCAGGCTGGAGTGCAGTGGCACGATCTCAGCTCACTGCAACTTCTGCCTCCCGGATTCAAGGATTCTCCTGTCTCAGCGTCCCGAGTAGCTGGGATTACAGGTGTGCACCACTACAGCCGACTAATTTTTGTATTTTTAGTAGAGACAGGGTTTTGCCATGTTGACCAGCCTGGTCTTGAATTCCTGGCCTCAGGCGATCTACCTGCCTCGGCCTCCCAAAGTGCTGGAATGACAGGCGTGAGCCACTGCGTCCGACTGATAGACTTAATTTCATTGTACTCGTATATGGCAGGGGCCTTTATGATTCAGTGCTCATATGTGTCCTCATTTTGTGTTTCTATTAATGTTCTATGGCCTCTGTAGTTTCCGCAGTGAATTGGTGTAGGTTTTACCCATAGTAATTTTATTCCAGTAAGGGCTGTTATTAGAATCCTACTCATCTTTTGCTTGTTGCTACAATAAAACACATGCTAAGGGATCTGAACTTTGTCACTTTGAAGGAGGAAACAGTGAGACACCAAATGCTTCTGAGTAGGAGACTTACAAGGCAGAGATATTCTGTAGGGATACATTTGACGGAATCTACACTATATATGGGAAGGGAGTTTGAAGGAGGAAAGACCAATTATTATGCTATTGTAATTTTTAGATAAGAGACAACAAAACCTATCCTGTGACTGTTAGTGGAATGAAGAAGGGATGAATGACACTACAAAGGAAAAACGATAATAATTATTTATCTAGCCCTTATTTTGTGCAAGTTACTCAGCTAAGTATTTTACACGTTGTTTTGTTTGATATAAGCCCATGATGTTAAGAAACATGCCCAAAGGCATTCAACTATTAATAGTAGGACAATTCAAACCCAAGTTTGGCTCCTGCAAAAACAATTCTGCTATCCGTGAGACTATAGCAACTGGTTATAATTCTGAAGAAAGAAGAAGTAGTTAAAAAGAAGTTTAGGTGATAAAACTTGGTGATGCCATTTTATGGGGAAAAAGGATGAATACCATTTGGATATCCCAAGTTTGCAGTATTGGCTTGGAATGTAGGAGGGCAATTTCAGGAGATGGTGGAAACTCAGGTCTGGGGACCTGGCAAGAATGCAGGGCTGGGCACAAATTTCGGGGTCATCTATATATGGAATAGAATATAAATTATGGGTAATTTTGCCAAGTGACAGGAAAAGAAGACATAAGAAAAGGAGATAAAAGATAGCATTCTGAGTTATCCTAAGTATAGAAGATTTAAAACAGGACAGAGTAGAGCAGTTAGAGCAGTAAAAATTAAACCAAGGATGGAGGTCACAGTCATGGAATGGAACTACCAGGAGAGTTAGTGGTTAGGGGTAAATGGAATAGAATAGTCAGCAAGAATAAAGACCTGAAATGGGTCACTAGATTTAGCAATTATTTTTTTCTAAAAGAACACACTCATTTTAATTTTAAGGCAGAGGTAGAAGTAGAAGCCAGATTTTTAAGTATTTGCTTTAAGTTGTCTCAGGATTAGATTCATATACTTTTATTGGTAGTAGCTTGATGAATATGTATTTATTCTCAATAAATAGGATAAAATATTTCTGAACATACTTTGAGAATTTCTGTCTTTTATTTATTTATTTGTTTATTTATTTATTTTTTGAGACAGAGTCTCGCTCTGTTGCCCAGGCTGGACTGCAGTGGTGTAATCTCAGCTCACTGCAACCTCTGCCTCCCGGGTTCAAGAGATTCTCCTGCCTTAGCCTCCCAAGTAGCTGGAACTACGGGCATGCGCACTATGCCCAGTTAATTTTTGTATTTTTAGTAGAGATGGGGTTTCGCCATGTTGGCCATGCTGGTCTTGAACTTCTGCCCTCAGGTGATCCACGTTCTTCGGCCTTCCAAAGTGCTTGGATTACAAGTGGGAACCACCATGCCTGTCCTACACTAACTACTATATTTTTGTTTTTATTTTAGAGACAGGATCTCTCTCTGTCACCCAGGCTGGAGTGCAGTGGCATGATCATAGCTCACGGCAACCTCGAACTCCTGGGCTCAACTGATCCTCCCACCCCAGCCTCCCGAGCAGCTAAGGCATGTGTCACCACACCTGGCCTCTAACTACTATTTTTTTTTAAGTGGTCAACCAAAATATCACTAATACAAACAGACAATATGCCAACCATAGATTTGTATGTAAAATATATTTTCAACACAGATCAAGTGAAGTCTTGTTGATAGTTCTCTAGTTTTCTGTTATAGTCAGGGACAACTTCTCAGAGCGTGGAAAGATAGTTCTGGAAAGGACTGAAATGGCAGGTAAAGCATATCTTTGATACTCACTCTCCTTTCTTGGTACCCACTCTTTTTTTTCAGGATTATACTTCTAAGGTTCCCCTCACTTTTTTCCTTCTTTCTCCACCTCCCAGGATATGTGGAGGCTGGCCCCATGCTCAATAATTTTCCATTTTCCTTAATGAAAGTTTGTCCTTGTTCGTCATTGCATTGCTTATAACAGGGGAAAAAACTAGAAATGAATGTATGATAGTAGGAATTAAAGAAATTTTAGTTTACCCATGTAATGAAATACTATGAGGGTAACAAAAAAGGGTAAGATATAATCAGTACTAATAAAAAATTATCAATATATTAAGTAAAAAATATGGGTGAATTCTATTCTGGTTCATAAGATAAAAGGATACTTATGGAAGTAATAGAACAGAATATTTAAAATTAGATTTCCCTGCAAATAAAATAAGGTTACAAGTACCATGTTAAACAGTTTCAGGCAGGGAGTTCCATATCGTGCCCAAATATACAACCACTTAAGTGATGTGCTGTAGTTAGGGGCTACCAAATGGCTATATGTGGCTCACGGTTCATTTCTGTCTTTTGAGTGATTTATAGAGTATGTTATATCCCAACACAAACTTTGGTTTTCCATTAGTAGACTTTAAAGAATTATGTTAGCATCATTCTGTCACCCAAAAAATTTAGTAGGTCTTCTAGCAAAGACAAAATGGGAACCCCTTGAATCTGTGTTCATTATTATCATATGTACTGTATTCTTGATTGATTAATTTGGTTTGATTATATGCTACCAAAACAAAACCTTCTGGACCATCTGCTTTCGTCTGGTTTCAGAATTTTTGATTGGCATTTAAATGGAAAATTGAAGATGTATTCATGTTTCATTTTAAAAAAAGAAGCTAACATAAAACATTTCCTCATTAAAATGACTATAATTAAATTAACTTGATAGTAAAACAACTAATAAGAGAGTCAAAGAATGTCAAATTGGGAATCCAAGAGATTAAATATATTTCTTATGAAAAACCACTCATCTACAAAAATGTCAGTAATTTTTTTTTTTGGCATATAGAGTGTTTTTGTCTCCATCAAGATGCTGCCAAAGCACTTGTCCTTTAAGTCATATAGCACTTTATAAATAAACTCTATTAGTCCTCTAATACCCCTGTTACTCAAGGGGAAGAAAGTATTTTCTTTGTTTTATATATAGAAAATCTAGCACAAAAGATCAACTCAATTATTTTGGGAGACTGAATAATTCATTGGGAAAATGGAAATAGAATGCAGCTCACACTCTTTCCTCCTTTACATGAAGTTATAGTTTTAGGTTGTTTTAACACACACACATTTTTATATATTGGTATATATGTGTGTGTATATATATGGCAGAAAACTGTTCTCATAAATCACTATGTTATTATTACAACTACTAACAAAAGACTAAATATAGCTTTTTCTTATTAGTGCCAAAATCCAACTGATGTAGTCGTCTGTAAATATGTATACACACATGCATACATAATCTACTAAGCTCACACACACACTACATATTATATTAGCCCGATTTTACAAATGGAGAAAGCAGAGGTTTTTTAAACACTTATCTGGAATACAGAGCAAGTTTTAGTTGAAGAATAGGTATAAACCAAGTCTTAAAATGGCGACTTTCCTCAGTACCGTTTGAATGTGGGGTAAAAGTAATCTATAGACACAAGGAAGATCATTGCTTTCTGGAAGTGTGTGATAACCGTAGGATTATCAAAAGCCAAACAAACTGAAAATCCAGAAGTGATTAATACTTTAGTCTCTGTGTGTGTGTATACATTCACTCACTCATATGATGACTTTTCAGCTCCTATTATGTGTCAGGCATCTTATGCTATTTGATGATCAAACCAGAGCTTATCCTTATGCAGCTTATATAGTGAGAGAAACAACTAAGGAATTGTAACTAATTTTAGTGCAATATTACTGAATAATGTGACATCCCCCAAAGATAATATAATCTTAAATTTCACTTGTTGAAGGATAGTATCTCAAATAACAGTATATTTAATTTAATTCTATTCTAAACTACACTATTGTGACTATAACCAAGATTTGGATGTTCCACTCGAAAACAGATGTTGTAAACTGGAACACACTTACCAAAACCGATCATAGTGCTTAACAAACTCAAAACTGTAAGGTGGGTGCACTAAAACCGCAGAATTCACCACTAAAGAACTCATCCCTGTAACCCAAAACCACCTGTATCCCCAAAGCTACTGAAAAAAAAACCCTATGGCATAAGGGTAATAGTTGAAAGAACTCAAAGGCTAGTTTAAGCAACCAATAACTTCGGAAGGATGTGATAGCTGTGCAAATATTGAAAGGACTGAGACATATGAAAAGGGAATTCAATTTGCTCTTTTTTGCTTTAAGAAATTGAACTATAATAAATAGGTGAAAGCTATAGATAGATACAGTTTAGTTTAATATAAGAAATGTTTTAATAATCAGAGCTACTAAAGATGAGTGGGTTGCCTCAAAAATTAACATATATATCCAAGCAGAGACTAAAAACCCACTTTGCTAATAATACATTGCCAAAAATACTGAAGTATCCAATGGAAGCCTGAGCTAGGTGACCTTGTTATTTCTTCCAAATATGAGAGTCTACTAATTTATGATGCAAGTTAAAACAATTTTGGGATTACACTGATTTTTTTTTAAATCTTTTCAAAGTGTTTGATTTTATCAGAAGGTTTACTTTCTTGATGATCTCAACATTGATGTTCAGGGAAAGATTTTAAGTTTGCTCTATTCCTGTGATAGTTTACATTATCTTGTTGTATCATTGCTTTATTACTCACTGTACTGGTTTTCAAAGCTGCTATAACAAAGTAGCACAAACTCAGTGGCTTATTGTCTCAGATACTTCTTGTCTCACAATTTTGGATGCCAGAAGTCTGAAATCAACATGTTGGCATAGCCATGATCCCTCTGAAGACACTAGGGAAGGATTTGTTCCAGGCCTCTCTCTCCTAGCTTCTGGTATTTTATTGGCTCATGACAGCAAAACTTCATTATTCACATGGTTTTCTCCGTGTGTGTGTGTGTGTGTGTGTCTGTGTCCAAATTTTTCATTTTTATATTTTTATACCATTTTTATACCATTTTTCATTTTTATACCAGTCATACTAGATTAGGAGTCCACTCTGCTTTAGGATGACCTTGGCTTAAGTAATTATACCTGTGACAACAGTTATTTTCAAATAAAGTCACATTCTGAGCTACTGGGATTAAGACTTCATCATATGAATTTTGGTAGAACATGATGCCACTCACATACCACCATCTTTTTCAATCTATTTTTTCTACAGCTATGATTTTTCTACAGCTGTGAAGTTACAGGGTAGTTGATTCTCTCGTAATTCACCATTGCAGCTCAGTAACTTGAAGGGTCGGTTGCTCACTTATGATGACACAACTAGTGCAATAGGAGCAGAAAACCTGCATTCTGACCCTGAGCCAACCAGTTACTAGACATGCACTTAATTTTTCTGAATATAGTTTTCTAAACTTGTAGATATACTGAAATTGCTAGGATACACATATGTGACATTATGATCAGTCAAATATAACAATGTATATGCATTTCATAAATGTAAAGCACTCTGTAAAAGTCTTAGAGGTTAGGAGGAGCTTATCTGTCTTTCTGACAGATAATTTAAGGATTATTTAAGAACACTCACAAGATATTCAAGATATTCTTCTTTTTCTTTTTGAGATGGAGTCTCGCTCCATTGCCCAGGCCAGAGTGCAGTGGCATGATCTCTGGTCACTACAACCTCTGCCTCCCAGGTTCAAGCAATTCTCCTGCCTCAGCCTCCCAAATAGCTGGGATTATAGGTATGAGCCACCGCACCTGGCCCACAAGATATACTTAAGAAGAAGAATGGAACTCAGCAGAAGCCAGACTAAAAATCAGTCCCATGGAGACCAGTTTCATGAAAACCTACATATGGCTAATACACACACACACACACACACACACACACACACACACACACACAATATAGGCATGAAAGTAGTCAATGACTCTCCCACTTACAAGAATGATATAGTTTTTTGGGGTTTTTTTTTGAGACGGAGTCTTGCTCTGTCACCCCCAGTGCAGCTGTATGGTCTTGGCTCACTGCAACCTCTGCCTCCCGGATTCAAGCAATTCTTCTGCCTCCAGAGTAGCTGGAACTACAGACCCACACCACCACACCTGGCTAATTTTTGTATTTTTAGTAGAGACGGGGTTTCACCATATTGGCCGAGCTAGTCTCAAACTTCTGACCTCATGATCTGCCCACCTTGGCCTCTCAAAATGCTGGAATTACAGGCGTGAGTCCAGCCAATACAATTTTACAAGAGTTAAAAAAAAATCAGATTTGGAATGGCCAGCTTAGTCCTCTGCCAACTGGTATCACAATGAATATGTAACAGAAAGCCTAAGTCGTGGCGGAAGATTCAGCTATTCTTATTGCCAGAATCTCTACTGTTTTTATTTACATAAATATATTTTTACATACAATAAGGGCAAACCACTGGCAACTGAAGATATGGCTGGCCACTTATGGCATAGCTCTACCTGACAACATGCACCTCTGGTGTGTGGTGGCACAAAGAATTTGGGCTTGGAAATCAGTCTTGAAACAGACACTTGCAAGCTCCTGACTTTGGATAATACTTTTGAGTTTCTGTTACCTTGATTAGAGTATCTTACAGAAAACATTGGTAAACTGTCTAGCTTGTGATAATAATTGCTTTTTTTCCAAAATAGAATTAATTTAATTAACTGAATAATAAATATTTGATTAATTTATTTGTTTTGAGAGAGGGTCTCACTCTGTCACCCAGGCTGGAGTACAGTGGCGCGATCCTAGCTCACTGTAGCATTGACTTCCGGGGCTCAACTGATCTTCCCACCTCAGCCTCCAAGTAGCTGGGACTACAGGTGCATGCCACCACACCCGGTTAATTTTTTTATTTTTATAGAGACAGAGGTCTTCTTATATTGCCCAGGCTGGTCTTGAACTCCTGTGCTCAAGCAATCTTCCTGCCTCAGCTTCCCAAAGTGCTAGAATTACAGGTGTGGGTCACTGTACCCAGCCTAATAATAATTGTTATGATGCTGATGAGATGAAGTGAGAAAAGCATAAGAAACCATAAGAAATCAAATGAATTGCCAAAGCCACAAAATTAGTGTATGCGAATGAGTATTGTGGGGCAGGGCTGAAATTAAAATCAGCTCATCTGTTTTTTAGTTCACTATTCTTTCTTTCACACATTCTTTTATTCTTTCTTTTACACACACACACACACACAGAGCAGACATCCTTCTTTGTAGCAGAAAAGAGTGGACATATTCTTAAAAACTAGTGGCAAGGAAGCAAGCCCACAATATTCATTTCTACACAGCCAGACTAGCAAACCCATCTTCTAGTTTTCCACCAGCAGAACTGGAATTTCAAGGGCAGCAGTAACTTCTTCCCAGAGTCAGAGGCAGTGAAATCACCACTCTCACTACTGACCTAAGCTGACCTTTGTAAACTATTAAATGCTGTGTGTCCTAAAGGAAGACATCACTTTCTGAGATGAACAGGTTCAGTTCTAGAAGACTTGGAGCCCAAGATAGTCCAACCTCAAAATCAATACATCCATGATTGACCTGATGCATCTTATCTAAGGGAAGAAAGACGATAGTGAGAGAAGACTTTAAGCATAGGAATACACTTGTAAAATCAAAAGCATTTCTAAAAGCAATAACTGCTGAAAACACCGACGCCAGGGGACAGCATTTTGTTATTCATTAAAGTATATGATCTCTCACTTTCCTTTTTAGCTGGAAACATTATATGACCCTTGGACTCTTCCAGTGAAATTCCCCGTGGATCTTCTTATTGCTTTTCCTATGTAGTACTTTTCATTTTTTTTAAAGATTAGTTCAGGTCTGAATTACCTCCTACCTGAATTTCTGCAATAGCCTCTGAGCCTGTCTTCTGGCTTGCCTCGTTCACCCTTCTGAGTAGTCTGTGTGTCTTCATCAGACTAATCCACCTAAAGCAGTTTGCTTTCCTCACATTAGCTTCCATTTTGCCACACCGAGGTTGCATTTTGCCATTGGAACATTCTCCCATGATTTTGCTCATTTTCCCCGCACTACTAAGAAATAAAATCCTACTCATTAGTCCAATCCTAGGTTTCAGATAAACACTCCAGTGCACACAATGATTTCCTTTTCAGAATGTGTCCTGCAGCTGTTGTAAACATCTCACTTTAGCATTCATTTACTCTCTAATTGGCTCATATTTTATAATTTTGTTTCCAGAGCTGGACTGGCCAACAGGCGGACATTTTTTTTTCTTCTCTCTGGCACTCAGCTCAAGACCAGAGTTTTAATAAACACTTCCTGATACCTGAATAATGCAGAATTACACTTCTTAGGAAGCCAACCACAGTAAACCTTTCAGTAAAATCTGATGATAGAAATACAAATGATGAATAAACAATATAACAATTGTGATCGTTACATAGCTGCATGCCACACCTTGTTAAGCAAGGTTACACAGTAAAATTGAGAGGGAACATTTTCTGCCTCTTGGCCTCCTCTTTCAATGGACCAAGTAGTAGGACTGCAGTTCCCACCTCACCACAGTCTGGGCTGCAGACTGCCCTGTCTAGTCTTTGCCTGTTCAGTGATGCTGAGTGGGAGAGAGGGTAGGAACTGAAACATTCTGTGGAGGTCACCAGGAGTGCCATGGTCTTTAAACTTCAGTACAGAGGAAGAAGGGCAGCAGGAGGATTTCTGTTGCTTTTAGAATGTAGTTTTTCTGCAGAGATGCTGCAATCATGCTCAAAGCTCTTGCCCAGCGAGGATATGCTGAGCGTCTACTCAGTTGTGAAGCAACACACTTCTTTTAATACTAAAACACAAACTGACTTGAAATAGTATTTTATATAGGTATTTAAAACATATTTCGTAGGAATGGGGATCCCGGTCTATTGACCAGTCTGGTCTTGAGCTTCTGGACCCAAGTGATCCTCCCATCCTGTCCTCCCAAAGTGCTGGGACCACAGGTGTGAGCCACCGTGCCTGACCTAAATAAGTCTTACTATATGAATAAGCAGAGACTTACAGTTAATGTGCTGTGTTCAAGTTCCTGCATTAGGACAGTAGTGTGAAATTTATTTTTTTTAAAGATCTAACAGAATTTTATCTGCAAAGAGTCTTCTAAAGTGCCAGCTGTAAGCCAAACCATTTCCTTTTAATTAGGCAGTCCTCTTTACAAATAATCTATCCCTGGCCATCATCTGTCTGTCTGTCCATCCATCCATCTATGCATCCATCTATCCAGTCTGTTTCAGCCCAATATTAGCCATAATATGATCATAACTTTACCTTGGTCCATCCTTCAAAAAAGGGAAAAAGAGAAAAAGAAATCAGAGAAACGAGAACAAACCACAGTAGCAAGTGAATGGAAACTGTAGTGAAAGCATCCATAATTCTGTAGGTGACAGCGCCGAGTCCCTTTGTCCCTGTAAATGGGATGAGAACCCAGGGTGGTCTGCTTTACCTTGTTGGAGAGACTAAATTTGCTGCCTCAGTGGTGACCCCTCCTGGCTACTACTCCGGGGAATTCTACATAGTACTTGTACTTTCTGAATCACATTCCCATAGTATCAGCCAGGATCCTGTATTTCAGAGAATGAGGAACTGCTGAAGTATTAGCATGTGTCTACACTTATTTCCCGTTAAACCGAAGTTTCTAAGCAGGGGCCCAGAGTGGGAAGTGAGGAAATATGTGATACAGAGGAAAACAAATATTTCTCCAGCTGAAAAAGTCAGACGTCGTGGCTAAATTTACTCCATTATCCTCAACAGAAGAAAGATTGCCAAATATGTTTCCAAATTCCTTGGCCTGGTATGCAAGACCATTTAAGAATCAGATGCAACCTGACTTTTCGGCCTTCTCTCTTTTTTTCTCTCACACCAACTTTTTTCCTACAACCAAACAAGCTTTGGTCTGCCAACCAAAGCTTGTATGCTGAAACCTCTATTTTCTTCTTCAGACATTCCCACTCCTCTTCTATGCCCAGCCGGTGGCATCCTACTTGGCATTTTTTGAAATCTTTCCAGATGGCCCTTATGTCCATGGTGGATTGAGAAGCACTGGTCTGACACTCACATCAAACCCGACTTCATCCCTGATGCCTGCCCAGGCTACTCTGGGATGCCAGGTGTGTCTCTCTCCATGAAGCCCATTGTATTTACACTTTATATTAGTCCTTTGGCATGTAATCATGAATTGCTTTGTCATTTTACATTATTATCTTCTTTTATTCCTGTTTAACACTTAGCCTATTCTTTCTTTTCCATAAATGTCTGTGTGTCTTAATTCCCCAATTAGAGGCAGAAGTCATGAGAATTGAGTGCCTTCCATTTAGTTAGGGGTCAATAAATATTTTTGATTGCCTGAAAGGGGCCAGAGGCACCAAAGCAAAGCCAAACCATTATTTTACCCATGACAGCCACAGATGAAATTTGTGGGAATGTTGTGTGCCCTGTGGTACCATGGGGCAGCGCTCTCAGGGTCTGAGGCCTTCTGCCAGGTTGAATACATGCCAGCATCTGGAAAATTTCAGTACATTTTCTCCATCAGTCTTAGCACAGGTGAGCCAAGTACTTGCATCAGGTAAACTCTGGTGTTACCTTTGGAATATACTGGCTTAATTGCTCCTGGTATCAAATCTCTCAGGAATGTTGCAACAATCTCAAAAAGTTCAATAGGCAGTAGAAGTCACTGTGATCCAACACGCAAAACCTGATGAAAGACAAGCTGCTTGGTTCAATTCTGCACAAGGGTGAGGACTGCTGGATCTTTGGGTGGTCCTCATCCATTTCCTTGGGAAACAAGTCAGACAACTAAGTATTATAGAACCATTCTCATTGGCTGAATATGCTTCCCAGCAACGCCTAGTGAGTATCTGAGAGTAAATGAAAGAGAAACACTACTTAATAAACTGCATTCTTATTATGCTTCTACTACTGGGAGATGGCTATCATTAAGACATAATTCCTAGCCTCTAGTCAAAGTAGAGGGACTGATTTTTTTAAAAATCAGCTTTTTATAATGAGCATCTGATCCCCACAATCCAGAAAAATAAAGTACAGCTGATTAAAAAAAAAAAAGAATAAGTTCAGGACCTCTTTAATATTAAACTTCTGCAGCCTCCTTTAACATTCAGCTGTCTGACATAGTTGCTATTTCCTAGAGATGGAGATTTCTGAATTACTGAGACCCTTTCAGACATCAAGGATGCTTCTTGTTTTCCCTCTATGTGAGAACCTTTGAGTTTCGGTAGTACTATTATTTCATCCAGGTTTAAAGGACCATGAAGCTTTTCCTCCATTTTATTGGCCTCCTTGTCTTCAGAGCCTGTTCTGTAGCCTCTGGTAGCATTTGGCTGCACTATCACCACATACCTACCAAAATAGCAAGAGCTTAAAATGTGGAATAGATTTTAGTATCCACATTTCATTCATTTTTTCTTCCCTTTTAACCATTCAACAAACACTGTGATGTGGAGATTTTGTGCTTCAGATCACCAGAACATGTAGGGTAAGAGAACACATTTTGGTATAACACATCAAGAACGTTGGAAATTATCAGATGTGTTCTTTGCTGAGACCAGATAAAATAATGTTTTATCCCTATTTGACAGACCTCTGTCCATACCTCTGAAAATCTCTGTAATAATTCAGATCTGGCAAGTGACAAACAAGTAATATTTCCTGGACACAGTAAAATGCATAAACTTCTACTACCATACCCAGTCACAGCAACATTTGCTATGATTTGCATATGGTGGGTTCCATATATATACGTTAGTGGAGAACCTCAAATTTCTCCATGAAAGCAACAATGTAAAAAATTTTTTAATTATTATAATATCATAAAGGGACCATCACTAAGATTCTGTCAAGAAAAAGGATCTTGTAAGAGCACGTGGCAGCTGAGCAGGTATAAAGCTTGATATGGTTTGGACCTGTGTCTCCACCAAGTTTCATGTTGAATTGTAATCACCATTGTTGGAGGTGGGGCCTGGTGAGAAGTGATAGGATCATGCCGGTGAAGTTCTCATGAATGGGTTAGCACCATCCCCTTGGTGCTATTCCCGTGATAGTGAATGAGTGAGTGAGATCCAGTTATTTAAAAGTGTGTAGCACCTTCCCGCCTCCACCCATTTCCCCCGCTCTGGCCATGTAAGATGTGCCTGCTTCCTCTTCCCCTTCCGCCATGATTGTAAGTTTCCCAAGGCCTTTCTAGAAGCAGAAGCCACTATGCTTCCTGTACAGCCTGCAGAACCATGAGCCAATCAAACCTCTTTCCTTTATAAATTACCCAGTCTCAGCGTATTTCTTTATAGCAGTGCAAGATTGGACTAAGACGGAGCCCAATCTCACCCCAGGGCCTTTGGACAGGCCTTATGTGGAAACCACACCTCACAAAGATAGTTTCTGCTTTACACTTCAAGTCTAAACTTTAAATGCCTCATCCCCATAGAGGCCTTCCTAAACACCCTATGTACAGAGTCTTCTTCTTACTGTCTGTCAGATTCATGTTAATTACCTTCATTACAACCTATGGCAATTTGGCATTGTTTCATTTTATATGTACCTCTTGATATCACCCCATTAGAATATCATCCCCGTGAAGACAGGGGCCCTGTCTTCACTGTCTCTTCAGGGCCAACATCGTCCTGGTTTAGAGGAGGTACTTCGAAAAAACAATGTGAAAAAATCTGCATCTGTCTGGAGAACAAATTTATTTCCATTTTATACACAGACATCTTTCTCATTTGCTGCTATACAAAAGCAGAAACAAGTTGCTGCAAGTTGACAAGTTATTGATTACAAAATCATGCTGGGTTTTACCACTTTGGATTCTACTGAAAGGCTACACTTTACCTCCGACATAATTTTCATCTAACTGAGAATCTTCTACCATTTATGAGCTGCTGGTGGTTCCCACACCCTGCCCAATTGTATCCTTCACTCCTCCACCAAAATATATAGTTTTTCATTCAGGTAAAACAATATCATGGGAAATGAAATGACTTCAGTGACCTCAGAGGTGGATGATCATACAAGCCTAATACAATTGCAGTGACTTAGAGATTTTCTTGGGCCCAAGTATAAGTATGTAGACCATTCACACTAATTACCATTCACACCAGGAACTCATCTTGGATGATTCTATCATGTGTACCAAAGAACCAAGAATTATTACCTCTCAACTAGGTAGTACTTCTTTGCAAAGGAGGGTAGATGTGCAGCGTGAATTGCTTTCTTGCAAAAATGATAAAGGCAATACAGTTACACTGTGGTAGGAGAATTACTTTATTTTAACTTTTGCGTGTGTGGTTTAAGGAAGAGAGTCCTGGCTTGTTAGAATGTCACATAAACCAAAGACCACAGCTTTAAGGTAAAACTTTAACAAAATGAAATTTTATAAAGTGCTCCTCTTCTCTATAAAATACAAAATGTAAGTTCTTTCTTTAGAAGTCATCTTTAAGATAAACTATAAAACCACTTCTAATGTCTTGTTTCCATGAATTCTCAGGGTCTCATGTATAAGTTGACCAAAATAGCATCCATCTTCTAGAAAATATTACTGAGACTAATTTTTTTTATGATTCTCAAATTTTCTATGAAGATATTTCTAGAATGAATTTGGGATCATTGTTTCACTGGAATGTCCTGTGTGTTAGTTTGCATTGCTGCAAAGTAATACCTGAGACTGGATAATTTATAAAGAAAAGAGGTTTATTTGGCTCAAAGTTTTGCAGGCTGAACAGGAAGCATAGTGCCAGCATCTGCTTCTGAGGAAGCCTCAGGAAGTTTACAAGCACGGTGGAAGGTGAAGGGGAGCTAGTGTGTCACATGGAGAGAGAGGTAACAAAAGAGAGAGAAGGAGGTTCCAGTCTCCTTTAAACAACCAGTTTTCGTGTGAACTAAAAACGAGAATTCCTCTCATTACTGCAAAGATGGCATCAAGCCATTTATGAGGGATCTGCTCCTATGACCCAAACACCTCTTACCAGGCCCTACCTCCAACACTGGGGATTACAACACTGGGGATTACAACACTGGGGATTACATTTTTCCATGAGATTTGGAAGGGACAGATATGCAAACTAGATCTTCCTACTAGTGCCTGTCAGACTTGTTTTTGATAGCAAGGAAATAAATGCTTCTATCAGTATGTTCTTAAAAGAGTATCACTTCTACCAAAAAGTCGGTAGTAACGACTGCCACCATGTTGATCTGTTAAATAAATGTCCATTTGAGAATACAAATAGTTTTTTGAGGAGTCTAGAAGTTTCTGCCATTATCTTCTGGGTATACCCCAATGATCATGTACTATATTTTACTTGCAAAAAAGAAAATGTAACCATGTGGTGATTTTTGGAAGGCAGCTTTGAACAGGTAGACTTTGAACCAGATAGATGTGAGTTTGTGTCACTTGTCCTCTCTTAACCCTATTTTCCTGCTTTGTAAAATGATGATGACAACACAAGATAATTAATAGAAAATAATAATAAATATAAATTAGTAATAAATATAACTAGTATAAAGCACTTATAGCACTGAAGATGCTGACTGAAAGTTATTTACCTCTTTTTAAAAATTATATCAAATACACAAAAAAATCCAAAAAAATCCTCTATGCGGTATAACATAAATTGTGCACTACTGTAGAGGAACTCACTTATTTCCTGAAAGTCATCATCAAAAGCCAAGAACTGACAGAAACAATCATCACTCTTTTGGTGCAGCGCTGTCCAATAAAACTTTCTGTAGTGGTGAAAATCTGCACTGTCCAATACAGTAAGCACTAGACAAACGACTGAGCACTTAAAAGGTAGCTAGTGTGACTGGAAAATTGAGTTTTAATTTTTATTTAATTTTAATTAATTACATTTTAATTTTATACAGGGACATGTGGCTAATGCCTATTATTCTAAACAGTGCAGTTCTAGTGAAATAATGGGCTCAGGTTTGACCCACGTATAGCAAAGTCATCAGTCACAATTAAAAAGATGAATAATGCCATTACACATGTAGCTTATGACTAATTCATCTTATAAGTCTCACTGTAACACACAATAGGAAATAAAGTTCTTCCCTTGATGAGTCTATTACTTGACCTCCATTTATGCCCCAGACTCAAGTCTACATATAGAGGAAGAAGGGACTTGAGTTAAGGGGCCAGATGGTTTGGTATAACTGTCTGAAATCAGGCTGGTAACATTTCCCTTGTCCAAAATGATGAGAGTGTATGTGAAGGAGACTTCAGACTCCCTTTCATTTCTTGTTCAGAAGGTGTCTGTATTCAAATACAAATGTATGCTCACATGTATCTAAAGGGCAGAGGTGTCTGTGAGAACTGTGTTTAAAACAAACATGTCTTGTGAAGACCTAAAGAAAAGACTGTAATTCTAAGAGTGCAGGCTCAGGTGCAAATAATGGCAGCACCCGTGAAACAGTAAGAGGAATGAGAAACAAACCAAAATGTATCCAGATTCAAAACAGGAGGAGAGGAAACCTTCAAGTAAAAGGAAGACAGAAAGACAGGAAGATGATGTATAGGGCATCCAAATGGTAGACGAGGTGGAAGGGACAGTTGCAGCAGCGCTCCTCTTGAGGGGGCACCAGCTGCAGGGAGTCTGTCCCTTGCAGACGCCTGACCCGGTGACAGATGAATAAAGTACACTGACACACAGATATTCTGCTTTGCCAGTCCAGCTGAGTGTGTCCGAGCTGCTTATAGACTCCCTGCTGAGTCCTGTAAACAGTTGCGACTTGGCCCTGATCAGCTGGTCAGATTCACACTTATTCAGTAAGACTAATTAACAAAAGCTTGAGTCAACACCATTAGAGGGTAATTGACATTGTGGGCTTCCCGAGTAAAAAGCACTTAAGCACCCACGGTACATCAAAGGTTAGTCTTAAGATTATATGAGTAAACAAGCTAGCTAGGTAAACTACTCTTTCTTTATTACTATTTTGATTTGTTTAACTAAAGGTCAAGCGATCAGGCCGCCTTCAGTCAGATCTATTACCAAAGGCATGCAAACTTCTCAACCTTCCAAGAAGATTTGTGTCTATCTCTATAACTATCTCTAATATTTTTCCCACCAACCTGATTGAACCCCAACAGACAGTGGCTGGGGTTAAGCATCTTCAACAGGTAGGAGAGAGAGACCATCCCAAATTTAGAAGACCGATTGTTGAATACTTTCAGATAGCATTTACCTTACTTCTGAGTCACAGTTGACAGCCGTGACCACTCTTTCAGCTTTGAAACTCTATTCTCTTTGTTTCTACCCCACTTGATTTCTTCTTATCTGCCTGGTGGCTCTTTCTTAGTCTCCTTGCCAGCTGATTTTTCACTGCTGGCCTCATGGCATGGTTGGGGAGGCTGTGTACTGCCCAGCACCAGGGAGTGCCATTCACACTGTAGTCTTCATAAATTCATTATAATGACTTTCTGGCCGATAGCAGTAAAGGTGCTTTCTAATTCACACAAAGGCACCATATGGCCTAGAAGTCCCCCAGTTTGGTCCTTAAGAAGGCAATGCTTCCCTTAAGTGCCATCCTTAACCCTTGTTTGTTTTCATTTTTAATGAAGCTACTGATGATATCACTTACAGAGCTTCAACTACGATGGCTCTTAAATTGATACGTTATCATAGCCCATACTTCTCTCCTGAGCCTTAAACTCACATCTAATTGGGTTTTCTACAGCTCTACTCAGATGTCTCAGTGGCACCACCAATACAACATATTTTAGAAAATGAATCAATCTCTAATCCTGATCAATGCCACCATCTTTCTCCTGGTCACTCTAGCCAGAAACATGAAACTTATCTCCATCTCACTTACTCCTCACATAAGATCAATCTATGATCTTATGTCTGGAGAATCTGCCTCAGTCAACTTCTTTCATGTGTGTCCCTTCCACATTCTTACTGCAAGGGCTTGAGACCTCTGCCTGCCATCTTTTATGTGAATATGTGAATCTTGTCCATTCTACCTCCACACTGCTGCCAGTGAGATCTTTTCAAAATGCATATATGTTCATTCCACTCTCTTGTTGATAGTTCTTTTTTATGCCTTGTTAATGTGATTCAGGATAAAATTTGAATTCCTGATTGTGTCATACACTATGGCATATGTGAGCTGGCCCTGCATGCCTTTATATTTTCAGCTTCTACCCTTTCTCCTAACATATGCTCACACTTGAGTCATACCTATTATCTTTCGCTTCCGTAACAGGCCCAGCTCAACTACTAAGACTGAGCTGACGTTCCTTTACCTTTACTGTGGTCACTGCAATTGTTTCCAAATCTGTCTTCTCCTTTAGACTTTAAGTATATTGAGAACAGGAATATGATTTTATCTTTGTATCTCTGGCACTTGCCTAGCATCTGGCACACAGAATAAATGTTTAGCAAGAAGATAGATCAATGCCGAAGTCAAACAGAAAAGGAGGAAATTAATGAACTTCAAATGCCTCTGGATGATCATGAGAGGCAGGGAGTGTGATGCGGGGGCATAGGAAAGAAAATAGTGGTTATGATGCAGAAAGTATCTTTCAATCTAAAAATAACTGTGCTTTTTTCCTACCCTTATAGGTAGAAATATAGAGTTGATTGTAGCATTGTTTCACAGAGATCTAAAATTTTTATGCTTCAGTTTTTTAAAATATGTTCAAAAGGAAAAACAAAATTCGAAACATGAATACTCTAATAAAGCCTTTGTCTTCTAACAAAGTTATGAACGTTACTGATAAACATAAAAGGAAGGTGGTATGATTTAAATGTAAAAGAATAATGGGAGAGGCTGGGCGCAGTGACTCACACCTGTAATCTCAGCACTTTGGGAGGCCGAGGCAGGCGGATCACGAGGTCAAGAGATTGAGACCTTCTTGGCCAACAAGGTGAAACCCTGTCTCTACTAAAAATACAAAAATTAGCCAGGCGTGGTGGCGGGCACCTGTAGTCCCAGCTACTCAGGAGGCTGAGGCAAGAGAATGGCGTGAACCCGGGAGGTGGGGCTTTCAGTGAGCCAAGATCACGCCACTGCACTCCAGCCTGGTGACAGAGCAAGACTCCATCTCAAATAAATAAATTAATTAATTAAATTAAATTAAATTAAAATTAAAAAAGAATCATGGAGAAAATATAAATACATCCCCTATGCGCAGAACTGTGTCAAAACAGTAATCATAAAAAGAAACTCTCCAAGCATATTTTTTCCTTTTCTATTCTTTTTTCTCACTAAAAGTTTGTTATTTTGAAAGTACACAGCTGTTCGCAGCTATAAATAAAGAGGCAGCGATGTCACATCTGCTTGAAATACATTTAATATCACCATTACACTTAATTTCATCATTACATTTAATATCGCCATTAAACTATGTTGATCATTTGCTCTATGTTCAATCCATAGAGATGAGCTTTGGTTCATACAAATGGTCTTATATGAAGTCTGAGATTTTGCTTTTTCTTGAGTTCAAATATCTGAGGTGTGTCTGTCTGCTTGATTGCCATGATCAACAGAGCCTCTGATATAATACTTCATTTCTTAAATGAATACTCAGAGAGTTTTGAAAGAAGTCAGTGCTCCACATCATTAGTTTAAGGTATAATAAAACCATAGGCTAGAAACTGCCTTTCATAATTTCAGTTATAGATATATTAAAAATATATTCACTAAACTTTTTGTGAAGTTTAAAAAGTTTACTGAATCTGTATTTTGCATCATTTGTATCCTTCTCTATAGTATCAAATATTCAGGAAGTGCTCAACAAATACTTGGGCAAATTATCTAATCTTTCTGAGCCTCAGTTTACTCATCAACGAAATGGAATTAATACCCCTATCATAAGTTGTTGGAAGATTAAATGAGATAGTGCTTTGTACTGCTCCTGGAACATGGCAAACCACCCAATGAAAGGTTGCTATTATTATTTGCATATCTGATCCTTGTAAGCCTTGCTAAGGAGCCTTTTAATTTTCAACATATTCCTGTAAGTATAAGACTGTACATTTCTTTAAAAATGTAGTATTACCTGAGTTACAAAATACAAAGACAGATTTTCTTGGAAACTCGAAATGAACACAGCCGGTCAATAATGAGAAACTGCTCTAGTAAGGACTAAGTAGCTTATGAAACAAATTTTCCCTTTTGAAATGTTTACCTGCCAAACAGCCTAAAGTCAGGATTGAATAGCATAATACCATTATGCTATGCATGCATTATAGGCCAAATGCAAATGTTGCTTCATGCCTATTTTCTCTCCACCAAGGACTTTTGTCAATTCTCACACAAATGTATGACTTCAAATAGATTAAGAAGCACTAACCCAGACTGCTGGAGGCACAGATTCTACTTTGTTCTTTTACTTATAAGCATATTTAAAAATAAACAGTTTACTTTTTAATGAGGTTGTTTATCTGGTTATTGTTCTTGAGCTATTTGTGTTCCTTGTAGATTCCAGATATTAGTCCCTTGTTGCATGCATGGTTTACAAATACTTTCTCCCATTCTGCAGGTTGTCTGTTCACTCTGTTATTTCTTTTGCTGTGCAGAAGCTTTTTAGTTTAGTTCAATCCAATTTGTCAATTTTTGTTTTTGTTGATTGTGCTTTTGAGATCTTACTCATGATTTTTTTTGCCTACGCCAATGTCCAGAAGAGTTTCTCCTAAGTTTTCTTCTAGTATTTTTGTAGTTTCATGTCTTATATGTAGGTCTTTAATCCACCTTGAGTTGCTTTTTTTATATGGTGAGAAAGAGGAGTCCAGTTTCATTCTTCCACATAAGGAAATTCAATTTTCCTGGGACCGACCCCATCAAAAAGTAGGCAAAGGACATGAACAAACATTTTTCAAAAGACGACATAAACATGGCCAACAAGCATATGAAAAAATACTCAACATCACCAATTATCGAAGAAATGCAAATTAAAAGCACAATGAGACATCAGCAGGCGTTAGTCAGAATGGCTACTATTTAAAAAGTCAAAAAATAACAGATGTTGGTGAGGATGCAGAGAAAAGAGAATGCTTATATACTGTTGGTGGAAACGTAAATTAGTACAACCTCTATGGAAAACAGTAGGCAGATCTCTCAAATAACTAAACATAGAAATACCATCTGATCCAGCAATCCACCACCGAGTATCTACCCAAAAGAAAAGAAGTCATTTTATAAAAAAGGCACCTGCACGTGTATGTTTATCACAAAACTATTCACAATAGCAAAGATATGCTATCAACCTAAGTGATCATCAACGGATAATCGGATAAAGAAAATACGGCATGTACACAATGGAATACTATTTTGCCATAAAAAAATGAAATCATGTCTTTTGCAGCAACATGGATGAAACTGTAGGCCATTATCTTAAGTGAAACAGCAGAAACAGAAAGTCAAATACAGCATGTTCTCACTTATAAGTAGGAACTAAATAATGTGTACACATGGACATAGAGAGTGGAATGATAGACAATGGGGACTCAGAAGGATGGGAGGAAGGTAAGGGATGAGAAATTACTTAACGGATACAATGTACATTATTTGAGTGATAGTTACACCAGACCTCACCACTATGCAATACGTCCATGTAATAACTGAAAGGAGTGCACTGGCACTCCTTAAATGTATACGAATAAAACACAATAAAAAATAAACAGTTTAAAATAAATCCTTTAAGAAGAGGTTTTTCTCCGAATCTCCAGTATTTTTGCAGATGTTTTTCAAATGTATTCTGAATATTTTCTGTTTCTCTTTGAGTATATTCATCTGTTCTCAGCATAGATAGAGGACCATCGGCCACAGTCCTTCAGAATTGGTCTCATCTTTACTACTTTACTTTTTATATATCACATAATTATTAATAGGAATTTACTCTGCTGTTACCAATATTCCACAATATATACATTATTGTCCTTTTAAGTGGTGACATGGGAAAGTAGGGTCAGTGTTTTGTAATAACACTCAGGATGAGACTTCATAAGCAACAGAAAGAAGACACTGTCCTCCAGTTTGTTAAAATACTGAAAGTGATTGTAGATGGTAGATGGTAGTTTCCTTGGAACACTATGAGTTAAAATAGTCATTCTATCCATAATAGATGAGATTTACTAACCTGAAGAAATTACCACAAAAGATGCATTGACACACAGGTTAAAGTGCAAGAAGGACTGAGTCAGAAAATGTGTTGAAATCTTGAAATCTCTAACATCAAATAATGTTTTGGAAAGAAATCTATAAACAGAAGTAAATAGCAAGAATTTATAGGACTTCTCTTTCCTAACAGTGATCAAAAGGTAGAGACACAAAAGCTTCATATGCTGGAATCCAAAAAGGCTTACATTGTTGTGGGACGGAGACGCCACTTAGACTTAAGCATTCATGGTATGGACCATTTCAAGAGGGGTCATCATACTTTGCTTCAATTCAATGTTAACTAAACAATCTTTTTCTTGCTAATCTGAAGACTCCATGCAAAGAAGAGTCTGACTCCATTTTTTGATGTTGGACTGCAGACATCTTTTCAGCCTAACCCTTCCATCTTCTCTTTCTGTCCAACACTGGGGCAAGCTGACAAAAAAACCTCAGGCACTCTTCTTTTGTAACCAGCAGTAAGTTCGAATCATACACTGCTACCCTCACCCCGGGCCTGTTCTTTAACCACTGTTAAAACCCAAAGTCAGTCTCCTTTCTTTTTATCCCAGCTCTCCCAAGACATTTTCAGCTTGAGATGCCTATCCTGCTTTCTCCAGAAAGCATCATTATAGGAGTAATAAACCTCTTCATACCCTCCTGGGGTGTGTGTGTGTATGTGTGTATATATGTGTGTGTGGCATCACCAGCCTGGAAACCTAAATCAAATTTTGGATGGAAGTCTGTTCCAACTTTATAGACTAGCCACAATACCCAGTCAACATGATCTTAGAAAGTGGGTCTCGTGGAATGCAGGCACAATCATATCAGTACCCAGGAAGAAATCTGCATTTAGCTTAAACATCAATTTTTCACGAGTTCACATACTGGGAATCCATTCCATTGAATCTAATCAATGCTAACATGATGCTAAGATTGAATTTCAGAACCTGAGAAGTTGAAGATTAGTTTTGAAATTTGGTAACCTGTCCAATGGACTACTAGAAGACATCTTGGCTTTTTGTTTCTATTAACCATAAAGGAAACACAGTTTTATTCCTCTAGGAAATAACATACTCCATTTGAAGGAGCAGTTCTACATCAGGATGAGCAAGCTTAAATGTCTGCAGGGGGCAGTGGTTAACCCACGGAGAGAGCAAGAGAAAACTGACATGCCAAGATTTTGTATTATAACCTAGAATAACATGTCTCCAGCACATTGTCTATTGAAATACTATATTGTGCTTTAAAAGGCAATGTAAAAACTCCATACCAATTAAAACCCCAAATCCCAAACACAAGCAACACCAAATGATGATGAGAATGTGGAGCGATAGGAACTCTCATTCATTAATGGTGGGAATACAATATGGTACAGCTACTTTGGAATACAGTTTGTCAGTTTCTTACAAAAGTAAATACGCTTGTACCATATGATTCAGCAATTATGCTCCTTGGTATTTACCCAAAAGAGCTGAAAACTTATGTCCACACAAAAACCTGCACACAAATGATGATAGCAGCTTTATTCATAATTGCCAAAATTTGAAAGCAACCAATATGTCCTTCAGTAGGTGAGTGGATAAACAAACTGCAGTACCTTTAGACAATGGAATATAATTCAGGGCTAAATGGAAATGAGCTATCCAGCCATGAAATACATGGAGGAAACTTAATATCATATTACTGAGTGGAAGAAGCCATTCTGAAAAGACTACATACTGTCTTATTCCACTTACATGATGCTCTGTAAAAGGCAGAACTATCAAGGCAGTAAAAATGATCAGTGGTTGCTAGGGGTTAGGGGGAGGGAGGAATGGATAGGTGCAGTGAAACAGCTCTATAAGATACTATAATGGTGGAAACATGTCATGAAACATTTGTCCAAACCTATAGAAGGAACAACACCAAAAGTGAACTCTAATGTAAACTATGAACTTTGGGTGATAATGATGTGTCCATACAGGTTCACCAGTATAACAAATATACCACTCTTGTGTAGGATATTGATAAGGGGGAAGCTGTGCATGTGTAGGGGCACAGGGGTTATGGGAACTCGCTGAACCTTCCATTTAATTTTTCTGTGAACCAAAAACTGCTAAATAATATATAAAAGCTTTAAAAAATGGTATTGAGGTCAGCTTTTGACCCTCTGCTATAAATGCTAGGGTAGAAAAGTTGCTAGCTAAGAATATAAGAATCTTAATCACATTGCTAATAAATGAAAAAGAAATATCTTAATATGTACAGTGTAGATGATAATTACACATTTGTATATAAATACAACAATTGTCACTAAAGAAACTGAAGCATTTGTTTTGAGTCTCTTGCTTTCCATTTCCCCTTTCATTTTTATTTATGCCAACCAGACTCCTGTGCTTCATGAACTATTATAAAAGCTGATGCTCAATTAATGGACCTCACCCCTTACACAGACAAATTAGTTGATGTTGGTATTTCATGCACAAATGCAGTGTTTTATGGAATGTTGAGCTATTTTATAGATAGCATAATAAATATTATTTGCTATATAGAAATCAGCAAATATACAGATACTGTTTAAAGAACTCAGGGGTTTAGAGTTACCCAAAACTAGGTTCAAATTCTGATTTCACCAGTTGTTAACCATGTAAATTGGGAAAGTTGGTTCACAACATCTGCCATATGGAGAAAGTTGGTTCACAAAGTCTGCCATATGGAGAATCCTAAAGATTAAAAGAAGATTGTATACATAAAGCACACGTCATAGTGTCCAGGACACAGGAGGTGCTTAATAATATAACCTCTTTCCTTTCCAAGGTAGTCTTCTCGGCTTCTTTGGGTTTTAGTACTCTGAAACCTTGTAAGGGCTTCATGAGTCCAACTGTTCATATTTACTCAGAATATTCACATTTGCAAAATCGTAAAATGTGTATAAATCAAATTTACATTCATTTAATTTATTTAACTTGTGGAAATGCAATAACAAAACAATGGAGAGAATTATTCACTGTAGTGTGCCATTCACTTATTTTTTAATTTTATGTGATTTGAATTTAGTGAGATAATTAATGATGGTTATTTCTCACAAATGGCTACTCACTGGACCATAGCTATTTTCCTCCTACTACTTTCTGAAAGTCACTGGAAAGCTACCTGTTTAGAGGCCCTAGCCAAAAGTCCTAAGCAACCAATATAAATAGTCAGGCAACTGACTTTCTGATAAGTAAGAGTCCACTATTTATTTTAAAGGAGTAGCAGTCTCTATACAAGAATTCATTACCTAGCCTTGAAAAGCATTGTTACAAGACAATTTTGAAGAAGTGAGCTCTGATGCTAGGAGTGAATGAGATTTTTCAAAGGAATCAAGCTTCCTTTATTCTTCTTCTTAAACAATCTTTAGTTCAAGTTACTCTCCCTGAAAGCCTGAAGCAAAGTCGCTTACAGCAGGTAAATGCAAGAGCCTGTTAATGCAATGTTATGGCTGAACATGTAAGTGTATCAAAGGTCAAGTTTCACTTACAGTTCCCATAGCAATTGTAACTTAGCCACTTAACGCTTCAGTGGTAACCATCCACAGAGTATACACAAACAGAGAAAGCATTCCTGCAGTAGCTCTAGGTGTTTCTGTCAAGTACAAGTTTTGGTTATTATGTTGCATTTGCTTTTAGTGTCTTTACACACATCAGTGTTTCAAAAGCATCATATTTAACTTCTGTCACTGAAAGCTTGTCTAACTGGCTTTACTGTCTCATTGGTGATGTCTTCAGCCTCATGTAATCTTGCGATTGTCCATTTCAGTTCATATATGGCATTACAAGTTTTCTCCTTACGTTTTTATGGAGAATCACCTGTGAAAAATCCTCCTAAGCACATTGAAAGGCTGTTTTACTCCCTTTTACGTTGCAGGGCTGGTAGGAGCCTGGCTCAGGGTAGAGATGGGGGAAATGCAGACAGGACTGGAGAAATGCGCAAGACTTGGGGATCTGGCCTGTTTATCTGAGACTTGGTTTCCTACTTTGATTAGGAAGGGAAAGAAGTCCCTGATCATAAATGTGTCTGCAGATTTTCTACAGGTCCTTTTCAGCTAGGTATGGAAAGCACTTTAGTGCTCTTCCACTGGCTGCTCCCAAAACTAGCTCACTTCTCTCTGTCTCTTCAGAAAGTATCTCTTCAGAAAGCTGTTCGCAGACCCAGGGAGGGAAATGAGGACGGGGCAGGAAAGAGTTTTCAATTGGAGCCTCATGAAAACGATACAGAACATTATATTTCAGAAGACGAGAACACTTATTAATCCCAAAGAGTTGATTTAATAAATGTTGAATCATCTCTAGTTGCCTCCCCAAAGCAGTTACAAAACAAAATTAATGTAAAAATGGAAATTCTTTTGATTATCAGTGGAACCTCAAGAGCAGTGAGGAAATGTGTGATGCAGACATCTCAGATAAAAACCACTGTGAATCTTGGCCGGGCGCAGTGGCTCACGCCTGTAATCCCAGCACTTTGGGAGGCTGAGGCGGGTGGATCACAAGGTCAGGAGATGGAGACCATTCTGGTTAACATGGTGAAAACCCGTCTCTACTAAAAATACAAAAAATTAGCCGGGAGTGGTGGTGTGCACATGTAGTCCCAGCTACTCAGGAGGCTGAGACAGGAGAATCCCTCGAATCCAGGAGTTGGAGGTTTCAGTGAACCGAGATTGCGCCACTGCACTCCAGCCTGGGCAACAAGAGCGAAACTCCATCTCAAAAAATAAAAATAAATAAAAATAAAAATAAAACCACTGTGAATCTTGAACTCTAGCAGAGAAGTGAAATCACTTCTGCTGGCTCCTCCTCTGCTCAATCTCTAACTGCTGAACTGTCTTGTCTTGGGACTTAGTGCTGATCCCTTTTTTTTTTTTTTTTTTTTCTGTCATCACTGTTGCCTTCTCCCTGGGTTATCTCATCTAGCCCCCTGGCTTCAATTACCATCTGTATGCTGATAACACTATAATTTATATCTCTAGTTCAGACTCCTCAGAGGAGCTCCACGCTCCTAGGTATACCTGCTCATTTGACATGTCATCTTGTCTAAAGAACTTCTCAAACTTAGCAAGATAAAAATAGAACTTTTGACATCTGCATCCTCCCTTCCAAAGCTTCACCTTCTCTGGTCTTTCCCACCTCAGCAAATGGCATCACAGTGCACATATTTCCTTCAGACCCTCAATCCATGAGTTGTCCTTGATCCTTCTATTTCCCCTCATTCTCCTACCCCTACTTCATATCCAAACTACCATCAAATCCTACCAGCTCTATCTTCAAGGTGTGTCTGGAATCAGCTCCGTCTCCTCCTTGTTGCTTGTCACCATCCTAATTCAAACCTATATCATCTCTTGCCTAGATGACAACAGCCTAAACTTGTCTCACTGCCTCCACTCTTGGAACAGTTAGTTATCCCTTTTTGTTGCTGTTGTTTTATAAAATATTTTTGGAGTGATCTTTTAAAAATGTGACTCAGTGAGCCCTGTGGCAGTGTATTAGTACAAACTCATGTTTAGTTTAATGTAGATACAGATGGATATATATATATATATTTATAGATATGTGTATATATATGGGTTAGTTCACACAAATCATGCATTTCCTAGCTATGTTAGCTGAGAGGACCTAGAGGCAATGACACCTTGCTAGCAAATAGAACACTCAGGGCACAAATCTTGGTTTCTAATATCATTCTCCAACAAAAGGAGCCAGAGTCCTTAGAGAAATGGCTGATTCTAGCACTGGGGAAGGAAAAACACAAGGTGAGCATACAGCATCTTGTAGTAATAGAGAGCAAGAGTGCTCACAAAAAGGAGAGGGGTATATCAAAGGAATATAGGAGCCAACCTAAAAGCTCACACCAGCCAAAGCTGGAATAAATTGAACTATAAAATAAATAATTTAGTATTTGGAATATTACACAAAATGTGATATCAATATCCATGAGTTTGTACTGATATAAATAAATGTTTGAATAAAGAGATAAATGAAGAATAATGGGCAAATCTTCCTTACAGGAGAATTCCAAATAATAGATATGGCTATTCCCCTTTCCAGGAGATGCAGCTTAGTTTCCTGAAGGTAGGGTAGACTTAGTGCTCTGCTTCTAAAGCATAAAATATGAAGAAGGAGAAATAGTAACTTTATAGTGGAGAAACCACGCAAGCGCTACCTGAACTAAGTGATGAAGGTTAACATCTCCAGTAACAGCATGTGGCTACCTATCAAAAACCACTGATATGACATGATAAGCAGGACACATCACCTCTAGGGCAGTCTTTCAAAACACCGCTAATTTGAGTCTAATCATGAAGGGAAAACATCAGACAAACCCCAGATTGGGAAATTTTTTTTTATAGGGCACCTGACCAGACTCTTCAAAACTATCAGGGTCATGAAAAAAAAAAAAAAAAAAAAAAAAAGACTGAGGAACTATCAGAGACCAGAGAAAACAACAACAACAACAACATCAAAAAAAAAAAAAAAAGACTGAGGAACTATCAGCGACCAGAGAAAACTAGGGTCATTTGATGACTAAATGCAACGTGGTAGCTGGGATTTGATCTTGGAACAGAAAAAGAAGATTAATGGAAAAACTGGTGAAATTCAAATAAAGCCTTGAGTTTAGTTAGTATTCATGTGCCATGGCATATTAAGATGTTAACAATGGTGGGAACTGGGTGAAAGTGTGCAGAAACCCTCCGTACTATCTTTAAACTTTTCTGTAAAAATCTAAAATTGTCCCCAAATTATTAAATTATCCCAAAGTTCGTCTTAAAAACTAAAAAAACAAAAAAGGGTAAGTTGGAAAATTTAGCAGAGCGTTCACCATTCAGCAAATGAACATAAAATGAGATGTAAATGAAAATTAAGGGCAGAAAAGCTGGGTGGTGATAGACCTAAAGCTAAAGTTGAGGTTTTATGGACCTCACTAAAATACTGAAAGAAAACAACAGTGGAAAAATTGGGTAAATTGTGTTTTAAAAGCAGAATTATAAATAGTTTTTAGAATATACTTAGTGGGTGAACTAGAAGAAAAATAGAGTTTCATAGTGAGACAATAATTAGTAATCCCTAAATCTGTCTTTTTTGAATTCAAAGTCATTGCAACTCAACATCATGAAGCCAGCATGAGGATGGGAGAAGGGATGAGCAGTCTATACAGTCATAATGAAGGTAGTGATTTTGAAATAGCTAGAACAAGGGCCAGCAAACTATGGTCCATGTGCCAAGTCCAGCCCACAGCCTGTTTTTGTAAATGCAGTTTTACAAAATGAAATCGGCTGATTTGAATACAGTCAGTCCCAGTAGTTTATGTATTGGCTACAGCTGCTTTCATGCTACAATGGGAAGCAGAGTTAAGTAGTTGTGACAGAGACCATTAAGTTGGTAAAGCATAAAATATTTATAATCTGGACTTTACAGAAAATTCAGCTGGAAAGTATAGACAAAAGCAGACATATAGATCCACTGTCCAGATTACACAACTCTCTATTTTGGTTGAGGAGAAATATACACACAAAAATATACGTAGACTAGAAAAGACCATTGATTTTATTCTCTTTTTAGGGCATAAAGTTACCAAATCCCAGCTAAATTATGAATAAATCATTACCTTAAATATTTTCAGACAAGATGATATGATTGCCTCTTTCTCATAATCTAAACCATGAATGTACAGCCTCAATATACTTTAAAATCTATGGTTTGTTGGGTTTAAAGACTTAAAAATTAAAAGGCTTGTATCTGAAATCCAAATAAAAAATTATATATATGCGCTTTTTACTTCAGGGTTATTTCAATTGAAAGCCAAGCAAAAATTAAAAAATTATGAAAAATAATTATATAATACCCCAAGCAAAATGTTATTTTATAATTGAACTCTAGAGAAATGAAGAAAAATTACATTCAATACAGCAAGAAAGAATGCCAGAAGGAGCTTAGTAACACATAACATAACACATAACACATTTTTTTTTGTAAAAAAAAAAAAAAAACAAGAGTTAAGACATAAATACTTTATTAGTTGGAGGAAATACAGGAATGTTTATGGAAATTTCAGCAAGAAAAATTAGGTAAATACTACTACCAAGAACACAGTCATAAGAACTAAGCTGGATAATTCTAACAAGAAGGGCTAGAAACTTGTGCTCAGGTACTATCCTGCATAAATAATGAAAGCAATTAGGGCAAATGGTAAAGATATTGCATATTTTTCAGAAAAAGAATATGTCCAGCCTGGAATTATAAAATGGGCCATTTAGCTCCAGACCTAAAAAAAAAAAAAAAAAAAATGCTGAAGTGACTCATCCAGAAATCAATTTGCAACTCCTTAAAGATCAGAGGAGACAAAATAATCTCAAGTGATTATTTGCAATTTGCAACTCCTTAAAAGATCAGAGGAGACAAAATAATTATGAACATGTATTTGGTTTTCCGTAAAACAGTCTATCAGACCGACCTCCTGTCTCTATGACACAGTGACAGGAACAGTAGATGGGGTCAGCTGAAGTCTTGCACTCGGGTGCTTATGACACTCATTTGTGAGAAAGACACACAGGATCTCCTAGAGCTGCAATATGGGGGCCACACCTAGGCACATGTGGCTATTGGGCACCTGCACTGTAGCTAGTCTGAACTGAGATGTACTGTTAAGTATAAATGTAAAGCAGATTTTGAAAACTGAGCACAAAAACTATGAATATCTCACTAATAATTTTATATTGATTACATATTGAAATGACAAAGGTTTATGTAGACAGGATTAAAGAACATATACTATCAAAATTAATTTCACTCGTTTTTAAATATTTTAATGTGACATCACATTTAATATTACAGGTGGCTTGCATTTATGCCTCACATGATGTTTCTGTTTGATAGCACTGTCTGAAATATAGACTAATGCTAAGTCCAGAAAATCATGGAAAAATCTCATATCATATGTGAGCATCAGTTTCTCCTTCTGTCTATGGGGCAAGGGGAGGTTGAGAGGTTGATGCGTAGGATGGGGGCAGGATAATTATTTGTTGGGTGGGCGTGTCCCCTGCATTGCAGCATGTTCAGTATTTCTAGGTACAACTCACTCATTTTCTGCCACCTCTAGTCGTGACAACCAAAAAACATTCTTTTCGTGTTACCAAATGCTCCTGGGATACAGTGGGGCAATATTATCCCACGTCAAAAGCAGATGAGCTAGGAGATAGCGAAGATCCTTTCCACTGCTGAATTTTTATGATTCTACAGTGTGATTTTTATAAAACTCCCTTTTTTGTCTTGATTTTATAAAAATTGCTTTTGTATTAATATATTCACCCAATGTCTAATGGTAGGCTTATTGAGGGCTGAACTGCAAAATCATTCTTGGTGTTTACCCTGTATAATGTTCTAAGTTTGTATGAAGTTTATTTTTCTGGTGCTTGTCTCCTCCTGCTTTTTATTTTATTCATTTGTATATATGTTTTGTGCTCTAAGCAGGATCATAAGATCTGATGGAAGAAACAATAAACTTTCTCTCTCATAATAAATGAATAATAGATACCAGTGAAGTAAAGGGATCCAGAGGGCAGGATAGTTTTCCAGATTGACTTAGAATCTGGTGTTATTTAATATTTTCAGCAGGGACTAGGGTAGTGGAATATATCATTAATTTGAAATTTAACCATACGCTGCCTTATGTAGTAAAAAAAAAAAAACTGTCATAGATTTAAAATTACTTATGAATTATCCACATGAAATAAAATTAGAATAGGGCAGAGAATTATGTCTTACTGAGGTAATAAATTACATTTAAAAATAACTACATGATATCATATACATTTTCTAATTTAGGAATTGAAAGAACCCTATGAAACAGACATTATCACTTCCATTTTATTAAGAGGAAACTGAGGTTTAAGGTAAGCAACCTGATGATAGAAATGTCAGAATTTGAACCTAGAACTTGAACTTAGGTCATCTGATGCCTAGGCTGATGGTATTTTTACCTATTGCTACTGAGAATTCAACACAGAAGAAATAGATTTTTTTAAATGGAGAAGAGATTTAACTAAGCCTCGCAAATTTCGAGGGTCAGAGTGAAACACCAGAATATGCTACCAAAGATTTTAAAAAACTCCCTCTTTAGGGACCTTTAAGAATGAAGGGGCCGGGCGCGGTGGCTCACGCCTGTAATCCCAGCACTTTGGGAGTCTAAGGTGAGTAAATCACTTGAGGTCAGGAGTTTGAGACGAGTCTGCTCAACACGGTGAAACCCTGTCTTTACTAAAATACAAAAACATTAGCTGGGCGTGGTGGTGAGCACCTGTAATCCCAGCTACTCGGGAGGTTGAGGCAGGAGAATCATTTGAACCCGGGAGGCGGAGGTTGCAGTGAACTGAGATCGTGCCATTGCACTCCAGCCTGGGTGACAGAGCGAGACTCCATTTCAAAAAAAAAAAAAAAAAAGAGATGCTAGATTGGCCTTTACAATGGTTCTTAGGAACCAGCTCATATAATTTTTTACAGTGAAAGTGGAAGTAATTCACAAGAAGTACAGTCTTGAACTCTGAGTGGTATTTAAGAATTCAGTGACAATTTACCTTGCCTCTTTATTTAAAACTTGACCTAATCTTTCCCAGAACTGCAGATTCAAATTGATTTCTGCAGCTTGGATAGACAATTATCACTGTGGAGTTATGTAAGGTCCTTTATAGAGGAGAAAAATCAGCCTCTCAGAAATTTTCTGCCTTTTTGCTGATAATAGTTTTTATTGAGGTAAAATTCATGTAACACAAAATAAATCATTTTAACGGGTACCACTCTTTAACATAATTTTTTGTTATGTGTTGCCACTTAGTAATTCATAATGGTACACAGCCATAACTCTTATCAAGTTCCAAATCTGTGTTGATATTAGAAGTTAAGAAAATTTTAGCATTTTTAAATGTTTCCTAATAAAATAACGAGGTGGTATAGATTCTGAAAATCTGAAGGCATCTAGTAAACATTCATTTGGAATTAAACTAGCCATTTAATACATGAATGACACATGATTGTGCTTGATAAATGAATTATAATAAAATAAGTTAAAGTGCTGTTAACAACCAAGGTAAAATGCTAGCTAGAGACTGTCTTAAGGAAAAGTCCTACTTCTCCATTTTATCTTCAGTACAAACATAAAAGCTGTACTACAAAACACTATAGCCATATTTCAAATGATATTTGATTACTGTTAACTGAAGAAAATTACATATTTATTGGAAAAAGATGCATTCCAGATGCATTTAGAAAGTATAATTAACAGGATAGACGGTGAGATGAATATGGCAGTGAAGGAGAGAATGTTGCCAAAAATGTCCCTTAAGATTCATACTTCGTTCACATAGGCCAGGAACACTTAGAAGAAAGCTAGTTTGGAAGGAAGATCTTGAGTTTGATTTGGGCTAGGATCAATTTCTAGTCTCTTCGAGATAATCATATGAGTTAGGAATAGAAAGGAGTTGTTTGGATTGGAGATCATGTTTGTGAGTTATTGATATGTAGATGATAATAACTGAAAGGGGAGGAATGAATGAAACTGCTAAGATAATTGGAAAAGGAAGCCAAGGAAAGAATGTTGAGGAATCTTAAAAGACTGAATTGTCAGGATGGGACAACTAAAGACCTTGAGAATCAGCAACTGCAGAGGTAGGAGGAAAACCGGGAGAGTGTATTGTTATAAAGGCCAAAAAGAAGGGGAATTTCTAAAGGTATGTACTGACAAGAGTTGAATACTACTGAGACTTCCGCTTTAATGAGGACTGGAATGCAATTGACCTTAGTGGTGTGATGGTTACTGAGAGTTTGCTGCTGCAAGAGTCATTTAGTGGAGTGATGGAGGAACAGGATTATAGGTCAGATTGGAATGGGCTATGGAGTCAATGGAAAGTAAAAAAATAAAGACAATGAGTAAAGATAATTCCCTCTGAGAATTCCTACTGAAGGGGCAGAGATGAGCAAAAGATCTGGAAGGAATAGGTGAGAATCGGAAAATGAAGAGAAACGTAGATAACCCTTATGCTGCTCAGGGTCTCATCCCCCAAACTGCCCTCTCCCAGTAAAGCTCTCCATCTACATCCTTGATGTTGAGGGAATTCACTTCATTTATCCATTCACTCGTGGTCCAACTAAACCAATCTCTTAAGCTAGTTAGAAAGATATGACCCCTTCCAGACACATACTTACATTTTAACCAGAAACTCATTGTCTTCTTATAGTGAGAGGTGAAGCCAACTGGACTTCTGGGTTGGGTGGGGACTTGGAGAACTTTTCTGTCTTACAAAAAGATTGTAAATGCACCAATCAGCACTCTGTGTCTAGCTAAAGGATTGTAAATGCACCAGTCAATACTCTGTAAAAATGCACTAATCAGCACTCTGTGTCTAGCTAAAGGATTATAAACATACCAATCAGCATGCTGTAAAAATGCACCAATCAGTGCTCTGTGTCTAGCTAAAGGACTGTAAATGCACCAATGAGCACACTATAAAATGGACCAATCAGCATGTTGTAAAATGGACCAATCAGCAGGACATGGGTGGGAAAAATAAGGGAATAAAAGCTGGCCACCCCAGCCAGCAGCAACAATCTGTTCGGGTCCCCTTCCATGTTGTGGAAGCTTTGTTCTTTTGCTCTTCACAATAAATCTTGCTGCTGCTCACTCTTTGAATTCTGCACCACTTTTAAGAGCTATAACACTTGCTGTGAAGGTCTGTGGCTTCATTCTCGAAGTCAGTGAGACCATGAACCCACTGGAAGGAAGAAACTCTGGACACATCTGAAGGAACAAACTCGGGACACACCATCTTTAAGAGCTGTAAGACTGATCACGAAGGTCCGTGACTTCATTCTTGAAGTCAGCGAGACCAAGAACCCACCAGAAGGAACCAAGTCTGGACATATCTTGGTAACCATGAACGAACTATCGCCAAGCAGTGAGTACCATCGGACCCCTTTCACTTGCTATTCTGTCCTATCTTTCCTTAGAATTTGGAGGTTAAATACTGGGCACCTGTTGGCCAGTTAAAAGTGACTAGTTAATCCCAGCACTTTGGGAGGCTGAGACAGGTGGATCGCAAGGTCAGGAGATCGAGACCATCCTGGCTAACATGGTGAAACCCCATCTCTACTAAAAAATACAAAAAACTAGCCAGGCGAGGTGGCGGGCGCCTGTAGTCCCAGCTACTCGGGAGGCTGAGGCAGAAGAATGGCGTGAACTCGGGAGGCGGAGCTTGCAGTGAGCTGAGATCCGGCTACTGCACTCCAGCTTGGGCGACAGAGCGAGACTCCGTCTCAAAAAAAAAAAAAAAAAAAAAGGGACTAGTGAAGCCACTGGACTAAAGACATAGGTGTCAGGTTTTCTGGGAAAGGGCTCTCTAACAACCCCTGACTCTTTGGAGTTGGGAGCATTGGTTTGCCTGGAACAAGCTTCTGCTTTTCCTGTACTAAGCTGAGCAGAGGGTCAACAGAGAGGAAAGTCGTTCAGTTCCAGGGGCCCGACAACAAGTTGGTTGACCCTGAGGCCATGAGCAGAACTCTCAAAGTCACGTCACCCAAGTGAGACTCACCCATCTATCCTATCTATCCTGACCCTTGCCTCCTGGGTCCTAAAGCCTGTCAGACAATCTTCCTCTTGCCTCTCTTCTCCGAGGCTAGTCTGACTTCTAAAAACCACTCCCTGTCTCTTGTGCTTTCCTAGTTTCTCCTATAAGAATGATTTCTAATATAAGCTCCAGGACTCTATTCCCTTCTTTAGGCATCCGGGATCACCAATCAAAAAGACATATTTTTTGCCCAAAGCCCCATCGGGTGGTGGGAGGACAATCTTATCTGGAATTTTAGGCTCCCTACTCAGACTAGCAGGCCTAACAAAAGCTATTCCTGAAGCTAGGATATGGGGAGCTTCAGAAATGATATTCTTCCTATTCAAGTGAGGACAAAAGGCATCACTCTTCCAATCCTGGAGATCCGTTTCTCCCTCCCTCCTTCCTTTCCCTCCCTGAAGTATAGCCCTCCACTTCATTTTTGGGGCATAACATCTTTATAGGACAGTGGAAACGTCCCAATACTAACAGGAGAATGCTTAGGACTCTACCAGGTTTTCGAGAATGAGTCAGTAAGGACCACTAAATCTGGTCTTCCTCAATTCTCCTTGTGGTCTAGGAGGGAAACTAGTGTTTCTGCTGCTGCATCAGTGAGCACAACTATTCTGATCAGCAGGGTCCAGGGACTGTTGAGGGTTCTTGGACAAGAGGGGTTTCTGCTGCTGTGTCAGCGAGTGCAACTATTCCAAGCAGTAGGGTCCAGGGATCATTGTGGATTCTTGGGCAAGAGGGGAAAAACAAACCAAAACCACGGGCAGTTGTTTCTTTCAGATTGAAAACACGTAGGCATCAACAGGCTCACCCCTGAAATGCATCCTAAGCCTTGGGACCATTTTGACCCACAAACTCTGAAAAAGAAGCACCAATCAGTACTTTGTAAAAATATACCAATCAGTGCTCTCTGTTTAGCTAAAGGATTGTAAATGCACCAATCAGCACTCTGTGTCTAGCTAAAGAATTGTAAATGCACCAATCAGCACTCTGTAAAAACGCACCAATCAGTGTTCTGTGTCTAGCTAAAGGATTGTAAATGCACCCATCAGCACTCCGTAAAAATGCTCCAATCAGCGCTCTATGTCTAGCTAAATAATTGTAAACACACCAATCAGCACTCTATAAAAAGGACCAATCAGTGCTCTGTAAAATGGACCAAACAGCAGGATGTGGGAGGGGACAAATAAGGGAGTAAAAGCTGACCACCCCAGCCAGCAGCAGCAACTCGCTCGGGTCCCCTTCCATGCTGTGGAAGCTTTGTTCTTTCACTCTCACAAGAAATCTTGCCGCTGCTTGCTCTTTGGGACTGCACCACCTTTAAGAGTTGTAACACTACCTGCGAAGGTCTGCTGCTTCATTCTTGAAGTCAGCGAGACCAAGAACCCACCGGAAGGAACCAACTCTGGACACAATAGTAGTGTTAGTACCCAAGGATGACTTCTATGGGAGAGATACTTGGTCTGGGAGTCTTTCCTTTCTTCAAATCACATACATTTTCCTAAGATTACATGTATTGTTCAATGAGCTATCTATCTATAATCTGTCTATCTATCTATCTATCTATCTATCTATACTCAATCTGTAAAATCATCTTTAACTTCCATTTATACTAAAAAAATACAAACGCTTGAAAATCTCCAGATTGCCTTTTATTTTATTTTGTGTTTTAAGATGGGATATTCCTGAATATTATTAAATGCCAATAGGTAGAATCAAGTATTGGGGGAAATGTTGAAATTAAAGCACAGAAAAAATAGTTAGGGTGTGAATTGCCTGAAAGGCAGAAGGGTATCCAACTTAGAGCCCAGATGGGCGGATTTACCCTAGATTGGAAGAGGAACAGCTCCTCTGTACAGCAGTAGGGAAAGAGGAGCTGATGGGTGTCACTGAACTTATGTATGTCATTCTGGTGACAGGCAGGTTCTTTCTACTCTCTTACATTTTCTCTGTGAAGTGAGTCATGTGGTGATAGTAGGGTAGAGAGGCACTGAAAGTTTCCAGAAGCAGTGAAAATACAAGCTGACCAGAGAAGCTATTGTTGTCATTGCTGTTGTTTTGATAATTTTATAAGTTAAAAATTTGAGCTAGGATTCTATTTCCATAGAACATGTTCTCCTAAAAAGAACTGGTTAGTTTTTCATGAAACTCACAGAAATCTTAATTCTTAATGAAGTAGTAATATAATATTAATGATACTGTTTTAGCTTTAATGACTGAAAGGAGGTGTTTAATAAGTGCTTTTATTAAAAAAATTCAACCTTTAGTGTGTGATTTTATGGGTGAACTTCAGGAAAACTAATCTAAAAATTTATCTCTCTTTCTCAATTGTTACAAGATGTATTTGAAAAATTCTAAGCATGATAACAACATAAACACTGGTTACTGAGTCAAGTAGAAAAACATGCAATTCTGTATTTTGTAGATAAGTACATGGGAATTAATGAATATTTAAGGGTAATAAAACTAGATACAACAGATTTTGATTATGCAAAAATATATGTGCTTGGAAAAGATTAAAAAAAGAAGCTGTCTTCCTCCTCCTACACCAAAAATGTAAGAAGATATATCACAAACTGATATTCTTTCTGTACACAGAAGGATTATGAGAAGAAAATGAGAAAACCAAATGATTTCTCAGGAAATCTGGAGGTTTTCAGACTTTTATATTTTGTGAGTGTGAATGGAAGTCAAAGGTGATTTTACAGATAGAGGATAGGTAGATATAGATAGATAGATAGATAGATAGATAGATAGATAGATAGATAGATAGATAGATAGATAGACAGACAGATAGACAGACAGACAGACAGACAGACAGACAGACAGATAGATAACTTACTGAATTATACGTGTGATCTTAGGAAAATACATACCATTTGAAAAGAGAAAAGATTCCCCAGATCAAGTATCTCTCCCATAAAAGTCATCCTTGGGGCCTAAAAATACTATCAGAAGACAATGAAATTTCTGGTTAAAATGTAAATATGTGTCAGGAAGGGATCATATCTTTCTAACTAGTTTAACAGGTTGGTTTAGTTGAGCCACGAGTGAATAGATAAATTAAGTGAACTCCCTAAACATGAAGGATGTGGATGGAGGGTTTTATTGGGAGAGGGCAGTTTGGGACCCTGAGCATCATAAGGGAACTGGAAACTCATGTTGGAAGAAGCAAAGAGCTCAGAGGCATTTTGTGCACCCTTGAGTATCTTTATGATACTGGGCTTCTCAAGATAATCATTGAGTCATTACTGCTCTGCAGAAACAGGGCATAATGAGAAGTGATATCTTGCTTGTTTTGTTTTTTGATCAAGCAAAGCAACATCTTTTGCTTCATATAAGCATTCTTTTATTACTTTACCCAACGTGAATTTGCTTTTAGATTAGCTCCACCCATCACACCTTCTGCTGGTAAGAGTGAGTGAGCCCTTGAAGGAAGTTTTTGTTGAATTTGGCTCTTCTGGGGATGGTCGATTTTAGCTTTTCTTGACTGATTTTGTGAACTATTGAATTGTCTCAAGGTTGCTCTTAAAGAAAATGTACCATTGCAAATATGAGATAAACACCCAAGTCTCTAATATCCATACTCCACAGCCCAGCTACTTTGAAAGGCAAGGGGTTTTTTTTTGTTGTTGTTGTTGTTTGTTTTCCATCAGCCACTTTTCTCCTCTTGGAATTAGTCATAGCAGAGTTTTGAATTTTATAGAGAAAATGGCCCATATTATTCCCATCAACCGTGGTCCCTTCTATAATACCTGACTAGTAGAATCACAGCTTACAACTGATTACCTGATTCAGACACTGGATACTAAAGTAGAGGAGACAGGTGGGGCCAGGCAGAGTTTGATTCTCTCCATGCCTCAGTTTTTCCACTCATCATAGGAAAAATATTCCTGAAATTAGATCATACAAAATGGAATGGCCATGGACTGCCTGACAAGGTCTGAGTAGGTAGGTGTCGCTCTGATGTTGTGGAAAGTGAACAAAGGAGTTTTAGTATGATAGGTCTGGGTGTGAATCCCAGCTTTGAAAAGAATTTTCACCCCTGCATTTCAGTTCTGTATTCTGTTGAATGGGACTCATGCCTGGCTTGTTGCTTTGTTGTGAGGCTTTATGGGGATGTATGTAAAGAACCTGGCATAGGATAAGTACACAACAGGTAGCTATGAATGGAAATAAAATATCTGAACTACCTAGCCCAATGTTCCAGGCACAGAAGAAGCCTGCTACATGTAAGTGTCCTTGCTCTTTCCTCCTCCCATGATGTATCTCAGCAACTTTCTGAATATTGACATCAGGATTCAGACACAAAGAAATTAAGAGATTGTTATGGGCTGAATTTTGTCCCCCCCAAATTAATATGTTGAAGTTCTAACCTTGATAAGCTCAGAATGTGACCATATTTGGAGATAAACACCTTATAGAGGTAATTCAGTTAAAAATGAGGTCTTTAGAGTGGGCCCTAAACTGACCTGATTAGTGTCCTTATAAGTAGAGGAAACTTGCACACAAACACATACAGAGAGAAAATGTTCTGAAGATACAGGAAAAAGGTGTCCATCTACCAGCCAAAGAGAGAGAGAGGCCTGGACCAGCTCCTTCTCAATGGCCCTGGGAGGGAACCAACCCTGCCAGCATCTTGATCTCAGATATCTAGGCTCCAGAACTGTGAAAAAATGCATGTCTGCTGTTTCAGTCATCCAGTCAGTGATATCTTGCTATAGTAGTCCTAGCAAATTCATCTGGTGAAATTGAGACAAAACATTCAATAAACAAATAAATTAAGCCACATATTGTCAGCAAAGGAAGATATTTTTTCTATAAGTTCTCTACCATAGCTTCTCTAATTTTCATATCCTATACTACAAGAAGCAATATCAAAGAACATGGGTCTTACCATATTAGAAAAACAAGGCTGACCCCCTCTCCTGGGCCCCTTTTTTCAAAAAAAAATTGAGAAAAGATCTTGCTCTTTCACCCAGGTGGAGTGCAGTGGCACTATTGTGGCTCACTGCAGCCTCGACCTCCCGGGCTCAAGCAATACTTCCACTTCAGCCTCCCAGGTAGCTGGGACTACAGATAGGCACGATCATGCCTGAACTAATTTTTGTATTTTCTTGTAGACATGGGGCTTAGCCATGTTACCCAGGCTAGTGTCCAACTCCTGGGCTCAAGCGATCTGCCCACCTCAGCCTCCCAAAGTGCTGGAATTACAGGCATGAGCCACCACGCCCTCCCTTTTCTTAAAAAAATTATTTATGGGCATATGCTTTTAAAAAAATTATCACTTTAATGTAAGTTTTAAGAACATAAAATAGTGGTAGTACTGGGAATCAATTTTACTCCAATTTCTTTGCTATAATTTTTTTTACTGTTATAATGGTTACAACTAAGCTGCATCCATTTAGACAACTATTTCTGAGGACCATTAATTTTACAGTGACCACCAGATGAAAATCTTTAGTTTATTCTTCATGTAGCAGACCATGAGTGTGTGTCTCATAGAAGATGCCAAGAATTGCGTTTGAAATTTTAGAGGCACAGCATAGACTATCCACCATCATGTCATTGAGCTTCTTCACATTAGCAGGACAGATAATGGAAATTTTCGTTACTTCTTTCTGTGTGATTCTTGCCCATAATGGCCATTTTTCTGGACAGAATATACAGTGGCTGAGGGTTTTTATTTGTTGTTGTTGTTGTTGTTTGCTTATACTACAATTGCTATTTAATTATAAAGTTAATAATTACATGCAATCTCAGGAAAATCTTGGAACACATCTGTGAAATGGGGATAATAATACCATCTAGAGCCCAGAACAAACTCTAGGATTTTGTCCTGTTCTGAGATCTATGAATGTGTGAATTCGACTATAGTTCAGGTATTATGTCAGAGTAATGTAATTTCAATGCTTTTTTTCAACCCACTACCCATTTTTATCATTTGCAAATACCTTATTACTTCTTCATCTGCTGGAGAAAACCCTAGGATAGCCCTTGTTAGTCAGCCACAGGAAAACTGGTTATACCCCAATTTTTAGTTGAAATCTCTGCCACTGGCAGAGTTCTCAGTGACATTATTCTTCTATCCACATTTTTGTTTCACAGAAGTATTTGTATAATATGTTCTAGTAAAAACACAAGTAGAAGCAGAAAAGAGCACCTCTTAAAACTCTCCAATCAAACCTGAAGCCAGCTCTATATTTTTTGCCCTGTACATTATTTGAAAACTACAGATCCCCCCTGCCATCGCTATCCTGGATCCATTGCAGCTGGAATAGACTGGAAGAAGACTGAGGAGGTTCGGGTAAAGTGTCTGAAAGTCTGGGGGTTTGTTTGAAGGCACTCAAATATCATCTCTAAAAGATTTGGCTCCATTTCCTGTTGCATCATTCATAAACTTCCTCAGGCTCTTAACCAAGGTTATTTATTTAAATTGAATGCACTTCAGAAAGTTCCTTGGCTCAAGACAATATTGACTCTTGCTTCATTTTGTGATATAAGCACTCAGAGTTGTTGGTCAGTCTTGTTTAACCCAGTTGATGAAGGACAGGAGGTCAGCATGGCTAAATGAAATTCATTGGTAGTTTGTTAAAGAATACTGATTTAACCTATAATTTCTGCTTTCTCCACAACCAAGCCATCACTTCTTCTTTGAAAAAGTATTCAGTTAATCTATCTCAAGTTTCCTTTTTTTCCATTTTCTCCATTACATTGACGTGTGTCCACATTGCCCATATGAACACAGAGTAGCTAAGACAGAATCAAAATGGTCAGGGGCACAGTCTAAATGCTTACACACTGAATTCAAGATCTTAGGCAAGTGTAACACATTCACATTTTCTTTATATTATATTCATAGCATAATTTCCTCCGCCTGTGTTATAAGCCAGTGTAATTTTGACTTTTTGTTCAAATATCATGACAGGTGTTAATATAAGCATGACAGTTTTAGCTATCATTCTTATTTCCTTTCTTCTATATGGTCTTTCAACTAGTTAATACAAACATATTTCTCAAATAAAAATGAGTTTTCTTTTTCTGAAAGAGCTGTCTCTTCTCCCAGTTGAAAAAAAAAATGCAAACTAAATAAAGATGTTCAAAACGTTGTCTTTGAGACTGACAGATGACCTGTCTGCTTTCACTGTTCTCATTCAAACTCAGCCGGAATTCTGATGAGCAGACATCACAGGGCCTCATGGCAGGACAGTGGCCCTGATGACGGCAAAGCACACCGCAGGCAGTAAATTGACTCAGAAAAGCAAATGCACAATTTTTGCAATTACTGAAAAACAAATATCTTAAATCCATTAGAAATTAAATCTTTTGTTTAAATAAAGTTGCTAAGCATTTCCCCAAAACTTTCATATGAGGAATCTGGGGAGGGTAAAATTAAACTATGATCATGATGGTCTTAAAACACTTCCTGCTATGTTTAATGCTTTTGAAAATTTAATTACTATGTACATGTCTTATAATACTACAGACATGCAAATTTTAAATTTCCAACCTTCAAGGTTTCATAAACTGAGATCACCTAGCTTTTACTTTTGATATTAAATTTTGGTATTTTGCTTTATTTTTCAATTTTTACTCTAGAATTTTATCAGATTGAGAGGTGAAGCCAGCTGGACTTCTGGGTCGAGTGGGGACTTGGAGAACTTTTCTGTCTAGCTAGAGGATTGTAAAAGCACCAATCAGTGCTCTCTGTCTAGCTAAAGTATTGTAAATGCACCAATCAGCACTCTGTAAAAATGCACCAATCAGTGCTCTGTGTCTAGCTATAGGATTGTAAACGCACCAATCAGCACTCTGTAAAAATCACAAAAATCAACGCTCTGGGTCTAGCTAAAGGATTGTAAATGCACCAATCAGCACTCTGTAAAAACGCACCAAATCAGCACTCTGGGTCTAGCTAAAGGATTGTAAACACATCAATCAGGCTTCTGTAAAATGGATCAATCAGCACTCTATAAAATGGACCAATCAGTGCTCTGTAAAATGGACCAATCAGCAGGACATGGCAGGGGACAAATAAGGGAATAAAAGCTGGTCACCCCAGCCAGCAGCGGCAACCTGCTCGGGTCCCTTTCCATGTTGCAGAAACTTTATTGTTTTGCTCTTCATAATAAATCTTGCTGCTGCTCACTCTTTGGGTCTGCACCACCTTTAAGAGCTGTAACACTGGCTGTGAAGGTCTGTGGCTTCATTCTTGAAGTCATCAAGACTATGAACCCACCAGAATGAAGAAACTCTGGACACATTTGAAGGAAAAAACTCCAGACACACCATCTTTAAGAGCTGTAACACTCACTGTGAAGGTCTGCGGCTTCATTCTTGAAGTCAGTGAGACCAAGAACTCACCGGAACGAACCAATTCTGGACACATTTTGGCAACCCAGATGGGACAATCACCTATCACCAAGTGGTGAGTATCATCAGACCCCTTTTGCTTGCTATCCTGTCCGATTTTTCCTTAGAATTTGGGGGGGCTAAATACTGGGCACCTGTTGGCCAGTTAAAAGTGACTAGCATGGCTGCTGGACTAAAGACACGGGTGTCAGGCTTTCTGGGAAAGGGCTCTCTAAGAACCCCCAAACTCTTTGGAGTTGGGAGCATTGGTTTGCCTGGAACCAGCTTCCACTTCCTCTGTACTTCTGGGCTGAGCTGAGGGTCGACAGAGAGGCAAGCCATTCAGCTCCAAGGTCCCAACAACAAGTTGGTTGACCCCGAGGCCATAAGCAGAACTCTCAAAGTCATGTCACCCAGCGAGACTCACCCATCTATCCTATCTATCCTGACCCTTGCCTCCTGGGTCCTAACGTCTGTCAGACAAACTTTTTCTCGCCTCTCTTCTCTGAGGCTAGTCCCGCTTCTAAAAACCACTCCCGGCTGGGTGCGGTGGCTCATGCCTGTAATCCCAGCACTTTGGGAGGCCAAGGTGGGCAGATCATGAGGTCAGGAGATCAAGCCCATCCTGGCGAACACAGTGAAACCCTGTCTCTACTAAAAATACAAAAAATTAGATGGGCATGGTGGTGGGCGCCTGTAGTCCAAGCTACTTGGGAGGCTGAGGCGGGAGAATGGCGTGAACTCAGGAGGCGGAGCTTGCAGTGAACCAAGATTGTGCCACTGCACTCCAGCCTGGGTGACAGAGCAATACTTCATCTAAAAGAGTAAAAACCACTCCCTGTCTCTGGTGCTTTTCTAGTTTCTCCTATAAGAATATAGGATAAACTCCAGGACTCTATTCTCTTCTTTAGGCACCCGGGCTCATCAATGAGAAAATGAGAAAGACATATTTTTTGCCTAAAGCCCCATTGCGGTGGTGGGGGCGGGGGGTGGACAATCTTATCTGGAATTTTAGGATCCCCCCTCAGACTAGCAGGCCTAATGAAAGCTATTCCTGAAGCTAGGATATAGGGAGCTTCAGAAATGATATCCTTCCTATTCAGGTGAGGACAAAAAGCGTCACTCTTCCAACTCTGGGGATCCCTTCCCTTCCTCAGGTTATGGCCTTCCACTTCATTTTTGGGGCATAACATCTTTAGAGACAGGGGTAAAGTCCCAATACTAACAAGAGAATGCTTAGGACTCTAACAGGTTTTTGAGAATGTGTCAATAAGGGTCACTAAATCTGACCTTCCTCACTCTTGTTTGTGGTCTAGGAGGACAGGCAAGGGTTCGGGTTTTTGAGAATGTGTCAGTAAGGGCCACTAAATCCAGCCTTCCTCGGTCCTCCTTGTTGTCTAGGAGGAAAACTAGTGTTTCTGCTGCTGTGTTCGTGAGCACAACTATTCTGATCAGCAGCGTCCAGGGACCGTTGTGGGTTCTTAGGTGTGGGGAAACAAACCAAAACTGCAGGCAGTTTTGTCTTTTGGATGGGAAACACTCAGGCATCAACAGGTTTACCCTTGAAATGCATCCTAAGTCATTGGGACGAATTTGACCTGCAAACCCTGAAAAAGAGGCAGCTCATTTTTTTCTGTACTATGGCCTGGCCCCAATATTCTCTCTCTGATGGGGAAAAATGGCCATCTGAGGGAAGTATAAATTACAACACTATCCTGCAGCTTAACCTTTTCTGTAAGAGAGAAGGCAAATGGAGTGAAATATCTTATGTCCAAGCTTTCTTTTCATTGAAGGAGAATACACAACTATATAAATCTTGCAATTTACATCCCACAAGAGGACCTCTCTGCTTACCCCCATATCCTAGCCTCCTTATAGCTCCCCTTCCTATTAATGATAAGCCTCCTCTAATCTCTCCCACCTGGAAGGAAACAAGCAAACAAATCTCCAAAGGATCACAAAAACCCCCTGGCTATGGGTTATGTCCCCTTCAAGCTGTAGGGGGAGGGGAATTTGGCCCAACCCCGGTACATGTCCCCTTCTCCCTCTCTGATTTAAAGAAGATCAAAGCAGACCTATGGAAGTTTTCAGGTGATTCTGATAGTTACATAGATGTCCTACAGGGTCTAGGGCAAACCTTTGACCTCACTTGGAGAGATGTCATGCTATTGTTAGATCAAACCCTGGCCTTTAATGAAAAGAATGCAGTTTTAGCTGCAGCCTGAGAGTTTTGAGATACCTCGTAGCTCAGTCAAGTAAACAATAGAATGACAGCCAAAGAAAGGGACAAATTCCCTACCAGTCAGCAAGCCGTCCCCAGTATGGATCCCCACTGGGACCTCGATTCAGATCATGGGGACTGGAGTCACAAACATCTGTTGACCTGTGTTCTAAAAGGACTAAGAATTAGGAAAAAGCCCATGAATTATTCAATGATGCCCCACATAACTCAGGGAAAGGAAGAAAATCCTTCTGCCTTCCTTTAGCGGCTATGGGAGGCCTTAAGAAAATATACTCCACTGTCACCTTACTCACTCAAGGGTCAACTGATCCTAAAAGATAAGTTTATTACCCAATCAGCCATGGATATCAGGGAAAAGCTCCAAAAGTGAGCACTGGGTCCTGAACAAAATCTGGAGGCATTATTAAACCTGGCAACCTCGTTATTCTATAACAGCGACGAGGGGAACAGGTTAAAAAGGGAAAGCGAGATCGTAGAAAGGCCATAGCCTTCATCATGGCCCTCAGACAAACAAACCTCGGTGGTTCAGAGAGGACAGAAAATGGAGCAGGCCAATCACCTGGTAGGGCTTGTTATCAGTGTGGTTTGCAAGGACACTTTATTATTTTTTAAACTTTTAATTAAAAAGTAAACTTTAATGTCGAAAATGCAAACTTGGGGGAGACAGAAAAGATCACACATAAGGCTGTCACTTCACACTTGGAAGGTTGTACAGCGGCCGGGCAGAGGCGCTCCTCACTTCCCAGATGGGGTGGCCGCCAGGCGGAGGGGCTCCCCACTTCCCAGATGGGGTGGCCGCCAGGCGGAGGTGCTCCTCACTTCCCAGATGGGGTGGCCGCCAGGCGGAGGGGCTCCTCACTTCCCAGATGGGGTGGCCGCCAGGTGGAGGGGCTCCTCACTTCCCAGATGGGGTGGCCGCCAGGCGGAGGCGCTCCTCACTTCCAAGATGGGGTGGCGGCCGGGCAGAGGCGCTCCTCACTTCCCAGATGGGGTGGCCGCCGGGCGGAGGGGCTCCTCACTTCCCAGATGGGGTGGCCGCCAGGTGGAGGTGCTCCTCACTTCCCAGATGGGGTGGCGGCCAGGCGGAGGGGCTCCTCACTTCCCAGGGTGTGGCCGCCAGGCGGAGGTGCTCCTCACCTCCCAGATGGGGTGGCCACCAGGCGGAGGTGCTCCTCACTTCCCAGATGGGGTGGCCGCCAGGTGGAGGGGCTCCTCACTTCCCAGATGGGGTGGCCGCCAGGCGGAGGCGCTCCTCACTTCCAAGATGGGGTGGCGGCCGGGCAGAGGCGCTCCTCACTTCCCAGATGGGGTGGCCGCCGGGCGGAGGGGCTCCTCACTTCCCAGATGGGGTGGCCGCCAGGCGGAGGTGCTCCTCACTTCCCAGATGGGGTGGCGGCCAGGCGGAGGGGCTCCTCACTTCCCAGGGTGTGGCCGCCAGGCGGAGGTGCTCCTCACCTCCCAGATGGGGTGGCCACCAGGCGGAGGTGCTCCTCACTTCCCAGTCAGGGTGGTGGCCAGACAGAGGCACTCCTCACATCCCAGACAGAGTGGCAGCCAGACAGAGGCATTCCTCACTTGCCAGATGGTGGGCAGCTGGACAGAGACTCTCCTCACTTCCCAGATAGGGCAGAAACCAGGCAGAGGCGCTCCTCACTTCCCAGAGAGTGGGCAACTGGGCAGAGGCGCTCCTCACTTCCCAGACAGTGGGGCAGCCAGACAGAGGCGCCCCTCACTTCCCAGACAGTGGGGCAGCCAGGCAGAGGCGCCCCTCACTTCCCAGACAGTGGGGCAGCCAGGCAGAGGCGCTCCTCACATCCTAGATGGGACGGCAGCCGGGCAGAGGCGTTCCTCATGCAAGGACACTTTAAAAAAGATTGTCCTATGAGAAACAAGCTGCCCCCTCGCCCATGTCCACTATGCCAAGGCAATCACTGGAAGGCACACCGCCCCAGAGGACAAAGGTTCTCTGGCCCAGAAGCCCCAGCCAGGTGATCCAACAACAGGACTGAGGGTGCCTGGGGCAAGCACCAGCTCATGTCATCACCCTCACTGAGCCCCAGGTACGTATAACCATTGAGGTTCAGGAAATTGACTTCCTCCTGGACACTGGCACAGCTTTCTCACTGTTAATCTCCTGTCCCAGACAGCTGTCCTCAAGGTCCGTTACCATTAGAGGAACCCTGGGACAGCCTGTAACCAGATATTTCTCCCCCTTCCTCAGTTGTAATTGGGAGACTTTGCTACAGATAGTAAGCATGCTTATCTAATCCTACATGCCCATACTGCAATATGGAAAGAAAGGGAGTACCTAACCTCTGGGGGAACCCCCATTAAATATCACAAGGAAATCACGGAGTTATTGCACGCAGTGCAAAAACCCAAGGAGGTGGCAGTCTTACACTGTCGAAACCATCAAAAAGAGGAAGGAGAGGGGAGAACAGCAGCATAAGCGGCTAGCAGAGGCAGGGAAAGACCAGCAGAAAAGAAAGAGAGAAAGAGACAGAAAGTCAGAGAGAGAGAGAAGAAGAGACAGAGACAAAGAGGAAGTAAGAGAGAAAGAAAGAGACAGGAAGTCCAAGTGAGAAGGAAAGAGAGAGGAAGAGACAAGGAGTCAAAGAGAGAGAAAGTCAGAGACAGAGAGAGAGAGAGGAAGAGACAGAGACAAAGTGGAAGTCAGAGAAAGAGAGAGACAGAAAGTCAAAGAGAGAAAGGAAGAGACAACAAAGAGGGAGTCAGAAAGAGAGAGACAAAAAAGAAGTTAAAGAGAAAGAGAGATGGAAGTAGTAAAGATAAAACAGTGTATCCTATTCCTTTAAAAGCCAAGGTAAATTTAAAATCTATAATTGATAATTGAAGGTCTTCTCCATGACCCTATAACACTCCAATACCACCTTGTTGTCAGTGTAAACAAGGGCAGAGCCCAAAAGCACTGAGGCCACTGACAACCGGTAGCCTTCCTATCAAAAATCCTTAACCCAACAGGTTTCCTAACAGGGCATCTAAATCTTAATTACCATACAAAGGTCTGACCAGACCAAGGAGGAACTCCCTTCAGGACAGGAGATGTTTCCTCCCAGGGGATTAAGGAAAAAGATACAATGGGTAGTCAGCAAATGATAAGGAAACTCTTGTAGAAGTAGAGTTAGGAAAATTGCCTAATAATTGGTCTGCTCAATGTGTGAGCTGTTTGCACTCAGTCAAACCTTAAAGCACTTACAGAATCAGGAAGGAGCCATCTATACCAATTCTAAGTTAATATGGGCTGAATGAGGTCTTATTAATAGCAAAGAATAATTGAAATCCCAAACTCACAAGGTTTTTAACAAAAGTAAAGCTTGCTAAAAAAAGTTAACAGTATGACTAGTATTATCCTAACTTCTAATCTTATGGAAATCATGCCCTGTCTGTGTCCCTCAAAGCTCAAGTCCGTCAGCGCAGAGCCATACAACTAATACACCTACTTATAGGGTTAGGAATGGCCACTGCTACAGAAACCAGAATAGCAGGTATATCTACTTCATTGTCCTACTACCACACACTCTCAAAGGATTTCTCAGGCAGTTTGCAAGGAATAACGAAATCTATCCTTACTCTACAATTCCAAATAGACTCTTTGGTAGCAGTGACTCTCCAAAACCACCAAGGCCTAGACCTCCTCACTGTTGAGAAAGGAGGACTCTGCACCTTCTTAGGGGAAGAGTGTTGTTTTTACACTAACCAGTCAGGGATAGTACGAGATGCTGCCCAGCATTTACAGGAAAAGGCTTCTGAAATCAGACAGTGCCTTTCAAACTCTTACACCAACCTCTGGAGTTGGTCAACATGCCTTCTCCCCTTTCTAGGTCCCATGACAGCCATCTTGCTATTACTCGCCTTCGGGCCCTGTATTTTTAACCTCCTTGTCAAATTTGTTTCCTCTAGGATCAAGGCCATCAAGCTACAGATGGTCTTACAAATGAAATCCCAAATGAGCTCAACTAAAAACTTCTACCAAGGACCCCTGAACCGACCCACTGGCCCTTTCACTGGCCTAAAGAGTTCATCTCTGGAGGACACTACAACTGCAGGGCCCCTTCTTTGCCCCTGTCCAGCAGGAAGTAGCTAGAATAGTCATCGCCCAATTCCCAACAGCAGTTGGGGTGTCCTGTTTAGAGAGGGGATTGAGAGGTGAAGCCAGCTGGACTTCCTGGGTGGAGTGGGGACTTGGAGAACTTTTCTGTCTAGCTAGAGGATTGTAAATGTACCAATCAGCACTCTGTAAAACCACACCAATCAGCACTGTCTAAAGGATTGTAAATGCACCAATCAGCACGCTCTAAAAATGCACCAATCAGCACTCTGTGTCTAGCTAAAGGATTGTAAATGCACTAATCAGCACTGTGTAAAAATGCACCAATCAGCACTCTGTGTCTAGATGAAATATTGTAAACACATCAATCAGCACTCTGTAAAATGGACCAATCAGCACTCTGTAAAATGGACCAATTAACACTCTGTAAAAGGGACCAATCAGCAGGACATGGGAGGGGAAAAATAAGGGAATAAAAGCTGGCCACCCCAGCCAGCAGCTGCAACCTGCTCAGGTACCCTTCCGCGCTGTGAAAGCTTTGTTCTTTTGCTCTTCACAATAAATCTTGCTGCTGCTCAGTCTTTGGGTCCACACCACCTTTAAGAGCTGTAACACTCATGGCGAAGGTCCACAGCTTCCTTCTTGAAGTCAGCGAGACCACGAACCCACCAAAAGGGAGAAACTCTGGACACATCTGAAGGAATAAACTCCGGACACACCATCTTTAAGAGCTGTAACACTCACCACAAAGGTCCGCGACTTCATTCTTGAAGTCAGCAAGACCAAGGAACCCACTGGAAGGAACCAATTCTGGACACAAGATGAATTCTAGATTATGATTATTGGTAGTTTGAATTACTTTTTGTTCATTTCTTTCTGAGCCTGTTCTTCAGAAATGAGCTTTTGAAACATCTGAACATGCACCAAATCAGGATGCCTCGCAGGGCCTAGTCTGTCAGTAAGCACACTGCTCTCCGTCCCCGGAAATGAGCTGACCAGAAATGTCATCAGGGTAATTTGACACTTGCTAACAATATAAGGTCCCCCACATACCCTCACAGTATCATAAATCTTAGCAATTTCTGTCAGCAGAGGCAAGGGTTCATCTAATTGCAGGCTTCCCTTTTATGGAGCAAGAACCAAAGTTCAGCAACTCCCAGCTGTCCTCTGGTTTCAAGCAGGATAAACTAACTGTGCAGGAAAGACTTTCCTGGCATCTGTGTTTACTCTTGACTGACACATTATCAAGATCCCACCCTCTGCTACTTTCTGGAATTCTGTGTAAAGAAACTATTTGCATTTCATCTATGAGGGTATGCATATTTATTTTCACTACACTGTTTATTTGACATGCACCATCTCTCCAAGAATGTCACATTAGTAACTGGTAATGAGGAATTTTTTCCCACAATTCCCATCACTATCCTTAAAGTTCTTGTTTCTTACACGAGGTGTAACAGTTAGTGCTTTGATACTCTCTCTAGTCGTTGGTCAAAGCTGCAAGTTACAGACATATATTCATCTAAAGTAAACTTCCTTATTGAATAAGGCAAAATGTCAACATAGAAGTGACTAAATAAAGCACCATATTGTCAGGATAATTCATGAACTGTTGTTCAATTGTAGTAGTTACATGACAACTCCATGGATGCATTACTTAATCAGAAGAGCTAATGTAAAGTACTTCTGGGTGACATTCAATCACAAAAGGAAAAGTGATATAGGATAAAGATGTAACAGTTGAAGAATAGAAGAATGTAAAAATAAGGGTGTGTGTGGGATGCTCATTTATTTGTTAGTGAAATGAAATGTTTGAGCATTTACGTGCTCTGAGAGACAGAAAAGGAGAAAACGAAAATAAGTGGAAGTAAGCCTCTGGAGAAGTTCAGAGGGAATAAAATTTGAAGAAAAAAATAGGTCAGACTTGAACAGGGAAATGTCATGTCATCCTCTAAAAAGAAGGAAAAGAGATAGGTTGGAGCAGAACCGGAGACAGATGTTTGGTTATTTTTCTTTTCTCTGTGGACTGTGAGGCAAGATCATATATTGTTATTTAAAAAGTTGCAAGTAAAGGAAAAAGCTCCTGGAAAGGGGTAAATATTTATAACAACTCCTTCAGATAAAATAGCAAACACACCAGAAACCAGCAAAGAAGCTGAAAGCAACAGAGTATCCAATGGGGACAGCCATGGATTTGTACCATCTCCATTTCATACAAATACTTACCTGGTTTTTCTCCAGCAACACCTGACTGCTGGTGGTTGGAGCAGGGAAAAACGATTATTGGCAAGATCCAAATTGGGAGTGACAAATGAAAAGGGTAGAAATAGAAGCAGTTGGCAAGTGTACTCTTAAAGTAATTGACCTAGGCTACACAGAGAAGGAAGTAAGATCCGGAGGAAGCTCATGGACTATGAGAAAGTGCGCATGTGTATGTGTATTGGGGCAGGGATGGTGGGGAGTCTAAAGAATAAAAGTCTTGCTGAACTGGAACCATAGCTATAGGGGGAGAAAGAAACTAAGAGAGCTGGAGGTAAAGAAGGTCACTGTCCAAGAGTGAACTGTCAGATTTAGAGATTTCAGATATAGCTGTCTGGAGCAATGTCAAAGCCCAAGGACTTGCCTTGGAAGTAGGTTTCTAAAAATTGGGTGTTTTAGTGCTTAAAATGAAAACTGATGAAAGTGTGAGGTCAAGGCATCAGAGTGCTGAATGTTCACCCACATGGACTTTGAAGTTAAGAATACTCTCAGAAGTAGGAGAGGAGAGGACATATGTGAGTCACATATTTGATAAATATCAGGGAATAATCTGGAGGTGACAAGTAACAGCAATAAGGACTGACAGAAGCTACGGAAATTGCCAAAGAAGAGAGGCTTTCCTTTTAGTTAGAAAGCAGAGATCAGCATTATCAACATGGAAAGATAAGACAACACTTCGTCCACCTCACAAGGTTAATCAGGAACTTACATAAAATAATGGATATAATAAGTCCTCCAAGGAGTGTTAAATGTAATTTAAATGAAAATTACTATTATCATGTGTAAAATTATGTATATAAAGTCTGTACACACACACACAAAAGATCTTATCAGTCTTAGATACTGTCAGTACCATTTACTATTAATACATCAGCAACTCTTATAATTTACATCTTAGACTTTATATTAACAATTCTCAAAGCATTTCATGCACACATTTCAGTACCTTCTCACAAAAACCTTGGGAGGTAAATAGTGTAGATGTTGTTATTCACAGATGAGGAAACTGAGGATCAGAGACAAGTAGTGATTTGGCTAAGGCCATTGTTAGTGACAGAGCAAAGACTGAAATTTTGATGAAAGAAATTTACGTCTTCTACATGCTATAGGACAGGAGAAAGCTTTTTACCAGGTGTTCATTTGCTTCCTGTTTTTCCTATACAACAACATCTAGGACATTTGTACACCTGATAACTCTGTTCTACAATTTTTTTCTTAATTATCATGTATTAGAATATTATAACTCTGTGAACTTAAATGTATTGAATTTGCAAGGAAACTCTAACCTCAACAGCTAATTTCCTCTTCAAGGCTTCAAATGTTTACCTATTTGGTACAACTTTTTCCAAACTGTCCTTGATAATAAAGACACTCTGTTCTTAAAAAATTTGATCATCGAAAAAGAAGGTAGAATCATTTTTCATTGATTTTCAGGCAAATATGTTGCTACTTTTAGTATAAACGTGTCTACTACATTCAAACAAAATGGGAATATTTCAATACCCCAAGCATTCTTTAGGTTAGCTCTCAAAGGAGATTTTCGAGTTGGAACTCTCCCCTAACTGAAATTATGCTTTCAATAATAACTATATTTTTATGTTGATTGCTTGCTTAATGATTATATTTTAAACTTTGTGGGCCTAATTTTCCTCATCTGTGATCCCTGGGATTGATGCAACAGAGTTTTTGTCAAGTGTCTTGCACTTGTGAAACATTCAGTAATTAGTAAGGGTGATTTTAATCAGCCATAATTTGTTATTCTGAATTTCATCCTTAGAGTATTTCCTTCCTTTGTGTAAAATGTATCACTAGGGTGACACCAACAAGAGGAAATAAACCATTGCAAACTTGAATGGGTGCAAACTTGAAACCAGAGCCTAACGTAGGAGAGGTTTACAAACTAATTACTTAAAACGTGACGCAGCTAGGGAATAATCTCCTTAAGCAAGATACAAATATCTGAAAACAAAGAGAAAATATTCAGTAATTTTACCTACATTAATAGTAAGAACTTTTGTGCTTCAAAAAAACAAAAACAAAAAACAAACAAAAAAAAGGAAGTGAACAGACAATTCACAAACTGGAACATATATTATAAACCAACAGTATGAGTCATCGTTAATCTGTATATGACACCAGGCAACAGCAAGTAAACAGTTCTGTAAGGAACTCTACTCATACTGCTTTTACTGCTAGGGTGTCCAGATTGCTACTGTGTCCCTATGATTTAAAAGACACAGGAAAGACACATTTTTAGTTTTGTTTTGTTTTTCCTGCTTCTTTAACGTATCTCTGCATCTTGGTTCATGCACAATTGGAGACTCATCACATAGACAGACTAAGACTTATCAAAGTCATGAAACTAGAACAGGGTTCCTCAGTAGCCTCTGTGTCTGTCCTACTCCTCAGTTCATGGCTCAGAGCTGGAGCCCCCTTCACTCTCCCCTCCGTTCTTCTCTCTTCTTAGCCTTAGATATGCCCTTCTCCTTTTCCCCCCTTTGCAGGGCCAGACAGGGTGTCCAGAATACCAAGGGCCTTCAGATGTTGGATGACCAGTATGTCACCAATATCACACTGAGGGAGATGGAAACTAGGCCTGCTGGTACCAAGAGTTGGGCTGAGGAGGGAGTGAGAGTGGAGGACAAAAGAACAGGGAGAGGAAGCTAGCTCATCCAAGAACTTTGATGCTAAATTTCCTTTTGGAGCAGAAGCCAATGCCTGTCTAGATGGAGGCATGAGAAATGAGCAAAATGGCAGCAGCCATGTTGGCAAAAGTAAACCCAGCTGTATTCCTAGGGACTAACTGCCTCATCAAGGCCTCGTGCCTGCCTACATGAAAAATGGAAAAGAGACCTAAATAGGCATACTATGCAATTCCTGATTGTTCTTCCTAAATGAAGCTTGGTGCAATCGATTTTGAAAAAACTAAATGGCCTTAATAATAAGGGAAACACTTCCATAGTACTGTATTATGTGTTGAGCTCTGGCCTAAGCAGGTAACACACATGAACTCACTTACTTCTCAGTACAGCCCCTTAGAGCATATCTATTATTAGGTCGAACCATATGAAATTCCCAACACTCAACCATTTTGACTTACAAAGGGCAATTGTGCATGGTTCAATCTGCATTTCACCTGCATTTTACAGATGAAGAAAGCCAGATGCAGAACATTTAAGTAACTTGCTAGTAAGTGACAAACCCTAATCTAGGCAATAGGGCTCCTGTTTCTGTGGTCGTGACTAACTATGGAAATATCTGCCTCTCTACCACACTGAATTAAAATGATGGAAATAGTTTCTTCCAACCTAAAAATTCTATCCACAAATCTGTGCTATATGATTCCCAGTCTCCATATACCTATCTCTTCTTGACTTGCCTGTTTCTTTTGAAATGATGTCACTGCTCACTCAGTTACTCAGCTGGAAATCTCAGAATGGATTTTGATTTCTTTCTTTATTTCTCTACCACCAGAATTCAAATCATATTTATTAAGTCTATCTCAGCAGGAGCTGCAGAATCATAGGACATGAGAGTGGAAAGGAACTTTAGAGATAATCTAGCCATTTATCTGATGTAGATATAGAGCACAATCAGGACAACAGTCTGAACTCCTGGGTTCTGGTCCATGCTCTTCTCTGTCGACTACAGTTGTCACATTGGACAAATGCTGTAGATAATACCTCTTTGCTTCTCCAGAACTTTGGGACCAATTGTAATGCTGTAACTCTCACATATGACAATACCTTGACTCACTAAACACATACTCAGTGCCAGTCACTCTTCTAACGGAAGAATGAATTAGCAGAACAATTCTATGGTGATTACTATTATAAACCCCATTTAACAAATAGAAAACTAAGGCACAGAGAAATAAAGTGATTTGCCCAAGGTCACACATCTTGTAGACTAGCTCTAGAGGCTATGTCCTCCATTTATCCCTCATCCTGTCCTACCCTTCAGTGGGCAAACCTCAGACTTTGAGAAGGGGTTCCCAGGCCTCCCCTCACTCTGGGCTGAGTTGAATGTCTTATCTGCCAAACTCTCAGAGCCTTTATCCATTGTCACATTTATGTAAGTGACTACTTGGTTGTTTGTTTTCTCCACTGGATTGCAAATGCCTTGGGGGCAATGACTGTGTTTTAGTCTTCTTAATATTCACAGAATTTCATACAATACTTGGTAGAATAATCATTGAATAAATTCTTGTTGAATGAATGCATGAAAGAATGAATGGCCACCTAGCTAATCTTTCTGCCTTCAACCTCTCCTTATTCCACGTCTTCCATTTTGATGAGAGTTGGGGGAACTAGTGAAACATTAAATGTGTAAGTGTAATGAAGACAAGTGGGCCCTTCATTTGCCTTCCTTAATAATAAAAGATAAGCCTTTTGATTATTTCTCCTCAAATGTTTGGTCAAGACCTTTTCACACTACTACATTTTTCACCAATAACCCTTACATCGAGGATCCAAATTAATTTTAAAGTTAATACTTTGATTTTTTAGAGTGATCTATTTCCAAGAGGATGCATTTATTTGTTTTATTTTACTTAATCTATTAGACCAGAAATTAGGTTCCTGCAAGCAGATTAAATGAGCATTTGACCTTAACACTGAACATCCTAGGCTATTCATAGTCAAAATGGGCTGCAGAAGTCATTATAGTGAGATATGTTTTAAATGACTTTATCCTTAAATGTGTTCGTTCTGAGGTATCCAGACTGCTACTATGTCCCTGTGATTTAAAATGATATGCAGAATTCTAATGACTAATTTTGAGGCAATGGAATATCCACATGGAAAAATATGTATTTTATTTCTCACATCATACAAAAAGTTAATTTCAGATGGATAGTATATCTTTTAGTGTAAAAGGCAAAACAACACATTTTTTAGAAAAGAACATCTTGATTCATGAGTAGGCAAAAAATACTATGAAAAACAATACTAATAAATTGAACTCTATTAAGATTAAGAATTTGTGTTCATTAAAAGAGTAAAAAGGCCAGGTATAGACTGGGAGAAGACATTGACAAAGTGCATATCCAACAAAGGAATTGTACCCAGAATATATAATGTATACCCACAAATTACTATGAAAAAAGATAACCCAATAGACAAATGAGCAAAGACTTGGGGACATCACAAGAGAAGATATCCAAGTGGCCAATAAATATATGGAAAGGTGCTCAATCTTTTTACTTACCAGAGAAATACAAATAAAACCACCATGCCTCACAACTACTTTTCCACTCAAATGGTTAAAATGAAAATGACAGAAAATAAAAAGTGTTGACAAGAATGTGGAACAAGGGAAATTCTTGACTGTCACTGCTGGGAGTATTACTTGATCAATCACTTTGGAAAACGCTTTGGCAGATTTATTAAAGCTCTTTGAATAAAGCAATTTCACACCTAAGTATATCCCAAAGAAATGTGTATGTGTGTTTAACAAAAGACATTCTCAAGAGTGCTCATAGCAGCTCTAGTCATAAGAAACTCACAATGGAAACTACTAAAGTTTTCATCAACAGAATGGATAAAGTATGGCATATTCACAGTATGGAGTACTATACAGCAATGTGAATGAATAATCTACAAATACACACAATAATTTGGAAGGATCTCATAACCATAATATTGAGTAAAGAAGCCAGACATAAAAAAGTATTACTGTATAATTTCATTTATACAAACTCCAAAAACTGGTAAAGCTAATCTATGTTTGAACTTAGCTAATCTGTGACTTAGATGTCAAGACAGTGGTTAATCTGGGAGGCACTAGGGACTGCCCAGGAGTATGACGGGAGCTTATAGGATGCTGATAAATGTTTTTCTCTTTTTCTTTTTTAACTTGGAATACAGAATCTGGGAGGTGTGTGTGTGTGTTATATGCATTTATGATATATTCACTTTTCTACATGGATGTTATACCTAATAAAAAATAATAAAGATAATGTGGAGAAGAAACTCTTGGTGAAGTCAGTAGTCATTACTTATGTTCACTATTAATCCATACTAAAAATATATGTACTTTTTCTTAGTACACAGAAAGTGGTTTATAGATAGTTTCATCTCATTTTCCACTGTGATAATAAGGAGTCAAGTAATAATTTCCTGGGTGTTATGGATTGAATCGTTTTATATGTCGAAGTCCTAAACCTCAGTGCTTTAGAATGTGACCTTATTTGGAAACATGATCACTGCAAATACAATTAATTAAGATGAGGTCATACTGGAGTGGGGGGAGTCCCTAATCCAATATAATGGATGTCTTTATAAAAAGACAGATATATGCATAGAAAGAAGATGTGAGACACAAGGAGAAGGCAGCCAACTATTAGCAAAGAAAGAGAGGTCTGGAACAGATCCTTCCCTCACAGCCCTCAGAAGCCATCCCTGCTGACACCTTGATCTCAGACATCTAGCCTCCAAAACTGTGACACAATACACTTCTTTTGGTTAAGCTGCCCAGTTTGCAGTACTTTGTTACAGCAGCCCTAGCAAATGAATACATTGGGAAGACTGAAAGGTTAAGTAACTTGCCTTTGAATACAGCCATATAGCAGGAAGTTAAGTAACTTGCCTTTGGATACACAGCCATATAGCAGTAAGTGAAGGTGATATCAAGGGTTCTTCTGCACTGGAAACACCCACCTCCCACAGTCTACCTCAATTAGCATCTCACACACTTGGCAAGGCTACTGTAGGGAATGGGCAGCCACGGAAGGTGTTATGCAGGGGAATAACGTAATCCTTTCTCTGTTTTGGAACAATGTAATACTCACTGAAGATGGAATATAAAATCCTATGTATCTCAAACAGCTGTACAGTCCCTGTAAGGAATCTTCAGAAGGCATCTTTCCTGACCTGACAGCGGCCAGAGTCTAGAGAACTTCAAGGAACTAAAATGGTCCACTTAATGCCTCCTAAAGCAGTGGTTCCCCCACGTTGTTCTGGTCATGAATTCTGTGAGAATCTGACGAAAGCTAGAAATCCTCTCATCAGACAATGCCCATACTCATCTAGTTCAGGAGAATAAGTAAGGACTTATAGGGCAGATGGTTGATTTTTGATCTTGCCTCCAGAAATAAAGACAGATAGCTGAAGATAATGGGGTTTTTCCACTTATCTTAGAGGAAGTAGGCAACTAACTACTGATCCTATGCCAAGACTCAACGGTATCATTCTGGAAACTTCATAACTTCTTCACATCGGTTATTTTTGCTCTTCCCCTCTCACTTTCCCCACAAGGATTAGCACTTAAGTACTTAAAACACCAAGAGTTTGTGTCTATCTTTAGATACAGAAAGGAAAGGAAAGCTAGAGGATGCAAGCTAGAGCTCAGCCAGTTTGAGGAAAGAGAGGACCTGGTGACACAGTGAGTAAACAAGAGGAGAGACACACAAGCTAACTAACTCCCAAGCCTTGCAGTAGTGAATCAAGAACATTGTTTTCTTGGGAAGAATTTTCATGATCTTCCCTATGGAATTTTTAATATTTCATTTCAACTTAATTTCCCATCATACGCTTTTTTTTTGAGGGGGAGGGTAGATAGAGTCTCACACTGTCGCCCAGGCTGGAGTGCAGTGGCACAATCTTGGCTCACTGTAAGCTCTGCCTCCCGGGTTCACACCATTTTCCTGCCTCAGCCTCCTGAGTGGCTGGGACTACAGGCGCCTGCCAACACGCCCAGTTAATTTTTTGTATTTTTAGTAGAGATGGGGTTTCACCATGTTAGCCTGGATGGTCTCGATCTCCTCATTCTCCCGAAGTGCTGGGATTACAGGCATGAGCCACCGCGCCCAGCCTCCCATCTTACTCTTATTGGTGTTAAGTGCTTGGTGCTATGGGAAGTCAAGTCGCTGACTGGGACTGGTTAGGAGACAGAAGAAGGGAAAATAAAGATGTATGAGCATTGCATATTTACACACTGGATATCATTACTGAAAAATTGCACAAACTCCAAGTTGCAACTGGCCAAATATTGCTCAAAGAGTAGGGGGTACTAAAATTTGAGGACTGGTACTATAACTTGTTTTGCATTCTATTTGCAAAGCTAAACATCCTGCCTGGCTCATAGTAGGTACTCAGTAAATCATACGAATGAATAAATGAATGAATGGAATGGAATGGTTATGGGAATTGCACTCATAAGATGTGGATACTAGCCTTGATGCACCCGCTAAATAGATGTGTGACAAGCCACTTAATGTCTTCGGAACTGGCTTTTCTGTAAGAGAGTTGAACCAAATATAGATATGGTACTTGAACATTCTACAATTTCCAGTGTGAATATACTTAGTTAAGACAAAGCTATTTACACTCACTGCTATGTACTGTAGACAAGATGGTGTGATATGTGCCAACATATAGTATGTATAGGAGTTCAAGGAAGTCTAATTTGGGAAAAGTTTGTTCTGTCCTAAAAGAAACTGAGACCTAAATTTACCTAAGTGTCATCCTGTGATCAGGAACATACTCAGCAGCACTTGCATAACCATTGCCTCCGGCAAAACTGCACCAAAATAGTAGAAGGAAAACAAGGAAGAGGCAATGTCACACTTCTGCTAAGAAGAGAGTTATGGCAAGTACAAGTTGCTGAGAAAGAAGCAAACTGCTCATTTGGATGAGGGAAATCAATTCTTTCAAGCCATCAGAGATTCCTGCAGCTTTGAGAATAGTTTGGTAAGTGGATCTCAATCCCCAGAAAGCTCTTTGGTTAAAGAACAAGTGTCCACCTTTTAGATCATGTGCTTAGCTTCAGGTGAGATATGTCTTGAAGGTATTGTGTAAACAAAACACAGGTGAAATAAGATTCAATTCAAAATGAGACAATAGTTACAGTGAAATATAAAGAGAAACACAAAGTTGGCTTTATTAATATTTTTACTTATTACTATTTACTGACAAAGTTGCTTTTATTAATATTTACTTATTAATTAATATCTATCAGGAACAATATTATTTTAAGTAAACAGTTTCTCTTAAGTTTTAGGCAAATTTCTCTATGATTTCATTAACTGAATACCATCCATCTTTAAGATGCTAAACCTATGTTACTTCTATCCATACAACTTGCAGTATTACATATACTTTATTGAAAATAATAAGCAAAAATCTTTAATACATGCACAAACATTGAATTGTTACAGTTTCTTTTACTCAGTTTAGCTTGGCAGATTCTTTTGGTTTCTTGACAATACTGTGCACTGGTGAATCTAATTCTGCTGGAAGTGCTTAAGTGATTTCAAATATGTTGGGACCAGACACATAACTTAATTGCCATCCTAATTTCCAAGGATCTTGCTTTCAAGGATACCTGGGACATTTGCTCACTTCTGTGGAATGTGCCCTTTCAATGACCTGTAATAAATAGTGAACCATTTTTTTAAAAATGATCTAAAATGTGGGGTGTTTTCACAATGACTTTTTCTCATTTCTTGACACAGGAAATAATATTCTTACCTCCTGTGGTCATCCTGTTATTCATCAGCAAATTCTACTGATCCAACAACTTCCCAGCTAAGGTGGAAGGATGAGTAAGTGGGTTGGAGAAGCCATATTTTTGTCTTTTCTACACAAATTCACAGGGAGGAGTGTTTGCTTTCTCTTCCTCCCTTCAGGTGTGGGCTTCAATGTTTTGGGGCTGTCTCTGGAGAATCCTGGGAAGTTAAAATGCCTTAAAAGCAAGATGTCCAAAAGCCATAGGGGATACATATCATCAACTGCAGCTTGAAAAATGCTTTTGCAAAACTGCAGCGGTTAAGGATGCAAAATGATCTAGGACTTTGAAATAATACAGCTAAATCAACAAGCAAATGTTATTCTTAGTGTCTGGCAATTATAGTAAGACTTTTTTTTCATTGTTTAACCACATTGTTTAATCAGTTTTCATTGTTTAATTGCATTGTGTGGTCACATTGTTTTATATACATACATATATATATATATATGTATAATGTCCTTTGCTTTAATACATGTTGATTAAAGTGGGAAAATGTCTATTGAATGAAGATGTCACCTGTAACCAGTCCTCTTTAAAAAGTTAGATATCTTACAGAAATCTCCCAGTCAATATGGCTGGCAATGAGACCCCAAATCCAAACTCTGTGATCCCACAGCACATCCTCATCTAAAAATATTTTATGACAGCAGTAACAGAGCCAAGCACCAGGCCTCGAGGGTCTTATTTTCTGACTCTATGTTCCATGGAAATACCTGGACTAGCTATTCCAAAATCTCCCCCTGTGCTGTGGCAACTACTTATGAAACACCTGGGGATCCTCACACCAAAGATTCTGATTCAGTAGGTTTAGGGTGGGGACAGAGAAATGTGTATTTCTGTCATCTAGAATTGAGGCTGTCACCCCTAAACTACCACTCTTCATACAAAAGTGTGCATTAATAATAATAAAAAAAGATTTAAAAGATTGGCTTCATTATTGAAATAAAAATCAGAGGTGACTACTCATAGGAAATCCAATCTGCTCAGAGGTAACAAAATAAAATCGTTAAGTTATAGTAGATTTAATTTGCCCCTTACCTCTGGAAGCCATAGTTTTATTTATCTGAGTGCCTATCCTGTATATAGGAGTTCAAATGTTTGAATAAAATTTAAAAGTGATCACTTTTGCGACTGTCTTCTGCTCTTTACATGGGCATGCAGCATTAGCAACACTAGCCATCAACAAAAACTGGCATTGTTGGCCAACAATGCCAACAATGGTTTGTTTCATTTTTAAAATTAATACTATTTTAAATTTACAAATTATAATTTCATACATTTAGAGGATACAGTAGCCACCACTTATCATTTTTGTGGTGAGACATTTGAAATTTACTTAGTTATTTTGAAATACACATTATCATTGACTATAGTCATCCTGCTCTGCAGTAGATCTCAAAACTTATGCCTCCTGTCTAACTGAAACTTTGAACCCTTTGACCAGCAACTTTCCTCCACCTCGACTCCCCCATTCCCATCTCACCCCCACCTTGCACCCCTACCACTTTTTGCCTTCAACTTCTGGTAACCACCATTCTTCTCTCTACTTTTATTTATGAGTTCAACATTTTTTGATTCCATCTAAAAATGAGATCATGCAGTATTTCTCTTTCTGTGCCTGAATGCCAATAATGTTTGAGGACCTACTAGGAAGTCGATTTAACTCTTTTATTTCTACCCTCTTATAAATTAAACAAATGAAAAACAAAACAATTAAGATTACCTATGGCAGATGAGTTTCATAGCCTAGAGCAGGGGTCAACAAACATTTCTGTAAAGGACCACAAGGTAAATATATTAGGCTTTGAAGGTCATAATAATTGACTGGTTAGGGCACTAAAGCAGTCACAGCAAATAGGGATGATTAGATGAATGACACGAGCTGATTTCTGATAAAACTTCATAGACACTGAAGGTTAAATTTCATATAGGTTAAATTTCCTATTATTTTTCCTATGTCACATAATATTATTCTTTTGATTTTTTTCAACCATTTAAAAATATAAGAACCATTCTTAGTTCAAAGAATAAACAAAAAGGCAGGGGCCAGATTTCAGCCTCGGGCCATAGTTGCTGACCCCTGGGCTGGAACAGAGAGCTGATGAAGCCATGGAAGAAGTCTATAGCTGTGTGAACCTGTTTCTTCCATTATGCTCTGCTGCACTGTTCTTTGGCCATAAGTTGCATTTCTGCCTCCAGCCTACCACCATACAAATGCATGGGGATCCAGGAAGTGTATATATGACTCAAAAATCAATGTTCCTACAGATGCCCTATGTAGTCACACTGTATTGCACTGCAGGGGATGGCTTACAAGGATCAGATAAGGCCCAGGCCTACCTTGGGACCTAAGAGGCCCTGGGGAGTCTTCCCCATTGTTTATGCCTCAGGTCACATGTATTAAACATAGACTTGACAAAATGTACCTTGATGAGGTCCTGCAGAGCCTAGCCAAAGAAGTAGAAATGAAAAACAAACAATTTTGCTTTTAATCAGACTGCAGATCTTGTTTCTGAATATCATCCACAGGGCAGAATTGTTTTCATCAACTTAATGCCTATTAACAGAGTCAATTCCAGTCTCCCGCTTTCCACCAACTAAGTAGGATTAAAGAGATGAGAGAAGCTTATGGTTAATAGAGAACTGTAGATGTTAAAAGGTTTAATCTATTAATATAGGACAGCATTTCCCAAAGCGTGTTATGCTGAATGCTGACTCTCTTCGATGCTCTGCTGGAAAAGCATTTCAAGGTTAAATAAGTTTAGGAAATATAGCATAAAGGACCTCTGCTTTCTTTTCTTTTTTTTTTTTTTTTTTTTTTGAGACGGAGTCTTGCTCTGTCGCCCAGGCTGGAGTGCAGTGGCCGGATCTCAGCTCACTGCAAGCTCCGCCTCCCGGGTTCACACCATTCTCCTGCCTCAGCCTCACAAGTAGCTGGGACTACAGGCGCCCGCCACCACGCCCGGCTAGTTTTTTGTATTTTTTAGTAGAGACGGGGTTTCAACGTGTTAGCCAGGATGGTCTCTATCTCCTGACCTCGTGATCCACCCGTCTCGGCCTCCCAAAGTGCTGGGATTACAGGCTTGAGCCACCATGCCCGGCCTAAGACCTCTGCTTTCTTGATTATTAACACGCATTAGGACATTAAAAGCTCTGAGGATTCTTGCAATAAAACTGGTTAAGTAGGTTAAATCAAGTGTTTCTCAAAGTTATATCATCAGGGAAGCTTTTCTTCCTTTACTGAACTGTTAATAACCCAATAAAATAATAATTCATACACTACAGTTTGGGAAAAACTGCTGTAGGCAAGGCAGAGGAATGACAGGGTTTTAAGCAGGGGAATAAATTGTGTTTTGGAATAATTATTTTGGAGAGGATCAGATCTTTCTTCCCTAATTTTTCTCATTTTAGGAAATTACACCATATTCCATCTATGTGCTCAAGTCAGAAAAACAGAAGCTATATCTGTCATGGTGATAACCTTTTTAAAAAATTATAAAATGCAAGCGTGGTTGTAAAAATCATTCAAACAGTAGAGAGGATAGTATGAAAAGCAAAAATCTCCTCCCTCCTTTCTCTCACCCCTATCCCAGCAGCCAGTATACTTTTCCAGAGGTAATAACCAGGGCAATCAGTTTTTGTTCTATTTTTCGGTTCTTCTTATGGCATCTCTAAATCATATGCATCTGAGCCTACTGTTTTGGATTATAAGCATTTAGCAGTATCTATGAAATGAATTCATTCCCACTCTTCTTTCTGCCTCGCCCACCTCCCATATCCAATCTATCACCAAGATGTGTCAATCCAACTCTCAAAACACACCTCAAGTCTGAGCACTTCTCTCCCTCCTCCCTGACAGTACTCTCACCTCTGCTTGTCCTCCCTGGTCTTACTACCTCCAATCCTTTATCCCTCTAGTTCACTCTCTTTACTGTCTACATAAAGAGTTCCTCAAAATAGAAATTAGAACAGTCTCTGGCTTAAAAGCCTTCAATGGCAACCCACTCAAATTAAATTCAAGATCTTTATCAACACCGTGAAGCTGGGCATGATCAGCCACCTGCTCCCCTCTCCAACTGGTGTCCTGCCTCTCAGCAGTGCCCTCACCTAACAGCAGTCACAGGGCCTGCCTCCTCTCTGTCCCTTGAATGCTGCAAGCTTTTTCTCTTAGGACCTTCCCATTTGCAATTTCCTGTGCCCAGACTGCTTTTTCTCTTTGTTGATTTTTTGGGTTTTTTTAAGTAACGTTAACCCCTATTTTTTTTCCAATAGCAACTGAAATCTTTCTTTGTCAAAGAGCAAGCCTTCTCAGAACACCAAAATGGAGTCAGCGCCCTTGATGTTTTTCTTAAAGCATTCTGTTCTTCTCCATGCTACTTCCCATAATGTATTCCTACATGCTTATTCTGTAAACGACTGCAGGTTCCAAAAAAAATAGGGAACACATCTGCTTTGTTCAACACCAAATGTGGAAAAGCCGGCACAGTGTCTGGTCACAGAACGGGCTTAATAATTATTTATTATATGAATGAAGCTAGCCAGAGGGAATTTCTCTTACAGAGTTATCTCCTGCCTTTTCCTTACATAAAACTTCAGCTGCATCCAGATATTCCTGTTCTGCACACCTCCCACCCCAAAGTGCCACTGAGGTCCCTGGGCACCCAAAAGTCTTATTTGTTCATCTCTATTAGGACCAGAACTTTAAGGGCTATCTCTAAGGGCCTTTCCTTTTATGCTTCCCTCAGCATTTCAGCTTATTTTATTCTCTTCTTGGAAATTCATTGCACTTATTTTCTGTACCACTCATTTGGTGCCAAATCTTCTGTTGCCTTATAACTACTTATTTGTTATTTTAAATTAATACCTTACATTGACATATTTGTCTTGCTAATGATGTCATAAGTTTACTGAATACAGGACCTGTTACTTTGTATCCTAAAGCACACTGCATGCACCTGCACAGAGTAATTGCACGAAGAACGAATCTCCATTCATCCGTTCTAGTGCCCCCATTAGAAGACCTTAATATAGGAGTTTGATCAATTCCCTTTCACACTATTTTATTCCTCTGTGGTTCTGAGTGTATTGCCATCATGCTAACACAGACAGCTGGAGTAAAGATAAGTTTTGAGGTCACAGAGTAGTTAAGGGAGGAGTCTGGGGACAGAGGACTTGCCTGTTTTCTCAGTTCCTCTTTAAGAGGCACCAGAGTTACAAAAGGTCACTAGGTGTGCTTGGCAAGAGACCAGGTGTATTTTAAATTGATTTGGCATTTCCTAGGATATTTTAAAGGATGACTTGACCAAACTTTTGAACTTACAGATTTTTTAAATTAAATGAAACGAAAAGGATTAGCCCCTCAAAAATTTTCAGTCATTGGCTCAGTTTCTCACGGTTCGATTTTTGGATGAATTAGACTCAAACATTAATTTAATTCAGTAACTACCTTTGGTATCCAAGAAGTTATTCTGCACCTTTAGTTGAAAATTCCAATTTTGTCCAAATAATATTTCAGGAGTATTTAACATACTGAATACTTGGCTACTTTTTGTTTTATTTTCCACCGAACTATAAGGGTCAGAAAAGTTCTACAATCTTTTTAATGTACTTAACCAACCTTCCTCAAGCTACTTCTGAAAAATGGAGGGCAAAGTTTAACCCTTCAACAACAGCATAATTTTTAGAAAAGAACTATTCAAAATCAGTAGACTTTTTTTACAATTATTATCTATTTTTACTTAGAGATAATACAACCTTGAAAATAAAGAAAGTAGAAAGTGTCATCTGTTGTTTTTATTTTGTCAATGAGGAAACTGAAATATAAGAAGGCTGAATGACATGTCCAAGGGCACCTAAGTGAGCAGCAGATAAATTTCAGGTTTATACTGGAGAACTTACCGTAAACGTGGGATTGCTGTTAAGACAACACTGTTATTTGGTTAGTTTTAGACCAAGTTTGTCAGCCTGGGGTCAGGATATAATTGGTAGGACACACTTCAAAATGAACATTCACAGCCTCTTGTTTGAAAGTTATTAAGCCAGCAGACAGTGATAGCAGAACCTTACCAAATGCAGGGCCCTTCCAAGCACAAGGCCCTGTGCAGCTGCAGTTTTGCATTTCCATGAAGCTGGCCCTGCCTGGAGTCTCTAGACATCTAGAATATAGGAGGTTGGGCATCAAGGAGGCCATGAACTCCTGAAATTGTCAGGAGATGGAAAATTTTGTGTTAATATGTATGTATTTGTCTTTAATATTCCATAGCTTTCATCAGATTCTCAAATTGGTCTGTTACCCTCTTCAAAGGTAATACATGTTCCAACAGAACCCACAATGTCAGAATATATTGGTACGGACAAGCATGCTGGTGGTCACTATGCATGATCCTTCACAAAGCTGTATTTGTGAATAAGTAAGTTTTCATGAGTGCATGCAAATTAATGCAAAATCAAGGAATTCTTAACGCTGATGAGATGTTGCCAGAAACAAATGCACTCAAGAATGCTTCTTCAGGAGATAGGAAAGCAGATGGTGAGATGGTCAAGATGATCATATGCTTTATAAACCCCAAAGTGATACCCTAATATAAGCCATTTTATTTATTTTCAACCTCTCCATCTTCCTCTGTAATTGGATGTCACATTTTAGCCTCCTTTAAGGAAAGGATATTTTCATTTACTTTAATTTCTCTAATAGCAGTACGATTTACCAACTCATGGTGATTTACATCTATTTTATAGATAATTATAACCCAATGTTAGAAACAGGAGTAAGTGAGGAATTTGTTAATACAGCAGGTGCAAAAGCTGCCCTCAGAATTAGGAAAAGAGTACTGTAAAGACGTGGATCCTGAGAAATACTACTGATGGAATATTGACACACGAATCAGCCTGGTAAAGACCTCATGCCCATCTCCTAGAAGTCTCACACACAAATATCCCTTCTGCGGAAACGCCTGCTCTTGCAGTTTAGGTGGCTGCCTTAAGTTTTTATTTAGTCCCTTGCCCCGCTTTATAAATTTTGGACTAAATACACCTGTCAGTCAAATCTCCAGTTCATATAAATGGGAATATAGAGAGATGAGTAATTGAAACCAAGGGGGTAATTCTCAAATTTCCATTTGCACAGTGTCAAACTTCTCTCGACCTAGCAAACAGAAAGCACCATCCACCTGAGTTTCCTGGTCATTTTTCTGACCGTACTCTGTCCTTGCTCGTCACATAATGGGGGCACTCTACATGATTCAACGAGTGGCCAAACTCTTGCAGATCCAGCGATAACCTTGGTTGCTCACACCACATAACTCATCCGTGGAAGAAAAGGTGCCCACCGCTGGCAGGTGTGACGCCTTCCTCTGGTTTCTAGGATAAGGTTGGGCATGAATTGTTTTAATAGACTGAGACTGCCCCGCAGGTAATTCTACTTGCTGGGAGTGTTAAGCAGCCTTCCCGCAAGCCATCTACTCCAGTTGGAGTCTTCTGGCACCTGCTCCCCTGTACACCCGCAGGATGCCCAGACCACAGAAAGGTGTCTAAAACTTCCTACGGGGGCAAATCCCGCCCTGACCTCACCAGCCGCCCCAGCACACGTCAGCCGCGACCCCGGCAAGGGTCAAGTTGGAAGGGTAGGGACGCGCGCAGCTTGAGGTGGGGCTGGGGGCTGGCGAGGACCTGCTCCGGGGACCTGGGCTGGGCGCCCTGGCGGTCCCGGGCGCGGGGAGGGGACCTAGGACCGCTGCCGTTTCACACGTGGCCCCGGCATTTGCGCTCTCTCTCCAGGAATAGCCCCAAGGGCCCAGGAGGCCTGGGCGGGACCCGGCCTCGCTCCTCTCTCCCTCGGTCCCCAGTCCCCACGGCGCGGCCCCCCACATTAACCTTCCCGGATCCTTCCCGGCTCGCTGCCCTTTGCAACCCCCGCGCGCCCCACCTTGGCGGGCTCCGCCGACGCCAAACGCGCCTAAACGGCCGGTGACTACGGGGGTGCTGCCGGGGGCAGCTTCGGGAGCAGAGCCTCCGCAAATGCTTCTCCCCTCCCACCCGCCTCACACCCACCCTCCTCGAGGTCCTGCCGGGAACCGCTCCGCCCTGCGAACCCAGCCAAGCCCTCCCTCCTGGGCCACCCCCAGTCCGGTCTGCCTTCGGAGCGCGTGGGCTCTGCGAGCGCCAGGGCTGGGGACCCTGGAATACCTGTTCCTCCAGCACGAGGATGGGGTTCAACTAGTGGTCCTCTAAATCCTGCTCCTTCCCCGAGGCTACGGGAAGCGCTCCCGCCACAAGGAAACAGCTCCGGTCTTTCTGCTCCCAAACGTGACACTCTATATATCCGGCTCGGAGACTGGGTGTGGGGCGGGAGGAAACCACCCTCCCTCCGACCTTACCCGTCGCCGCCGCTGCCTCGGCGTTGGGCGCGGAACCCGCGGCAGCCTCAGCCCGGGGCGGGAGGTGGGCGAGGGGCCAGCGAGGGCCCTACAGGCCGCGGGGAGACAGCATCGTGGGCAGGGCGGCCGCGCGCGCAGGCCCGCCCCGCGCTTCCATTCATTCAGCACCAGCGGATCCACTGGCTATGATTCCCGCATTTGTGTGGTTGCGGGGAGGGCGGGGGTTGGTTCTGGTTTGAGTGGGTTGTTTGTTTGTTTGTTTGTTTGGGGCTTTTGTTTTGTTTGGGGTTTGGGGGTGGGTTTTTTCCTCAATTTTTTAATCAGTGGGCAAGGGGACAAGGAAGCTAGAAAGGCGCCCCTCTCTGGTGTGGGGAGGGAGAACTCCCACACTGTGAAAGGTGGCGGGGTAGGGGCTGGAGGGAGATACTGAGGAGAGAGAGAGATTCAAAGGTTCTAGTCTGAACTGAACGCTTGGGGGACACACCTTTCCCCACCCACCCTAGCGGAAAAGGCAGCCAAAAATCCCAGTTTACTCAGCTTGACTACACTGCACATCCCGTGGGAGGGATGCTCTTGTATCTGCTAAAGACACTGCGGAGGCGCCCTGCAGTGACCCACGAACGCAGTGGCTTTTTAAAACTCAAGGGCGTGAGGGTGCAGGGTGATGCGAGGACTTCAGGCGAGGTTTCCTCACACTCGGGGTTTGAAGGGCAGAAATCCGGCTCTGCCCGCCTATGGTGGGGTGGGGGTGGGTAGGAGACTAGAAAGGATCAGAGATGGGGGCTGCAGGAACAGCAGCGAGCCAGCTGTGCTCAGCAGCACTTTTCCGGATTTAAAAGATAAATAAAGATGTTTCATTTTTTAGCCTGGTAGCTTTTTGGGGGATTTGATCATTGTTAAATTTTAAACGGAAAAACTGCAGCTGCCAGGCAAGCCTTGTAGAGGGATGGACAGGCACGTGAGTGGAGCCCTTGGCCTCAACCAGGAAGTGCTGAAAAACGGCCAACGCCCATCCTAATTCCCTGGACAATGGAGGAGGTAAATTTCCAAATAAATATGGTGTGTTAAGGAAAATAAAAAAGAAATATTGTCCTATAAGCTGTTCTGATTCTCCTCGTTATAACAATCGACATGCAATTAAAGACATAAAATTTGACTTATGAAAGTTAGAATTAAGGAGCGATTTCATGAAATTAATAACACCCATCTTGAATTCTCTACTACTGGGCTGTTTAATTAAATGTGTTAACCAAAGTGTAACCTAAAGACACTGACTAATTTCCTCTGGTGACTGCCTGAATGCAAAAGACAGAAAAAAAGTTACAACCAAATTTATAGTATTTTGCGTTACCCCTCCCTCCTCAAGAATAAATTTGAATGTATCTTCAAAATGTGTGTGACAGCACTTGAAATGATAATGTCAAAAGCTGGTGAAAACATATAGAAATCACTTATCAGATAGCAGATGGAAGGTAAATTGTAACCACGCTTTTGTTGGAAAGCAGTTCAGCAACACATTCCCAAGGTGTTCAGTACCGAAATTCTTTCTTGTTCTGGACCCAGATTCCCATGTCTTAGAATGTATTCAAAGGAGATAATCCATAAAAGAGAAATGTCGCATGTACATAGTTGCATATTTATTACTGAGTTGTTTATATAGTAGGAAATTAAAAACACTTTCAGTGGAATGTTCATAGATAAAATATAACTTTAATTATAGATTACAGCACCACAATTGATCATCACCATTTAAAATACTATTCATATATGTAGAATGTATTAGTGTACTAAGTCTATCATAAGGATGCACATAAACTGGGTGGATTAAACTATAGAAATATATTATTTCACAATTCTGGAGGCTAGAAGTCAAAGATCAAGATGTCTGCAGGGTTGGTGCCTTATGAGGGCTTTGAGAGAGAATCTTCCACGATTCTTACCTACTTCCAGTGGTTTCTTGTTGGTTTGTAGAAACATGACCCGTCTCTACTATAATCTTCATATGGCATTCTCCCTGTGTTCATGTCTGTGTCAAAATTTCTCCTTTTTATAAAGATACCAGTCATATATGATTTAGACCTCACCTTAATGGCCTCATTTTAACTTTACTAATTAAATTTGCAACCACTCTATTTCCCAATAAGCTCACATTCTAGAGTACTGGGGCTTAGGACTTCAATATACAAAACTGGCAGGGACGGAGAACACAGTTCCACCCATAACAGATAATAACAAAAAGAGGCAATGTAGTGGGTTGAATAGGGGCCCCAAAAGATATGTCCTAAGGCAAATCCCCAGAACCTGTGAATGTGACTTTATTTGAAAAAAAAGACTCTATATGTAACTAAGTTAAATATGTTGAGATGAGATCATCCTGGGTTATCCAGGTGAGCCCTAAACTCAACGGCAAATATACTCATATGATAAAAACAGAGGGAGATTTGAGATACACACTGGAGAAGGTGATGTGAATATAAGGCGGAGAGAAACTGGACCCACGTGGAAGCCAGAGAAGCCAAGAAATGCCAACAACCACCAGCAGCTGGAAGGGGCCAAGAAGGATTCTCCCCTGGAACCCTTACAGGGAGCATGGCCTCATCTTAATTTCAGTTTGCTAACCTCCAAAATTATGAGAGAATACATTTCTGGTGTTCAAGCCACCCAATTGATGTCAACTTTGAAAGGAGTTAGCCAGCTTGCTTTAGGCAGACAGTAAGGGAAGGGTCCCCAGAGAACCTCCAACCCATGTTTTGTGCAGATAAGGGAACTTGCACAGAGGACTTACCTAAACATGCCTTCAGAGGACTAAGGGCCCACATGCGCACTGGAAGAATGGGGTGGAGCCGCCAGGAGTTTGTGCCTTATATCAATAGGGAACCTAGCCTTATCAGCTTGTATGTAAAACCCTTGTATTCAACTGTGAAGGGGGCAACCAGGAACCCACTTTCAGGACACCCTCTTAGCTTAGAGCTTTCCTTTTACTTAATAAATTCTACACCACTCACTCTTCCAGTGGCTGCATGCCTAATTTTTCCTGGTTGTGAGACCAGAACCCAGATCTAGCTGAGCTAAGGACAAAAAAATCCTGCATCAGTTTGGGGGCTCGCCTGGGATACCTGGAGGAAGAGTAAATGAAGACCCTCCCAAACCCTTCTCTTTCTCTTCTGTGCCTTCTTGTCCTCAGACTTTTTCTGAAGGCAGATGCAGCACCGAACCTCTGGTGAGCCGATTAAGAATGAATGGCGCAGCTACAGCGGACAGGATGCTGGAGAGGAACCCAACACCACCCCTCCATCACTCTTGGGGCTGGGAATGTCGGCCTCATTCCAATCCAATCTTTTCTATGGCATTTTCCTTCTTTTTGGTGGGGGGTTGTCATGGCGCCTATCTCTTCTTTTGTAATGTTAAGGGTATTATTACACACTGCACAGATATCACTAGGTAGAGTGAGCCTTTGGCCCAGTCATCAGATACGCAATTCAAAACAATGCGATTTCTGTTTGTTCTTAGAGGCATTCCACACCCCACCTCAATGATTACAGGTGTGTGTGGGGGACTCATGGGCAAGCAATGACTCCCTGACCCCCCCACTCCCCCTGCTGGGGCACATGGCCAAGTCCGCCACATGTGCATGCTATGTCCAATGGCCAGGCAAGGCAAGAATGAGCCCTGGCTGCTACTTGGATCCCAAGGCAGTCTCAGGGGTCAGGGTCCCCACGCAGCTGGCCGGAGAGTTGGCCAGCATTTCCCATTCACTGTCCCCTCCCGCCACACGTCCATGAAATCTTTCCTCCCCTGGTTGAGCCAAGAAGAGGGTTCAATGATTAAGAGTTTTTCACCCTGTTAGAGGAACCTATTTGCATAAAGCAAGATGTTTCTTTTTTTTTCCTTCCCCCCCGCCTCAAAGCATCTTCCCCACCCTACACTTAAGCTATTTTATTTTCCCCTTTTTATCCACCATGTCAGGAGTTAGGTTTCTTTTCCTTTTGGACAACATCTTATTAGGCCCAGACCTCTACACACAAGACAGCCTTTTATCTACCTTGTTTGAGGGGGACCCAGCTCCACAGCTTTTCCTTAGCATGATGAATTCCTGCCAATTAGGCCCCCTTTCATTTCATGGATGGAGGTCATGCTAGTATCCATGGCATAAATGTGTTCCAGGGAACTCAAAGCTTACCAAAAACAGGGAGGAGGCAGCATGTGGGTAAATGCAGATAATTATCACCACCTAGGCCTCCCTGTTAACATGAGGGAAAAGCCACACTGGCACCCATGGGCAGCACCTTGTTGAGGTTGCTGGGACTTGGAGATATGAGGATGGAAGAAGGAAGGGGGGCCTCTTCTCTCTCTCCCTCACATACCCTGGATATTTCCTAGAAAGAAAAAAGAACAAGAGATGCCTTGTTCCGCCTCTTTCTAGATGGGTAACCAATAGTGTTCAATCTATCAGGAGTCTTGAATACCTCCTGAATCACTGGGACTCCTTTGAAAAAAAATATATATATAACTCTTTCTTTTTCCTTTTTCCTTCTCTGTCCTCTCTTCGCAGATGGGTAATTGTGTCCCTGTAACACAGGACACTCCCCTCGGATGCATCCCCCAAACTGGGAAAAATAAATTTCCTCAAACCTTAAACTGCTTGGCTTAAAATGGATCTTGGAGGAGGGGAACCCAGAAGGCTGATATGCTGGCAAAAAAGTAAAAGTTCTTACCAGTCAGACTTTTGGCCGACCTCTCCCTGTACAAACTGGTAAGATAAATGGTAAATGTCACTATTTACATCCTCTGTAACATTTTGATTATTTGAAGAAAGGATTTATGAGGCCAGTCTTGGGCTGCACCCAATCTGGTGAGCTTTGCATGTGTCTTTCTGTATGGTTTTGTCATAAGGAGGAATGCCTTAGGATAGAAAGCAGGCCTAGGACCACAAAAAGCCTGCTGTTCAAGCCAGCCCAGCAAACTGGTCAGTAACGAGCTTTGCTGCAGGTCTCCATCTTGTTTCACATCCTTGAGAGCTTGACCTTGTAACCACATGGGAGTACTTTCTTTTGGCCTTTGCCATTTTACAATGGCAGCCCAGGTTCAATCCTGGCTTAGGGGATGGATACTTTCTGGTTAATATCTGTGTGACTTTTGCCATTTGCTGATTCTTTTCCTGTCCATGAACAACTTCTGGCTTCCTTTGTTGAATCATTCTTTTTCTAGCTACCTTTAAAGATTCTAGATTTTGTAGAAATTGCTTACCACCTCTTTGAAAATACCTTGCACACTCATGGTTAAGCCATAACCTTAATTGAGGCTTGCTATTTTCACCTGTTTCACTTTTGGTAAAGTTCAAAAGTTAGAGATACTGGCTACTTGGCATGGCTAAAGTTGGGTACTAAGGAATTTAACAGGATTTTCTTAAAGAGTGCTCAGCTTAATTGAAAGTGGATATCCAGGCTATAGGTATATTTTAAAGGCCTTTATGTTTTTCTCTTTCTGGATCTTGTTTTTCTGAAAAAGTGGTTTTTTGGTGTTTTATTTTCTGTCAACTGAATTATTTTTCTCCATTTTGTCTTGCCACTCTTTATGCATGCAGGAGAGGCCCTAAGATAACATCTGAGGGCATGGGACTTGGTGGTAAAAACAGAGAAGGTGCCGCAGACCCCATTTTTGCAAGAAACCTCTGTTTCCTTTACAGAACCCCAGGAATTGAAAGTTGATGGATCCCTCTCAAAAATCTGTTTTTGTCTTCTGGCTATGCCTGTTTATTAGGCCCTAGAAACTGTATGCTCTCCTAGCAGTGCTTTTGAAGGGTTCCACCCTGAGGCCAATAATCCAACTGGGAGATTGGCAAATGAAAAATCTTACAATTACTGTATCTTCTCCTGTCTGTCTGTGTAATTATATATGTGTTATGTGTGTGATATTTATTTAAAAAGAGCTCTAATTGGCCTAAAGAAAAACAAGTGCTGAGATCAAATATTTTTGAAGGAAAAATAAAAGCTGTAATGCCTTTTAGTTCATGTGACTTTAATGTTTGATAAATAAAAACAATTTTAAAGATAATTGGTAAAATACAAATGTCTTCAGAATGTAAACAAGTGGTCTAAATTATGTGGGTTAGATACTAGGTTTGCTAAATGTTTTAAGGTTATAAACTACTTCTTTGTTATTTGAGAACTTTTTGACCTGCCTGCTTTACAATTTGGTAAGGCTGAGGACATGTGGAATTAACCACGCCCTTAACTATACTGGAAAGAGTCAGACCTTATCTGTGCCTAGTACATAATTTAAATAACCAGGTTTTACACTAAAATTAAAAATTACGAAGAATTGCTGTTATAACATGTAATTGAGGTGACTGAAAATAGATTTACATGCAATGTGTATAAAGAAAGTAAAATATGTTTTTAGTAAAAGATAAGAAGACATGGGAATGTAAGTTTTTGCCTAGGGTTAAAGGATGGTTTTGAATTAAATAAGATAAAACTGAAGGTTTAAATAAGTGGGGAAAGGTTTGTAAAAATAATCTTATAAAAGAAGCTCTATGTGTAACATATTGACTAACTTCAAAAGGGGATTATTTAGTTTTTCTGTAAATTAAGCATTGAAATAAAAGCATGACGAGGTTTTCTTGAGGCACTGACCTACTCATTAACAAAAATTTGTAGAGGGTTATAAAAGGTTTACAAGAATTTCATCTCATGGTCAAATTGGTTAAGACTGAATAGAATTATCTATAAGGTTTCATTTTTAAATGGAGTTGATATTAATAGTACACTAATGCAAGAGTAAAATTCAGCTTTCTCCCTTGAACAAGATTTTCACATAATAGTAAAGGATAATGAAAAGGTTTTGCCTGTTTAAAAATTTTTGAGTCATCATTTTGGCTAAATAAATAACCTATAGTAATCTGGAATTCTATTTCATAATATCAAGTGTTTTGAACCTTTAACACATTTAACAGACTTCCTAAAATCAAACTTCAGCTTCAAAAATTGTCTTTCCTAACCTCTAGCTTTTGGATGCTACAGATGGCCCTTGGAGTATTCAAAAGAAAGGTAAACAGGATTATTTTCATATGTTTAGTTACATGGGATTGCCAAAATAATGTTTAATCTTCTTCAGGTTATATTTCAGTGAATAATATTAATATATGTTCCAAAGTTGTATGGGATTTTAAAAATTATAATGTCTGAGTATATGCTATCAATCATAATTAAGATTATTATATCAAGTTATTGTAAACCACAGAAATAACCACATTTCTTTGTCAATTGTGTTTTTGACTCTACCCTGGATATTTTGTCATTCACAGATAATTGTTGTCTTGCCTTAATCCTTTTCAAAAGATGGTTTATAATCAGCTATAGGATTTTGACTGGTGCTGTTAAATGTAGGTTTCTGATATCTCTGGATATTATAATATTAGAACAAAGGAAAAATGTACAGGACTTCTGAAGAGCTGAAATGTTGATGAGTATCAAATAGAACAAGAGTTAACAGAATGGACTGAACTAACAGAAAACTGAAGTAATCTTTTTAACCTTTGTGCTTAAATCCTTGCTGATCCTTGTTTTGTTTCTCAGAATCAAGGAAACTTATTTTGAGCTATTTACAGTCTTTAATAATTGAGTAAAATATGCACCTGTGAATAAAATTTGGAGCATATTTGTTTCTCTCTGCCTGGCTTCTCCAGAATTTGAAAACTATTTGTGAGTATTCTTAGCTTATGACAATATACTTATGTGCACTAGTGCAATAGGAATTAATTTTCTTTTGCAACAGGACACAATTGGAGAAACTGGTTGTTTTACCAAGGCTTTGGCTGGAAGGATATGCTTCCCTTTAAGGAATCAAGTTTGACTTGGAGCGTCAATAAAAGCCCCTTGGGAAAATTGGCCTTATACTTTGTTTACACAACCCATGTACAGGGTTCCTAACCTGTGGTGAGTAAAGAATGTCACTTTCTCTTTCTTTTTTTTTTTTTTTTTTTTGAGATGGAGTCTTGCTCTGTTGCCCAGGCTGGAGTGCGGTGGGGTGATCTTGGCTCACTGCAAACTCCACCTGCCGGGTTCATGCCATTCTTCTGCCTCAGCCTCCTGAGTAGCTGGGACTACAGGCGCCCACCACTGTGCCCGGCTAATTTTTTGTATTTTGAGTAGAAACAAAGTTTCACCATGTTAGCCAGGATGGTCTTGGTGTCCTGACCTCATGATCTGCCTGCCGTGGCCTTCCAAAGTGCTGAAATTACAGGTGTGAGCCATTGTGCCCAGCCAAGAATGTTACTTTCTACCAAGCCCAGGAGCCCCATGTTTTTGCCACCTTAAGAAGAGAGGAATTTACCTAACTTATAGGTATTTGAGTGTACAAACCCTTTGCTAAGCTCAGCTTTAAAAGATCTTATCTGAAATTTCCTGTGAAACAGAGTTTCATCAAAGCCAATTTAAAAGCCTATGTGAAAAATAATTATTCTTGCTACACTTTATGCAAATAACCAGGTCAAGCATAAGACTAAAGTTTATTTTGCAAAAAACTCAGTCCTATCATGATTTGTTTTAGACAAAAATGAGGACTGGAGAGAGAAAACTGACGTTTCAAAACTTATCATACACTTGTCATTAAATTCTAATCTCTCTTTTTTTTTTAAGTTTCTGCCTACATTTTAGACTAACTCTGCTTATTCCTGTGAATCAACCAGTAATCTCTGGCTGCAACTCAGAAAAAACAAAAGAGATGGGTAATGTAAAAATCTGGATCAGTATTCTAGTTCCCGGCAATTACCCTGCAAATCCTGCCAGGTGGTATGAGTAAATACGGTGCCCATAACCAGAAGGTTTCTTTGTTGGGAAAATAAGATCAAGGGAGCTAACCAGAGCCACGCTCCACATACCGAAATCTTAGCAGGCATAACTATAGTCACTACTTATAGGGTTGTGTTGACAGCCTAGAGATTTTTGAGCTGCTCTTACCCACCTTTGTTTCATTTTCATACATGTCTTCTAATAGCCTAAATTGATTCTTCTTTCTTAGAGGCCATTAAACTTCAAATGGTGATGCAAATGGAACCACGCACAGATGTGCCATTCTTCCGGAGGCCCTTAAACAGACCTCAGGAGGAGTCCTAACTGCCGCTTTTCAAAAGCAACGCCCCCTGTCTGCAGGAAGCAGTTAAGAGCAGTCATCATCCACTTACCCCAACAGCAACCTGCGTTTCCACTCCTGACCGGGGGAATGAAAGGAGTTAGCTAGCTTGCTTTAGGCAGACAGTAAGGGAAGGGTCCCCGGAGAACCTCCAACCCACGTTTTGTGCAGATAAGGGAACTTGCATAGGGGGCTTGCCTAAACATGCCCACATGCACACTGGGGGAATAGGGTGGAGCCAACAGGAATTTGCGTCTTATACAAATAAGTAATCCAATTCCATCAACTTGCATATAAAAGCCCTTACATTCAACTGTGAAGGAGGCAACTGGGAACCTGTTTTCAAGATCCCTCTTTTTGCTGAGAGCTTTCCTTTCACTTAATAAATTGTACTCCACTCACTCTTCAAGTGTCCACATGCCTAATTTTTCCTGGTCATGAGAAAAGAGCCCAGACCTACCTGAGCTAAGGAGAAAAAATCCTGCACCAGTTTGTTATAGCAGTCCTACAGCAAATTTGTTGTGGATGGAATTTCATGTATTTACTTTTTTTTTTTCTAGAAGAGTGATGTATGGTTTCATACCATTTCAAGTAGGTATTTTGATAGCATTCTCTTAACATTCTTAGCCACTTTTGAAGGGATGAGCAAAGGACATGCTAAAGATTTTATCATCTTCAAAACCAAACTCTCCAACAGGCCCAAATGCAGCTAAAACTGCAACAAGTGCTGATCTTTTTCAATGAGATCTATTGTTCTGGACCCTCACACAAGGTGTGCATGCAACTCCCATTAATACGATTTCAGTTTCACATTGGTTTGATTAAAGTCCAAAGGTTGGTTATCTCAAAAACAATGTTGCTGGCTGAGTGTGGTGGCTCACGCCTGTAATCCCAGCACTTTGGGAGGCTGAGGTGGGCTGATTGTCTGAGTTCAGGAGTTTGAACTCAGCCTGGGCAACACAGTGAAACCCTGTCTCTACTAAAATACCAAACATTAGCTGGGCGTGGCAGCCTGCGCATGTAATCCCAGCTACTCAGGAGGCTGAGGCAGGAGAATAGCTTGAACCCAAGAGACAGAGGTTGCAGTGAGCCAAGATAACACCACTGCACTCCATCCTGGGCGACAGAATTAGACTCTGTCTCAAAACAAACAGGCAGGGTGCAGTGGCTCATGCCTATAATCCCAGCACTTTGGGAGGCCGAGTCAGGTGGATCAGGAGGTCAGGAGATCGAGACCTTCCTGGCTAACATGGTGAAACCCCATTTCTACTAAAAATACAGAAAATCAGCCGGGCATGGTGGCACGTGCCTGTAGTACCAGCTACTCGGGAGGCTCAGGCAGGAGAATCACTTGAACCCGGGAAGAGGAGGTTGCAATGAGCTGAGATCCCACCACTGCACCCTAGCCTGGACGACAAAGTGAGACTCCATCTAAAAACAAAAAACAAAAAACAAAAAAGCACAATACAATGTTGCTTGTGGTCAATGTTGAGAAGTAGACTATGATAATTACTGTCTTTTACTTTCAGTGTTCTCTCTCCCTCACTATGGCTCATTCAACCCCATTAAACAAATGTTTCTTTGTAAATCTGCCTGGAGGTTCTCATTTAAGATGCAAAATGCCTACAAAACATGCCATACCTCAAATAATATGTCAGATCATTCTAATGACACCCTAAAAGAAACTGTGAATCTAGTGATACAAAGGAATGCTATCCTTCCCCAGTGTTATTTTTTTTTATTTTTATTTTTTATTTTTTTTTTAAGATGGAGTCTTGCTCTGTTGCTCAGGCTGGAATGCAGTGGTGCGATCTCAGCACACTGTAACCTCCACCTCCCAGGTTCAAGTGATTCTCTTGCCTCAGTCTCCCAAGTAGCTGGGATTACAGGAGCCCACCATCAAGTCAGGCTAATTTTTGCATTTTTAGCAGAGATGGGGTTTCACCGTGTTGGCCAGGTTGGTCTCGAACTCCTGACCTTGTGATCCTCCCACCTCGGCCTCCCAAAGTGCTGGGATTAGAGGTGTGCACCACTGCACCGCACCCCCAGTGCTATTTTTTTTTTTTTTAATAAGTACTGGTTCTGTTAATTGAAACAGAGCTTTGAATTTGATCTAGAGTAGAATTCTAAAAATATGCTATCCTAAACTAGAAAGCTCATGCTTTGGACCTACTATTTTTCTTTATAGTGCTGGAGATTATATGTTATATATCTCGTGTAAGATCATAACATTAGTCTTCTGTTGTTCTCTAATCACCTACCACAAACCTAGTGTTTTATAACAATTGCCTTTAATTATCTCAAAGTTCTGTTGGTCAGCTGTCTGGACATGGCACAACTGGTTTCTTTGCTTACAAAGTGGAAATCACAATGTCAGTCCAAGGTTGTGTGATCTCTTTTGTGACTCAGGCTCTTTTTCCAGGCTCTTCATTGGTTGTTGGCAGCATTTAGTTCCTTGCAACTTTAAGGCTGATGTCCTCATTTCCTTGCTGGCTGTTGGCCAGAAGTTTCTTCCAGCTCTCAGAGACCATCCTCAGATGCTAACCATGTGCTATCTCACGAAGTGGTTGCTTGCTTCTTTAAAGCCAGCAGAAGAAATTCTCACTTTTTCTCTTTAAATCTCTGACCTTCCCTGTTTAAGAGCTGACACCCAATTAAATGAGGCCTACCTAGGATGATCTTCCTTTTAATTAACTCAAAATTAGCTGATTTGGAGCCTTTACTGTCATCACATAACATATGATCACAGTAGTGCAATCCGTCATATTCACAGTGTCACCCCCCTTCAAGAAGGGATTAGACAGAACATACAAATTAGAGTGCGGAAATCTTAGAATTCTGCCTGCCGTAGTCACTTAGTTAGATGGGGGGATAGTAGCATTAGGAGTACAGCAGAGTCTTACTTTGTGCTTTATTGAGGAGTTTTTTGCATAAGGAAAATTATTTTTCATTGGCCATTTTGTGAAGCAGGTAGTTATGGATTTTTACAGATTTTTTTCTTGTCTTTCTTTTCCCCTATAGAGATATACAGATCTTTGAAAGTTACACACTTTGTTTTCTGACAATTATAAAAGCATAACAGGTAAAGACTAAACCCAGGTTTCCTGATCCCGTGTGTGGTGCACCCTTAAGTTGGAGGTTTTTTAAACCTTGGGTCATAAACATCAAAGGTCTTTTGTGAATGCTCTTGAGAACATTAGGAGAATCCATACTGAGAATACAACATGGTTACCACTGAATTAACTAAAGGCATATTCTCTCTATTGCCTATTATGCAGACCTTAAAATGAATGAATTATAACTTTGTCAGTTGGATTGCACTAATTTCCATGAGGTTTAGCTTGTGAAGAAAGTAATAATGTGAAAGACATTTATAATATGACCTTGTTGCCTTTAAAGCATTGTCAAAAAACTTTCAATATGTTTATGTATACATAGAAATATAGGTCTATCCCAGCATTTTGGGAGGCCAAGACGGGAGGATCACGAGGTCAAGAGATCGAGACCATCCTGGCTAACACGGTGAAACCCTGTCTCTACTGAAAATACAAAAATATAAGCTGGGCGTGGTGGCGAGCGCCTGTAATCCCAGCTACTCAGGAGGCTGAGGCAGGAGAATGGTGTGAACCCAGGAGGCGGAGCTTGCAGTGAGTCGAGATCGCGCCACTGCACTCCAGCCTGGGCAACAGAGCGACACTCCATCTCAAAAACAAACAAACAAACAAAACAAAAGAAATATAGGTCTATAAAAACATAGAGAAAAACGGAAGGATACATACTCGATTATTAACATTATTTTGGTTGGTGGAAAAGAGGCACTAATGCATGGGGGTGGAGGAGTGAGAGAGGACTAGCAGGCAAGGAAGAACAAAGAGAAAAAGACTGAAACATAAATCGAGGTATCATATAGTTGTGTTTATGCACATATGCAAAATTATATTAAAAATTTTAATTAAAAAGTATGTTGGGAGGCACCGCTTCATCCCAACCAGTATATAGCTGAACAAACTGAAACATCAATCACTTTTCTTAGATATGTCAGAGAAGTGAGGTCAGAGGGCAAATTGCTGCCCCTAAAATTGGAGAGACAAATGGGCAGATACACAGAATCACAACTTACCAGAGCAGAAACCTGTGTGGGAACCACTGTCAGGGTAGGAAAACCCAAACCATAACTGTTGAATTGCTGGAGGCTTGATATTGGCAAGTGTAAGAGCTAAAAGTTCCAGGGAGAAGACACCCCCACAAACACAATTTTTACCTTAAAGGACTGCTTTAAGGTTTACCTTAAGGACTGCTTTCATATCCTCCTAGTAAATATTAAGGAAAAAATCCTCTCTTACTTAAAGCGCTGAAAGAAAAAACACACCAACTTCAAATCCTGTGCCCTGTGATATAATCCTTCTAAAAAGGAAGGAAAAATAGACTTTCTCAGACAAACAAAAAAATGAGGGATTTGTTTCCAGTAGAACTGCCTTGAAGGGAATGTTAAACGAAGTTCTTCAGAGAGAAGGAAAATGATATGGATCAGAAACTCACATCTACATGAAGAAAGGAAGAGCATAGGTGAATGAATAAGTGAAAATAAAACAAAACCTTTCATTTTCCTATTCTTAATTGATCTAACAGATAACAATGTGTTTAAAATAATAGCAACCATGTATTCAATTTATATGCCTATATATGCTTGTGTGTGCTTCTGTGTACACGAAACAAATGACAGCAATGATATAAGGATGGAAGAGAGGAATAGAGAATATTTTGTTACTATAAGGTACTTACAATACCTGTGAAATAGTATAGTGATATTTGAAAGTGGATTTGGATTAGTTGTAAGCATATGCTGTAAACTCTAGGGCAATCACCAAAAAAACTAAAAAGGGAATATAAAGATAGGAAAAAACCTGGTGCTTTTTCTGTGTTCACACAATGAGCACAATCCTTCTAATACCAGATGTGAGCGGGATATTCCCCATACACCAAGCAACTCTCCAGCAGACACCAACTGGGTGTCCTATAATTCAATTCAATTCTGACACGATCTCCCTGGAGTTAGAGTCATAGCCCATAAAGTTTCTGTGCCACATACTGCCCCCCACTCCCACATTAGACAGCAGATGCTAATAGTAGGTTGTCACCTATACTGCTCACCGACTGGCTCTAAATTGGGAGTTCCCAGGAACTCTCCTCTGGTTCAATTAATTTGTTAGGGAAGCTCATAGAACTAGGGGAAACACTTTCACTTTGTTTATGTTTGCTGGTTTTACTAATAGAGGATTTAATCAAAGATACAGATGAACAGCCAGATGAAGGGATGCATAGTGAGAGATCTGGAAGGGTCCCACTGCAGGAGGGAGCTCCTATCTCCATGCAGTTGGGATGCATCACCCTCCAGCTCATAGATGTGTCTGGCAACCCAGAAGCTCTCTGAACCTCATAGTTCAGGGATTTTTATAGGAGTTTCATCACATAGGCACGATTGATTTTTAATTCCATGTCTGGCCTCTCTCTCCTCACTGGGGTATGGAGAATGAAGCTGAAAGCTCCAAGCTAATCATGGTTTGGTCTTCCTAGTGACCAGCACCCATCCAGGAGCCCACCAAGAATTACCTCATTAAAACAAAAGATGCTCCTGTCACCCAAGAGCTTCAAAAGGATTTAGGAGCTCCGTGTCCTATGCTTCAATTACTCAGGATATTATAGAGGGTTTAGGAGCTTTATGCCAGGAACCAAGGTCAAATACCAAATATTAGAACAAAAAATTCTCCTAGCACCCCTACGTACATATTAGAAACTCCATCTCAGGAACTTGGCAGAGACCAAACATTAGAAAAAAAGAAATTATCCTAGCATCTCTATTGCTCAGGAAATTATAAGGGTTTTTGGAGCTCTGCGCCAGGGACTGTAAACAGACCAATATATACATTTATTATTTCGCAGGAGGCATAATTGACATACTAATAAGGGAGAGAAAATAGAATCATATAAAATGCTCGATTAAAACCAAAAAAGGCGGAAAAAGTGTAGAAGACAAAAATAGGAATAAAGAACAAGGGTAACAAGTACAAAACAGTAACGAATATGATATATCAATATGCAGCTATATTAATAATAATCTTAAACATCAGTGGTCTAAATGTATCAATTAAAAGATATTGCCAGGGCATATCAAACAAAAACCCAAATATATGTTGTCTATAAGAAATCCATTTTAAATATAAAAAATATATAAGTCAAAGGGATGGAGAAATATATACCATGCAAACACTAATCAAAAGAAAAGGTGTTAGTTTTATTACTTTCAGATAAAGCAGACTTCAGATCAAGGAAAGTTAATCAGGAATAGAGAGGGATATTAGATAATAATAATAATGTCACTACTACAAAAAGACATGACAATTCTTAACATGCTTGTGCCTAACAACATAGCGTAAAAACACATTAGGCAAAAACTGATAGAACTGCAAGGAGAAATGGAGGACTCTCTGACCATAGTAGAATTAAACTAGAAATGAATGATAGAAAGATAGCTGGAAAATGCCTGCCAAGATACTCGGATGTTAAACAACACACTTCTAAATAACACATGGCTCAAAGACGAAACCTGAAGAGAAATTTAAAATCATTTTGAACTAAATGAATAAAAATACAACTGGGCAAAATTTGTGGCATGCAGCAAAATCAGTGCTTATAGGCAAATTTATGGCATTGAATGCATATTTTAGAAAAGATGAAAGATCTAAAATCCCAAATATAAGCTTCTAGATTAGGAAACCAGAAAAAGAAGAGAAAATTAAATTCAAAATAAGCAGAAGAAAAAAAGAATAAAAATTAGAGCAGAAATTAATAAAATTAAAACAGGAAATTAATAGACAAAATCAACAAAACTAAAAGTTGTCTTTTGAAAACTGATATACCGCTAACCAGGCTAAGAAAATAAGAGCGCAGTTACAAATTATTTATATTGACAAAGAAAAAGGTGTTATAATTACAGATCTTGTGGACATTAAAAGGATAATAAAGGAATATTATAAACAACTCTATGCCCATAAATTTCATAATCTTGGATCAATTCCTTGAAAGACAAAATTTCCCAAAATTCAAATAAAAAATACAATCTGATAAGTCCCATCTATTAATGAAAATGAATTGATAATTAATAACCTTCCCAAACAAGAAGAACCAGGTCCAAATTGGTTCACCAGGGAATTCTACCAAACAGTTAATGAAGAAATTGTATCCATTCTCAAAAGTCTCTTTCAGATGACAGAAGCAACATGAATACTTCCTAACTTATTCTACGAGGCCAGCATTACCCTAATGCCAAAACCAGACAAAGGCATTACAAGAAAAGAGAACTACAGACCAATACTTCTCATGAACATGGATGCACAAGTTGTTAACAAAATATTAGCAAGTCAAATTCCACAATATATAAAAATAATTGTACATCGTGACCAAGTAGGATTTACTCCAGGTACACAAGACTGATTCAACATTTGAAAATCAATTAATGCAATTCATCATATCAAAAGGCTAAAGAAGAACAATCACATGATTATATCAATAGATGCAGAAAAAGCATCTGATGAAACCCAATAACTGTTTATGATAAAAACTCACATAAAACTAAGAATAAAAGAGATCTTCCTCAAATTGATAAAGAATAGCTATCAAAAATCCTACAGCTAACATCATACTTAATGATGAAATACTTGGCACATTCCCTCTAAGATCAGAACAAGGCAAAGATGTCTCGTCTCACCATTTCTTTTGAACATCATACTGGAAATCCTATCCAATACAATAAAATAAGAAAATAAAAGGTGCACAGATAGGGAAGGAAGAAATAAAACTGTTCAATCAGATGGCATGATTGTGTAAAAAAATCAAAAGAATCTATTAAAAGATCTTCTGGAACTAATAAGCAATTATAACAAGGTTGCAGCATACATAGTTAATAGCCAAAAGTCTGTCACTTTTCTATATACCACCAATGAACAAGTGGAATTTAAAAACACAGTGACATTTACAATAGCAATTCTCCCCCTCACCAAAAAATAAATACTTAGGTAAATGTCTAACAAATTATATACAAGATCTATATGAGGAAAATTATAAAACTCTATAAAAGAAATCAAAGAAGAACTAAATCAACAGAGATATTCTATGTTCATGGATAGGAAACTTAATTTGTCAAGAAGTCATTTTTTTTCCAATTCGATGTATAGATTCAATGCAATCCAAATAAAAGTTCCAGAAAGTTACCTTGTGGATATTGACACACTGAAGTTTATACGAAAAGGCAAATGACTCAGAATAGCCAACTCAATTCTAAAGAAAAACAAAATTGGAAGAGTGAGACTACTCAACTTCAAGACTTACTATAAAGCTACAGTAATCAAGAAGGTGTGGTACTGATGAAAGAAAAGACAACTAGATCAATGGAACAGAATAGAAAGCCCAGAAATAGACCATTATAAATATATCAAACTAATCTTTGACAAAGCAGCAAAGGCAATATGATAAAGCAGAGGCAATTTTTTCAACAAATGGTGCTGGAACAGCTGGACATACACATGCAAAAACAAAAGAAAACAAAAAACAAATCTAGACACACTCTCTACACTTTCACAAAAATTAACTCAAAATGAATTACAGAACTACTTGTAAAGTGCAAGACTATAAATCTCCCAAAAGATAATGTAGGAGAAAACCTAGATGATCTTGAGTATGGTGATAACTTTTTAGGTACCACACTGAAAATGTGATTGCTGAAAGAAATAATAAGCTGGACTTTATTAAAATTAAAAATTTCTGCTTTGCCAAAGTTAACGTCAAGAGAGTGAGAAAACAAGTTTTAGGCCAAGAGAAAATATTTAGAAAAGACACATCTGATAAAGGACTGTTATCCAAAATATAAAAAGAATTCTTAGAACTTAATTCTAAGAAAATGAACAACCCAATTAAAACATGGTCCAAAGACCTGAACAGACACTTCATCAAAGAATATATACAAATATCAAGTAAGCATATGAAAACATGTTTGACAGGATATGCTATTAAAGAATTTTAAATTAAAATGACAATCAAAAAATTACTATGCACCTATTCGAATGGTCTAAATCCAAAATCAGAAATCCTGACAACACTAAATTCTGGTGAAGATGTGTAGCAACAGGTAATCTTATTCACTGTAGATGGGAATGCAAAATGATACAGCCACTGTGGAAGACTGTTTGGCATTTTCTTATAAGACTAAACACACTCTTACTGTATGACCTAGCAATCACACTCTGTGCTATTTCCCTAAACAAATTTAAAACTTATGTTTACTCAAAAACCTTCAGCCTATTCATAATTGCCCAAACTTGGAAGAAATCAACATGTCCTTCAGTAGGTGAGTATATACATAAGCTGTGGTACTCAAACTACATCAGACAGTAGAACACTGTTATACAGTAGAACAGGAGAACAGCTGATAAGAAGAAATGAGCTATGAGAAGATATGAAGGAAACTTAAATGCATATTACTAAGTAAAATAAGCCAACCAGAAAAGATTATGAACTGTATGATTCCAGCTATATGACATTCTGGGAAAGGTAAAAAAGTTGGAGATAGTAAAAAGATTAGTGGTTGCCAGGATCTGGGCGGCAGGGGGTTTTGGGGGGCAATGAATAGACAGAGCAAAGAGGATTTTTAGGGCTGTAAAATACTACCATGGTGGCTACATGCCATTATACATTCATCAAAACCCACAGAAGTTACAACACCAAGAGCGAGCTCTGATGCAAACTATGGACTTTGAGTAATAACAATGAATCAATGTAGGTTCACTGATTATAAGACATGTACCACTTCGGTACAGGATGTTGACAGCTGGAAAGTTTGTGGGTGGGAACAGTGAGTATACGAGAACTCTCTGTACTTTCTGCTCAATTTATCTGGTGCGTTATGGTGATAAATAAACTAAGTGCATTGGGGACAGTCAGTACACATGAACTCTGTACTTTCTGCTCAATTTGCTGTGAACCTAAAATTACTCTAAAAATGAAGCTTATTAATTAAAAAAATAGGATGCTTCTGGAGAGGTATCAGATATGAAGAAGATGTAAATGAAATCAATGATGGTTAAAAAATGCATGAGTTCTAGAAATGAACATCAAGAAAACAGACTATAGAATTCTCTAGAAAGAAGATTGGTGGCTCTTATTTCATTCTACCCAGATAAAAAAATTCTTTTTGTTTCTAGGAGAAGGATCTTGTTATAGTAACTAGAATTAGGTTATGGAGCCACAGGAGAAATCTCCCTTATATGTCACTGGATAAAAGAGTATGAGAGTGCCTATACTCCAAAGAACAAATAAATATGTACATATTTTGCATCTCTGTGAAGCCTTAAATCAGCAATGTTCCCTGTGTCCACATTGTAAACAAGAATATCATCTACCAGTAGAAAAAGTTTCTCCACGTGTTGGAATCACAACCCAGTACATTTTGACTTTATTCCGATGGTTTGTCTATATCTGCTAGCAAGGCTTATGCCTAGTCTAGATGTTTTAACAGCCACAACACAAGCTAACAAACTACTATATAAAATATGTTCCACCCTTCTACCTTGACAAATATATATTTAAATGACAAAATTAAAATATATGTGTAAAGCCATGATGTTTATATGGCTAAAGTTGCCAAGGTTTCAAGATGACTGAATTTAATTATTACTGTGTGTATGTGAATGTTAATTTGATGGGCTGGCAGTGTTTGGGTGAATAACAAAATAAAGAGATACATAATTCACAAATTATTTCTTATTTATTCTAAGAAATGGATTTTTCTTGCCTACATTTCAACAAATCACTAATTTTATTATTAAAGCCAAGATAACATCATTATTTGTATTCCATTTAAAGTAAATGGCATAAAGGATTAAAGAATAAAGTGATATTTAAGAAGGGATAAAGTTTGAAATTATTTTCCCAAAAATGTGGACTAAATTCAATACAAAATTTGGAAAAACACAGATTTTTAACGTTTTAAATAATAAATTTAAGCTACATATTTAAATCAAAGGCCAAACTGCAAATTAAATTATTGAATATTAAAGTTTTAAATAAAACTTATTTATGTATGTATTTATTTTTAAAGACAGTGTTTTATTCTGTTGCCCAGGCTGGAGTACAGTGGTATGATCCCAGCTCACTGGAGCCTTGAAATCCTGGGCTCAAGGGGCCCTCCAACATCAGCCTCCCCAGTAGCTGAGACTGCAGGTGCGCACCACCATTCTGGGGTGAATTATTTTATAAAAAATTTTTTGTAGAGACAAGGTCTTGCTATGTTTCCCAGGCTGGTCTCGAACTACTGGCCTCAAGAGATCCTCCTGCCTTGACCTCCCAAAGTGTTGGGATTACAGACATGAGTCTCTATGCTAGGCTAAAATTATTTAAATAAAGCTAATTATATTTTATTGTTTTGAAATATCTAATAAATCTCATTAAGAAGTTTTATACAAATAAAAGTATTCTCAATTCTAGTGTTGAACTTTCTCCAGTCGCCAAGGCAAGAAAAAAAAAATCAAACCAGTAACATGCTTCGGTGTTACATTGAGATGTACATATATACAAATTTAAGAGTAATGTGAATTTCATAATGTGAGCAATTTTTCTGAGCCATGAAAAGCAACTGTTGCCAATACTATACTAATATGGAACCAGAAATTAGAGCACAAAGGGAAAGAAGACATTTACCTTTCAGCACTTCAATGAAAAGACACTTCAGGCATAGTTTACTGCATTCATGGCCTGTGAGAGACAAGATTTGATAATTATTTTATCTTTTTTGTTATCTAAGTGCTTCTGTGACTTAAATCCTCCTCACATTTCAAAGCAGTGTCCCTCTCTGATGCTAGAAATGGCACAACCCACAATCTTCATGTCATTCAGATGTAGTCGTACTGTGTTTTGAAGATGAATGGTAGGAGATATGTGGACAGTATTTTCTGGGACCTGAGTGGTATTTACCATGAGAGTGGATGTTTGGGATTATGCATCAGTAATGTGCCAGCAATGAATGCTGGATTCTCAGTGACCTTGCATTCTTTAATAATTGTTTTGTGTGTGTGCATTTGTGATATGTAGAACCCTTTCGAAGGCAAATCTTAAGGAAGAAAACCCTTACTTGGGTTCAAGATCATTCTTAGATTGTATAAGCAAAAGACCAATGGAGAGAAGTGCTAGGCATCAATACAAGATTTTCAACCACTACCTTGGGAACCTGAGAATTGGTAGAAGAGGCGGAGGACCAGGTAAGGAAGTGGGATGCTCAGCAGGTGTCTGACCTGGCTCAAGGAGGAGCATGAGTCCAGTAGAATTTAGCCATAAGTATTGGGCCCAGATCATTGCACAATGACGGAGAGGCACAACAGAATGGACATAAGAATTTTTTTTCTTTTAGAGGCAGGGTCTTGTTCTGTTGCCCAGGCTGCAATGCAGTGGCATGGTCATAGCTTACTGCATCACTGAACTCATGTGCTTGTCATCCTTCCACATCAGCCTGCCAAGTAGCTGGGACTAGTGGCATGTACCACCACACCCATCTAAGTTTTATTAATTTTGTACAGATGGGGTCTCACTATGTTGTCCAGGATGGTCTTGAGCTCCTGGCCTCAAGGGATCCTCCTGTCTTTGTCTCCCAATGCACAGGGATTACAGGTGTGAGCCACTGCAGCCACTGCACCCGGCCAAGAATGGGTATAATATTAACGCAGGTTTTACTCTTCTTTTTGCTGTGGTCACAAGTAATGTGGCTTCCCCCCATGACCCATGATGGTGCAATGTGTCAGACTGGTGCAAAAGTAATTGCGGTTTTTGCCATTTACATTTAATTTACATTGAATGGCAAAAGCCACAATTACTTTTGCACCACGACCTGATAGGTTTTGGTGAAAGACCATTGGGTCATTCTTGTTAATGAATGATGGCTTGGATGACTGTAGTCATTCCACAGCACAAATTCTACTTAACAAATGACCCACTACACAATCTCATTCCCTGGGAATGGGGTACAGCTGGGATTCAGAAATCTCTCTCCTAATCACCTTTCATAATTATTTGGAATTTGAAAATAGGTGTTAAGGAGAAAGGGTGAAAGGGCTGGTTTCCCAACAACACGTACTTTTCAAGGTATCTACATGTTACAATGAATATATTCGGGCTTGGGCCTGCATTTTCCAAGTCTAGAATTCCATTAGACAACTGGATGCCAAAACAAATTGTCATTTTTTTGTTCTCCATTACTTAGGTCAGTACCAAATCTGCTATTAAATACATAATCACACAATTTTCTACAGTCTTCCCTTCATACTTTTTCCAAGCAGAAAAACTGAAGTTTTCAGCTTTGTGCTTAATAATTACTGTTTCATACTCTTCTGAATTTCATGTCTCAAAGGCATGTTATACCTCAGTAATCTTCTTTATCTCCATATGTCATTATTTAAAAAGCTATCTAACTCTAATGTTTAGAATGTGTAAGTCAAAAGAAAGCCCCTCCCTCCCTACATTTCTCCAAATAAATACTATCAAGTTTGACTTTATTTTTTTCAAAGAAAAAAATAGTTGTATTTAGCTGCATTTGTAAAGTATTGAATATTAATTATCTTTGGGTAAAAATTCTGCCAATTCCCTCTTCAAACTTTCAATTAGTGAGTTAGATGTCTTCCTGTTCATGTGCTAGATATTATGAAATGTGATGCCCAATTTCCTTCTTTGAGAACTGCCCTGATACATACAGATGATCCTCTGTCATTACTTATTTATTTATTCATTCATTCATAGCAAATATTCATGGACCATTTGTCACATGCCAGGCAGTGTACCAGTTTTGAAACCAAGACAAAATAATTGAAATCCCTACCCTCTTACAGATTGTAGAAATGACAGACATTAAACAAGTATCCTCCCCTCGTCCCCACTGGCAAATAAACATCTGATAACCAATTGTGATAAGTCTTATAAAGGAAAACAACAGGATTCTAAGACAGAGAATAAAAAGGAAACTCAGTTTAGATCTGGGGCTTCAAATAACACCTCTGTGGAATGACATTTTGGTTGGTATTTAAAGGATGAGAAAGAGAGATCGGGTAAGTTCCAGGCAAGGAGAACAAGTGTAAAGGGGTACCTGGGTCTGTGGTTTGAGATGAGTTTGGAGAGCAGACTGGCACCAGATGTTCTAAGTCCTCATAGGTTTGGGTAGGATTGTGGACTTGATAAGAAGTAGGGCAGTACATGGAAGGATGTTAAGCAAATGTGAAGACCCTACCCTTGTGATCAGAGCTGGCTAATCCAAGAGTGATCACCTGATTTTAGCTAGACCAATTAGATTTTCCTTTCCAGAAATTTGGATTTCTTAACCAAAAGACACAGGCTCTGAAAGTTTCTGGAAGCTCAGTGTATTAGTCTGTTCTCACACTGCAGTGAAGAAATACCCGAGACTGGGTAATTTATAAAGAAAAGAGGTTTAATTGGCTCACAGTTCTGCATGGCTGGGAAACCTCATGAAACTTACAATTGTAGCAGAAGGCACCTCTTCACAGGGTGGCAGGAGAGAAAACGAGTTTAGAGCAAAGGGGAAAGCCCCTTATAAAACCATCAGATCCCGTGAGAACTCACTCACTATGATGAGAAGAGCATGGAAGGGAACCGCCCCCATGATTGAATTACCTCCCACCGGGTCCCTCTCATGACATGTGAGGATTATGGGATACAATTCAAGATGAGATTTAGGTGGGGGCACAATGCCAAACCATATCACTCAGCAACTCTAGAAAATATTCTAGAAAAACCATGAATTTCTGTTACTAGGTGCCCAGAGCTTCCTAGGTTCTTATTCTTTCCTTAGGTTTTTAATTCTTTCCTGAATTCTAATAAATAAATTAGTATTCCCATAAAATTATTTATTATTATTGTTTTTAGTTTGCATAAGTTGGGTAGATTTCATTTTTTAAATTTCAACAAAAACTTAACTAATATAATTATCAGTTGAAAATTGTCTGTAGTAGCTTTTATATTTTGTTAGTACTTTTAAATGGCTAAAGCAAAGAACAAATATAGAAGAAAGAGGAGCTAAGATATAATAATTTTGACATTTCTGATCACCAGTTTTGCTTTGTTGAACTAAGAAGTTTTGGAGGTTTTTTTTTTTTTTTTCACTGAGTGCACTGGGTAAAAGAGCAGCTCCTCTCAATTCATACACTTAGATCCTTAAAAACAAGGTTACAACTCAACTAAATCTGGAAAGTTTAAAAAAGGTCAAAAATAGATAACTTTTATTTTCCCCCTTTTTGCTTGTTTCAGTAAAATTTTTGGTTATATCAGAACAGTGGCATTATCAAAAGCCCCAAGTGTTTTTAAACAAGAAGGCACATGTCCTACAAGGACCTTCTGTTAACCCTAAATCGATAGACTCCAAATTGGTTAGAATTAAGCAGTCTTCAAATACAGCACTAAATCTTTGTTCTAAAGCAATTCTGTGTCCTCATTCTTGGAGGAATTTGAGCATAGTGGGAGGAAAAGATGTCAAAAATCAAGCTTTTACCACTGTTAGGCTGAGTGAATTCTCCCTGGGAGATTATAGAAGACAAGTGTCTAGAATCAAAAAATAAATGTGAAGTGCAAAACAAAACACTGCTTTATCTCAGTTATTTCACCTTTAATTTGAACTTCGTAATTTATGAAAATGTGTAAAAAAAAGTTTTCAAATTTAATATGACCTTGATGCAATATTATAAGAGAAAGAAAAAATTCTAATTTATCTTTTTCTCTTTCCCTCTTGCTTGCTTGCTTTTAACCCTTGCTCTCATTATCTCTTTTTTCTCATCTCTAAAAATGGGAATGAAAATGCTAACTTTCTAAACTTGCAATGAATATGAAATGACAAAAATGTATATAACAGTGAATAGCATAGTGGATAATGTATAGTCATTTCTCAATGGACATTTCTGTTTCTCTTCTTTCTGATCAAATAAAAATTGTATCAAATAAACTGTGTATACATTGATTAGAAGAAATAATTTAGAATCAGAAACCACATGGCTTATAAAAAGAATCAAAGAAGATGTATTGTCAAACACAAAACTAGTCTATAGTAATAAAAGACAATAAACACACGGCAATTAATTTTGCTAATACAGTCATGTGTCACTCAATGATGGGAATACATTCTGAGAAATGTGTTTTTATGCATTTTTGTGTGTGTGTATGTGAACATCATGGAGTGTACTTACACAAACCTAGATGGAACAGTCTACTATACACCTAGGCTATATGGTATAGCCTATTGCTCTTATGTTATAAACCTATAAAGCAGGTTACTGTACTGAATACTGTAGGCAATTATATCACAATGGTAAGTATTTGAATGTCTAAACACAGAAAAAGTGCAGTAAAAATGTGATATTTTAATCTTATGGGACCATCATCATATATGCAGTATGTTGTTGATTGAAATGTCATGTGGTACATAACTGTAGTTGTTTCTTCACTTTGAAATACATCCTGTAACTGACGATTGCTGTCCTTATTAGAAACTATACCAGTCCAGAATGATATTTATTTCCCTACAGGTAATCTTAAGAAGCAAAGATTCAATGTAGGCACAACTTGTTTTTTGTCCAGGTTCACCAAATCCAGAATGTATGTGTTGGCAGTCCTGAGTATCACTGTTAAATAAACCAAATTGAGAAAGCTTAACTATAGGGTCAATTGAACAATTTTCTAGTCTAGATGTATAATTGGCAATCACCTAATGTTAGCTGTGATGTGTGTCTGAAACAACACAGTACCTCAGACTCCTCTAAAGGGGGAAATGGGCCAACAGAAGTCAATAAAAAAGCAAACTGCTATTTTATTTTTAATAGATCCTTACATAATGTTTACTTTGTCCCTGCCTCTAAAGACATTATATATTTTAATTTATTTAATCCTCATAACAATGCTATACAGAAGATACTATTGTGGCAGGCCAGGCCTCACTAACACAGGCCTCCATAACAACTGTTTCAGTACTGACTGAGTGATGAAGTTAAATATTTAAAAGCCAGTGCCCTTATACAAAGGCTGAGGCTGAGATGTAACAAAAGCCCACCAAGAATTTTGCCTAAGCCTTTCCTGGGAAGGAATTCTTAATAGGACCCATGTAGGATTAAACAAGTTTTATTGTGCATCTGCAGAAAGTCCCCAGGCCTCTACAGACAAGTTTGTTGGGGGCCTGAAGGAACTCCCCAAAACTCCGTGATTTAGCAGGAGACAAGATGAGGGTAATCACCCCAGCATCTGAACTCATTTTAATTAAGTAAATTTACTGAGGCTACAGAGGAAGCGCTTCAGGACTGAGACCTTAGTTATAGATTAAAAGAAGTTAATCACTTGTGTCTTTTGATGAATGCACACTTACACATAGACTTAGAAGGTACATAAGCTCTGGAAAACCTTGTAATTTTGAGTTGCTCTGATGATAATTTCCAGGTCTTCTCCCTGTAACTGGTTTCAGAAATAAAAACTATCTTCCTCCCCAGTTCATCTGCATCTCATTATTGGGCCACAAGAAATAGCAGCCCGATCCTGAGTTTGGTGTGGGAAAACTATGATTATCCCGATTATGTAGATTTCAAAAATGAGGCACAGAGAAGTGACTTAAGTCATTGTTGGATGAATTTTGTCTGTTCTGGTTTCTGACGCTAACCTGCCCCTCAGACTTTGGCCTTCTGACTTCTCTTGTAAAATGGTGCTTACATAACCTATAGTCTTTCAGGTTGGAAAGGAAGAGACCTGCCCAAGATGTATGAAATGGTGGGGATTTATGAGAATTACCAAGAAGTGAGAAACCACCAAAATCTATTTTAGCACTATGGAGTTAGCCTGGGTCCTGAGGCTGCTGAGGCCAGTGGGTACGTAAAGCAGGCATCAGGGAGAACTGAATCCATAGCTCATTGCTAATCAAAATACAATAGCTCCCTAAGAGCCCGTCATTTCATTGTTTCATAAGAATGGTTAATATCATTAATCCCTGCTGCCTTTTTTGTGTGCAGTTTAATTCCAGGACAACTGACTAGGGGCATTTTGTCACTTTCTCATATTAAAAAGAACTTTCAGGGAGGAGTTTAGTACCAAAGTACCTCTCTGATAATTGACCTCGCTCACTAGTATCCACAGCTGTTTTAGCTTTGGGCACCAAAACCTTGGTTCCCTCCTTCATAGAAGTGGCAGTATCACATTATCTAAGGCTTTGCAACTTTACAAAGACTCACCTAGAGCAACTGTTATCCAAAGGGAGCCCTGGGGCTGGTGGACACTTGGAGGTTTACAGTCTCTTGTACCATGCAGGTTCCCAAAGCTTCACATTGATCTCGTTGCCCAGCCTGACTCCTTCAAGATGAAAGACTAGGCTTGGTGCCTGGCCATATTGAGAGGCGAAGCCTGCTAGGCTTCTGGGTCGGGTGGGGACTTGGAGAGCCTGTCTAGCTAAAGGTTTGTAAACGCACCAATCAGCACTCTGTAAAAACGCACCAATCAGTGCTCTGTATCTAGCTAAAGGTTTGTAAACACACCAATCAGCACTCAGTAAAAATGGACCAATCAGCACTCTGTAAAATGGACCAATAAGTGCTCTGTAAAATGGACCAATCAGCAGGATGTGGGCAGGGCGAGCCAAATAAGGGAATAAGAGCTGACCACCTGAGCCAACAGCAGCAAGCTGCTGGTGTCTCCTGCCAGGCTGTGTTACTCTTTTGCTGTTTGCAATAAATGTTTCTGCTGCTCAGTCTTTGGGTCCACACCACCTTTAAGAGCTGTAACACTTGCTGAGAAGGTCCAGGCTTCACTCCTGAAGTCAGTGAGACCGCCCACCCACCGGAAGGAAGAAACTATGGACACACCTGAATATGGGAAGGAAGAAACTCCGGACACACCATCTTTAAGAGCTGTAACACTCACAGCGAAGGTCCCTGGCTTCATTCTTGAAGTCAGTGAGACCAAGAACCCACCAGAAGGAACAAATTCCGGACACGGTATCATCTCTATCATTCCGTCAGATTTTTGAACTTTCTCACCGTGATTATAGTAATCCTTTGATGATATCCGTATTTACACCTGTTGTCTGAACTTTACATTTCCTATGTCTACCCTAAGCTCATAATCATCTTCCCCTAGACCTGTTCTTCTTCCTGTGTAATGTGTTGGTGAATACAGTTACTATCTTTCCTATAGAGAAGGGAAAGAAAACTATAGTTATTATCAATATTCATTCAGCTTTCCTCCATCTTCTAAATAAGCCCTTTTCTTTCTTTTTCTTTTCTTTTTTTTTGAGACAGAGTCTCACTCTGTCGCCCAGGCTGGAGTGCAGTGGCACAATCTCGGCTCACTGCAAGCTCAGCCTCCCAGGTTCACACCATTCTCCTGCCTTAGCCTCCCGAGTAGCTGGGACTATAGGCGCCTACCACCAAGCCTGGATAATTTTTGTATTTTTAGTAGAGATGGGGTTTCACCATGGTCTCGATCTCCTGACCTCATGATCCGCCTGCCTCAGCCTCCCAAAGTGCTGGGATTACAGGTGTGAACCACCATGCCTGGCCCAAATAAGTCCTTTTCTTTCTATTCCCACAATCTTCTTCTCTTTAGTTCACATCACAACATAAATAATTTCTAGGCTGTGATTGCAATAGTTTCTTAAATACCTCAATCTCAACTCTTTCCAGAATTATATATTTTTCTTAGAAAAATATTATCCCATTAACCTTCTAATGAAAAATTTTAATGCATTTCCAGAATTTTAGTGATTTTAGGCTTGCTCATGTAGTTCAAGATCTGACTCCAAGCTGCTTCACTGTCTGTGTCTCCTGCCATTTTCCCTCCTGTTCCCTTTGATGCCTTGGAGTCATCTTTGCATTTCCTGTGAACAAAGCATTCCATGACATGCAGTGATCTTCAGATATGCTGCTTTCTCTTTCTAGAATGTCTGCCCTAACTTCTGGGTCCTCTTCTCCACCTTGTTAACCAAGGTAAGACACTCATCTCAGGTGCAGAATTTAAGAGGGTACTAAAATTCAGAAATCAAGATAACTGGCACATTTAATGCAATATTTTAAGAAGTTAACTTAAAAATTCATGATGAACAAATGCTGTAGTAAAGATGGAATCTGATCCCACATTTCCATGATCCTGCCTCACCCTAATTGTGTTCCTTTTTCCAATAAAGCTTTACTAAAACAAGTGGTCAACTTGAAGACTATAGTTTGCCAAGCAATTTTTAAAAATATGGCATTGAAATATCATTTATATTGATTGCTGAGTATTTTGGCACCCCTTAAGTTTTGTGCCTGAGGCAAGTGCCTCAATCACTCCTACTTTCCCTTCAGATTCAGCTCAGGAGAGGCTTCAAATTGGGTGACTAAATGCATCTGGTGTCTGCCTTCTCCACAAAGAAGAACCAAAATAGCAAGTAGATAATCACATATTGAATAGATCACCTAAGGCAGAATGCTGGAATTCAACAGAGAAGTGACAGGAAACACGTAAGGCAAGGGAGGAGAGGGAAGTGAAGCAGCCTGCATGGCCAGGATTGGCTGGGAGCCTGGAGAGACTCTCCAGTGTGGGGAAAGAGTAAGTGAGTGATCTCTAGCAGTTGACATTCTCACCATAGACTTCTGCAATCCTGGCCATGGGAGAGCCCCTCAACCCAAATGGACCCTAAGACTAGCGTAGAGAGCTGCCTGGACACTGTGATGGCATTGCTCCAGAGGAAGCTCGTGTCGGATCCTATATACCTTCCAAGTCCTAAGCAACTCCACAAAGTCACTATTTTAAGAGCTCATCAACTACAGGACTGTATTCTGTCTTGGGGAATCAATGACTCCTTTATCTGTACATCCCAGGAGCCCCATGTTCATCTCCTGCATGCAGCTGGGCACTGCTGCTGGCTGCTGCCACCAGGGACAAAATGTGAGCCTTTGGCAGCAAACCCACTGCTCCCAGTCACAGGACTGCCCTATATTTAAAGATGCCCCAAGGAACAGCTACTCTGCCTGTAGCCACCAGCTGGGGCTGAAGCGTGTGCTCTCCAGCCTCCTGTGTATAGCTGCTGCCACCAAAAGCAACCCCATAATCCCTAGGAGCAAGACTGCAGCACAGCTGCTGCTGCTCCTGCCCAAGCATTCCATCAGGGCTTGGGGATCACACTGCCCCTGCCTACCACAGCCAGAACCTGCATGCACTACTGGGGGACTTGAGGACTGGCCTTCTTAGTCTAGCTCCACTCCCTCCCCAAGTACCCAAGCATGATACTAGAAAACTAACAAAGAAACATTAGATGTTCCTAACACTGATGCCCACAAATACTGCCCTGGGGCCCAAGGATGGGTAGGCTCAGTCTGCTGCTGCCACCAGTGGGCTCAAGGACTGGTCTACCTAATGTCCTCATCCCCAGCACAACTTCATCACAGCCTCTGTTAACAACTGCATCCTAAACAACCAAAGAAATAATAAATGCTACTGACACTGCGTATAGCCAAAGAAATCATATGGAGACTCTAATACTGCACACACCCAGAATCAAAGTCAAAGTTCCTTGTCCAATCAACACCATAGAAACACCTTCAAGAAAAATTCCTTCTCTATGAAAGCAAATGTTAAAAATTGGAAGAGGTGACTGTTACACCAGATGTGCAGGTGTCAATATAAGGATATAAAAAATTTGAAAAAGCAAGGAAAAATGACACCTCTAAAGGAATACATTCCTTAGCAAGCAACAGATGCCAATGAACAAAAATTTTATGAGAATTTAGATAAAGAATTCAAAATAATGTTATTAGAGAAGCTCGGAAGAACAGAAGATACAAGAAAGGCAACTCAGAAAAACAGTTTAAATACATAAAACAAGATATGAAGGAGAAATTTCCCAAAAAGATACGTGTCATAAAACAGAACCAAACAGAAATTCTAGAACTGAAAAATTCATTAACTGAAATGCAAAATATATTTTGAAATTTAAACAATCTAGAGTAGCAGAAGAAAGAATTTTAGAGCTTGAAGACAAGCCTTTTAAAGTAACGCAGTCAAACAAAAATTTAAACAAAGAATTAAAAAAATGAACAAAGCCTTCTTTGACAAATGGAACACTATAAAGTAACCAAATATTCACATTGTTGGTGTCCCAGAAGCCAAAGGAATAAACAAAAAGGGAGAGAAGACCTATTTAACAAAATAATTGCTGAATTATTGCTCTTAAGTCTAGCAAGAGATTTAGACATCCAGATACAGGAAGTTCGTAGATCTCAAGACAGAAAAAATACAAAAAGGTCTTATCACTATATTGGACAATATACCCAAACTGTAAAGGCAAAGAGAGAATTCTAAAAATGGCAAGAGAAAAGTATCTAGTCATTTGTAAGAAAACCCATATAAGACTAACAGCACGTTTTTCAGCAGAAACTTTACAGTACAGGAGATCAAGGAATGATATATTCAAAGTGTTGAAAGAAAAAAAAACAAAACTGTCAGTCAAGAATACTACACCCATCAAAGCTATCCTTGTGAGTATAGGGAGAAATAAAGTCTTTTTCAGATAAGCAAAAACTAAGGGAATTCATCACCGCTTGAGTGACCTTGCAAGAAATACTTAAAGGAGTCCTAAACACGGAAGTGAAAGGACACTATCTACTATCATGAAAACCCATAAAAATGTAAAACACTCTGGTAAAGCAAACACAAAGATGAGGAAGAGAAAAGACTTAATGTTACCACTACAGCAAACCACTAAACCACAATGATAAACAAACAGAACAAAAGGAACAAAGAATAAATAATACAACTAGAAATCAATATTCATTCTTCATAAAATGAAGAAATAAGACCTCAGATATAAATAATAACCTTGAATGTTAATGAAGTAAACTTTCCACTCAAAAGATATACACTGACTGAATGGATGAAGAACCATGACCTCAACTATATGCTGCATAAAAAAACTAATCTCACCTGTAAGGAAACAGAGAGACTGGAAGTAAAGCGATGAAAAAAAGATACCCATGCATACAGAAACCAAAAATAGCCAGGAGTATCTATGTCTATGTAAAATAAAACAGACTTGAAGTAAAAATAGTAAGAGATAAAGAAGGCCATTGTATAATGGTAAACAAATCAGTTCGGCAAGAGAATACAACAATTTTAAACACGTGTACCCAGCATTGGAGCACTGATATAAGTGAAGCAAATATTATTAAATCGAAAGAGAAGGATAAACTCCAAAACAATCGTACTTGGAGACTTCAATATTCCACTCTTAACATTAGGCAAATCATCTAGAAAGAGAATTAACAAAAAAACATTGGATTTAAACTGAGTGTTAGACCAAATGGATCTAACAAATGTTTACAGAACATTTCATACTACAGCTAGAGAACACACATAGTTCTCCTCAGCACATGGGACATTCTCCAGAATACACTATATATTAGGACACAAAACAAGGCTCAACATGTTTATTTTTTTTTTAATTCAAACTATATCAAGTATCTTCTCAGACTTTAATGGAATACAACTAGAAATCAATAAAAGAGAAACTTTGCAGCTTTTTAAATACATGGAAATTAACAAGATGCTCCACAGTGACCATCCGGTAAAGAAAGATATTAATAAAGCAATAAAACTATGTATTGAAACGAATAACAACTGAAACTTAACATACCAAAATCTATGGGATACAGCAAAAGAAGTGACAAGAGGAAAGTTTACAGCAATAAACACAGACATCCAAAAAGTAGAAATATTTTAAAAAACTAACAAGTCACCTCAAGGAACTAGAAAAGCAAGAACAAACTAAATCCCAAATCAGTAGAAGCAAAGAACTAGTAAAGACCAAAGCAGAACTAAAAAATAATAGAAAATAAAAAAAATTCAAAAAATCAATGAAATGAAATGTTGATTTTTGAAAAGATAATAAACTGTTAGCTACACTAACAAAGATAAAAAGAGACAAGACTCAAATAAATAACATGATAAATAAAAAGGAGACATTACAACTAATATTACAGACACAAAAACGTTCATCAGAAAGAAGTAGAAACCTGAACAGACCGATAACTAATAACTAAATTGAATCGGTAATAAAAATTATCCAAACAAGAGAAGTCCAGGACTGGATGGCTTCACTGCATAATTCTACCAAATTTACAAGAAAGAACTAACACTAATTATCCTCGAACTATACAAAAAATTAAAGAAGAGGGAATTTTCCTTAGCTCATTCTATGAGGCCAGAATTACCCTGATACCAAAACCCAATAAGCAAGAAAAAAAGAAAATTACAAGCCAATATCCCTGATGAACATAGATGTCAAAATCTCTAATGAAATACTAGTAAACTCAATCCAATAGCACATCAAAAAGATAATGCATCATGATTAAGTGGAATTTATCCCAGAGGTGCAAGGATGGTTCAGTATACACAAATCAATACACCTGACACATCATATCAACAGAATGAAGGACAAAAGCCATATGATCATTTCAAAAGACACAGAAAAAGCATTTGACAAAATTCAACATCCATACATGATAAAAATTCTCAATAAACTAGGCATAGAAGGAACAGATCGTAACATAATAAAGTTTATATGCAATAAATACGTAGATAAGAGCATATTGAATGGAAAAGCAAAAGCCTTTCCTCTAAGAACAGGAACAAGACAAGGATGCCCACTTTCCCCATTCCTATTCAACAAAGTACCAAAGCCTTAGTCAGAACATTCAGGCGAGATCAAGAAAGAAAGGGCATGAAAATTGGAAAGGAAAAATCAAGTTAGCCTTGCTGGCATATGAGATGACCTTATATTTAGAAACACCTAAAGAATCTACCAAAACACCCTTAGATCTCATAAATACGTTTCAGGGTACAGACTTAACATACAAAACATCATTAGTGTTTCTACATACCAACAATGAGCTGGCTGAAAGAGAAATCAGGAAGGCAATCCCACTTACAATAGCTACAAAACATGTAAAATACCTAGGAATAAAGCTAATCTAGGTGTTAAAAGACCTCTACAAAGAAAACTGCAAAACTCTGATGAAGGAATTTGAAGAGCACATAAACAAATGGAGAGACATCCCATGCTCATGGATTGAAAAAAATTAACCTGCCCGTACTATCTAAAGCAATCTACATGTTTAATGCAATATCTGTGAAAATATCAACATCACTTTATACAGAAATAGAAAACACAATCCTAAAATTTATATGAAACCAAGCAAAAAAAGCCCAAATAGCCAAAGCAATCCTGAGCAACTACTGGAGCAACATGTATGGAACTGGAGGTCATTATGTTAAGTGAAATAAGCTAGCCAAGGAAAGACAAATTTTGCATGTTCTCATGGATATGTAGGAGCTGAAATAGTTGATCCAATGGGGGTAGAGAATAGATTGAAAGATACTAAAGGCTGGGAAGAATGTGTAGGTTGACGGGTGGGTGATGATGAAGAGAGGTTGGTTAATACGTACAAACATACAATTAGATAGAAAGAACGTGTTCTAATGTTCAATAGCAGAGTAGAGTGACTATAGCTAACAACAATGTATATTGCAAAATAACTAGAAGAGAGGATTTGAAATGTTGTCAACACATAAACATGATAAGTACTCAAGGAATGCATACCCCGAATATCTCAACTTGATCATGTACACAGTCTATGTATGTAGCAAAATATCGTGTGTACCCCACAAACATTTACAGATATTATATGTCAATAAAAAAGATTCAGCTCAAGTATCACTTCACTTAAGAAATCTCTCCCCTCCTCATCTGCTGTGTGTGCCCACCCTCCGTGTGTCTCTAGCATACCTGTCTTATGGCAATTTTCACACTCTATGCAATCGTTGGCTAAACTTATGCCTGCCTCCCAACTAAATTATATGTTCCTTAGGAACTTAGACTGCAGTGTTGTATTATCTCCCCAACTTGACAGTAATAAAAGCTAAATTTTGAGAATCTAATATGTATCATACACTGTACTAAGCACTTTAAAACTTTATTTTTTTCAAATAAAATATATTTTATTTCAAAAGGATAAAACACGAATTATAACACCAGGGGGATTAAAATAGTGAAAATACATCAAAGAACTTATGGTCTATTAAATTTTGTAATTGTACTGAAATAAATAGAAACATATGATTATGTAATGACATTTTTCTATCACACTATAACAAATTTTTAAAATAAAGAATGACCGAGAATTATACAGTAAAGCAACGTGATATAATAAAGTTGCTTGGCATTCAGGCCTATGTAAGAGAATATAGTTTTCAAGTAAACATCCCCTTTAAAAGTTATGTGTCTACGCTGGGCATGGTGGCTCATGCCTGTAATCCTAACATTTTGGGAGGCCGAGGTGGGTGGATCACCTGAGGTCAGGAGTTTGAGACCAGCCTGGCCAACATGGTAAAAACCATCTCTATTAAAAATACAAAAATTAACTGGACGTGGTGGCACATGCTTGTAGTCCCAGCTACTCAGGAGGCTGAGGCAGGAGAATCACTTGAACCCAGGAGGCGGAGGTTGCAGTGAGACGAGATCGTGCCATTGCACTCCAGCTTGGGTGACAAGAGTGAAACTCTGTCTCAAAAATAAAATAATAAAATAAAACAAAAGCTGTGTGTCTAGAGGAGTTCAATGTGTACTAGAAGATAAAGATATGCATGGCAAGCATTGACAGAGGATAACCATTATCTTGGTTTTAAGCTCCACAGTTTAGATTTACCTGTTTAATAACTTTATATAAACAGTAAAACTTTATTTCTAATCCTCACAATTTGCAGGATAAGATTCTTAACCTCATTCTATAAGTTTGGAAATAGAAACACATATTGACTTAATACTTAGTCAGAAACTAATTGATGGAGCCGAATTTCAAACTGAAGTCTACCTGCCTCTAAATCTCATATCTTTCCCATTAAGCAATTTTTCTGTGTGTCTATTCAGAGGGGCAACAGAGCTGCAGACAGTTCAAGGATTCTAGAGATTATGGTGGCACGAAAGCACACCTCCAATACACCCTGACTTGGTCATTACACATTCTATGCATGTAACAAAATATCACACATACCCTATACATATGTACATAAGCCATGTATCAATAAAAAATATTCCACTCATTTATCAGTGTACTTAAAATTTTATTCCAGAAACTTTTGTACTATGATGGAGTTACTTGTCTAACAGTAAGACGGTGTCACTGTGTGGTAGGGGCAGCACTCCTACCCCTGACCTAGCAAGCCCTTAAAGATAGTGGTCAACATCGATGTCAGGAAGAAACTGCATCAACTATCAGGCAAAATAACCAGCTAAAGTCATAATGACAGGATCAAATTCACACATAACAATATTAACTTTCAATGTAAATGGGCTAAGTGCTCCAATTAAAAGACACAGACTGGCAAATTGGATAAAGGGTCAAGACCCATCAGTGTGCTGTATTCAGGAGACCCATCTCACATGCAGAGACACACATAGGCTCTAAATAAAGTGATGAAGGAAGATCTACCAAGCAAATGGAAAGCAAAAAAAAGCAGGGGTTGCAATCCTAGTCTCTGATAAAACAGACTTTACACCAGCAAAGATCAAAAAAGACAAAGAAGGCCATTAAATAATGGTAAAGGGATTAATTCAACAAGAAGAGCTAACTATCCAAAATATATATGCACCCAATATAGGAAGACCCAGATTCGTAAAACAAGTCCCTTGAGACTTACAAAGAGACTTAGACTCCCACACAATAATAATGGGAGACTTTAAAACCCCACTGTCAATATTAGACAGATCAATGAGACAGAAGGTTTACAAGGATATCCAGGACTTGAACTCACCTCTGCACCAAGCAGACCTAATAGACATATACAGAACTATCCACCCCAAATCAACAGAATATACATTCTTCTCAGCACCACATCGCACTTATTCAAAAACTCACCATATAGTTGGAAGTAAAGCACTCCTCAGCAAATGTAAAAGAATAGCAATCACAACGAACTGTCTCTCAGACCACAGTGCAATCAAGTTAGTACTCAGGATTAAGAAACTCACTCAAAGCCGCACAACTACATGGAAACTGAACAACTTGCTCCTGAATGACTACTGGGTTAATAAGGAAATCTAGGCAGGAATAAAGATATTCTTTGAAATGAATGAAAACAAAGACACACTGTATCAGAATTTCTGGGACACATTTAAAGCAGTATGTGAAGAAAATTTATAGCACTAAATTCCCACAACAGAAAGTAGGAAAGATCTAAAATTGAAAACCTAACATCAGAAGTAAAAGAACTAGAGAAGCAAGATCAAACAAATTCAAAAGCTAGCAGAAGGCAAGAAATGACCAAGATCAGAGCAGAACTGAAGGAGATAGAGACACAAAAAAACCCTTCAAAAAATCAGTGAATCCAGGAGCTGTTTTTTTTTTTTTTTTTTTTTTTTTTAAAGATCAACAAAACTAATAGACTGCTAGCAAGAGTAATAAGGAAGAAAAGAGAGAAGATTCAAATAGATGCAATAAAAAATGATAAAGGGGATATCACCACTGATCCCGCAGAAATACAAACTACCATCAGAGAATACTATAAACACTTCTATGGAAATAAACTAGAAAATCTAGAAAAATTGAGAAATTACTGGACACATACACCCTCCCAAGTCTAAACCAGGAAGAAGTTGAATCTCTGAATAGACCAATAACAGGCTCTGAAATTGAGGCAATATTTAATAGCCTACCAACCAAAAAATGTCCAGGACTAGATAGACTCACAGTCAAATTCTACCAGAGGTATGAAGAGGAGCTGCTACCATTCCTTCTGAAACTCTTCCAATCAATAGAAAAAGAGGGAATCCTCCCTAACTAATTTTATCAGGCCAGCATCATCCTGATACCAAAGGCTGGCAAAGACACAACAAAAAAAGAGAATTTTAGACCAATATCCCTAATGAACATCAATGCAAAAATCCTCAATAAAATACGGCAAAGCAAATCCAGCAGCACATCAAAAAGCTTATCCACCACGACCAAGTTGGCTTCATCCCTGGGATGCAAGGCTCCTTCAACTTATGCAAAACAATAAACATAATCCATCACATAAACAGAACCAACCACAAAAACTATATGATTATCTCAATAGATGCAGAAAAGGCCTTTGACAACATTCAATGTCCTTCATGCTAAAAACTCTCAATAAACTAGGTATTGATGGAACATATCTCAAAATAATAAGAGATATTTTTATGACAAACCACACCCAATATCATAGTGAATGGGCAAAAACTGGAAGCATTCCCTCTGAAAATTAGCACAAGACAGGGCTGCCCTCTCTCACCACGCCTGTTAAACATAGTGTTGGAAGTTCTGACCAGGGCAATCAGGCAAGAGAAAGAACCAAAGGGTATTCAATTAGGAAAAGAGGAAGTCAAACTGTCCCTGTTTGCAGATGACATGATTGTCTATTTAGAAAACTCCATCATCTCAGCCCCAAATCTCCTTAAGCTGATAAGTAACTTCAGCAAAGTCTCAGGATACAAAATCAGTGTGCAAAAATCACAAGCGTACGTATACACCAAAGACAGACAAATGGAGAGCCAAATCATGAGTAAACTCCCATTCATAATTGCTGCAAAGAGAATAAAATACCTAGGAACCCGACTTTCAAGGGATATGAATTAACTCTTCGAGGAGAACTACAAACCACTGCTCAACGAAATGAAAGAAGACACAAACAAATGGAAGAACATTCCATGCTCACAATTAGGAAGAATCGATATTGTGAAAATGGCCATACTGCCCAAGGTAATTTATAGATTCAATGCCATACCCATCAAGCTACCAATAACTTTCTTCACAGAATTAGAAAAAAACTACTTTAAAGTTCATATGGAACCAAAAAAGAGCCCACATTGCCAAGACAATCCTAAGCAAAAAGAACAAAGCTGGAGGCATCACACTACCTGACTTCAAACTATACTACAAGGCTACAGTAAACAAAAGAGCATGGTACTGGTACCAAAATTGAGAGAGAGACCTATGGAACAGAATACAGGTCTCAGAAGTAACACCACACATCTGTTCTTTGACAAACCTGACAAAAACAAGAAACGGGGAAAGGATTTCCTATTTAATAAATGGTGCTGGGAAAACTGGCTAGCTATATGTAGAAAGCTGAAAATGGATCCCTTCCTTACACCTTATACAAAAATTAATTCAAGATGGATTAAAGACTTAAATGTTAGACGAAAAACCATAAAAACCCTAGAAGAAAGCTTAGGCAATACCATTCAGGACATAGGCATGGGCAAGGACTTCATGTCTCAAACACCAAAAGCAATGGCAACAAAAGCCAAAATAGACAAATGGGATCTAATTAAACTAAAGAGCTTCTGCACAGCTAAAGAAACTATCATCAGAGTGAACAGGCAATCTACAGAATGGGAGAAAATATTTGCAATCTACCCATCTGACAAAGGGCTAATATCCAGAATCTACAAAGAACTTAAACAAATTTACAAGAAAAAATGAAAACAACCCCATCAATAAATGGGCAAAGGATATGAACAGACACTTCTCAAAAGAAGATGTTTATGCAGCCAACAGACACATGAAAAAATTCTCATCATCACTGGTTATCAGAGAAATACAAATCAAAACCACAATGTGATACCATCTCACTCTAGTTAGAATGGCAATCATTAAAAAGTCAGGAATCAACAGATGCTGGAGAGGATGTGGAGAAACAGGAACACTTTAACACTGTTGGTGGGAGTGTAAACTAGTTCAACCATTGTGGAAGACAGTGTGGAGATTCCTCAAGGATCTAGAACTAGAAATACCATTTAACCCAGCAATCCCATTACTGGGTATATACCCAAAGGATTATAAATCATGCTGCTATAAAGACACATGCACACATATGTGTATTGTGGCACTATTCACAATAGCAAAGACTTGGAACCAACCCAAATGTCCATCAATGAGAGACTGAATTAAGAAAATGTGCCACATATACACCATGGAATACTATGCAGCCATAAAAAAGGATGAGTTCATGTCCTTTGCAGGGAAGTGGATGAAGCTGGAAACCATCATTCAAGCAAACTATCTCAAGGACAGAAAACCAAACACCACATGTTCTCACTCATAGGTGGGAATTGAACAATGAGAACACTTGGACACGGGGTGGGGAACATCACACATGGGGGCTTGTCATAGGGTGGGGGCCAGGGGGACGAATAGCATTAAGAGAAATACCTAATGTAAATGACGACTTAATGGGTGCAGCAAACAAACATGGCACCTATATACCTAGGTAACAAACCTGCACGTTGTGCACATGTACTCTAGAACTTAAAGTATATGTTAAAAAAAAGACAGTGGTCAAATGATGGGCAGCACTTTTACAGTGTATGGGGGCAGGAGCTACAGTGTGTGAGCAGAGCAGTACAAGTGTATCCCAGGGGGCAGCATTCTCAGCTGCTTTCAAGTGGCCTCTGAGTTTTGTTATTTTAGTTTATTTGGTTTCATTGTTTTCGGAAAACTTTTTTTTTTTTTTAATTATAAAAATCAAATATGCTCAACAAAAACCTTAGAAAATACAATGCATTTTAACAAATTAAAAATAAAGATTGATCCCACCACCCTGAGATAAATTCTATGAACACTTGCTATATATCCATCTCAACCTCTGTTTGTTTCTTAGTTTAGCATTGCTTTCAGGGTACAGGCTGTGCCCTCGCTCCTTCACCATAATGGCTTGCTCCTGATCCTTCTCTGCCCTTCTCTGGCTTGAGACATCACCTTGCATTACAGCCCCCTTCTGTCCTAGGTGCACTGCTGGGCTCTGTTTTGGCCAGCTTCCATTAAATAAGGAGCAAAGATGATTTTGATGTACAATTATGTTTTGTGTTATGTGTGAGTGTTACGGCATAAAATAGATACTGTTAGAAAAGTTTTATATGTTCAAGTTTCATAGAGTTCAGGCAATTTCATCTTGCTGAAAATCTTGCAGTGACTCCATTGGGGGTTCCAGGACTGCTCAGATATGATTTAAATAATCCCTTCTGTTCTCCTCTTTATTCTGCCTCCAAGGTAAAGCCTGTTCTTAGTCTGTGTGAGTTTAGTCCCTCTCTTACACTTTCTGTGTCTCCATCCTTCTTTCTACTTGCCATCCACAGGTTCTGTTCTTCCTCTGTCCTTTAGCTTTTGGTCTATTTCCTTTTTCTCCTTTTTGATAATTTGCTATTCCCCTTCCATGGCACCACCACCACACATCTCTGTTCAGCTAACTATTTCCCATTCTTCTCCCTTTGGCTTGCTTTATGCTTTATCAGCTCTGTGTCCATTCCTCATCCTCCAGTCTCTTCACAGGCCTATAACTGGCCTAATTGAATCCATGTCACTATGGCTTCAGAATACCATCTTCCTAATACACATATTCATTTTCAAAGCAACACAAAATAGATTTTTGCTACTACCCAAACTAATCAAGATTACTCCTCACACACATGAAAAATTCAACACAGACAACTCTAAACTTCTTACATAATCATCATTGTATGGAGATGAACTTCTTTTTTATATTACTTGTACTTCTGTTTGTTATCGTTGCTTGTAAGGTTGATTTGGTTTCCTACAGCCAACGCTTCCATGTCATCTGAATTGTGGATGTAAATTGGAGGAACTGTTTCATTTCTAAAAATATCATAGCTTTTGAATACATAATAATTGCTAACTCTCTCTCTCTCTCTTTTTTTTTTAAGATGAAGTCTCGCTCTGTTGCCCAGGCTGGAGTGCAGCGGCATGATTTCAGCTCACTGCAACCTCCACCATCAGGGTTCAAGCAATTGTCCTGCCTCAGCACCCAAAGTAGTTGGGATTCCAGGTGTGCACCACTGTGCCCAGCTAATTTAGTGTTTTTAGTAGAGACAGGGTTTCACCATGTTGATCAGGTTGGTCTTGAACTCCTAACCTCCGGTGATCTGCCTACCTCAGCCTCCCAAAATGCTGGGATTACAGGCGTGAGCCACCCCACCAAGACATACTAGCTAACTCTTAAATGATACTTGCTACGTACTGCATTATTACAAATGCTTTTCATATATTTGCTCATTTAATTCCCATAGCAGTCTTATGAAGGAGGCAATACTACTATCCTAACTTTGCAGCTGAAATAATTTTTAAAATTAGCTGGAGGACATTATATTTAGGAAAAAATAATTCAAAATTGATGGCAGTGGAGAATGGTTGTAGTATCCTAACTTGAAATTATGTTTGTGTATGTGTGTGCATGTGAATTTGTGCATAAATGTGAGCAGAACTGCATTTACACATCCATGATTTTGAAATACTTGATCTCTTGGAAAATGTAACAATTTTTCTTATTCCACGAATGAGATATATAGAGGTGTATAATTTAAAAGAGTAATTAATTTTAAAATCAATATACTTAAAAACCAGGCTCTTAAATTCCTTTTTCCATGGATGTTTGATATAACAACATTTCACATTTGGGACTTCCTGTAACAAAATAGAAATGCTTACTAAACAATCTAGCCTTCTTTTGCTTATACATAAGATCTTTGGCATGAGATCAGGGAAGACCTGGGTGTTAGGCTTCAGACTTCAGATCTCAAGGATAACTGAGATTGTGTGGTCCTATTGCCCTTTCTACTATTTTACACTTTGTGATTTTTTTCCTACTCTTGAGGGTTGAGTTTTTTTATTTCTTGACAGATTAAAAAAAGATAAGTAAGCACTTCAGTTCTAAGAATTACTTTTATTTAACATGAATCAGGAGTTACTCATGTCAACAAGCTTAGAAGGTTATTTAGCAGGTTCCTTGGCAACAAGCCTTTCAATACATTTTAAAGTAATATCATAAATTCCATACTTGCTTGTTCAACGAATGAATTGAAATTGAAGTCAGGTAGGCTAATGTCAATAGGCATAATTTGGCCTCAACATCTACAAAGAACTTAAAACAGCAGGATTTTATTTTAAAATTTGCTTTCCTGTCTTTTAAGTAACCACAGCAGTTCTGTTATGGGCAGTCTTCTACCTGAGAAAACTAACACACTGAAGCAAGTGACTTAGCGGGACCAAAAAATAAACGAACAGTGTGAGGTTTGCAAAAGGGTAGACAGTGGCATTAGATCACACTTCATTGTAAAAATAATTGGAGGGAGAAATAATTCTGTATCTTACAAGACATGACTGTTTTGTTCTTTGCCAGACTGCTTTGAATTGAAACAGGAAGGCTGTTGTATTGAGATTTATGTCTTGGCAACTATGAGCAAAGCCATGGGTGTGAAATAAAACATGGGCATTTTCAATTCAAATTTTTCTAAAAAAGTCATGATGCAATTGAAGGTTTTTAGTAACACTGATTCAGTGCCTGGATCAACATGTTTCCTAACTCCTGGTTCTATTTTGAGGCTAGATGGAACATTAATACACTTAACACTACTCTTTTAGGATCTGTCCCACCTACAGCAAACTGTTGGAGAGCTGAAAACACAAAAGAATTTGATAATCTCTCAGGACTTTCAGGTCTCAAACTGGGCTCAGGTGAGAAGTAGAGCCACTGGGCTTCTCTCTACTCCTTTGCTTTCTTGGTAGCAAACCAAAAGCACCTAAAGTGATACACGGTAATGGTGAACCATCCAAGGGCAGGGCTAAAAACTGGATCATTCTCCTAGCTCTCAGCACTGGTATTTTTTCTTCATCATCCAAGATCTATACATGATTAAAAGTGAGTGAGGTCTATACTGCCTTTGAAGAACCCATAGTCTAGTGGGAGATGCCGACACTAGTATTATTACTATAACATAGTGTCATAAATAAAATTCTAGGGGATATTCTACTAGTGTAGAGGGGAGAGCATCAACCAACGAAGTGTAGGGTGCAAGGGAATGTTTGGTAAGAGAAGGATTCTTGGAGACAAATAGGAAGTGTTTCCCTGATGGAAAGAGACTTTGGTGTAGTGTGGGGAAGAACCATGTATGCAGAAAAAAAATAGCTTCTGTGCTTCAGAAACAAGATAAAAGACTGGAGAGTGTGTGTGAGGAGGCACAAGATGTTCCCTATGGTGGCAATGTAAATGTGGGAAGGGGGAACTGAGGGATATGAAGCCGGAACCTGCACAGAGAGGCTCTTGGATGCTGTGCTAAGGATCTTAGATCTTATTCTGTAGAACATGGAGAAGCCTCGAAATGTGTGAGGCAGGAAATGACATGAGTAGGTTTCATTTTCGATAAACCACAGTGGTAGCTGTGCATGGGATAAACTTGAGAGGAACAACCCCGAAAGCAAGAAACCAGTTAGAAATTTGGAGATATTGGTGATAATCACTGAGTTTCAGTTTCATAACACTCATAAGAAAATATTGCAATGAGACAGCATAAGGCATGGATTCTGAAGCCAGAGGGCCTGGGTTTGAATTTGCCTGTTTTACTCCAGGCAAATCATTAAAGTCCAACACTCATTTCCTTCATGTGTAGAATGGGAACAAAAATAAAGCTGTGTTATCAGTTAGTATGAAAATTAACAAGATGATCAATGCAGATTGCAGAGCACAGTGCTTGGTACTATATAGCACTTGATAAATATTAACCATCATCATCACATAATAAAGAGCAAAATAACAAAGAAATGTAGAGAGAAATATCAATGAAATTTCTGAAAAATCTAACCCCTTATTCCAATCTAATACTGTAAAAAAAAGATTGTTTTTCTTCCAGCAAGGACTCAGGAAAAAACCCTATTAAAGTGAAAACAGCAAAGGGAATTTAGTTGTTTTCTGCAAAAGAAATCCTGCCCTTATTGGCATGTACCCTAGTTTCCAATATGCAAAGTTGTATAGTTTTCATGACCTTGTGTTAAGTTACACATAGGAAAAATGCAAAATAGGTATCATTATTTCTGCAGTGTGTTAACTGATGATAAAAAATATTTGATGTAGTCATTAGCTACAGATCCTATCAGTACTTGAAAGGCTTCACTGCCCAGAGATGATGAATAAAACCTCAGTTCTTTTCGGCTGGCTTCATAAGATCTCATAATCTATTTTTTATGTATTTAGTAGTTTTATTTTTGTATCATTTCGATGTATTTAAAATTTATGATTTTATTTGTTTTTTCTGTATGCAAAAATTGATTTATTTACAAATGTTTCAAAATATGGGAGTTTAAAACAACATTAAAAAACCCCCCTCCACATTGGCTACTGTATATTCTTCTACCCAACCTGGGGGTCTGTCCTAACCTTGAAAATGAGACCTAAGCAATTATAGTCTCTCTGATAGAATCAATCCTTTAGTGATTCTAAAGATGACTAAGATTACAGGGCAAATTTTACCAGGAAGCACTTCTATTATTATTATGAAGAGAACAGTTCTCTTTAACTTTAGTTCATCTGCAGTCTATTTTTAACTATGCATTTAGCCAAAAGCACATAAAAATTGTTTCAAGGGAAAATACTCATTTTTATAAGCTAGTAGACTAAACTAATTTAAATCTATAGAAGAAGTAGAAAATAACTAGTCAGAAAAGATTTTTTTATTTTTTATGGGGAATTTTTTGCTGGGAATTTTTGGATATCATGACAAATATAATAGAAAACACTATTTTTTTTTATGAAGTGCTAAACACAAAACTATAAAACTCCCAGAAGATAACAGAAAAACATATAGATTAACTATGGTTTGGCCATGAATTCTTAGATACTACATGAAAAACACAATCCATTAAAGAAGAAATTAATACACTGGATTTTTTTTTTTTAATTAAAAACTGCTCTACATATACGGTGTTAAGAGAATAAAACAAGCCGTAGACTGGGGGAAAACCTTTGCAAAATACATATCTAGAAGAACTGGTATCCAAAACATGCAAAGAATTCTTGACACTCAACAGTAAGAAAGCAGACAAGCCAATTAAAAATAGGCAAAATATCTCAACAGACGCTTAGTCAAAGAAGACATCCAAATGGCAAATGAGAAGATGCTCTGTATCATATGTCATTAGGGATTTAAATTAAAACAACAACGAGATGTCACCATATAACTATTAGAATGTCAGGTATCCAAAATACTGACAGCACTAAATTCTGCTAAGGATGTGGAATAATAGGAACTTTCATTCCTTGCTGGTGGAAGTGCAAAATGGTACAGCCACTCTGGAAGACTATTTAGCAGGTTCTTACAGAACTAAACACACTCTTACCATATGATTCAGCAATATGCTCTTTGGTATTTACCCAAAGGAGTTCAAAACTTATGTCCACACAAAAACCTGCATGTGAATGTTTATAGCAGCTTTATTCATAGTTACTAAAACTTGTAAGCAACCAAGATGTCCTGTTAAGGTGAATGAATAAATAAATGGTGGTACATGCAGACTCTCAGATATTATTCAATGATAATAAAAAGGAATAAGCTTTCAAATCACAAAATACATGGAGAAGACTTAAATGCATTTTACTAAGTGAAAGAAGCCAATCTGAAAAAGCTACATGTTGTATGATTTCAACTATATGATGTTCTGAAAAAGGCAAAACTATGGAGACACTAAAAAGATAAGTGGCTGCCAGGGACTCAAGGGAAAGGAAGGAGGGATGAATAGGTGTAGTGCAGGGGATATTTAGGTCAGTGAAACTATTAGTCTGTAGTATTCTGTAATGGAGAATATATATCATTATACATTTGTCAAAATCTATAGAATATACAATGCAGAATAAACTCTAATGTTAAATATGTCCATTAGTTGATGATACATCAATATTGGCTCATTATTTATAACAGGAGCACAGCTAGTTGTAACCACATCTTTAGTGATTTTCAGGCAAAGTGTGACACTTGGTTAGAGAGACAGAGAATTTCATGGTTTAGTTCACTGAACTCCTGGAGTTTTATGGTAAAGAATCAGAAGCACCAGATTTTTCTGTTCATTTATTTCTGTCTCTGGGTTCATAAATATACATATATCCCTCTTCCTCCTCAAAAAGGAGGGCAAATTAGGGTGATCCAGGCAGGATAGAAGAAAATTTATGCATTGGACAGAAATAATTTCAGCAAGAAAAGGATCATGTAAGGCTTAAAATTTGAGAAAATCATTTTTTTGTCATTACCATGTATATTAAGTTTAAAACTAAAATACACATATAAGAAGTTATAATATGGTGTGATATGAACCACAATGAAGATATTTAAAAATTCAGTAATTCTGAACATGAACTTTGACATTAGACCCTGGTTCTAATCTTCACTCTGCCACTAGCTACTGACGTCAGGCAAATTGTTTAATGTTCTTTAGCTTCAGTTTGTTTTTCTGGAGAAAGCGCATATTCATATTTACCTAATCTAATTATTGTAAAGAGTAAATGTGATGCTTATGAAATGTTTAGCACAGTGCCTGTCATACAATAAAACATAATAAATAGTGGTAAATAATGCGTGATCTCTATTCTCAGTGCATCATTACATTTGACCCTGAACTGAGGTTTAAACTGAGCAGGTCCATTTATACAAGGATTTTTTCAGTGAACGTTACCCTGAGTGTGCCTGTATCTCCTGCCTCCCCTTCCACCTTCTCCAACTCTTCCACCTGTGCCACCCCTGAAACAGCAAGATGAACCCCTCCTCTTCCTCTTCTTCCTCAGCCACTCAATGTGAAGATGACAAGGATGAAGACCTTTATGATGAACCACTTCCACGTGTTCTTTTCTTTAACTTACTTTATTAGAAGAATACAGTGTATAAAACAGACACAAAATATGGGTTAACTGTTTATGTTATCGCTAAGGTTTCTGGTCAACAGTAGGCTATTAGTAGTTAAGTTTGGAAAGAATCAAAAGTTATAAATAAATTTTCAACTACACCTGGGAATGGTACCCCTAGCTCCCACGTTGCTTAAGGGTGAACTGTTATACGTCCAGTGAATCTAAAATTATTTTTGAAAGTCACATTTTACACTTAGAAGCTGTTCAAACATAGAGGGAAAGATGCATCATATTAAATATAAATGTAACTTCAGATGCTCCTGTATAAACTGGCGTTAACCCGTGTGGAAATCATGGAAACCTAATTTCTTAAAAATTCAAAGACAAAGCAAATTTTCCATACTACTTTACCTGGGAATGGTTCAATGTTTTAGAATCTCAAGGTAAAGGAGTCTGATCAATATGTTAAGATGCTTCAACTTTACTGTAATGTTTGAATATAAGTTCATAGTTTTTAAAAATATGTCAGAACAAAGGGAAAAGGTCCAGTTTGAGGAAAAGCAGATAACAGGATATTGTCCATAATTTAGTACAGATGTCCCCCTTTTATCTGTGGAAAGTATGTTCCAGTGGATGTCTGAAACCTGGAATAGTACTGAACCTTATATGATCTATGATTTTTCCTATACATGTATACATATGATAATGTTTAATTTATAAATTAGGCACAGTAAGAGACTAACAACATCTGATAATAGAAACATTACAACAATATGCAGGCATAATTTCTCCCGCACTTGGGGTTCTTATTAATTAAAATATGAATTCCTTGAATGCAAGCACCCTGATATCATACCAGTCAATCTGATAACTGAGATAACCACTAAGTGGCTAATGAGTAGGTAGTATATACGGCATGAATTTGCTGGACGAAGGGATGATTCACATCCCGGGCAAAACAGATAGGGCTGTGTGAGACTTCATCATGGTACTCAGAACAGTACGCAATTTAAAACTTAGGAACAGTTGATTTTGCAGATTTCCATTTAATATTTTCGGACCATGGTTGTCCTCCCATTTTCTGTATCTAAGACAGAACAATTGAGATTGGGTAATTTATAAAGAAAAGTGGTTTGTTTCGCTCATGATTCTGGAGACTGGGAGGTTGATGATCAGGTGACCACAGCTGGTGAGGACTTTGTGTTGCAACATAGCATGGTGGGTGGCATCGCATGGTGGGAGAGCATGCAAGAGCAGCTAGACGGTGTGTGCAAAAGAGACAGTGAGAGCGACCATCATGTTATATAGGAACCCACTCTTGAGGTACCTAATCCAGTTCCACAGGAACAATAATCCACTCCTGCTGATATCAAGCCTTTTATGGGGGGAAGCTTCCTCTATTTAAATGACTCTTATCGGTCCCACCACCTTTCAACATTATTACATTGAAGCCCAAGCCTCAATGTGAGTTTTGATGAGGACAAGCCATATTCAAACCGTAGCAGTGGTTGACCAAGGGTAAATGAAACTTCAGAAGGAGAAACTGCGGATAAGTGGGGACTACTCTATAACCTTATCCTAAGTCTTATAAATATTACTGTGGACTCAATGCTTTCAGGATCAACTTGAATTCTGTTGCACAGTATGATCTGTTTTGAATTTTCTACCTTTAAACTATGAAGCATGAAAAAAGAGTCGTCCAGTGATGAAAGACATTTTGTTTGAGATTTTTAAATTTCAGTTTTTAGTTTTTCTTTGTAAATGGAAAGCTGTTGATATTTACATAGTTATCTTGTATCTGCCATCTTATTGTATTGTCTTGTTTTAGTGCTGATAGATTTTTAATAATGTTTCCTGAATTTTTTAAAAATGTAGATTCTATTTTTATTCCGATATGATGAGGCCAACAGATTGGGGACAATTGCCATTTAAAAGATAGTTTATTACTCCCAAGAGGAGGGGTCACACTGCACAGCCTCGAGAGAGAACACTGAGATTAGTCACAGGCAGAGGACAGGGGAACTGTGGTGTTTGAGGGAAGGAATGGGTGAGGCAGGGTAAGGTGGCTAAGCAGGTGGAGCACTAGCTAGTTGGAATAGTATCAGCTGACTCCTGACTGTAGACTGCCCTGAGTTGTCTGATACATGACCTCAGGGTGCTTATTTTCCAAATTTTCATAATCACAAATTATATACTAATAAAAATCCTTATATAAATTTTTGCATGGGTATATAATTCTGTAAGATACTTACAAGTATAATTTCTGGATTAAAGGGTTTACATATTTTAAATATATAATTTAATAAATTACAATTACAATTTAATTTAATTCCCAAAAGTGAAACATTTTAACAATCCCACCAACGGTATATGGAGAGGGTCCTTTTTCTCATACTCCCAATAATACAGGATTTTTGTTGTTGTTGTTAAGGTACTATTTTATTAAATTTTTTTTTTTAATTATACTTTAAGTTTGTGCCATGTTGGTTTCCCTCCTCCTGTCCTCGACCCCATGACAGGCCCCCATGTGTGATGTTTCCCGCCCTGTGTCCAATTGTTCTCACTGTTCAATTCTCACCTATGAGTGAGAACATGTGGTGGTTGGTTTTCTGTCCTTGTGATAGTTTGCTCAGAATGGTGGTTTCCACCTTCATCCATGTCCCTACAAAGGACATGAACTCATTCTTTTTTATGACTGAATAGTATCCCATGGTGTATATGTGGCACATTTTCTTAATCCGGTCTATCATTGATGGACATATATGTTGGTTCCAAGTCTTTGCTATTGTAAATAGTGCCACAATACACATACGTGTGCATGTGTCTTTATAGCAGCATGATTTATAATCCTTTGGGTATATACCCAGTAATGGGATTGCTGGGTTAAATGGTATTTCTAGTTCTAGATCCTTGAGGAATCTCCACACTGTCTTCCACAGTGGTTGAGCTAGTTTACATTCCCACCAACAGTGTAAAAGTGTTCCTATTTTTCCACATCCTCTCCAGCATCTGTTGATTCCTGACTTTTTAATGATCGCCATTCTAACTGGAGTGAGATGGTATCACATTGTGGTTTTGATTTGCATTTCTCTGATAACCAGTGATGATGAGAATTTTTTCATGTGTCTGTTGGCTGCATAAACATCTTATTTTGAGAAGTGTCTGTTCATATCCTTGACCCATTTATTGATGGGATTGTTTTCTTTTTTTCTTGTAAATTTGTTTAAGTTCTTTGTAGATTCTGGATATTAGCCCTTCGTCAGATAGGTAGGTTGCAAAAATTTTCTCCCATTCTGTAGGTTGCATGTTCACCATGAAGGTCATTTCTTGTGCTTTGGAGAAGCTCTTTAGTTTAATTAGATCCCATTTGTCTATTTTGGCTTTTGTTGCCATTGCTTTTGATGTTTTAGTCATGAAGTCCTTGCCCATACCTATGTCCTGAATGGTATTGCCTAGGCTTTCTCCTAGGGTTTTTATGGGTTTTGGTCTAACATTTAAGTCTTCAATTCATCTTGAATTAATTTTTGTATAAGGTGTAAGGAAGGGATCCAGTTTCAGCCTTCTACATATGGCTAGCCTGTTTTCCCAGCACCATTTATTAAATAGGAAATCATTTCCCCATTTCTTGTTTTTGTCAGGTTTGTCAAAGATCAGATGGTTGTAGATGTGTGGTGTTATTTCTGAGACCTGTGTTCTGTTGCATTGGTTTATCTCTCTGTTTTGGTACCAGTACCATGCTGTTTTGTTTACTGTAGCCTTGTAGTATAGCTTGAAGTCAGGTAGCGTGATCCCTCCAGCTTTGTTCTTTTTGCTTAGGATTTTCTTGGCAATGTGGGCTCTTTTTTGGTTCCATATGAACTTTAAAGTAGTTTTTTCCAATTCTGTGAAGAAAGTCATTGGTAGCTTAATGGGGATGGCATTGAAACTATAAATTACCTTGGGCACTATGGCCATTTTCATGATATTGATTCTTCCTAACTGTGAGCATGGAATGTTCTTCCATTTCTTTCCATCCTCTTTTATTTCGTTGAGCAATGGTTTGTATTTCTCCTTGAAGAGTTAATTCATATCCCTTGAAAGTTGGGTTCCTAGGTATTTTATTCTCTTTGTAGCAATTATGAATGGGAGTTTACTCATGATTTGGCTCTCCATTTGTCTGTTATTGGTGTATAGGTATGCTTGTGATTTTTGCACACTGATTTTGTATCCTGAGACTTTGCTGAAGTTGCTTATCAGCTTAAGGAGATTGGGGGCTGAGACGATGGGATTTGCTAAATATACAATCATGTCATCTGCAAACAGGGGCAATTTGATTTCGTCTTTTCCTCATTGAATACCCTTTATTTCTTTCTCCTGCCTGATTGCCCTGGCTAGAACTTCCAATACTATGTTGAATATGAGTGGTGAGACAGGGCATCCTTGTGCCAGTTTTCAAACGGAATGCTAGCAGTCTTTGCACATTCAGTATGATACTGGCTGTGGGTTTCTCATAAATATCTCTTATTATTTTGGAATAAGTTCCATCAATATCTACTTTATTGAGAGATTTTAGCATGAAGGGTTGTTGAATTTTGTAAAAAGCCTTTTCGGCATCTGTTGAGATAATCATGTGGTTTTTGTCATTGGTTGTGTTTATGTGATGAATTACGTTTATTGATTTGCATAAGTTGAAGGAGCCTTGCATCCCAGGGATGAAGCCAACTTGGTCATGGTGGATAAGCTTTTCGATGTGCTGCTGGATTTGCTTTGCCAGTATTTTATTAAGGATTTTTGCATCGATATTCATCAGGAATATTTGTCTAAAATTCTCCTTTTGTTGTGTCTCTGCCATCAGGATGATGCTGGCCTGATAAAATGAGTTGGGGAGGATTTTCTCTTTTTCTATTGATTGGAAGAGTTTCAGAAGGAATGGCACCAGCTCTTCTTTGTACCTCTGGTAGAATTCAGCTGTGAATCTGTCTAGTCTTGGACATTTTTTGGTTGGTAGGCTATTAATTATTGCCTCAATTTCAGAGTTTGTTATTGGTCTATTCAGAGATTCAACTTCTTCCTGGTTTAGTCTTGGGAGGTGTATGTGTCCTGGAATTTCTCCATTTCTTCTAGATTTTCTAGTTTATTTCCATAGAGGTGTTTATAGTATTATCTGAGGGTAGTTTGTATTTCTGTTGGATTGGTGGTGATATCCCCTTTATCATTTTTTATTGCGTCTATTTGATTCTTCTCTCTTTTCTTTAATAGCCTTGCTAGTGGTCTATCAATTTTGTTGATCTTTTCAAAAAACCAGCTCTTGGATTCATTGATTTTGAAGGGTTTTTTGTATCTATATCTCCTCAGTTCTGCTCTGATCTTGGTTATTTCTTGCCTTCTGCTAGCTTTTGAATTTGTTTGTTCTTGCTTCTCTAGTTCTTTTACTTGTGATGTTAGGTTGTTGATTTTAGATCTTTCCTGATTTCTCTTGTGGGCATTTACTGCTATAAATTTCCCTCTACATACTGCTTTAAATGTGTCCCAGAAATTCTGGTACATTGTGTCTTTGTTTTCATTCGTTTCAAATGACATCTTTATTTCTGTCTTCATTTCCTTATTAACCCAGTAGTCATTCAGGAGCAGGTTGTTCAGTTTCCATGTAGTCATGCAGCTTTGAGTGAGTTTCTTAATCCTGAGTACTAAGTTGGTTGCTCTGTGGTCTGAGAGACAGTTTGTTGTGATTTCTGTTCTTTTACATTTGCTGAGGAGTACTTTACTTCCAACTATGTGGTCAGTTTTTGAATAAGTGTGATGTGGTGCTGAGAAGAATGTATAGTCTGTTGATTTGGGGTGGATAGTTCTGTATATGTCTATTAGATCTGCTTGGTGCAGAGGTGAGTTCAAGTCCTGGATATCCTTTCTAAACTTCTGTCTCATCAATCTATCTAATATTGACAGTAGGATGTTAAAGTCTCCCATTATCATTGTGTGGGAATCTAAGTCTCTTTGTAGGTATCTGAGGACTTGCTTTATGAATCTGGGTCCTCCTATATTGAGTGCATATATATTTTGGATAGTTAGCTCTTCTTGTTGAATTAATCCCTTTACCATTATTTAATGGCCTTCTTTGTCTCTTTTGATGTTTGTTGGTTTAATGTCTGTTTTATCAGAGACTAGGATTGCAACCCCTGCTTTTTTTTGCTTTCCATTTGCTTGGTAAATCTTCCTCCATCCCTTTATTTTGAATCTATGTGTGTCTCTGCATGTGAGATGGGTCTCCTGAATACAGCACACTGATGGGTCTTGACCCTTTATCCAATTTGCCAGTCTGTGTCTTTTAATTGGAGCACTTAGTCCATCTACATTTAAGGTTAATATTGTTATGTGTGAATTTGATTCTGTCATTATGATGTTAACTGGTTATTTTGCCCATTAGTTGATGCAGTTTCTTCCTACCATCAATAGTCTTTACTATTTGGCATGTTTTTGTAGTGGTTGGTACTGGTTGTTCCTTTCCATTTTTAGTGCTTCCTTCAGGAGCTCTTGTAACGCACGCCTGGTGGAGACAAAATCTGTCAGCATTTCCTTGTCAGTAAAGGATTTTATTTCTCCTTGACTTTTGAAGCTTAGTTTGGCTGGATATGAATGTCTGGTTTAAAATTATTTTCTTTAAGAATGTTGAATATTAGCCCCCACTCTCTTCTGGCTTGTAGAGTTTCTGCCGAGAAATCTGCTGTTATTCTGATGGGCTTCCCTTTGTGGATAACCTGACCTTTCACTTTGGCTGTCCTTAACGTTTTTTCCTTCATTTCAACTTTGGTGAATCTGACAATTATGTTTCTTGGGGTTGCTCTTCTCAAGGAGTATCTTTGTGGTGTTCTCTGTATTTCCTGAATTTGAATGTTTGCCTACCTTGCTAGGTTCAGGAAGTTCTCCTGAATAATATCCTGCACAGTGTTTTCCAACTTGGTTCCATTCTCCCCGTCACTTTCAGGTACACCAATCAAATGTAGATTTGATCTTTTCACATAGCCCCATATTTCTTGGAGGCTTTGTTCGTTTCTTTTTACTCTTTTTTTCTCTAAAGTTCTCCTCTCGCTTTATTTCATTAATTTGATCTTCAGTAACTGATACCCTTTCTTCCACTTGATCCAATCAGCTATTGAAGCTAGTGCATGCATCACACAGTTCTCACACCATGGTTTTCAGCTCCATCAGGTCATTTAAGGTCTTCTCTACACTGTTTACTCTAGTTAGCCATTTGTCTAATCTTTTTTCAAGGTTTTTAGCTTCCTTGCAATGAGTTTGAACATCCTCCTTTAGCTCAGAGAAGTTTGTTATTAACGACCTTCTGAAGCCTACTTCTGTCAGGTTGTGAAAGTCATTCTCTGTTCAGTTTTGTTCCATTGCTGGTGAGGATCTGTGATCCTTTGGAGGAGAAGAAGTGCTCCAGTTTTTAGAATTTTCAGCTTTTCTACTCAAGTTTCTCCCCATCTTGTGGTTTTATCTATCTTTGGTCTTTGATGCTGGTGACCTACAGGTGGGGTTTTGGTGTGGATGTCCTTTCTGTTGATGTTGATGCTATTCCTTTCTGTTTGTTATTTTTCCTTCTAAGAGTTGGGACCACCAGCTGCAGATCTGTTGGAGTTGGCTGTAGGTCCACTCCAGACCCTGTTTGCCTGTGTATCACCAGTGGAGGCTGCAGAACAGCAAATATTGCTCTCTGATCCTTCCTCTGGAAGCTTCATCTCAGAGGGGCACCTGCCTGTATGAGGTGTCAGTAGGCCCCTACTGGGAGGTGTCTCCGAGTTAGGCTACACAGGGGTCAGGGACCCACTTGAGGAGGCAGTCCGTCTGTTCTCAGAGCTCAAACACTGTGCTGTGAGGACCACTGCTCTCTTCAGAGCTGTCAGACAGTGACGTTTAAGTCTGCAGAAGTTTCTGCTGCCTTTTGTTCAGCTATGCCCTGGCCCCAGAAAGTTGGAGTCTACAGAGGCAGCAGGTCTTACAGAGCTGCTGTGGGCTCTGCCCAGTTCGAGCTTCCCCAGGCACTTTGTTTACCTACTCAAGCCTCAGCAATGGCAGACGCCCCTCCCCCTGCCAGACTGCTGCCTTGCTGGTTGATCTCAGACTTGTGCGCTAGCAGTGAGCAAGGCTCCATGGGTGCCTTAGGTGCACCTGCTGATCCATATGTGGGATATAATCTCCTGGTGTGCTGTTGGCTAAGACTCGGAAAAGCACGGTATTTAGGAGGGAGTGTCCCAATTTTCCAGGTGCAGTCTGTCATGACGTCTCTCGGCTAGGGAAGGAAAATACCCTGACCTCTTGTGCTTCCTGGTGAGGTGATGCCCTACCCTGCTTTGGCTCTCTCTCCATGGGCTGGTCCAACCAGTCCCAATGAGATGAACCAGGTACTTCAGTTGGAAATGCAGAAATCACCGTCTTCTGCATTGACCATGCTGGGAGCTGCAGACCTGAGTTGTTCCTATTCGGCCATTTTGGAATGGAAAACCTGGAAGACATTTTATATAGAATTTTACATCTTTGAAAAAGGAGAGACTAAGAAAAAGGCAAAGTCCA